>NC_049907.1:8332588-8980733 GCF_001411555.2 Juglans regia
CCCTAGGGTTTTTGCATGAGAAAAATATTTTGAAAATATCACTACACTTAAACTCATTCACATTTTCAAAATCTAGGGTTTTTGGTGAGTTGATTTCTAATATGCTACGTTATATTTTTTAGATTTTGCTAATATTATCGTTGGACTTTTGTAAGTAAACTTCCAACCTATCTTTGATATTATTAGTATATATTATGTGAACTCTTGTTTGTTTACTTGCTTGAACGATGTGATTATTTGCTTGACTATTGCTATTATTTCATATGTGCATTCGGCCTATGTGATGCTATAAATATTTGTATGAAATTGTGGTTTGAAGCATGACATTTCATGATGTTATATTCGGCCCTTGTGTATTTATTCATGAAGTTGTTGCTAAAATCTAGTATTCTATGATGTTATTTTCAGCTAAGATTAGAAGTGATGAGATGCAATATCTTGTGAAGTATGATTAAGCTAAGTCTCAAATATGATACATGTTAGTTTCGGTTTTGCCTTGTACATTGGTTTTGCATGTTTGTTTGGACATAAGAGCTAATGGAAGCATGATATTATGAGTTGAATTGATGAAAATACATAGTTTGGAAGTCGTAGATGGATCGGCCAAGACATCTTTTGGGTTATAAAAATCTGTTTGGTGTTTGGATGAAGGAATATATTATGTTTGCATGAAATTATCCTTGCTTATATGTTCTAATATTTATAAGCTATGATATGAGATGCATGCTATGGAATGAGCTATGTTTTTTGGTTTTTACATGTTGCATGAACAAGATTTATGTTTCGTCATGAGTCCATGTCACATGTCTCATGCATTTAGGTCCATGTTTTAAAAGAAAAGTCTACTTATAAAAAAAAAATGTTTTAAAAGAAAAGTCAAAGATGTTTTATAACGACCCCAAATGCTAGAATGATGAATGCCCTAGTGGAACTCCCTGTCCACTCTGGAGTGTCTAAAGTCAAGTGGAAATCTCTGAGTTGACGAAGTACAGTCGACGAACCTCGAATGATTCTTATGGAAGGATACCAGAACGAGGTTGCATCTAAAGCTAGTGGGTGCGTATTACGGTGATCAAGAAGAAATATGCAAACTCCTATAAAGGAATATGTTTATGTTTATAACGTAGTCACCTCGATCAAGTAGATTGTTAGTTGATGCAGTAACTAGCGGATAACACACGGTACTTAGGGAAGCCATGAGGTATCCATATTTTTGTGTGTGTGTGTATGTGTGTGTGTGTGTGTATGTATGTATGTATGTAGTATTAAAATAGCAGTCAATGTGAGGGGTTGCCACACTATATAGGTAAATTAATTATATCTTACAATTATATATACATATATTATAAATAAGGGTCTCTAATATTATAGTCATATCTGTTTTTGTGCATTTTTTTTTTATTTTGTGAAAATACATTTCCGGCGAGTACAATTGGTCGGCAATAAATTTTTTCGTCCATTTAACTTATTTGCGACGATCACATATTGTCGCAAATACTCTATTTCAGCGAAAATAACCTACTGGGAATATATAGCAGCGACGATAATCTATAATCGCTGGAAAAAAGATATAGTCATTTGTAGTGATTTATTAAGTTTTTGTAGCGATAAATATTGTTGCAATTGACTTTTTCCAATGATTTAATTGTAAATGGAAACGACATTTTAAGCCATTTTTAATACATTTGTGACAGACTAAAACCGTTGAAAATAGTATCTTTTTGCGACGATTTTTGCATATCGCTAAAGTTGGTCAGAAATGGCACTCTAATTTCATAAAAAATGCAGTGAATTAAAAATCGCCAAAATTGATCAAATGCAGCAATTATTGGGAGTATTTGTAACGATTTTGAGCGCTGAAAAAAGTCAGATTTCTTGTAGTGTATGTGAATGATATGATATGAACAAGACATTTGAGCTCCATGATATGAAATAACATGATATGCTATGAAATGATATGACATGATATGTTATGCATTAAATGCTATATATATGATATGAAAGAAATGATAAGGAATGATGAGACTTGTTCTCAATACAATATGTTATGACATGATGTGAATTGGCATGATATTTTATGATATGAACAAGAACCCAAGTTCAAATGATATGAACATGTGTTAAGAGCTCAAAAGATGAAAAAGTCATTTTTACAAGAAAATTCCATGATGCATAAGTCAAAGTTTTATGTCATACGTACATGTCCACGCATTTGTTTGTATTTGCTTTTATATGCTTATGATATATGTGGTATGTTGTTTGTTTACTTGTTGAGATTTTTTGAAATTTCATTGTGGTAGTTTCCACTACCATTTCCCATCCGAAATGGTAGAAGCTGTAACATGTACTCCGAATTCTCGAGAACTATGAACCTAGACGATTCTATGATAGAGGACAGGTATACTATATTGACTCGTTACGACTATACTGTAGATGCATTGAAACACACGACCTCGTTTCTCAGGGAAATTCTAGCTAGTAATAGTCAGATCGAGATCGATGACACGATCTCCCGACCATCCAAAATTTTGAAATTTTGGTAGAATATGGATCAATTGTCTACTTTTCTTGAGCGAGCCTCGAAGGCCTCAACTGACGCAAAGGCAACGGTGGAAGACTTAGGACTGTTACCACCCGAGCCTCAGAAATCTCATGGGGTTTTTGGTGTCTGACTCCTGATGGGACAATAGTGATAAAGAGGACAAGAAGCTAAGATGTTTTGTGGGAAAACTTATGACTTAAGGTTTCACTTTTTGAGGAACAATGTTTTGATGGATCTCATGTTTTGGGAATGGTTTAAAATACACTATTTTATTTTGGAAGTCTTTTGGAAAACACAACTCTTATTTTGAAGTGCTTATGCTATATGAAACTTTGGGATATTTGCACTTATTGGTACCATATGTCTTTTTATTTTGCCACCGTGCTTAGGTGAGATAGAAAAAAAAATCGTTGCAATTTTTATTCCATACTGCTATATGCTAGGTGTTTTGCATCTTAACTGTCATGTACGATGGATATATAACCTTATATTATATATCCCGACGCATTCAGTCACTGTCAAATCTCAAGCAGGGGCTGGGGGCATCGCAAACTGCCAGGAGTATATGTGGTTGAGCCGTAACCAAGAGTCTATAGGCAAACTTCAATGAGAAGGCTCTGGCTCCTAGAGGATGGTAACAAAATTAGTTTATCCTCGATCCTTTGGATGTGTACTTGCAGTTTGAATACTGTTTTTCAAGTTGTTGATTACAAGGACTAGTTTGTACAAAAATGAAAATTGTAACATAGGAGAAAGGGTTTAGTAATGGTCAGACATAAGTAGAGATGGTGTCTTGGGTATTTGGAATGCCTCTCTAAATAAATCCAAGAGGAGCTTGTGTTTAGAGGGACTTGGACCTTGGAGAAAAGAAACATTTGAAACTTGTAAGGTATTTTTCCTCGAGGCTATGAATCTTCAGGGAGCCCATTCGTACCTTGTTCTTTTTTCTTTTTGTAAATTATTTCTGCTAGCTGCTTGAGGGCCCAAAATCGATAAGCCTATGTTCAATCAACATGCCAAGAAAACTGAAAGCGCAGGCCTCAAATACCCCCTAATCCCATGTATACCATAACGGCATGATCTCACCAATATAGACATTTATGAGATCTTTTCGTTATTTCAAACTATGTTGACAAACCAAATTATCAAAATACCTATGCTTTAAATTAAATGACTATCCATTTCATTTCACTTAAAATGGAAAAATCATTATCCCAAGTCGAACATAAGCCACTGCAAGTCCAATACACAGTGAAGGGTAGGTGGATAAATCGTAGAAGACTATAGGGTTCAAAGAAAATGGTTTTTCATAAGGATTTATTATTTAAAATAAGGAAAATGATACGCATACAACTATTTATGCTATTTGGGATAGCATACAACTATATATGCTACTTGGGGTATCACAGTGTAACACCTCAATGGAAAACCCAAATCACATGACCTATATTTCAAAAGGACTAGTCAATAATACAGTTGAAATCATATTAAAATTTTATAAAGAGCAATAACTTCTCATTCCCAAGCAATTTAGAATCTTATACACCACCTACCCATATTTTTATTATATGTGGTATCACAATCTACTCCCTTTAAATTCTCGACATCCTCGTGGGGCAGTCTGTCGTAGATAACATGGCTCAAGTCTCACATTTCTCATTGACTAATCCTTTTGGAGTATAAGCCATGTGGTTTGAGTTTTCCATTGGAGCATTACACACCGAACTAATGGTAGATTCTAACTCCAACTCTAATTGTACATATTAATCTGTTGCAAATTTCTTAATGGAGAAAACTTGGAGGAAAGAATCCAATTTCTATCTAATAACTACTTTTGTTTGAGCATCAACTATAGAAAATTGGAGAGATTTCCCATAATAGTATCCAATTGTATCATTGACTAGTCCTTTTAGAGTATAGGTCATGTAGTTTGGACATTCCATTGAGGCGTTACACACCGAACTAATAGTAGATTCTAACTCCAACTCTAATTGTACATATTAATCTGTTGCAAATTTCTTAATGGAGAAAACTTGGGGGAAAGAATCCAATTTCTATCTAATAACTACTTTTGTTTGAGCATCAACTACTGAAAATTGGAGAGATTTCCCAGAAAAGCATCCAAGTTATTCGAACCACCCTTGTAACATTAAGCAAACAAATCTGGTTCAAGCATACCGCAAACAGAATTCAGATAATCCCAGATGTTGAAGATTCAGAATGGATAAATATGGCACCATTTCATCCCTACAGGCTTATTGAACAACCTTAGGTCTCTTAGGCAAAATCTGGGGAAGCGTTAGATATTTAAGACCTTTGACTCTGAAAGTTCAATACAACGTTACAAAATAACAATATGATACATACCAATTACATGAAGCTCTTTAAGGACTTCAAATTCAAACTTATACTTGCCTTCTTCTAGCACAGAAAAACAACAGGGAATTCTACTATCCCTCCTACAGACCCCCCTCCCCTTCCCAAAAACCGAAAAAAAAGTGATAAGCACTATACTAATTTTCTATGGCATGCGAAAGTTTTATGTTACATAAACCCTTGGGACTCTTTAGAGGCAAGCCCAAATACCTCTTATTACTTATAAAAAAAAAAAAAAAAGGCTGTGGCTAGCCCTACTTGACATCAGCACCAGATGCATCTGTTGGCAATTTTGACCATGTCAGAGAGTTCTTTAACCCAGTCATCCTCCTACGCAAGAGCATAGATAGGCTTACCAGCAGACAAGCAGCAGCTACCAAAGGAATCAAAACACCAATATTTCTTTTGGGCCAACTCTTCAAAACCAACTCTGCAGGCAACTTGCCAGCAAGACTGCCCATCGAATTATTCAACTTCATAACCTCAACTGCATTCAGCATACCAACAATTGTATATGGCATGCTGATATTCGAAGGCCCAACACTGACACTCAAAACCCCAGAGGCATCTGCATCGACAACGAAGTCAGCATAGAAGGGAGAAGCCAATACATAATTGGTAGCTCTCGACAAATCCAAATCTTTATACGCCAAATTCCCATTAACATACACGTTGAAATACAGCAAACCGAGTGAAATGCTAGCAATATCACAAAAATGCAACCGAACAAGATACTTAAACCCTCCAGCCACGGGAAACACCCATGTAATATTGACATCAGGAACTGAAGCATTCGTACTACGAATCACTCGAGCAGTGTTATAGACGTTATCAGGAGCAACCTCACGGCTTGCACCTCCCATCTGATACCAAATTCGACCACTAAAATACACCCTTTTTGACCCAAAGCTCGAAACCAAGAATTCACCATCGGGAATCCAAGTCCTCCACAAAGTATCGTTAAAAGGGGTCACTTTAGGCCCTCCCACACTGACCCTATGCACAACTTCAAGCGCTTGCATAGCCAACCCATCAAATTCGTCAGTTTTCTCAGAATTAACATACTCGGCCGTATCTAGGATTAAATCTTTAGGCGCAGAGAGCACTTCAAGTGCGTTCACAAAAGCAAATTTAGACTTTTTAGCGGGAATAAACGTGATTACAAGCTTTTCAGTATCAACCCAGATCAGGTACTCCTTCACCCTAGGGCTTACTACCTCCCCACCGATAAAATCGCTCAGAACCACAAACCCATTGACCAAAACGTGAAATTGCGCATCCCCAAAATCAAATTTCGAAGAATTGAGCTTCTGGAAATGGAAGCGTACCATGTGGGTCCCTTTTTCTTTGATCTCAAACTCGTACCTGGAAGGCCTGGTGAAGACCCTGGCCGATTGATAGATTCGGGGAGAAACATCATGAGGGTTCTCGTTTCTGAGCGAAGCGGACCGGCTCGAGTGGAGTGAGTACGAGTTGCGACAAGATGCGTCAGAAACAAATCGGCGATTGTCCACGACAGAGTCCACGATGGATCCGCAGTCGACGAGGTAGTTATCTATGGGGGAGAATAAGGTGTAAGAGAGAGCTGAGAGGGTACCGAGAGAGAGTAGGAGGAGAAAGAAAACAAACTTTCCATGCGGAAACTCCATTAGAGAGAGATTGAGAGCTGAGCTGAGAGCCTGAGAGGCCAAAAGTTTGGGGTTTGTAATAAGCTAGCTCGCTGGGGAGGATGAAGAAATGGAGCGAGGTTAAGAGGTCCACGCGCATTGGTGTGACTGACGAAAACAGCCTGGCAAAGTTGCGCAGGACGCGCATCAAAGCGGGACCCTCAACCTTTCAAAGTGGGATTCACTTTAGACGACAATGGGAGGATGCCGTTTTTGACGGGGTTCAAGTCCACACCGCACAATTCTTATTGATGAATAGATATACAATTTTTTATTACTTTCTATTATATGAAAATCATTTTTATTATAAGATAATAAATATCATTTTTTTATAATATCTCACAAATTTACTTTTCTTATTTATATCGACTAAAGAAAAGCAAACATTTGATCTAAGAATAAGTTGTAAGTCTATTATTATTTTTTTAATATTAAAAATAGTTGAGGTTTCGAATTTTTTTTGTTCTTGAAAAGTAGAAAAGTATCACCATTCTAAAAATTATAACAACTTTTTTTTTTTATTATCATCATGGGTTTATTAAAAGCTTGTTAAAACATGTCTAAATTTTTTTTTGAGTAATTTAAGGATATTTAGATCTTAAATTTATTTCAAAATTCACAAAATGTTAATAGAGTCACCATAAGAAAACTGCTTATTTACTGTTATATATTTATTTTTTATAAAAAATATTATTTTTTGTCAAAATAAATCTATTCTCATCACAAATAGATATTTTCATCACGAATAACTCGTCGTGACTAGTTTGTAAAATTTTCTTTAAATTATAAGTTCTTACGCAAAGTTAAAGACCTCGAGCAAAAGAGAAATAAACCCATGAATTGGGTTGTATAATATTTATACAAATATTAAAAAGACCCACTTCATAGGTCTCTCTTCTACTTCAAATCTCTTTAGACATCTTAATTATAAAGTCGGTATTAGATCATGTGTTTTTTTTTTTATTGGGTTAAGAGGGAATATAAAAAGAAAGAAGGGGAGAGGAAAGGGGATTAATGGATCATGGATGCGTCCAAAACTACAGAAGGTTAGCTCTCATGTAAACAGCGAGTGGTCTTACGCGGGACTTTGGTAGCCAATCAAAGACAGAAAACGAGGTCTAGTGGATGTCATTATACGTGCAAGAGTCAAGAACTCGTTTTCTTTTAGGTTAGGGGCTAACCCAATTTTATTTATTTATTTATTTCATTTTTAGGAATTAAGTGGACACTTATTTGAGAATGTCTCTAAATAATCAAATTAATGAAACCTCAAACAAATTCTTGATAATTTTCACATTATTGGAACTCACTTGAAAATTAATGCAACATAATCTTGTGTATATAAATAGAGAAATTTTATTTGCAGTCTCACTTAGAGATTGTATGTACAGACCCTTTATTAAATGAAAAAAAAAATATTATTTTAGGAAGAATATTTTTATAATTTTAAAAAAATTTTAAAAATAAAATTATCTATACTTGCATTGCAATCCCTTTTGGGAACCTCATATAGATAAATATGAATTATGTATTGATTCGTTCACATTAAGGATAAAACATTAAAAATATATTTCAATTCCACGTCCATTTGTATGGATACTTGGTCTTTTCCTGCCGCCTTCTTAATTGTGTACAATTTGCACCATATATGTGTTAAAAACATGAGTATACAAATAAGATCAGAATGATAGAGTTTTCAGCCAAATTAACCTATTTATAATATTTCGCATGCTGATATAAATTAAATAATAAAATTTAACAAGTGTTAATTTCACATAGTATCTATTTATATTATATCTTAAGTTCGAACATTGATTTTATACTCTATCCAATTTAATTAAATATTTTATCATATGTCTAGATTAATCTTACATGATATTCAAGGAATTGAGATATTATGGAAAAATTATATAGACATAAGACATATATATTGGAGAAAACATTCTACAACCTAATTTAGAGGAAAACTCTATTGGTTATAAAGGAATCAACTTAGTAATTAAGAAGACAGTAAAAAAGAAAAGAAAAGAAAAAAAGAACTTGTTTTTGTCAGCGAAATTCAATAATTTCATCCTCACTGCATTCTCCCACGTCAATAACCATTGTGCCATTGTCCTGAGTCGGCAAGATCCTGCAGCAGTTTCTTCTTGGAGACTGCTCAAAACACAAAAGAGTAATCTAATTAGTTATTAGTTACAATCAATATGCAGTTCATTGTTATTAATTAAGCATCTAATTAATTTGGTCCTCAATTTGAACATCTATTCATTTTTTTTTATTTTATTTAGAGGAGGGAGATTTTGAACTCCAGACTTTCATTTTAGAGACTGATCAGGATTATGCCAACCACATGCCTTCGGCCAATTTGAACATTTAATTAAATTAACCATATATATGCAAAAAATTTAAAAAATTAATATAAAAAAGGATTAAAAAAAATTCATCAATTACCTTCTCCCATATATATGGGTTGGGCTTCTTGTAGACCTCCACTTTATCAATCCGAGAAGGGTCCTCCATTTTCCAATTACAGTGTGGGTGTGGACTTTTATCAAGGGAATAGACACTAAATATTGTTTGATTATTTTGTGCATCATCATCACATGATGCGGTAGTAGTGGCGGCTTTGGAAATGTAATACACAAAGGGGTATTGACAGGGGCTCTTGCCGAGGGGACGAGTGTTAAAGGCAAAGCCTTTGTAGTCAGCTTTGGGGTACCAATTGTAAAAGGTTCTGGCTGGAATCTCTAGCTCTCGAGCTGTCAAAATGCCCCGAAATATCTGAATTGCGTAGCCCCATGACACAGATACCGTCCATCTCCGAGTCTTGTCGTAGCAAATGGATTGTTGCATGAGCCCCGCTGAGTCTAGCTTCATGGGGAGCGTCAGGCGTTGGAGGGCTCGGGATCGGTCCATATGAGGGAATATCGGCTCAATCACGTCTAGGTGGTGGAGGGACACCAATGGGGCAATTGGGTGCGCCGCAAGGAGTCCGAATATGTTGCCGTATACATCAAACTGAAAGTACAATTAATCTACCAATAATTAAGATCATGCAAAATTCATATATATATATATATATGCATATGATCACTGGTGTGGAGTGGAGGGTGTGTCCTAGCTCTCTACCCAAATTTACGAGTAGAAAGACTTCTATATCATGTTATACATGATCACCTCTAGATTCCCAAGCAACGTTGCTTGGGAAAAATAAGTTAAGCTGATCATTGCTCTGAAATATGTACTGGACATGATGAGAAGTAACACAGTATATCTTGCATGTATTCTAAACAATTAGCAAAAAGAAGCAAGTGATATGAAAGAATAACCTGGTGAAATCCTTGTTCCTTGGTGAGAGGAACACCAAGCTCGGCCATGCAAGCCTGAATCCGATCATCCGATCCGTACAAACCTGGGTATCTTTGTATACACCTATCCTGCATTTTTTCAAGCGCCTTTGCTAATCCATAACTAATAGCAAACCCACCACCACCATACGCCATATTGTACGAAAATTGTATGTTCTGCAGATGACTCTCGGACGTGCTACCAATATAATAGTAGTGATTATGATCGTATTTCTTTAGAACTCTGACCAAATTGTCAGGAACAAAAACAGTGTCATCATCCCCCATCACAAACCACCTCACATCCTCCAAACCCAGCCTCAAAGTCTCCGAAACTATGCGCGATATGCGTATCGCCGACCCGTGGCCTTCTAGGTTTTTGTACGTGAACTTCGAGGTGTCATTGGAGATCTTCAATGGCGGTAGAAGTTTTTTTTCATCAGCTTCTGTTTTTACATGCTTGTCCAACCAAACAAATCCACGCGTTTCGTTTGGTCTCCACCATATCTTGATGTAGTTTTTCCTATGATCCCAGAGCTTGGCTGAGGCTCCAATGCCGAAAACTACGTGGGAGAGGTTCGTTTTGATCTCTGGGGGTTCATGAGGATCATGACCCTGATCAGTTCTTGGCAGTCCGGGCGGCGATAAGATTATGTCGGATCTGTGATGAGTGGTGAAATCTTGTTTGGTACAAAAACAGAAAAGATCCACGAATCTTAGGGAGCAAAAGACGTATATGACAGGAATCAAGAGGAAAAGGAAGGCCAATGATTTTAGAACAGACCAAGTCGTGCGAAGTTTTTCTGAATTTTTTGTATTGGTTTTCATGGTGTAGGGTATGCAGAGATTAGAGGCCGGTGCATGAAGCTTTTTCATGGCGTACTAGGGTTTACAGATATTATTAGAGGGGAGGGTTTGAGAATTTATGAGGTGATCAGATATATATCGATATGAAGAGGCTTTGTAAAGTTGAAGTAGCCCTCTGAAAACAGAACTCTTTTCTACCGAGTTATCCAATTCAAGTTGAACAACGTAGTTTAATTAAGTTTATCCAGAAAACTGAAAATAATATATATGTGCTATTTTCGCGTGGGAAAAATAGTTTCAAATCCTTCCCCTACTATGAGAAAAACAACGGAAACCACGTTTAAGCCCATAAACAGCTAAGAATTGGGTACGTATATACCTATCCACATGAACATTTCATCTTATGTACGTCTCTCTCATTGAATTAATTAGGCATACGATTGGAGTGGATTAATAAAGGGAGTAAGTTGAAGTAATTAAGACATTCTATGAAATTACCCAAATAGCGTAGTGATCTCTCCAAATACTACAGTGAATCCGGCCTTTGCATGCAATGTTTTTCACGGTATAGGGTTTATATATATTTGCAGTTTTAGGGTGTACGATTTCTTTGAAAAAAATTGATAAATTTGAATATGAAAACTTTTTTTTTTTAATAGTGGATCCTATTTTTTTTAAAAGAAAGTACTTGTATGAGACTTATACAATCTAAAACTATATCAAACATTACTCAATTTATATTTAATCACTTTCTCTACTTGAAAAATTGATTTACTCGTGATTGTGGGTTGCAATTTGTGTTTGCAGGTCGTGTTTGTGCCACGTCAAGTCATAGATATTCGACTATATAGGTTAACCCGACCCCAATCCCGACTCGTTAAGCTAAACGTACGTGTCAAATTTTTAAATCCAAACCCAACTCATTTAAATAACGGGTCGTGTCACTCGTTTAATAATTAATTAAAAATAAGTCAACATGACACGACTTATTTAACTCGTTTCATGTAAATATGTTGAACTAACACGCATAATCTATTTGATATGATTAACATAATTTCACACAAAAGTTAAAATCTATATTTATTAGTAGTCACAATATCTAAAAAAATAATAAGACTATCTACTAATAAAAAATATTAAGATTTTTTAAATTTTAACTTATAATAAAACCAACATTACAAAGCCCGCAATAATAAATATGAGTATAGATCTAGAATTACAATTCCAATAATAAAAATATAAGTATATTGAGAAATATCAATATTACAAACTAATAAAAATATAAGAATATTGAGAAATACCAATATTACTATATAAACATATATAGTACTATTCATCTTAAACTTATAGGTCGTGTTATGTCACTACAAGAAAACTGCTTATTTACGATTAGTTAATTCTAGCGAAATGACTATTTACAACTAAAATTAATTGTAAAAAATCTTTTGATTGCAATAAAATGGTCACAAAAGTTCATTTTTCTTGTAGTGCGTATTATCACCCTACCGATCGTGACCTAGAATTATTTTGACAAATTATTATGCGCAGTCTTTGGGTTTGGTTTTTTTCAAACTAATTTCCCGTGTTGAAACAGTTCTAAAGGATTATTGGCTTTAGTTTAGTGACGGAAAATGCTAACGTGACGCATACATTGATACTTGTAATGTCATAAACAATATTCATAGAACGGGCATATCTTCTTTCAAAAATTTTATGGATCATCATTTTTATATTATATATATTTTTTATTCGTTTTCTTATCATATAAAGATGATAAGTAAAATAACTTATAGCAGAGAAAAAAAAATTTAAACATGTGTGATTTGCGTTGTAGGCAGCTGGCCGGATAGGAAAGTTCATGATCTTCTTCGCACATAGCTAGCATTTAAAAAAAATTAAAATTTCCCGGTCAACATGTTAGGTCAACATAAATATTAAAAGGTAAAATAAATTGAAAAATCAACTAAGTCAAATATAAAAATACCCAAAAAAAAAAAAGTAAACTTCAAAAATGAAAAAACTAAACAAAAATTCATAAACTAAATCTAAGAAAAATAAAATAGATAAATTATAAACTAAGAACAGAAAATAGAGAACTAAATTAAAACCAAAAAACTAAAAAAGAAAAAAACAATACATTAATAAAAGAAAAAACTTTAAATTAAAAAAAAAAAAAGGCGCCACTCTTGAGGGATTGTGAGTAGGGGTGGCAAATCATGTTTTTGGATCGTGTTCGTGTCATGTCAAATTATAAACATTTGATTATATAGGTCAATCAGAACTTGACTCGTTAAGCTAATTGTGTCAAATGTGTTAAACCCTAACCCCAACCCATTTAGATAACGGGTCGTGTCACCTATTTTGATCGGTTTAAATGGAGTGAACTAACACACATAACTCATTTGACCTGATTAATATAATTTCACATAGAAATTAAAATATATATTTATTAGTAGCAACAATATCTTAAAAAATATATATCAATATTTTTTAAATTTTAACATATAATAAAATCAATATTACAAATTATATAATAACAAATATTAGCATAGGTCTAAAATTACAATCAAAACAATAAAAACAATAAAAGCATAAGCATACTGAGAAATATTAATATTACAACTTAACAATAATAAAATTTAAATTTTGAAATAAAATCTAAATGAGTTAAAACATGTTGATTTCTTGTTAAGTGGGTTGACCCGTTAATAAATTTTGTCTTAATGGGTCAACCTGTTTTGACCTGAACCTGTTAACATTAAATCCAAACTCGCTAATTTCGTGTCGTATTCGTGTTGAGTTCACAATTCTTCTCACATATTGTCACCCCTAATCGTGTGTGAACACGAAGGGCACTTGGTTTTCTACCGTTTTAGTTTATTATTTTACAATTTAGTATTTCTTAAAAAAATTGTTTATGAATTTAATTTAATTTTTTATATTTTTAGGTGTTTTATTTTTAATTTAGTTGTTTTTTTTTTTAATTTTATTTTCTGACTTTAAATTAAATTTTATTTTATTACTATTTTGTTTTTAAAAAAGATGATAGTATGCCTCTCAAATATGTCCATCAAATGTGCTCACTCATATATTTTTATTTATTTTTATTTGTTCTTAATGATTAAGAAAGTGGCTATTAATGAATTTATTTATTTATTCTTAATAGTTAAGATGTTTAAAAAATATTTAAAGAAAAAGAAAAAAAAAAAAATTCATTTATACTAATGTGCATATTTAAGATGCACATTTATGTGCACCGTAGTATTCTTTTACTTTTTAGCATTTTATGTTTCCTACGATTTGACTGTGCTTTTATATTTTGTTTAAATACTGGCTGCGTATATAGGAAATGTGTCATTTTATAATTGATTATGATCAAACAAGTATGTAACATGTCAATATTTTTGTCAATAAAATAACATATTTTTAACAAATGGATCAATTTGGATATAAAAAAATGATATTTGCAGATTAAGGTGTGCTGGTCCCACACAATCTTTTTGAAAAAGGAAAATGATACTTGGCCTCACGATTTTGCCCCTCAAAGTTATCATTTTGGTATTTTAATTTTTTTTTATAATAGTTAAGTAATTGACTATTAGTGAAGTGGTGTATTTTTTAAAAATATTTAAAAGAAAAAAAAAAGGTGCAATTGTACTAATGGTAAGTTTGCGGAGGCAAAATTGTAGGGCCCATTAGCAACACCATTTGAAAAAAAATGGTAAATCTAAGATCTATAAAAAAAAATTATTTTTTTAATAGTGGATCTTACTTTTTTTAAAATGAGTGTACAAAGTCTGCATACTTCAAAACTGAATCTAGTATTACCCTTTAGATTAATATCTAGTACTTGTAACAGGTTTCACATTTTAAAAAAATGATCTTATGGACACATTTGATTCAAGAGGAGTTGGAGGAGGTAGCTACAATTGCAAAAATAATTTGGTCAATGAGGAATTCAATTACACATAGAAAGGGCTTCGCTCACCCAAATATGCTTGTCAAAAAGGCTAAGGAGGAGATACATGCATTTAGGAATGCTCATGTCACTCTTATGTCCCCTAGACCAAATATATCATAGGTGGCTCGATCCTGGGAGAAACTTCCAGCAGGAACCTATAAAGTCAATTGGGATGCAGCCTTAGATAAGTCACAAGGGCAGCCCTAGTTTCTTAGAGAGAGAGACTCCTCATTCTCTCTAACCCCCCTCCCTCCCTCATCTCTAATTCCTCTCATCTCTAGTTTTCTCATTTTCTTTTCATTTCTTGGTGTTTTTCAGGGTTAAGTATGGAGGAAGG
The DNA here is from genome assembly GCF_001411555.2 of Juglans regia. Taxonomy (NCBI): domain Eukaryota; kingdom Viridiplantae; phylum Streptophyta; class Magnoliopsida; order Fagales; family Juglandaceae; genus Juglans; species Juglans regia. The sequence continues at coordinate 8,347,626 of NC_049907.1, forward strand.
CCGATCTACTACTCTCCGGTGTCTGGTGACCACCACGCACCCCACCGCAAGGTTCCCAAGGCACCGATCTTTCAGATAGACGAATAATTTCATTGAATGCAACAACGCGTGTATTCCACGTGCCACCACTCAAGGTGTATTTTTGCCGCCACGCGCGACCTTTTTGGGTCTAGGACCATTGGTTACGTTAGACCTGACCGTCCGCCATTCCCCCGAGGGTGGCGTGTGACCCTTCACACGCCATCACAGTCGATGTTTGTATTAGTTTTTTCCTCCAAGGTTATAAATGCAGATCTATATCTTTAAAAAATGTAATCCGTTATTTTACTCTTTTTTTAATTTATGTAATGTCTTTTGTTTTTTTTATAAAAAAAATACATAATCTCTTGGACTTTCTTCTATAGAGTGTATCATCAATTCTGTTTTAGACGAAGTGTGGAGTTTGGCTTACTCTTCTCATTCTTAGATGAAATATGAGATTTGATTAACTATAAAGTTGTACTATCTCTCAAACTATAAATTTATAGAGATTTACAGTATTAGACGTGACCATGTCAATCATGAGCCATGTCTATAGGCATTGGGCCATAGTCAGGGACTCGAAAGGGCAAGTGATAGCCACTTTTCGAGCATGTATGGTGCTGCCTGCAATTGCTTTTCTTGCAAAAACCTATGCATTTATGATGTCTACCAACTTCTGTCAAGACCTTGATCTAAGTCAGATTATTCTTCAAGGGATGGGCTTCAGGTGGTTAATGCACTAAACAAGGAGACAATAGATTGGAGCCAGATTGGTTTTCTGGTAGAAAATACAACAATATATATTGCTGAATTGATTCTCAAACTGGTCAGTCCAACATGTCAAACGTGATGCTAACACTGCTGCTTATAGGCTTGCTAAAGATGCCCTAAACCTCTATGAAGATTTGATAGACACTATGGAAGTTCCAGAATGTATTTGTAAAACACTTCTTCTAGGGGCAGTTGTGAACTGCAAACGGCGCACAATCGGCATCTAAAATAATACTTTTTAATTCCCACGTGGATTAATTTTTTTTAAAAAAAGAACAACCGAAAAGACTAAGAAGAGAAATGCGGGAAAGTGAGCTTCTTCTTCAAGCCAGTTTTCAGACTTCGAATGTTCTGAGATTGCCGTACGGAGAAAGTGGAAAAAAGTTTCTTTGCTTGTTGAAAGAAAGTGGAAAAAAAACTGGGAATCATCATCAGTTTGAATATTTTCTTCTGAAAATGACAGTGTGGGTCTTCGGCATCTTCGTCTCACGGTCTTCATCTTCTTCTTCACTCTACTGTGTGGGTTTTCATCTTCTTCTTGACCATGTGGTAAGAAATCATAGTTTGGATTGTGCTTTGAATGTATTGGATGAATATCCTCAGTTTTGAAGCTACTTTTTCAAGCTTGAAACCATGTCTAAAAATGTATAAAAATGAGTTTCGGTTTCTCAAAACAGAAGCTATTTTATGACTTTGAACTCAAATAACATGCATAGTAGTTTCAAACCACAAAGAATGGTAAAAACTGGAAATCACTTTGCACATTGGTTGACGCTATTACTCTCTGATTACCACTGTAAATTGAAGAATGGAAAACTTTTGTTACTTGTTTGTAAAGCGAGTACGCCTCCTCTGGTTTGCCACATTTGGCATATGCATCTCTTTGACTTATATATTATTTTCTCATAAGTTGGGAAATGCAGAACAGCTGCAAAGACTTCTTGGGTTTTTTTCAACTTGTGTTGCTTTGCATATAAACTAATCAAAGAAGCAATTGTGGCAGCCTCCAGTCTACAGCCTAGCTTGATCAATTGACCTGTAGTTTATGCTTTAAAAGCATCACCTGTGTAGAAATAAAACGAGAAGTTGGTTCATTTCAGCAGATATAGATTAAAAGTCAACAAGCTTTTACTCTTAGGCCCTTGACAGAGACGTTTGGATTCGAAGATGAGTTGAGATGACTTGAGATGGATTGTGAATAGTAATGAGATGAGTTGTGAATAGTAGTGAGATTTGTGAGTTAAAGTTGATGAATAGTAATGAATAGTAGTGAGATGAGTTGAGATGAGTTGAGATGAGCTGAGATGAGCTGAGATCTCTTTCGAATCCAAACATTAAAAGAAACATTAATCAACCTTACTTGCCTTCTCTAATGAAGTTCTTAATAAACTAGTTCACAATTGACAAGCAACTAGCAGTTGCAAGCAACAACTTCAGATGTTTATTTTTCTCATTTTGTTTTAGATTTTACAAGTTTGAAAAGTCTAAACATGAGCTACTTTCTTACTCCTCACATAGGAAATGCAATATTACATGACGTCTTATTAAAGAATATTTACATGTTTTTATCAGATTTGCTGCTTGCATTTTTCTTTACATGCTCATCCAGTGTTCTCTAGTTCAAGACCGATAAACTGAACCAAGACCAATAGATACATGCAGTACCCGGTGGTGTCCCACAGCACATACTGTGGTCATCAATTTGCTCAACTTGAAGACCAATAAACCATGAACCAAGTGACACATCTTCATTGGCATACTTATGCAATATAGGCCTGCAATAAAAACCAGTTTCCAAAGATCAGCATCTTTGTTTCAAAAGGAGAAGTACATGTATGTTTAAGTCTAGAGCCTATAACGTCCAAAGATCAGCATCTTGTTTTTTTTTTTTTTTTAAACAAGGAAAAAAAAATAGTGCCTTATGTTTGATTTGATCCAACTCAAGGTTTTCTTAACACAGTTTTCGGTCAATTTCACCTAATGCACATAACTTTGAAGTCCTAATGAAATTTTCAGAATATCTTTTTGACCTAGATGAAGAACAAAGATAATGCCAACACTGAATAGAACATCTATGAAGATGAAGTCCATGGCTCTTAATAGGGTAGCTAACTGATAGCAAATTAGGCAACTTCCATATGAAAAACATACTGGTTGATGGAAATGTATGTGGCTAGATCCTTTGAAATTGCATATATCTGCCCAGTTTCATGTCGGAAGTATTTATTCCCCTCTTCTCCAAATTTCCAGTACTCTAGTAAGTTGATACTTGACATCTATAGGGAACAAAGGAACTTAAAATATTAATATAGCATTGCAGATATGAAGCAACGATTAACATATAATGAAATATTAACAATTTCATCATTTTTGTGGGAAAATTAATCATTCTTGTCCATCATTTTTGCTCCTATAAAAATGGTTGTACAATTTTTTTTTATGCAGCATGTCAACATGGAAAAAGGAAAAGAAAACCCATCTCTCTCAACACCATCTAGCTCAAATCCCTCACTTGTGGTATGATTCTTAATATTTGATAGGAGTTTCAACTTGTAGTTGCTAATTATCATTATTATTGTTATGTTAGGACATCCCAACAACTGTTCCAAACTTTCCAAATTACATGCACGGTTACGGAGTAGGGCCTGCATGGTCTCCGGCTTTTATCACATATCCAAATGCATACCAATGTCCAAGCAACATGCAGATGGTGATGCAACTTCATTGTTTGTTTTTTTTTTCCCTAATTTTTGGAAGTTTAATTGATTTCTTTTTTAGCAGAATACTGGTTATCCATTTCAATATGGGATGAGACCTCCGACTCCTCCCATGGCTACAAGCTCCGGAACAACTGAAAGATTAGAAGAGGATACACCCGGGTGCAGGGAAACTGAAGCGCCTTGTTTCTCCTCTAGGGTTGGTGAACAAGGTGAAGAGGATAGGCTAGATTTAGGGGAAACTGGCGATGGCACTGCCGAGATACCTCCGTTAGACCGAATGGATGGTGGTGATATGATGGAGGAGCCAAAAGCGGAGATGGAGTTTGATTTTTTTGAGGAATTAATGAGCTATTATAAGATATATGCTAAGAAATGTGGGTTTGGATCCATGACACAAAGGAGTGAAAGGGATGACGAAGGGAGTGTCAAATATGTCACTCTTGGTTGTGCCCGTGGGGGGAAAGCTCGGAATAGGACAATGAATGTCGCCAAACCACGCCCGACAGGAAAGACTGACTGTAAGACAATGATTAATGTCTTAAAAGTTAAGAGGAAGATGCGGTTGACCACAGTTCATAATACCCATAATCACGGACTGAGTCCACAGAAATCTCGTTTCTTCCGATGTAATCGCGAAGTTAGTGAGACTGTAAAAAGGGTACTTGATACTAACGACCTAACTGGCATTCGAATGAACAAAAGTTTCGGATCTCTTGTTGTGGGTGCGGGAGGATTTGAGAATCTCCCATTTTTGGAAAAAAGATTGTCGCAATTACATTGATAAGGCAAGACATCTACGACTTGGAGCAGGTGGTACTGGAGCACTTCGAGACTATTTTTGTAGAATGCAGTACAAGAACCCCGGATTCTTTGCCTTGATGGATTTAGATGATGATGAGAGGTTAAAGAATGTCTTTTGGGCAGATCCACGCAGTAGGGCAGCTTATCAAGATTTTGGTGATGTGGTAACATTTGACACCACGTACTTAACAAACAGATACGGGATGCCCTTTGCTCCCTTTGTTGGTGTAAACCATCATGGGCAGTCCATTCTCTTGGGAGCAAGGTTAATTTCTAGTGAGGACACAGAGACTTTTACTTGGTTATTTTAGACTTGGCTGCAGTGTATGGATGATATAGCCTCGCCAGCTATTATTACTGACCAAGAATGAGCAATGAAAAATGCTATTGCCATTGTATTTCCAAAAACCCGACATAGATTTTGCATTTGGCATATATTAAAAAAAGTTCCCGAGAAACTTGGCTCCCATTGTGCCTACAAAAGTGGCCTGAAAACTCAATTGATGAAATGTGTGTAATGACACTCAAACTATTGAAGAATTTGAGAAATCGTGGGAAGAGGTAATTAGCACGTACAACTTGGAAGAAAATGTTTGGTTGCAAAGTTTGTATGCTGAGCGCACACATTGGGTACCAGTATTTTTTAAGGAGTATTTTTGGGCTGGCATGAGTACAACACAACAGAGCAAAAGCATGAATGCATTTTTTGACGGATATGTTCGTGCGAAGACAAACTTGAAGGAGTTTGTCGACCAATATGACAATGTGTTGAGAAAGAAAATCGAGAATGAAATCAGTTCGGACTTCCACTCATTTAGCGTTACGATACCATGCATCTCTAGATCTCCAATCAAGAAGAGATTCCAAGAGTTGTACACGAATGTAAAATTTAGGGAAGTTTAGCAGCAAGTTATGGGTGTACTCGATATGGATCCATCTCTACTTAGACGGGATGGTGTGAAGAAGACCTACTTGGTAGAAGATGAAATTTATGTTGAGGAGTTCACGAAACATGTTACATATTACGTGGACTTTAATGAGGAAGATTGTGATGTAAAGTGTTCATGTGGGTTCTTTCAAATGAAGGGGATACTGTGTAGGCATGTCTTGGCCATATTCAAATGTAACGGGATAAAGTACTTGCCGGATAGGTACATTTTAGATCGATGAGGGAATGACATCAAACGGAGATATACGTTAGTCCAGAGTACCTATGACACAGGAAATCAACGGGAAGATACTAACAGATATTCAAGTCTGTTGAATATTTGTTATCGGATGATTACTCATGCAGCGAGTTCAAAAGAGCATACTGAAGATGCAACTAAGAAGTTATATGCAATGATTGATTTATATCATGGCAACCAAGAACCCCCTTCGATGACCCAAACAGATTCCAATGTTGGTTTAACTACAAATGACACACCTACAGTTGGTAGTTCGCAGCAAGTACTCAGTCCACGAGTTGTGCGCGGAAAAGATAGACCCTCATCTCTAAGGAGAGCATCCAGGATGGAGCAAGAAATGCGGAAGGTTAAAGCGAGGACGAAGAAAGCAAATGTAAAGGGAAAACGTAAAGAGGTTCGATATCTATAATAACGAGAATATTTGCCACATAAATGTTTATTTGGATTGATTTATTTATGCTAATGGAGTGCTGATATAGATTTTTTACTTGTTACTTGACTATTAGCGAGATGGAGGAGATACACCATCTCAAAACACGTGTAGGAATTTATTTTTATTAGAAAATTTCTGAAGGAAACGTGCATGTATACATATTTTTGTTAGAAAATTTTTGCCTTATATTTAGACAAGTATTTGCCACATACGAGCGATAGATTTATATTGGTTCATAATTTTTGTTGTTATCTATATATCTTTAGACTATTCCAATCAACTCACTTTTTGACATTAGTGGATTCCAAAATATAGTTGGGAGTCAAGAAAATGTAATATTTCTAAACCCAAGGTATTTTTAATATTAATAAATTGATGTCACATTAATATTTGCTATTTATTCTTTTATTCTTTACAGATGCAACTTGGTTTGGACGGATCACAACCTTTGCCCAAATGATATGATTCGGACTTGTTGCAACATTGAGCGTACCTCTAACTTCAACTTCTTCTAATGCCATATCGATAGCATTTTTCACTTCAAAATGTGATCTCTTGTTTTACTCTAGCACACCTCTAGGCAGTTGAATATGCTTGCCTTGAATGTTGATAATTTTAAAAAAAATTGGTAGAAAAAATACTTATTATGGCTATTAATAAAGCCAACTTTGAATACGATGGTTGGTGGTAGGGAATGTAATGACTGGTAGAAGTTTGAACTACAACACTCCATTAAGCTCTTGTCATTTGGCATGTCTAATATGGACTAAATCAATTGAGATCTGGGCATAGGATTGGCATTTGGAAAAAGATTAGCAACTGTTGTAGAATGGTTATAGCTATTGTTATTTTCTATTTATACAATTTTCTATTTACAATTGTTTTATTGTCTAATTTTTTTTGTTTTTGGTTTCCCTACAGTTGCAAGTTCACAGCCTAAGATTACAGCCAAGGTAACCAAACACAATGATTTGTGGGATTCCATAGCTGCCCCTGTATATTTTCCATGTATATTTTTGGAAGAATTCTTGTAAGTTGTAGTTTTTGTAAATATATTGGTGGGAAGAAAGAATGGAGGTCATGGAAGTTGTAATTATTTTGGTGGCAAGGATAGCTTGGCAAGTTATATTTTGTGTAAGTACATTTTTTTGGGAAGAAAGCATTTCAAGTTGAAAATTGTAATTTTTTGTTTTTCCTGTGAAGGAAGCTTGCAAGAGGACTATTTAAATTGTTGTAATTACTTTTGTGGGAAGAAAGCATGACACACAAATAAAATTGTAATTTATTTGTGTGGGAAGAAACATATGCTAGTTATAGGTTCATTTTGAGTTGTTGTGATAATTAAGTTTTGTAAGTTTGTAAGCTTGGTGGCAATGATAGTTGTAATTATTTTGTGGGATATGGACGTGAGTTAGTCTTCCAGTTTTGGCTTTTGGTGTACGTTAGGTAAGTCTACCAGTTTTGGCTCTTCATTTAAATTTGTTTTGAAGGAAATGAATTCTGAATGTGGGTGATGGACGTGAGTTACTCTATTAGTTTTGGGTGGTTGGTGTACGTGAGTTAGTCCTCTAATTATAGGCAGCGGGTTCGTGAGTTCGTTTGGCATGTTTTGGCTTTTACATTTTATTTGTTTTTAAACTGAACCAAGTCTGAACAGACGAGTAAATCCATCATAATGACCAAAAACTAGACATTCTACAAGTATCTAAATTCACAGCAAACTGGAATTTAATCATTATGTACATAGAAACTAGACTCCAAATTTCCAAAAGCTATTTTACACTTCAACTACAAATTCAGTTTACAAGTATCTAAATTTACAGCAAACTGGAATTTAATCATTCTGTATATAGAAACTGGACTCCAAATTTCCAAAAGCTATTTTACACTTCAACTACAAATTCAGTTTACAAGTATCTAAATTCACAGCAAACTGGAATTTATACATTGTGTACATAGAAACTGGAAATCAGGTTCCAAAAGCTATTTTACACTTCAACTACAAATTCAATTCTCTAAGCTTTTTACAACACTTACACTACAAATTCAGACTATGATTTATAACATAAACCACTACCAATTCAACAAGTAACAACAAACAATTATCACAAAACCCCAATACAGTTGGGGTAGCATGCGTAAACGCCTTAGGAGAGCTTCTCTCTCAAGAAGGACCAACTCTTTTTTTTCGAACCTCCTCATTTTTACTAGATAGCACCATCTCTCTCTTCTCGATCTCATCTACTATTTTATGGAGCTGAATCTCCCTCATTTCGACATCGATGAGTCTCTTCTCGAGCTCTTCCTCCTTCCTTAAGAGTTGAATTTCTTTTTCTTGTAGATCCAAGTCTGTGTGTTGATTACTATCAACCCACTTGAAATATTTGTAATATGATAATTCCTAATATTTAACACATATATAAAAAAATTGTTAGGTACGTAATATTAATCAATATATTATTCCAAGTTACATTAGAAGAGTACTATTTACCTTTGTGTTGTACTTTGGACATCCTAAGAAGGGTCGTCCTGGATTTCTTTTAGTATTTGAATATCTCAATGTAGTTTCAATATTACAGAAGCAGGTTTCGCTAACGGTGAAGAAGACAGTAATGATGAGGACATTCTCATGCAGCAGTTTTTAGTTTCTTGTATCAAGAATGTGAAACAGTCTGCTGCTAAGAAACTCTCTTTGACTAATCATAAGAAGAAGTTAAGGAGGTTGACAGCTACAAGTTTTGATGCATTTGAAAACATATCAAGTATTCTTTTTCTTTCCAAGGATAAACAAAACAGGGAAATCCAAGATTTTCAAGCACCTAAACAAGCACTTCCATAACGAGCACAAGCCTGAGCAGCTAGTGAGTCAAATAGAAGACAAAATTGGCAACTACTTTTATAGCTTACCAATTGATAGTTTACAACAAGGAAAAGGGTTTCATTTAGAAGGTAAAGAGGCAACAGGCACCAACTACCACCAATCAACAACCTATCTTGATTTTTAATTTCACAATCTACATAGTGTACTAAAAACTTTAAACTGGAGCTGAAATGTTGTCAACCTTTCATAGAATCCAGCTTCAATCTCCAATCATTTCAGCAAACTATAGGATTTGATTTTTCTGAACCCACAAACCATTCACAACTTCAAAAGAAAACTTAGAACCTCAACATTCAAGGTCAAAACAATCGTGAGTCCGTGACTTATTCCGAGTGAATAAGCATTGAACACAGATCAACCCCACAAAGAGCAACAAATAGCAAAGTTGAAAGTCAAAAGCAGAAAAACATAGCCTTCTCTACCGGATATTTGCAACCAACGAAATACAGATTCAATAACCTTATTAGAACATGAAAAGATTCTTCAAATCTCAAGCAACCGATACTTGTATTATACCAAATTAAAAATCTGAAATCTGGCACAAGACACTACCTGACAGAACCCAAACCCACAAAATTAGGCCGAAAGGTGAACTGCTAAAATTCTCAAAGATCAATTCGAAGTTTTCCAACACTAAATCCTCTTCAGGGGTGTACAAACTTGACAAGAAATAAGCAAAAAAAGAAAAAGAAAATAGCAATCAGTAATACAAAGATAAAGAACCTGAAAACCCTAATAGTTTGTAGATAAAAAAAATCACACATTTTGTAGATAAAAAAATCCTAAGGAAAAATTATGGAATGTTAAAAGGAAATATACCCATTTAAATAGGACCTTAGATTTGTGGTAGTAGATGTTAGGGTTTGAAGTTGTGTGCCGGAAGTGAAGCTGTGTGCCAGAAGTGGAGCTGTGTGCCGGAAATTCGAAAGTTAGGGTTTTTCTCGATGAAGGGGAAGAAAAGTTAGGGTTTTTCGGGATAAAGGGAAACGAAACGAAGGACTTAGAGTTTTTATGGGATGAAGGGGAAGGGGCTGAGGGAAGGAGGTATCGAAGGGAGGCCGTAACAGGCGGCTTTGAGTGGAGGGACGTGGCTTCGAGGGGTCAAAGAAAGAGGCCTCGTGAGGAGCAGAGAGGGAGCAGAAACATGAGGATGAGGGAAACGAGGCTAAAAGAAGAGAAATGAGGGAAACGAGAAATCGAAGACATCAAAACACGGCGTTTCGTTTAATTGCCACATCAGCAGCCGCTTGCGCGGCGCTTCCCCCAGGCGACTGAGTATAGAGTTTTTCTTTGTAAAAATATAGATCCTATCAAGTAAAAATGAGCTTTTTGTACTTTCTACAGTAGAGTCCTTTTTTTTATTATTTATAAAAAACTTCAGTAAAATTTATACATTTTGAGATTTATATATATTATTTTTCATATTTTAAACTCTTATTCCATCTAATGTGTGATGCTTTTATCGTTTTTTATATATTTCTTTATCTGTTTTAAAGAAAATTAAATCTACGAGCTCCATCAATATAAAATTAAATCATCCGATCACAAAGACTTGATTGTCTATTTAACCAGCCGTATTTGACAGTTATCAAAGCATGCGATACAGATGAACGTGGTTCTCGGCTTTTCCCAGCTGTTCTTGTCGTATTTTCCTAGCAAATAAGCTCTCTTTTTTAGTTTCTGAAATTTCATCCATTGAAAAAAAAAAAAAAAAAACCATAGCAGGTCAGTTACTCTAAATTTTCTATTGTTTGGTTCCGGAAAACGCGATTAAAATTAAGATAAATGAGAAGAAATTGAAACAGGGCTGTTGGGTATTTTTGTTCTTCTCTTTTGGTGTGTTTAGGGCCATGCTGATTTCTATCTTTAGCTGAATCTAGGACTGGTGAATGTGTTCGTGGATTGGTATGTTCAAGTTCTGGAATAAAATGTGAGAAAATATAGGATTTCAAGTTCTATTTTCTTTTCTCCCCCCTCGCCCCACCATTTCTCTGCATTCAAACTGGGGTTTAGAGTTTATGTGTAGTTTGGATTTCATCTTGTTATACATCTGAGTTTAGGTTTTCTGTTATGTTCTTTTCCTTCGTTTTACCATCACCCAAACAGAGGTTTAGGGTTTATGTATACACGTTTTCTCATCGTTCTTGTAGCTATACTGGTATTTATAACGCCTAAATCTGATCACATTGCCATTGGTTAGTTGAATTTCTCGTAGCTGAAAATTGTTTGATGATATTTCTTTTGCATATTTTATAATTTGCAGATTGAGCTTCTTTTTGTAAGTTAGTTGATACCGTTGGTCCGATCTCGCAAGTTGGCATATATCATTTTCAACTGATGTCTTCCTCAACTGCTCTGATTTACTAAGTTCCTATTATGGCTGGAGTGAGGTTTTCCATTCTAAGATCACTGCATAGTTCGGTGAATTCTTGTAGGAAAGTGCAATCATGTCGATCATACAACTATGATTTGAAACTTGTGAAGTATGATAATCTGATTCATGTAAGACCGTTGCATGCTTTTGTGAATCGCAACTACTACACAAAAGAATCACAATCTCCTGAAACTCTTACAAATAATCATTTTAGAGCAGTAGGTTCTCAGTCCTTTGTTCATACTCAACACTACAAGATCAGACGCTCAACTCTGTTTTTACCTATCCTATCAAACTTGCGCTTCCAAAGTACTAGTCCTCTTTCATTGATCAGCCCCTTGTCCAATTACCGGTCATATTCATCATCTTTTGGAAGCAACGCAGATAGTGCTGGGGACACAGGAGTTCCTGATGGTTCTGGTGCAAGTGGTGTTGTTGTAAGTGATTTTGTTGATAAGGCTAAAGACACCTGGCAGAGTATAGTGGATGCGGCAGCTTATACTGGGCAGAAGGCCAAAGAAGCTTCTGATGAACTGACCCCCTATGTTCATCAATTGCTCGATTCCCTTCCCTATCTAAAAAATGTACTTATTCCAGTTGGTAGTACTTTGGCTGGTACTATATTGGCTTGGGTGGTTATGCCTAGGCTTTTGAGGAGATTTCACAAGTATACCATACATGGTTCTTCTGCTTTACCAATTGGAAGCCTGGCTGGTGAGCAAGTTCCATACGAGAAAAGTGTATGGGGTGCTTTGGAGGATCCAGTGCGATATCTAATTACCTTCATGGCATTTTCACAGATGTTAGTGGCTCCCAAACATATGCCTCATCATATTTTGATTTGCATTTTGTATCATGTTTTCTATTGTCTGGGATAATCATGACGACTTTGATTTGTAGTTGTGTGATGGTTGCACCAACCACCGTAGCATCACAGTACCTTGCACAGGCATGGAGAGGTGCAATTATCCTTTCATTTATATGGTTTTTGCATCGGTGGAAGACGAATGTGTTTACTCGTGTGTTGGTGGCCCAAATTTTAGCTGGGCCTGATAGGGAAAGGTTGCTGGCTTTAGACAAACTTTCATCCACTGGTCTATTTGTGATTGGTATAATGGCTTTAGCTGAGGCATGTGGGGTTGCTGTGCAATCTATTCTGACTGTTGGTGGAATAGGAGGTGAGTATTAGCTGCTAATCTAGCGTGCTCTTTGTTTCAATTTCATAAATGACGATCTGTTGGTGGAATGGGTGGTGAGTGTTAGCTGCTAATCTCTTATGCTCTATCATTCCTTTTTGCAAATGATGATCTAAACCTTATTGTGGAAAAAACTTCTGAGAATAAACTAAAATTTTTGCAGTCCAATGTCTTTTACATTTCTTATTCTTGATCGTCCATTTGTTTTGGACGAGTGCTATTTGAGCCAATACTCATTGGATTTTTGCAAGACTATATGTTTCTGTCTCTGATGTATCACAGGAAAATGAAACCTTGTCATTGCTGCTGTGTGAGGCCATTCACATTTTGTGCATTAATATTTCTTCTCCTATTTTTTTTAATTAGTCCTTACATGTTGGATGTGTCTTTTCTCTTACCTGTATTTCTGCTGCAAATTCTTGTGGTTAATTGATTATAATTTAACTATCAAATAATTATTTTTTTGTATGGTAGTAATTCTGTCATCCTTACCTATTAAAATATCGTTCTGCCATCTTGTTTAGAGACGTCATAAATAAAACTAATTTTCACGTTATTGTATCTTTATGCAGGAGTTGCTACTGCATTTGCTGCCAGAGATATCCTCGGTAATGTACTCAGTGGGTTGTCTATGCAGTTTTCAAAGCCGTTTTCACTTGGAGATACGATAAAAGTATGTTTATTATTTCCTGTGGACATAGTACTGATTGATCTCATTAGTTTGCTTTAGATGGCAAAAATGTTTTCTCACTTGCAGCTTTTCTGTGGTTTTAGTATGAAAACATGCCCCGACTCCAATGGATCTTTCCTAGTTTGCTGAACCATGATGGAGTGAAGAAATATTCTAGTTGTCCACTTAAATAGTCCGTATCTTCCGAAAAACAGAAGCTCCCAGGATGTCAGGATATGAAAATTTGCAAAATGTGATAATGTATTTATAAAATTTTAGACAGTCGCTGCTTTCCAACTGCCTGTTTTCAATGTGTCTGAGTAACAGCGTGACTTAGCCCTCAGTTGTCTACATATTAAGCGTGGAATGTTCATTAAAAGATAATAGTTCAACAGTTATATTCAATGGCTCATCACATGACAAATGGGGATCTCATCTGTCTGTTTTTAGTCTGTCATTTGGCCGTTGCATGGAATGTAGATGTGTAATATTTTCGTGATTCATATGATTATGGTTTTTCCGTTTTCTCATTTGACTGAAAACTGGAAGAGAATATTTTTTATGATCTCAACAATCTTGAGCAATCTCTACATTCAAGAGATCTATCTGATTTTATTTTTCACTGTTTTTATATTTTAGTTTTTGTTTCTTGTATGAACTATCAATATGTTTACTTATTGCAGGCTGGTAATATAGAAGGTCAAGTGGTGGAAATGGGGCTAACCACCACATCCCTATTGAATGTGGAGAAGTTCCCTGTCATAGTTCCAAATTCACTGTTTTCTAGTCAGGTGGGTGCTTCCCTCTTTTTCCTGTTTTTCCTCTTGTTTCCTCCTTTTGTGTAACTTCTCAAAAGCAAATCACAGTCATTGTTAAATCATGGAAGTGGACCATTTCTTGATACACTGATCAATGTCTTCTAATTCTAGTGGATCCATGATTCCATTTCTAGTTCCTCGTTGTGATGCTAGGTGTATTCTGTGTATACTTTTTGTGTACTTGGGCTATGCCTCTTTCCTATTAATATATATTTATTTTGACTTAAAAAAAAAAAAAAAATTCTGGCAATGGAATACAAAGGAGGTACAAGGGCGATATGGAGTAGGTATGTGGAAGAATATTTGGAGAGGTTGGGGGAAGTTCTATGCGCAAGTTAGATTTGACATGGGAGATGGATCCATAATTAGATTCTGGCATGATGTGTGGTGCGGGGATGGGGATGTGGCCCTTAAGGAGGTGCATAGCGTGGCTTGTGCTAAGGAGGCTTCTGTAGCGCTTAATTGGTGATTTCGAGTGAGTTTTTTAACTTGTTATAATCCACTAGAGTGAGGAGGGGAAATGAGGATAAGATTCGATGGATTCCATCAAAGAGAGGGTGTTTAAAGTACTATCTTTTTATAATAATCTCTGCACTCATGATAATAACCCTTTCCCATGGAAGAGCATATGGTGAACAAAGGCACCCATGAGAGTTACATTCTTCGCTTGGACAGCCACACACAGGAAGATCCTCACAGTGGATAATCTGAGAAAGATAAAATATAGTTGTGGTAGATTGGTTTTGCATGTGTAAGAGGAGTGGGGAGTCAGTTGATCACCTTTTAGTTCATTATGAGATTGCCAGTGCATTGTGGAGTGGCTTCTTCAATTGTGTTGGAATGGTGTGGGTAATGCCTTCAAGAGTTGTAGAGCTTTTCTATGCTCGGAGAGGGCTAGGTGGTAGCCAATGAATTGCAGCAGTGTGGAAGGTTCCCTATATGCCTTATTCAGTGTATATGAATTGAAAGAAAAGATAGAGCCTTCAAGGATCATGGATGGATGACAGAGGAGCTCAAGAATTTCTTATTCACACTCATCTCTTGGGATGTATCTATAAACTTTAATGGTCTTAGACAACATGATTTTCCAGAATCTTTTCATCTACAAGCTAGGTGTTTCTCATGTATACTACTCGTGTGTACTTGGGTTGTGCCATTGTGCTTCTGAAATCACAACTTATCTCAAAAGCTTAAATTGATGCGAAGATGTAGATTTAATTAATTGTATTATATCTTAACACTCTCCCTCAATGAGTGGGCTCAATAAGTGAAATATTTAATTAAATGGAGCAAAGTGTAGATTTAGGGCTGGTTTGGTTACACAAAATCAAATCATCTCATCTCATATAATCATTACAACTTTCTCAAATTTCCATACAAAATATAATAAACAATTCAATTTTTTCAAATTCCAAAACAAAAATAACATTAAAAATTTATATTATAACAATATTTTATCCAACTTTCAACAAAACATCTCATCTCATCTGAACTATGTAACCAAACGAGACTTTAGGGTTCGAACTCAGGACTTTTGCTCTGATGCTATTTGAAATTACCACTTGTCCTAAAAATTTAAATTGATGAAAAGAGGTAGATTTAGGCCTGGTATGGATATCAAGACACTCTCATCTCAATATCCAAACACCACAAACATAAACACTTTTCAATTTCAAATTTTCAAATTTTTCATCTAATTATTACAACTTTATCAAACTTTTAAACAAAACACAAAAAACAATTTAACATTTTCAAATTTCAAAATAAAAATTATATTATAACAATATTTTAAGTTTATAATATTTTTCTTTAATCTTTTCTCTCTCATTTTTCAAAATTCCATAAAAATCTTAACTTAAACAATTTCACTACAATTCACAGATCATCTCATCTCATCTCACTATCTAAACCAGGATTTAATTATTTGTGTTATATTCTTAGGCGCTAATTAATGAAATCTTCTTACTTATTATCAAAAGGAAAGAAAAAAAAACTTATATTGAGGCTCTTCCTCAATTTCTCCCTTCTTAATTAGGGTTAATTGATTTAGTCATAATGTTCATCTGTAGTCTAATATTATTTTGAGCTTGTGTGCTTGCCATAGGCGGGTATTCTCCAGAGAAAGAATGAGTTCAGATGCGTACTAGAATTTAATACGCAATCTGGCTCAAGATCAATTAACCAGTTCACATATTACTTGGCCATTACTGTTGGAAGTGATTCCTTGTATTAGAAAAGAGCTATCATAAATCTTTTGAGTATTGTTCTCTGAAAATCACATTACTAAATAACCATTTCTTTGGGATACAGATATTTGGAAAGAAGATTCCTTACATAGGATGAAATGTCCTCTATTCTTCTATGCAGTGCTATTCTTGCAATTTCCTGAATGAAGCTTTTGATTACACACACCACACGCATGATGATACAATTGGTAATCACAAGAGTTGAAAAAAGGAGATAAAATTAGTTATATTTTACCACATTACTTGTTTGTCCAGATTGTTTGCCATTCGTGGGTACTATAAGAGACATGCTAATGTATTATGTCCCAATTTGGTAGTGCACATTGCAATGTATCTATATTGTGCTTCACTGAGGCTAATCTCTGATTGTCATTATGATATGAATACAATTATTTGGGTCTCTTTCTCTCTGACACACCCACACCCACACCCACACCCACACCCACACATACATTCTCAGTGAGACACAAACCTAGAAAATTGCTGTTTCATTATTATCATTTAAAGTGGTTCTTATTTACCTGCTGTAGTATATCACCCTTGTGATAATTTATTGGTCCTGAGAAATTTTAGCATCTATCTTGAAATTTTTTTAGGTTATTGTGAACAAGTCGCGTGCCCAATTTCGTGCCATGGTCACCAAAATCCCAGTGCAAGCTGATGATTTGGACAAGATTCCCATTATATCAAATGATGTAAAGAGTATGCTAAGATCAAACTCGAAAGTTTTCCTAGAAAAGGAGGGCCCTTACTGTTACCTCTCTCGAATCGAAAGTTATTATGCTGAATTAACTATTGGATGCAATCTCAAACATATGGTAAATTTTTATACCTTCAGTTTGTTGGTAAATGAATTGTGCTACGAAGCTTTTTTCATTTTTGTTATGAAAATCTCTTTTAAAGCTGTTTCTGTGTCCTAATCTACAATAAATTCTGAGAATTAGAAACTCAAAAATGTGCTCGAAAAAAGAAAAATCAGACTTTCAGATTAGAGATGTGATACGCTTGCAGAGGTTGATTTTTGTTGACATCTTGCATCAATTCAGGCTTTTGGTCTTTTATATGAGGAACATAGAAATAGTTTGATCCGTGATTAATTGGCACTGTAATTATCTGGACTAAATGAACTGCTTATTTATCTTCCTAATAATTGTGCTATATTTCACTATTTATAATCTACTTGATATTACATCATTTATTTTTCTATTTATTTCTTCATGTATATATTTTTAACTAAAATACCCGCTTGAAATTTTTGATTATGTAGAGCAAAGAAGAGTTATACGCTACAGAACAAGATATTCTTCTGCAAGCAGTGCAGATAATTAAGAAGCATGGTGCTAGATTGGGCAGCAGCTCACAAGAAATGAGCAGTGGATATAACAAATGACAAGATGAATCATTCACATTTTCAAAACTGAATCATACTGGGTCCAAATCTGAAAATCCGCGCCTTGATGTAAAATCTCTCCTCTCTTTTTTTCTCTCCCTTTGGTTGGATATAATGATTTTATGCTTGTGTTGGAAAGAGAGCTGTTCGTTTAAAATGAAAATTTCGGAAAGTGGATTACATTCTACTGATCATCGCCCATCGGATATTGGAACCTGTCCACATGAAGTTTTTTACTCCATCCAGCAATTTTTTTAGGGAAGATTGGAGAACTTACACAATCTGTTCCACCTGGAAAAGAAATATGTTTCTAGTAAGCTTGAAACCTGGTGGAAATCCATGGAGCCTGTAGCACTTGTCCATAGTATGGCCTTCTTTGCTACAGTGAGTACATATGTACTTATCCTGCTACGTATAGTCCATTTTGCGGATGAATTTGTGCACTCTGCGCCACATCAACGGTTGTTTTATATTAAAAAAAAAAAAAAAAGATGACGGAAGAACCCTGTACCCAGATTCCATTTTTCTCATTTATCTTCTCAAATTCCATTTTTTTACTCTCCATTTTTGCCGTTTGTGGGTGGCGTTCTCTCGTTCCTCCACCTGTAGATTGGTTGCTCTCTTCCTCGATCCACGTTTCTCTCTTAGACCCTGAAGGCCGGCTGCACTCCACCACACATGAACTTTGTCATAAGATCGACTAGAAGTTCCCCGCTCCTCGGCGTTGTCTCTGGTTGGTAAGCACATTTCCCCAGCTGACGTTTTGGTTGGCCAGAAGTTTTTGGTTTTCTTGGGTTCAAACTCTAGGTTCTTTGTTCTTGAAAGAGTTATGAACTGGACCCTCCTGCACACCCATTTTCCTTTCCCTTTGAACATTAATGCTATTCGATTCCTCATGACTTGGTTCAAATTCATCCTTGTAGTTCACTTCCCCACCCGAGACATAAAGGTCTCAGATTATAGTAGTTCCTACCTGTTAATACAGAAAATCACGAGTACTAATATTTAATAGAATTGGACACCATTCGCTATACAAGTTTTAATTAAAGTCCTCTAAGGATCACTAAATTAACGAGTTATTTTTTATTTGATGCTTTGACCGACTTACCACACAATAGAACTCGTACCTTTTATATATTGGCATGGAATGTGATTCATGAAAGCTCATATGTTTGGAGCAGAGATTATTTTGTGCTTTAGTAGTTGGGCCACGAGTATCATTTCACAAATGAATTGGAAGTTAGAAGAAACATGCACTTCAAATTTTCAAATGTTTTACATGATTAAATTGAGAAAAATCAAATCATGTTATTACATTTTTTGGGGTGCATAATCCATCATTTTTTTTTTTTGAGAAGTTAGAAACATTAATATCAAATTCTCAAATTGTTATTTTTAAGTAGAATCCGAGGATATTTAGTATTGACTACTGATATAGTTCCACTAAAGCCAAGCGAGCGTGCAATAAATGAATAAATGTTTTATATCTTTGATTTTCATAAATTCTAGGTGGTTTTGAGCATACAGCATATATATATATATATATATATATATATATATATATTTATATGCTGGTTCTTGTGACAAAGTTACAAAGAATTGAAAGTAATTAAACATTAGTTTAAATTGCTTTTACTGCAACTATGCCATCCAAAATTAGTGTGATGTGGAAAAACGTAGCTGTGACAACTTTTTTTTATTGGAGTTAAGTGATCAAGAAAACAAAAAAAATCCAAGAGAGCATGTAAAATATAGAATCACAAAAGGGTTTTCTTTTGTCCATGAATCGGAGTGGCACTAGTTGCTGTCTAGCTCATAAAGCTAAAAAATACAAGGTTAATTTCATGTTCCCATTGTAAAGATTTGTGATTGTGTGCATTGACATGTAAATTTCTGACATAGAATAATTTGAATTGTCCTGTCAATTATGAATATATCATGTTGTTATATGAAAAAACACACCACCATAAGGTAATGCATGTCAAAATTGAAAAGAACACAAATTATTTCTCTCTATACTTCCAAATGTATATAATGAATTAAAAATGTTATTGTCTACTCTATCAAAAAAATAATATTACTAACAGAAAAATTCTCTCCATTCGCATTTTCTCTTATCCAACTGATTTTGTGTTGATCTTTTTTGTTTGAATTTTTCTCTTATAAGATGATTTTTATCATTCTAAAATGTTGATAAATATTCTTTAGATAGGAAAAGGGTAAGAGCACACATCTCCTATAACACATCTTATCACAAATCCATCAACCCAAGTATTCAGAATATTATTTGAAATTCAGTTTTAGTTTATTATCACGACTAGTTTATATCTTAGGTGATACCAAAATCATTTTATCCACATTTCTCAACACCTTCTACCACAAATCCATCAACCAATCCAGCAATCCAGGTATATAGAATACTAATTCAAGTTCATTTAACTGTTCTATTAATGTCTATATTTGTTACTACATCTTTAGTTCATTATCATTATTGGTTTATATGTTAGGTGATACCAATACCATTTTATCCGGATTTCTCAAACTATATACATGGTTGCCATGTACCAATGCCACATGTGTGGTTACCACCATTTGTTCCTCGTCTTGATGCCAACCCATCTCCGTGGGCTAATTAAGTGATAAGTTAGTTCTTTAAGTAGTGTGCTTATTTTTCACTATGCTTATATTGATTTAAACATGAATTTTTATTCTTGTAAACTGTAGGAAAATCTAGTGTCCTCACTTCACTCTTCAATTAGCCCTCCGATTGGTTTAAACTCTGCAAGCTCAAGCCTTATAGAAGAAATTCAGAAGATCACACCTGACTCCAAGGAGGCCAAAACTTTGTCTACACCCTATGTGCGTAATACTACTAAATCCAAATATGACGATGCGCCCACACTTGACAAAAATGATGTCTTTTTTGCACTAATGAGTTTAGATGATGACTTTAGGTTGGAGAATGTTTTTTAGGCGGATGCATGAAGTAGGGCAGCTGATAAATATTTTGGTGATGTCGTAACATTCGACATCACATATTTGATGAATTGGTATGAGATGCAATTTGCATTGTTTGTGAGTGTAAACCACCAGGGTAAATCGATCCTCTTGAGGGCAGGTTTGATTTCTTGTGAGGATACATAAATGTTTATATAGTTGTTTGAGACTTAGTTGAATTGTATGGATGGTAAAACCCTGAAAGCAATTATCATAGATCAAAATAGAGCAATGAAAAATGAAATTACTACCATCTTCCCAAGCCGACATAGATTTTGATTGTTGGCACATGTTGAAAAAAGTACTTGAGAAGCTTGGTTCCCATGGTGCATACAAAATCGTTTTGAAAAGTCAGTTGCTAAAGTCTGTGTATGACTTTCAAACCATTGAGGATTTTGAGAAATGTTGGGACGTGTTAATTACGACGTACAACTTGTAGGAGTATGCCTGGTTGCAGAGTTATATATTGAGCGTGCGTATTGGGCATCAGTATTCTTGAAAGATTTCTTCTAGGCTGAAATGAATACAACCCAACAAAGCGAGAGCATGAATGCTTTCTTCAATGATTATGTTCATATTAGTACAAACTTAAAAGAGTTTGCCGATCAACCATGCATTGAAGAAGAAGATTGAGAATGAAAATAGGGTGGACTTCCACTCATTCAATATTACAATTCTCATCGTCTCTACCTCTCTACTTGAAAAGATATTTCAGGAGTTGTACATGAACTCTAGGGCAAGTTTGGTGGTAAGATAAGAATTTTGTGTTTTGTTTTAGTGTTTAAAATATTATGTTTTAGTATTATTATTGTATTGGGATTTGAAAAAGTTGAATTGAGATTTGAAAAAGTTAAATTGTTTATTATATTTTATATGGAGATTTGAAAAATGTGTAATGATGAGACGAAATGAGATGAGAATTTTGTGTCTCATCCCACCCCCCAAACATGCTCTAAGTTTAAAGAAGTTTAGCAAGAAATAATGGAGATGCTTGGTTGTCTTCCAGTTCTACACCAAAAGGATGGTGTAATTACAATGTACCATGTAAAAGAGGGATATTGTGTACTTTAATGACGCTAAGTGCGATGTGAAGTTTTCATGCAGATTGTTTAAGATGATAGGGATATTGTGTAGATATCTATTAGCCATTTTCAAGGCTAACTGAGTCCATTCGTTGCTAAAAAAGTACAGATTAGATCGATGGAAGAATGACATAAAAAAGAGATACACTCTTATTTGAAATAGTATGACAATGCTGATGCGAGGCCGGAAGTGAGTAGATATTCACGTATATTGAAAATATATTACAATGTTGCAACAAATGTTACATTATGTGATGAGCATGCTAAGAATATGATTGATAAGTTATGTGTAATGAACGAGGTCTACCGTACCAATAACCCATCCAACCAAACTGGTTCCAATGTTGCAATTACAACTATCAATACAACTACAACCACGAGTTCAAAGAAAGTACTCAATCCCCTTGTTGTGAGATGCAAAGATAGACTGCTATTTCTGAGGAGAATATCCAGGATAAAGAGAGTGTGCAAACCCATGAAAAAAAGGCTACTCAAAAGAGAAAACGTAGACAAGTAATTGTTCGTTATATGTACACAAATTGTTTAAGTCACTGTTTAACCTTTATCTTGCGCAATTGTTTGTTATATGTAATATGATTTTATTTATTGGTTCTTAGTCGTGTGGAGGAGATACCAAAGTTGTTGACACGTGTAGAAATTTATTTAGCCAAACAATAGTTGGGACACAACAGAGTGTTCACATTCAGGTTTTTTTATCTCTTACTATTTAAATTATATTGTATTTTTATCTATAGTTAAATTATATGATTCGGATTTGTTATGATACAGGTTACTTTGATCTTACTTTTTTATTATTAGCCGCATGGAAACACCACCAAAGTTTTGGACTTTAGTGGAACTCATTTTAGCCAACCAGTGATTGAGACTTAAGAAAATATACTTAATCATGTTTAACTTTTTTGCTCTCTAATGTTCATGTTGGTGTTGGGCTGGATGGAACACAACTGGATAATGAGAATGAGACATCACCGAAGCAGTAGTTGGGGATTTTGGTTTTTCATTCCAAGGATATTGAGCATGTGCTTGGTTCGGTTGGCCATCTCATTCTTCTCATTGGTACTTCTCCTGAAAAAGAGTTATTTGGACAGAAGGTTTTCTAAGACTATGCATGTTGATATTTGGATTTAAAATGTTAAATTGTTCTTTTATATCAAGTGTTGGTGAAGTTACTAGTTCTTTTATTTGATTCCAAAATGCTAATGATACTAAAGTAGATCATAGTGAGGATTGTAGTTGGGCATTTTGATAAGAGCAATATCTTAATCTTGCAGTTTAAGGCAGCAAAATATATGCTGGGAAAATTCTATCGGGAAGCGAAAGAAGTTTGTTCCATTAGGAGATTAACGTATCTTGGAGCTGCTTTTTGGAGTTTTCACATTTGGTCCAAGGACAAGTTTTTTTGCATTGTGATGTAAACATATAGTATGTAGTGTATTGTGTGTTTTGATGTTTATTACTATTTATTGTATTTTATAAAATCTTTCATAGACAATAAGTGTAAGTTCTTTCCTTTCATTTTGTTCTCATACTTAATATGTTTCAACATCATTAAGACAGATTTTGTAGTCTGCACAATCAAGACATATTTTGTTCGGAACTTGTCATTAAATTTATGTGTCTTCCAATCAAGACAAGTTGTTTTAATAAAGCTATTGCATTTATAAAAGTGCTTACCAATGAAGACATATTTTAAATTTTGAATCATCATGCTTCATATTCAAAGATTGAAGCTATCGATCATTTAATCTTAGTTAATTAAGAAAATATAAAAAGAAAACAGCCGCTCTCAGATTTTTACGTCAAAATTTGATAGGTTGACTTAAGAACGCAATACATACCAATATTTAGATTTCAATGTTAACCATCACATTTGTTACCACAATTCTCTTCATTCATCATCTTACAACTATGACCTTATACTTTATACACTAAGAGGAGAAGTAAATATTTCAGCATGCTTTAACATAGATGAGTATTCTCAAAACTAACATGAAATTAAACGACAAGTTCTAGAATAAACAACATTCCAAATAGTCCTCAATATATGATGTACAAAGTTCTCATTAAGTGGGGCTTCACTTTGATCAAATCAAATACAATGAGATTAATATGATAATAATTCAATACACACGAAATAGTGTGCGTTTACGCCATATGTCTACTTGTTTTCTTTGAATATCGACTTGTTCGTTGTAGACTCTCAACTCCCTCTTAACAATCTCTTCCTCTCTTTTTGAAGTTATTCCTCATTCCTTAACAATTTAGTTTCTATATTTACAAGTTCTTTCTCTCAGTCTTCACTACTATCTGCCCATTTGAAATAGTTATAGTATGGTAATCCCTAATTATATGCAAACAACGATGGGTATGTTAGATATCAAAATTTTGTACAAACCCATGAAACGTCAGAGTAATTAAAATATGTTTTATTTTTGTATTGTACTTTGGACACCCAAAGAATGATCACCTCGGATTTTTTGACGTATTTGATGTTCTAAGTGGAGCTTTATGACCACAGATGCACGTTGGGTCGTTCCTTGAAGTACGGTAAACAATAGAAGATGAAGAAACTGACGATGCCATTCTAAATTTGTCACAAGGAATTGCAACGATTGTTCTAGTGACATTGAGTGAGTGTGGCTAGGAAAAAATAATAATGTCACCATAAAAATAAAAATCTATATTTCAAGTAATTTATAAATCCATACATACATATACAATATTTTAATTTAAATTCGCACAATGCATACATACAAGCTCAAACAGCGCAAGTGAAGTTTTTTTACCTTATGCGAAGTGTTCATACCTTATGTGAAGTTTCCATACAAGCTCAGACATTTCAAAGGGTTGTTCACGCTGTAAATTAACACATTATTATCACTCAATCCACACAACATTTCGAGTAATTTTTCTCTTCCAAGTAATATCCCTCCACATACAAATTTCAAGTTTCTTAAAATCTTTCTTATATATAAGATGTAAATGTCATCTGGTTTCAACAAAATAACATACTACCAAAGATAATACTAAATTGTTAAAAAGGCTTGAAAAAATTATGAATGGCATTTGAACATTGTCTACTATCAGTAGCACAAAAAAAAAATAATTAAAGATTACAATTTCTCAGTTGATCCCTGACTATAATCTATTAAATGAAGCTTATAACATGTCTTGGGAAGTAAGCATGGTACCTCGGGAGTCAGAACGATGGAACGATCTATGTATGTTGCTCAGTGATGTGGAAAATAATAGCTAAATCCAGTGATATAGTTTTAGCCCATTTCTCTTTCATTTTTAATCACGTTACCATCCTTGTACCCAAACAAACAAATTTTGATAAAAAATTCATCTAAAACCTAGAAATTAAAAACCTAATTTTTACACCCCAATAACACATTGCATTCCAGATAAAAACCACAAAAATCAAAACATATCCACAATGCAAACTTAATCCACCTAAATTTTAACAATTGAAAATTACAAAGAGAGAGAGAGAGAGAGAGAGAGAGAATGGTGGTGAGAACGAAAAAATGACAAATGAAACAGAGTGGACGACAAATCACGGAGAAGAGGGAGAGTGAACCGGGGGCTTGTAGAGTGGACGAAAATCCAATGAAGAAGAAGAAGGGGGAAATAAAGAAGTGGCTAAGGGTCAGGGAGAGAAGGAGAAGGGAGGGACTGTCGCACTTTGGCTAGGGTTAGGGTTAGGATAGGATTAGGATTCAGAAATGGAAAGGAGAGCAGGATGGAGGAGATGAAGGAAGCACATCGTTTCTTTTGCTATAGGGGCTTGTTTTGATGGAACGCACCGTTTCATTTTTCCTTTTTGTTTCCCCCACATTTTCGTTCATTTTTCCTCTCCCGCTCAAAGTGCCCACAACCCATTTTCTCTTTGCCAAAACACAAAATTTCATTTTCTCCGTGGCATGCCAACTTAATTTGTGTGTAAGGAGTGCGCAAAATGGACTAAGTATAGAGTTTTTTCTCATTTATTTCCATAAAAAATCGCAACACATATTCCCTCTGTTCGTAATCAAGCACAATTTGTAGTGCTCCACAAGTACACTTTGACATTGGTTAGGAACTTTTGTATCTCATCCAAAAGTTATTCAACCTAGGGAAATGTGAACCAACAGAATATTGATCTTTGACTAAAACATGAAATATCTTTCTTAAATTGAAAAATAAGAGGTTAGTTTGCCTGTGAGAATATTTCCTTTGAGATCTTTCTACATTGCTTTAGTCGTATCAATGTATAAAACACTAGACACAATTTCCTTTCAGTGAGTTGATAATCCAAGATAGCACCATAGTGTTGCAACGAAACCCAAAGAACATACACCGGATCATCTGTAGAAGGTTTAGGTAAACTTCTGTCAACAAAGGCATACTGGTTATTTGCAATTAGAACTATTGTCATGGACTGGATCCTGATGTGGAAGTTTCTCTAACAAGATTTGGTGAGGCAAGGAGAGCTCTAGGAATATCGTCATGATGGAGGAAGTAAGGATTTGCTAGATCATCAACAATAGCCATAGTATTAGCAAAGCAGAGTATGGAAAGGAGAAATTGTAATAACATCATAAAAATAAGTCTAACAAGTTGCAGGATAGCTGCCTCATAAGCTAACTAACTAGCTAATTAGTTTGGTGAACATTTTAGATCAATAGTTATAAACGTGCTTAGTGTGATGATAAAGTTTTTCATTAATATAAAATTATAGTAGATTATTAAACAACAAAACTATTTTAAAGTTTGGCTCAACTGGTATAAATTACTTGTATAAATTTGAATAACTTTATATATATATATATATATTATTTTTAATGGTATTATTTATATTATAAGCTCGTATAAATTCGAATAACTTTTATAAAGTTGTGAACACAAAAGTAGGTGGATTGAGAAATTTTTTAAAAATATTTGTACTTGGGTTTGAAAAAGTAGTGACGTCTAGTAAAAATATGCTTGAGAATAAAATTTGTGTCAATTGTTTTTAAAGCTAGTTTTGTGAATGTTGTATAAATTTTCATTTATTTTAGAAATCTAGTTAAGATATTAACATGGATATTTATTGTTGTATTAGCACTACAACAAATATGGGTTTTTCCCACAAAATTGTTTTCCACTAAATATGATCGTGGCAAGTAGTAGGTTGATAACACGAAAACTGTTCGTGAGAAAAAATACAAGCCTTTTGTCACGAGATCACGTTGGCAAGTAAAACTTCGTGGGAAAATAATTTTTTGCCACGAAATAAACACATTTTAGGCGATTATAAGTCGCCGCAAATAAAATTACCAAAAATATGTTTCCTTCGTGGGTTATCAATTTTTACCACAAGATTATTAGTTTTTGCGGCGATAAAATGTCGCCCCAAATAGTCTTACAGAATTATTTCCCCTCTCGTGGGTTGTTAGTTTTTGCAACGAGATTATTATATTTTGCGGTTCCACCACAAATAGACTAAGCTTTGAGTTATCAGTTTTTTCGGCGATAGCAACCCGCCGCAAATAGTAATAAAATTAAATTTCCCGCTCCTTTCTCCCCCTCCCCCCCAAACCGAAACCCTCTCTCTCTCTCTCTCTCTCTCTCTCTCTCTCTCTCTCTCTCTCTCTCTCTCTCCCCCTACGACTGTCGAGCCTGTCCTCCCTGCTGCGCCACTGAGAATGGCTACCCTTGCCGTCGAGCCACCATGGGTCTTCCCCCTCAGCCCCTCGTCTTCTCGCAGACTCTCTCTCTCTCTCTCCCCCTCTCCCTCTCGGATCCCAGTAGATCCGTGCACCTCCACCTTCTCCAGCCATGGCCATCGCCACCCTCAGCCGCCCTAAGGTTCCGCCAGTCACCAATCGTCGCTCGACCCCAGCTCCTGCATCTCTCTCCCTCGCTCGGTGTCTCTCACGAGTCTCCACCACACACCCCCCACGGTTTTCTGATTACAGTGGCCTTCCCCGCTGCCGTGAGCCACCATCACGTTGGCAAGTAAAACTTCCCGGAAAAATAATTTTTTGCCACGAAATAAACACCTTTTGCGGCGATTACAAGTCGCCACAAATAAAATTACCAAAAATATGTTTCCTTCGTGGGTTATCAGTTTTTGCCACAAGATTATTAGTTTTTGCAGCGATAAAATGTCGCCCCAAATAGTCTTACAGAATTATTTCCCCTCTCGTGGGTTGTTAGTTTTTGCGACGAGATTATTATATTTTGCGGTTCCACCACAAATAGACTAAGCTTTGAGTTATCAGTATTTTCGGCAGCTTATTAGTTTTTTCAGCGATAACAACCCGCGGCAAATAGTAATAAAATTAAATTCCTCTCTCCTTTCTCCCCCCCCCCCCAAAACACAAAACAGCCGCGCGATACTCTCCTTTTTCTCTCCCTCTCCCTGTGACTGTCGAGCCTGTCCTCCCTGTTGCGCCACCGCGAATGGCTACCCTTGTCGTCGAGCCACCGTGGGTCTTCCCCCTCAGCCCTCGTCTTCTCGCCGACTCTCTCTCTTTCCCCCTGTCCCTCTCCTTCTCGGATCCCAGCAGATCCGTGCACCTCCGCCTTCTCCAGCCATGGCCATCGACACCCTCAGCCACCCTAAGGTTCCGCCAATCACCAATCGTCGCTCCACCCCAGCTCCTGCATCTCTCTCCCTCACACGGTGTCTCTCGCGGGTCTCCACCACACACACCCCACGGTTTTCTGATTACAATGGCCTTTCCCGCTGTCGTGAGCCACCATCGCAGACTCCAGCCCAGACGAAGCACCACCACGAGCAACCCATGGACGCTGCAGCACCTCCTACATGCCTCTTTCGTTGTTCAGCCCTTGAGCATGGTAAAAATCCTACCTTTGTGTCTCAAGTGCATTATTTTAGTGTATATAGACATGTATGGTGTGGTGTTGAGGGCCTAGGCAGATTCGTATCTATGTAAATTTACTATTTCAAATATTTTTCAACTACTCAATTGCACCTCACAGGGTTTTGAGTCTGCTCTGAAAATGGTTTTAGGCTAGTCGTGGATGAAAAGAGAGCTGAGGAGATGAAAGTATTTTTAACAGAAAGCCTTAAATAATTGTGTTGGTATGGAGCGTTGTAACTAAATTAGCTCCATGCATTGTTTGCCTTGGAATTATGTTATGTAAGATTTTTGAAAGGATTTGAAGTTGTTGGGTTCTCTACTGTTTCTCTACTTGGGGATGAGTCCCTATATCTTCCAGTGAGTGCATTATGCATGATTTTTATCCAGAGTAAAGTTTTAGTTTTGCTAATGAATTTAATTTTCATTCTTTTTTTAAAGAAGATAATAACATATTTCATTACTTTTGCATATGAATTCTCTGTGCAGGGCTGCTTTGAAACACTTGAAGATAGACCGTGTCAAGAAATATGAATACTGTTTTTAAGTGTTAGTTCTCGAACTACTTCTATATAAATTGTTGCATTCTACATTAGCTTTAAGTGTAGTCCTTGTGAACTGGTGCAGACTGTTAACCATTATAGTAGTGAGCGTAATCGGTTGGACTCTACTTCAATATCTTCCCTATAATCGATTCCTAAATTGCTTGGATTTTATTACTTATTTTTTTAAATTTATTTTTACTTTATAGTGCTAATGGACTTAGAGTACAAAAGGTCTCATCCTAACGATGATAATGTGGAAAGTTTCCCAGTTCCACCATGTTTTGTATCTCTTACATCCTTCACATTGATGAGGGTGGAAAGAAGTGAGGAAACCAATAATTCCAGGTCCTTCGAGAGTGCATCTACACTAGAGCCAATCAAGACAGACAACATGTCTGAAGTGACCGATATTGCAGAGTTGAAGAGATCTTGCAAACGCAGACCATGACACTTTTTTGGCAAAAATAATCATAGTCCAGAGGAATCTGAATCAGACATGGTCATAGATCTTCTTCTTGTTTTATAATGCTTTAGTTTGGTGCTTTGATATATTATGCTACTGTGTGGTGTAAATTTAGGGAAACGTTGTTCCAAAATATTTGTTTTCAATGAATTGCGTTCTCAGTATTAATTTTTGTATCTGACAAGGTCCCCCACGGCGTCCCTCTCAATTCTGAGGATGATGTGTTGTTATTTTACATTTCTCATCTTAAACTTAGTACCTAAGAATATGTTAAGAGAGGCATAAACACATAGGTGCATGCTTTGTTATCTTTCTTTGTACCATGAAAAATTGTATCGTTATTCTAATTTGAAATGAGGACATTGATATTGAAGAGGCAAGAAAAAAATAAATGTATTTGTATATGGTTACTAATAAAATTATATAGGGACAAACATAGGAAGCTGAATGCAGATGATGATTTGGTTGTGTGCATGGAGTGATTGTATTTATACGTTTTAAAGGTGTGGCTTAGAGTATGTCTTACATCTGGATGATTCATGTGTTAATAAGTGTGGTACATCACAAGCAGTATCTATTTGATTTGTTTTTCGATACGAGTGGTAGTTATAGTGGTACTTCTTTCTTTTGCAGGGTCTCCCTAAAACTTGCCTTCCAAAAGGGGTTACTCGTGGATGTCCATATTATAGTAATTGTCTGAAGGTTGGTCTTGTTAGTTAACCATTCTATTTGTATTATGAGGTCAAACTTTCCATTGCACTTGAAAACTTAGAAGCATTATGTGGACAGGTTCCCTTGTTTCCATGACGTTCATTGTCAGATGATTTTTTGTAAACAGGTAATAGCAAGGTGGCGTCCGGAAGAGGCAAGAAGGAGTGTCCGTGAAGAGGCTCCCGTTTTATTTAGTTTGGGAGTAATCAAGTGATTTGCTTTTTCACCTCTTCTTTCTAAATGATTTCGCTTCAGGTTCTTGTGCTCAAGTTTGCAAGCATGTGTTGCATTGAAAATGTTCAAGTTACCAGAATCTGTTCTTTGCATTGGAGGAATTCTGCAGGTCAAGTTACCAGAACTTGTTCTTTGCATTTAGTTATGGGTAAAAAGAACCCTTTTATCAATTGTTGTGTCTACTTTCCTTTTATGCCATTAGCCTTGGAGTTGGGATGAAGTGGATTTTTTTAAACCATGCCCCACTATTTGTGGAGTCATGAATTGTAACTTGTAAATTTTTGTGATTGTGTGGTGTGTGTATAAATTGGGTTCTTATTAGAAGTTTTTATTGTGAATGTTAGCATATTTGTACATGTTTTTTTTTAAATTCATATAAGCGTCAATTTGGATCTCCAAGGTTCGGATATATTTATTTTAGTCTATATTAAATTATTTGTTATGATTATTTTTTACTTTGAATCATTTTTTTATTTTATGATTTTTTTTTCTGAAATCTTTTAATTCGTGGCAATTTTTTTTTTTTTGCTAGAAATAATTATTTCACGCGATAAGATTTCTTCGTAAATAAGTATTTCTGACCAAATATTTTGTGAAAAATATATATTTCCTAAGAAAGTATTTTATCGAAAATACTAAAGACAACTTTTTCCACGAATATATGTCATGAGTACCACTTTTTGCCACAACCTCTTCTCATGGAAAATGGTGTTATTGTCTACCACATTATACCAGATGAAACCTTATTTGCCACGGAAAAAAAAAAAAAAAAAAGTTTTAACTACCACGATAGTTCATGGGAAAAAGAAGGTTTTTCCCATGAACTTGTGGTTTGGTGGAAAAAATCTCTTTCTGCACTCATTATATGCCACGAGTCTCCCACGGAACAAATTGGTGTGAAATTTTTTTTTCCACTAATGATATACTTTTTTCCACGACAATCACTCCCAGAAAAAACCAATATTTGTTGTAGTGTAGGGGCAAAAAGATATGTGGATTGAGAGTAAAAAGACCTTATTATCCAAACATCTTTATAAGTTTTCATTTATAAAGATGTTTGGATTGAGAGTAAAAAGATTTATTAAAGATTTCACTAATTAATTTCTTGTTCCCAAACATGCCCTACGGTTTAGTTGCCTTATACCATGACTCTTGAAGGAAAATTCTTCACAGCTAGACGAAAAAAAAAAAAAAAAAAGTGCCTATACTGCTTATGCATCAACTAGAGAAGCACCACACGTACACTCTTAGCAGCCTCAAAAAGTCAAAAAGCTCCAACTTACAAGACTGACGAATGACGATTGAAGGCAACTCGAAAATAGCCTACGAAGCCCTAATCCCTGAAAATTTTTTGAGAGATTCGACAAGTCATCGAATCAGTCGCATCCAATTATATTCTATAGAAAAACATTAACTACAGCAAACTCAAGTGCGCACGACTCGTAATGTCGATGATTTTGATAATCATCACTAGTTCATTTGATTATATATATTGAATTGTATTTGGTTTGATCATCATCGATCGCATCATAGTCATGTCGTGTACAGAATCATTTCATTTTGCGATCAATAAATTTAACTTTGCTCATATCCATCCATGTGCAAATTACATAAAAGATTATTCATAGATGGTGAATTTAATATCATAATCTTAAACTATTAAATCCATGAATTTTGTACCATTGTCATCTTTGATAATATCTACAAAAAAACTACTTAATTGTAGTTAGTTATTATCTGAAAAAATGACTATTTCATATCAAAATGAGTTTATTTTCGTCACAAATAATTATTTTCATCACAAATAACACGTCATATATATTCGTTTTTCTTGAGTGTATATACTTGTTTTTCTCGTTTTTCGACCCTCATAATTCATCTCTATTTGTTGTAATAGTAGTGTTGATCACACCATTCATGAATAATTGCATGCCTTTACAATGCATCACCCATAACTTTATATAAGACAAATTAAAATAAAGCGGTACTAATCATATAATGTGATAGACATGATCATGGTTATGTCATGGGTTTTGGCTTTCAACTTTTTTTCAAATCTTGGTTTGAAAAATTAAATGCTAATTTTCTTTCTGGAAAACCTAATTACAACTACATCATGCATGGATGTCCTGTCCTGCAAAAGCCATATGGAGATCGATAGTGGGTGTCTAATAACCAGAATGATCGATCTTGAGCGTGGTCTGGTTTTGGATAAAGAATCATTATGTCTCCACCAAGCATCTTCAACAGCCAATTACCAGCAGCAATTACCGACCAAAGAGGAAAAATATGGCCAACTTGCAAGTTATTTCTTCCATGAATGAGACAAGCAATCTTTGAAAAATATGAGTGAGACTCATGTGGTTGTGCACTGAGTGAGAGAGAGAGAGAGAGAAAGAGAGAGAGGTTCATTTTTTTCAAACACAAAGCCCCACTAGTTGGAGTTGTCATAGGACACGCATTTTTCCTTCCCGTGAGTGAATAAACAAACCTGTGAGGGATGGAATATTGAAACTGCAATGCAATGCAACCGTTATTTCACTTAAATTGTTTGGTTTAAAAATGTTCGTTTGTTTTCATAACTCATCTCAACTCATCTCATCTAATCATTACAATTTTCTCAATTATCACACAAAATAAAATAAATAATTCAACTTTTTCAAATCTCAAAATAAAAATAATATTAAAAAAAATATACTCTAATAATATTTTATTCAACTTTTAATTTTAATCTCAACTTATCTTATCTGCGAAAACAAACATGTCTCTCAATGTATAATAATTAATACTAGGGACCCACAAAATGGTATCAAAGCAACGATATATTCTTAATATCGAACTTCGACGTTAGCCTTAACCCAATTTTTCACGAAACATTTTTAGAATAAATGATGATTTAACATTAGAATAATCGATTTGAAAGATTGTCCGATCGAACCATACTAAAACTTTATATCTAATGTTTCCCAACTTGAAAACCAGAATTTACTTACATAACCATTGCATAAAAAAAAAAACAAAAAAAACAAGAACCTAATTATATTCAATCTCTACTTTGATTTCATTAGACCAAAGCATATCCATTAGGCATCCGAATGTGTTAAAAAGTAAAGAGCACCAATTCCAAATGACAAATGAGATGCTAACAGCTCAGTACTTATTATAAGTTTCATTATAGTCATTTGTCTGAAAGTAGGAGAAGCTAACAAAACATATACATATATATATATATATATATATATATATATATATAACACAAAACAATGGGCTATACAAACCTTTTTCACCCGTGATGAACTGAAATGGGTCGGCAATAGTGGGGTGGTGGTGCAGAGACTAGAGAGAGAGAGAGAGAGAGTCACGAGAATGGTGGAAATGCGAACCCCAAGAAAGTGAAATGAAAGAGGGGACCTACTATAACTACTTTCCAACAGAATACAGTCGAAAGAGATGCAACAACATCAACTACCCTCTCTCCTCGAACTCACAAGCATATAATATAGTAATTTTGTAAATAGTGTGTAAATGTGAATAGCCCGCACCTATCATGGCTTGTATATTGGCATTTAAATTGAATTTACAGAATATATGTACAACTATGTTGGTAGTTGGAAAGTACAAGTATACATGGAAACTATAGCTAGACTAACGATTATGTTCAGCGAATAAGAATCATGGAAACAGAAAAACAGAGCAATTTGTGGAAATTGGAGAGTGATTCATGGAGAGATTGTCTCTTCATAGTGGATCGCATCTCTTGTTTACAATAATTGCGTGACGTTTGTGTACTCTATGACTATATGTAATATTACTTTTTTTTTTTCATAATATTCAACTTTCATCGTATATCATGATTTTATTAAGCAATGCCAAATCATGAGATTGTGTGGTTCTTAAATGGAAATTAAGTAATATAACATTAAATAGTTATTGGTGTTTCTTGATTTGAACAAATTAAATTTGTAAGATTTGAAACAAAGTAAAGCGTTAAAAAAAAATTAACCAAAATTTTTAAAATTAAAGAATTACTAACATTGCAGCCATTCTGTTAAAGGATATATTTATTCATCGAGGTAAATAAGCAAGTAAAATATATGTGGTGTTAAAAATTTTTAGGCATTTTCTTGTACACGATCAATCTACAAGAAAAACAATAATTTGTGACGGATTATTTGCGACGATAACAAACTCATTTTGACAAGAAATAATTATTTTCACTGAAAATAACTGATCACAAATAAATAATTTTCTTACATCATCGCGTGTTTTGACAACCACTTGTTAAAAGTGAAACCATCAATTACAGCACTTAAACATTAATTCCCTTATAGCAATAATTAGTTTAGTCATTCTTTCACTTGGAGGCATTTCGATTGGTAGTGCAAACAGATAGAAGACCCGACTCATAACTTATTATTATTATATATTAAGTGGATTAATAATAAATAGTTATTTTTCTAAGATATATTGAAAGAATGTGAAAAATAAGATATGATTTGTACAGTCATAAGGTATACAAATCTCGCATACTTCTTTTAAAGAAATAGACAAATCTAGAATCCACGTGAAAAAAACTTATTTTATAATAATATACCCTATTATCTGAAGAGAGATGATATTTCACATTTGTAAAATCCCACAAGTCCTTTTTGGAAGTTTTTAAAGGTCATGCAAGAGACTCACTGCACATACAACCACTCTGTTTCACCAAACTTCATGGCTAAAGAGACTAATTTGTAACTATCCGCTAACGACGTTTGTATTTTATATAAAAAAAAATAACAAACATATAAGTAAAACCATAATTATATATTTTTTCTAATTTTTTATAAGAACAGGAAGCCTACTTGAGAAAATATGAATCCCATGTTCACATGCTTGTACTTAACATTATAAATACTTCCTTTGTCTTCACCACCAAACATATTCCAATTTTCCATCTCCCCAATGGAGTTCTCAAGAAGAAGTTCCATGAGAGCTCAAGTAAATCTCCAAACCCCTTACATTTTCTCCCCAAACAACCAAAACATTATGTTTTTTCAAACAACTCCTCCTCAGATGTGCACAAACTCCTAATCATTTGTTTCTTTAAGTTTTCTGGTTTCTGTGTGTGTGTGTTCTTTTTTTAAGAAACATGAGCTTCCTTGCTTCCCTTTCAGAATTAGAACCCATCATTTTCTTAATTTCCTTTTTTTTTTAACAGGTGATTAAGGTAGTTTCAGTGTTAATGGTAGTGGTCTTTCTGGGCCAAAGAGGAGCAGAGAGCAGAAAAGCCAAGATTCAAGGTTCCATGTTTGAGTACACAGCAATAAGCTGCAGAGCTCACAGTGCATCCCTGACGGATTTCAATGGTGTTGGTGATGGCAAGACTTCAAACACAAAGGCATTTCAGGCTGCAATCGACAACCTAAGCCAGCATGCATCAGATGGCGGTGCTCTGCTTTATGTTCCTCCTGGAAAATGGCTCACTGGGAGCTTCAAACTCACCAGCCACTTCACTCTTTATCTCCACCAGGATGCCGTTCTCCTAGCTTCTCAGGTCTTCTTTTCCCATCTTAAATTTTATCATATAAATTGACGTGATTTTATATGATCTGTCGGATCTATTTTACAATAAAAATAACTTTATAATATGACAAATCATATGAAACTATATCAATTTATGAGATTATTTTTGTGTAATGATTTTGTGGCCAGAATATTTCTCTTTCTAATTACATGTTTTACGTGTCATAATAGTCTATGCCTCTGTTATTTAAGCGAACTCAATTAAAATGAATCAAGTCAATAAATATGACTAAAGGTAACAGAAATGGTAAGGATTGAAACCAAAAGTTGAAACTTTTTACCTGCTATAAGGACAATAGTAACCTTTCTTATACCTAATCTTGATCTAAATTTCAACTTGTTAGGATTGGTATATCAGTTAATTGACACTTTTTGGTGAAAATTGGATGTAAGGAAATTCCTTTAATGAAATTAACATGCTTTATGGTATTCTATCACAAGAGTACAAAACCCCTGAGCACGGGACTGTAGCCAAGTTTCTAAAAGACAGTCATCTGTGCTTGCTTTTTGAGAGGCAATTGGGTCCCCATTCCAGCATCCAAGCAACAATTTCTTGTCTACAGTTTGTCACTTTCAAGATTTTAATGCAAATCTACCTTTTGAATAGTAAGATGAGATGATTTTAGATAAAATTTAAATAAAATATTATTTTTTAATATTATTATTTTTATAAAATTTTAAAAAGTTGAATTATATATTCTATTTTGTGTAAAAATTTAAAAAAATTATAATTATAAAATGAGATGAGATAAAATCGTTTTTATATTCAAACCCATTTCAAGTCCCACTTTGCATCCTCAAACTACAAAAGAGTGTTGCACTTTGCTCCAAAAACTGATAAATCTAACACATTCTCTATTTCCATTCATCCCAACAATCATAATTGGAAGAGAAAATTTATTCATCATTCTCTTATCATCTCCTGATGTGACATTAGATGATATAGTTTTCAATCATCTAATAGCATATTATAAAATGATGAGAAGATGATAAAAATTTAAATGATGAGTAGTATTACTCGAAAAATATAAAATCTTTAGTGATTTAAAAGTGTCAAAAGTGTACCTTTTCCAACGTTTTTTACACTTAGAATTTATATTCAATCTTTCAAGTCCCTAAAGTGTGAGATTAATCAAATTTTATATATATTTAGGATATGAACGAATGGCCGGTGCTTACACCTTTGCCGTCATACGGTCGAGGACGGGATGCCGCCGGCGGAAGATACACCAGTCTCATCTTTGGAACAAATCTCACTGACGTGGTTGTCACAGGTACGTATAATTGAATTACCTAATTTTCAAAAAAAGAAATAAAAAATAATAATGATTCACATATATAATTTTTTGGTGTTGGATGGATGGATCTGAAATCAGGTGCCAACGGTACGATTGATGGTCAGGGAAGTATGTGGTGGCAGAAATTCCACGGTGGAAAGCTCAAATACACCCGCCCTTACCTCATCGAACTCATGTTCTCTGACAATATTCAGATTTCCAATCTAACGCTCCTAAACTCCCCATCTTGGAACATTCATCCTGTTTACAGTAGGTAATCCAACTGCCCCTATACTTCTCTCCTAATTTAATTAGAAAGAAAAATATTATTATGTCTACTCTATTTGACTGTTTGTCTTTTTTTTATTATTTTATTTAATGATTAAAGAAGTGATTTTAAATATATTTAAATATGTTTAAAAAATATGAAAAAAAAAACTTTTTTACACTGGCGATAAAAGCCCAGCGGTCAAGATGGGACAGCATTGTAGCCGTACTCAAGTAGAAATACTTTAGTCACGAATAATTTAATTATAAAATTATTTTTATTGTAAAATAAATCTAACGAATCACTATACGTTAGTTTGTGAATTTACTTTTATTTTTCTATCAGCAGTGATTCTCTAATCTTATTAACTGATCAAAATAATATATTTAAAGAGGATAACGAAATTGTCAAAATATATTTACAGCAACATAGTTGTGCAAGGGATCACGATCATAGCTCCGATTAGATCTCCAAACACCGACGGTATCAATCCAGGTAGGTTCGTTTCTTCAGAAGCATTTGTTAATTATTATAATCTTTCTTTTAACTATTTGATGATGATGAAGAATTATTATTATTATTATTAAAATTCATTTAGGGTCTGTTTGGTATAGCCTTTTTTTAAGGATAAAAATGGCAAATAAGCTCAAAAGGACTTTACACAAATTTTAAATTGGGAAATGATTTGTCCGATCCTTGGGCAGTGTATAAGTCTTAGCGTAAAAAATTAGATAAATTTGAGACCCACATGAAAATTTTCACTTTTAAATGGTGAGTCTCACTATTTTTAAAAGAAGTACGCGAGATTTAAACACTATAATTATATCTAATATTACTCTTTTAAATCAATAAATGAATTTTGGAAAAAAAAGTAAGGAAAATGATAACTTTCCAACTATTTTATAACTAATTTACAATCTACATGAAATGGAAGTAGTTTTGTAATATTAAAATTTATTTTTAATGGAATAGCATGATTTCATTGATTGTTTGAAAATGAGTTGTAAAGGAGTTGTAAATGTATTATTACTCAATAAGGAAAACAAAGATGGATATGCTTACCATTTTCCATCAGTAATGATACCATTACACCTCATTTATTATTATTTTACTACCTATTTTTTTTTTCTCTTTTTGTTATATGAATCTAGATTAAAATCACAGAACATGATCATATTGCATAATCTAAAAGAAAATAATTTCAATCAACTGACATAATCATATAATTTAATTAAAAATAAATTCAATTTTATAAAACTTGAATTTATTTTTAATTAAATTACATGGTTACATTGGTTGATTGAATTTATTTTCTTCTAGATTATGCAAGAATATCATTTTCTAAGATTTTCAATCAAGTTTCATAAAGCAAAAAGGAAAAAAAATAACTAGATAATAAAATAATAGTAAATGAAGTATAAGAATATCGTTACCCTTCTCAACAATGTGGTTTCTAACTTTCTAACCATAATTTTTAAACACTACTTTCCCAAAATAATAAAAATATAATAAAAGCACTATACGAAACAAACCTAGTGAAATAACTTTGCTACAATTTGTTGAAATAAGAAGTTTTTAACCCTTTTATATTGTTTTGTTGTGTTTGTTTTTGGTTCTTTATGTAAAGCACAGATTCATGCACAAACGTTAAAATAGAGGACTGTTACATTATCTCTGGAGACGACTGTGTGGCGGTTAAGAGCGGTTGGGATGAGTACGGAATACAATTTGGATGGCCCACCAAACAACTAGTAATCAGACGGCTCACATGCATCTCCCCGTACAGCGCTGTGATCGCATTGGGCAGCGAGATGTCCGGTGGGATTGAAGATGTCAGGGCCGAGGATATTGTGGCCATTAATACCGAATCGGCGGTTCGGATCAAGACAGCGGTAGGAAGAGGAGGGTACGTGAAAGATATATACGTGAAAGGATTGACCTTGCATACCATGAAATGGGTGTTTTTGATGAATGGCAATTATAAAGCACATGCTGATGGTCACTACAACCCGAACGCCTTGCCGGAGGTCAAAGGGATCAACTACAGGGATGTGGTGGCGGAGGATGTGTCACAGGCGGCTAGACTGGAAGGGATTTCAGGTGATCCCTTTACAGGTATTTGTATTTCGAACGTGACCATTAAGGCGGCAGCTAAGTCAAAAAAAGTGCAGTGGATGTGCAGTGATGTCGGGGGGATCACAAGTGGCGTGAGTCCTCCGCCGTGTGATTCATTGCCGGATCAAGGGGCGGAGAAGATTGCGGCATGTGATTTTCCGGCAGATAGTTTGGCGATCGATAGGGTAGAATTAAAGAAGTGTTCATATACAATATGAGATGCTTTGTACCAGCAAGTATTAATTAGTCTTATCTATAAGGTAGAGCTAGATTGTTGCTAGCCAACAGAGACAAGAAGAAAAAACAGCCGAGAAATGTCTATTTAGATGCATCCTTGTATTAATTATTAGTAAAAGTTGGGAAACAAATCATTTGAAGACTGGTTTCTTCATGGTTTAAGCTTAGCTATAGAACTAATGTTTTCAGAATATACATAAATTGCACAATCATATCAGAAAGACCCCATGCCCAAGTGAGATAATGATGATGATGATGATGATGATAATGTGTCCAGGACCATGGGTTAGCATTCTTGGCAGCAAGTCTTTATATCCACATCTACTATTTCAATCACAGGAAATCTTCAAAATCATACTGTTTAGAGCTTGTGACCAAGAATAATCTCCAGTACACAAATAGAGATTTCAACTTGCTTCTGAGTGAAGTGGGAAGAGACCAAACTCCCAGCAGCAGCAATCAGGGATTTGAACTTGAGTTGGATCCGGTTTGAACCTAACGCCTCCATATGAGCTCCTTAATATTTTACATGTCATTCTACTTGCAAACCGGTGTGGAGTGAAAGTTTCAAGTTTTTAAATTCCTCTCCCAAATCAAATCATACCATGTTAGCAGTGTGAAAGGTGCTTCAGCCACACCAGCTTGAAAATAGAAATTTTCTTTCTTCAATAAATGAAGGTTGCTCAAAATGAAAACTGAAAGGGTTGAGCAAACAGGCTTCTCTGACATCATGTAGAGTTGCCAAGAATAGGTGACACAGGGCCTCATCAACTACAAGTATAAACGTGACCTTCAAATAATAATAAAAAATCCATGAAAATGAGTAAAATGTATTTGTTGTTTTGGATGAGATCCCTCCCCTAACATAAATTGTCTGTTTGGGCAAGCATTGAATCACAGAAAAGGGAGTTCCCATTACAGGAAATGGATCAAGTTTGGCTAATGCTAAAGAGATTTGCTACACAACCTCCACCACACTCCACACTCCACACTTTTTTAAATTTTTAAAATTTTTAATATTTTTTTAAAATTTTTTTTTGAGTTTATTCTTTTTAAATTATTTTAAAATTTTTATTCATTATTTATATAATAAATATTTAATAAAAGAAAAAAATAATAAAAATTAAAAATAATGTGGAGTGTGGAGATTGTATGAATAGTAGGAGGTTGAGTAGATTTTTTGAATGCTAAAAGGGCATTTGAACAATGTGGGAGGTTTATAACATATCAAAGTCATATGTCAGTTTGTTATTTTTTTTAAAGATATTTTTGTAGATCAAACAGTTTTCTTTTATTTTCTTTACATCAATAATCACACTTGGGTTGACAGTCCACTAAAAGAAAACTAGCAGGCCCAAAAAAAAAAGTGAAATAAAACACATGCCTATTTAAGATTTCAAAACAATGGTAAAAAAAATTCAGAATTAAATACCACAAGTCCATATTCTATTAGCCTTAGTATTAGAACTGGGTAAGTTTAGATGTTGAGATGGATTGAATTGAATTGTGAATAGTAATATTTTATAGGTCCTATTGAGATAGGTTTAACTTTTTTAGGTTGAGACGAGTTTAACTTTTTAAGTTGAAATGTATAAAGTAGGTTGAGATAAATTTAATTTTTTTATAGAAAGTTAAAAAGTAGTGAATCTCATCAATAATTAGTTTGAGATGAGTTTAGTTTAGTTTAACAACCAAACAAGATTAAAATTTTTTTTTTTTATAAGTTAAATAATCAAACTTTTGTTTATTTAATTTTTATTCAAACACAAATGGAGTTCAAGTTTATCACCGAGCAATTATTTGCATTCATAAACAGCTTGTTTATTATTTGAATCAGTGTAAATTTATTCATAAATTACTTAATTTTAACAAAGTATAACTATTTGTATTATATCCTATAAATTTATCCATAGAATAAACATGGTATTGAGAACTGATTATATCTTATATTTTACAATATTTAAAATACTCTCATTATAGCATTAAACATAATGTTATAGAAAATAATAAACTTATTCAAATTTATACAAGTCAAATTAAACTTTGCTATCATTTAATAAGTTAATCGAGTTGAACACAAGTTTGGTCGAGCCAATTTCAAATGACTTATCAAACTCTTATTTATTTACAGTCCAATGTCTGTTTAAACCTAATTTTCTAAGGTATTTTATCTTTTTTCTTATGAATAAAAATAAATATTGACGACAGGCTTCCCCCATCTGGTTTCCTCTCCTCCCCGTGGCTGCTGCTTTTTCCTTGGCTAATTG
Source organism: Juglans regia (assembly GCF_001411555.2). NCBI lineage: Eukaryota > Viridiplantae > Streptophyta > Magnoliopsida > Fagales > Juglandaceae > Juglans > Juglans regia. The sequence continues at coordinate 8,389,770 of NC_049907.1, forward strand.
GTAATTACTCAAGGCACATCTCCACTGCAAAATAAGAAGAAACTCCCTGCCAATGATCCTCCATATGAGAATTTCAGGATAAAGAAAGATAAAAGATCTCATCCATGAGAGAATCAGAGCATCTCACAGAAAAGTTGAATTTTGTTTGCTTGGGGAATGGGGGGAGGGGGGGTGTTGAAACATTTAAGGATAACAATCTTCTTCCCAAACAATGCAGCCTTTTATATAATTAATAATAATGATGATATTAGGCAGTACATCATACATTTACAGATCTGCAGTACCGTAATACAACATACCTTGTAACTCACACCATACTGAATACAAAGACCAAAAGCTGCAAAACAAGATGGTATACTATCATCAGTAACAAGAAAACAGAGCACCCCACACCTAGACCATCTGAATGCCGTAAAGAGTTTAATTCCAACTTCATCGACTCAGAACTCGTTCTAATACATTGCCCCCAAGTTTTGTGTCAGAGTCAGTAACAGTTAATCTTAAGTTAGAAAGCAGAGCATCACGCCCAGTTAAAACTATTTGGAAAAAGCTATCCACTTCCTTTGTAAGTAGATCTAGTCCTTGTGAAAGTTTCTCCCCTCTCATTGCCAAATCTGAAACAGAATTCTGGAATGCTTCTGCTTCAACGGGGTCATCCCCATCTTGGATCATGGGATGCAATTTCTTGACACTTGTATCAACCGCTTCAAGCTCCTTCAAAACTGTAAATCTTCCACCCGAAAACATGTTTCTAATTTCCCCATTAATGCTAGTCTGCAGACAGGTAAACACTTGTGCCCATACATATTTGTCAGCAACATCCAATTCTATCAACTTTTGCGGAGAACCTGAGAAGGCGGCTGCAAAGACACTACAGATAAATATCGTCTGCACCTTAACTCCATACATAGCACTCATCAAAACCTTCCCCTTGGCTGAATTCTTAACCTTGGGAAGATCAATTGACTCCACAAGCTTGTCCAAAATGGTGCAACAGTTTTCAACTCTGGGGTTCTTTGACCTGATATGACGACTCCAGCTATCAAGGGAAGAACGGGCACGGATAAAGGGTTTTGAACAGGAGGGTTCCAAATTGTGCAGCACGCACTGAAGCAACAGGTTTCCCTGGTTCAGCCGGGATAGCTCAGAGCTAAATGCAATGCATATATCAAGCAAGTTCACACTGATGTCCAAGTACACATCTATCCATTTCTCATCCCAATCAGAAACAGGGAGATCAAGGCCGGTTATGAGTGTTTTAATGTCATTATGAGTTTCACAAAGCGACTCCATTGCAGATTTCATCCATGACAAACTAAGGATTTCTTCCTTGTCATCTGGGTTTAGCTTTTCCAGCCTCCCTGCCAATGTTTCCTCAAAATTGTTCAACAGTAAAAGAAGCTTTTGAGACAGATGAGAACCCTTTGGTGATAACCTTCGGAAAGGATTCCCAAAATGGAAGAAAGGCTGGTGTGGTTCTTGTGGACGGCTCATGTCGATGATTTAACTGCATATATGAGAACAGATAAAAGCTTCAGAAAAACCATATGAACAGGGGCACAATTCCATAGGCCATGGTAGAATAATTATGAGCCCAAAAGACCTATTGGGGAGATTAATATTATTATTGGGGGGTGAGATGAGAATTTTATGTTTTGTTTTTATGTTTAAAATATTATGTTTTAATATTATTATTGTTTTGAGATTTGAAAAATGTGTATTGGGATTTAAAAAAGTTGAATTATTTATTATGTTTATTATATTTTGTATGGAGATTTGAAAAATGTGTAATGATGAGATGAGAATAGAATTTTGTGTTTTGTTTTGGTTACCAAACCTGCCCTAAAAACGAATCCTATTTCATGGAACCCAAAAGAATCATTATGCTTTGCAGATCTAAGTTTTCCAACAATCAAATATCAAGAAATAAATATCGATATTTTGTACTTGCTTCTTCTCTTCCATTTTCCCAGCAACAAAAGCCATGCCAAAATAAATAAAAATCCATAATCGCTCCGCACTATTGCAAACCATGTGCACACAATGAAATTATAATCCAAATCCACGTGGATATGCATTGTATTCTCACTAACCTTGAGTTTGGGTACAGAAACAAAATAACATAAAATCCGAAAAAGAGAATTAATTTCCCTTTCTATTCTCCGATTATCTTTACAAGTTTTTTAGAGCAAATGAAAAGACAGCCCAAGAAAAATCAACATGAAAAACCCAAGTCCTCTTCTTGCAGAACAGAATATCAACACCCAAAGGTTTCAATCTTTAATATCGAGCTTCTCTGCACCTCTTTCTTTAACATCATCACAAAAAGAATCAACCAACCTATTCTACCGGAAATCACAAAGATCCACAACAACAATTATCCTAAGCAGAAATAAACGAAATAGCTCACCTAACCGTCAGATCTTTGAATCAGACCACTGATTAGAGCAATATGAAGCCGAAATTATCCTCCGATTGTTAAAAATCAGATCAAGATCCAAGTCATAGGTGATTTACCCAAAAAGAAGTAATCGTCTACTTTTAGGGTACTTCTTATTCAGAGATTGGAGAGAAAAAAAAAAGAAAAAAAATAGAAAGAAAAAGAGAAAGAAAAATTACCAAAACATGAAAGAAAGATTGAGAGAGAGAAGGTTTATATGGCTCGAACCTGATATAAAACGCGGAAAGATCTCAAATATCTTGCAAGAAAATTTCAGAGGCGGCGACTATTACGCTTCTCTTTGCTTCCTTGAAGTTTCCGGATCTGTGAGAGGTAGGTTCCTCTTTTAAGCTGGAGACCTGGGCAGTGATAGAGTGACCGAGGCGGTGAGAAAGGAGGTGACACGTGTGAAGAGTTGGGTGGGATTAGGGTAGCGGATATTTTATCTTTTTATTTTTCTATTAATAATATTAATATTATTTTGTTTGGTCAATAACAGCGGGCAGCATACAGGCTGTCATGGGGCCCGGCCGGTGCAAAAGATTCTTCTCCCTGTTTTAGGTCAAAAAACGTGGGCAGGTTCCTAAAATGATTAAAATATTTTATTAGTAAGTAATTATTTATTTATTTATCTTGCTTGAAATTGAGATAATTTTTATTTTTATTTTATTCGAGAAAGCTCGTCGCCCTTCAATAATAAGGCCGGCCAATAATTCTTTATTAATGGTCTCCTATAATTTAATGAGAATAAACTTAGGAATGTGCATTATGTAATTATATATAATATATTAAATCTATTTTAAAATAAAATTAATTTTATAATCTGACGTATCATATTAAGATACACTAATTTTTAAATTTATTTTTATAAAGTTTCTATGTGTCTGAAATATTTTTCTAATTTAATTAGATAACTTTTGTTTATTTAAAGTAATATATATATATATATATTTGTAATATAGCTACTAAACTACCAAAATTTTCAATTTAACTTTCTAATTTTTTTTTCTCTTCTCTTTTTAAAAATTTCATAAAAATCTTAAGTCAAATAATTTCAGTACTATTCATAAATTATCTCATTATTATTTCTCATCTCATCTCATCTGTATAACTAAACGAGGCCTAATCTAGCTTTGTATTTAAAGTTTTTTTTTATGTTTTTGTTTTGTATATTTATTTTTTAAGCAATATTAATTAATCAACTCTATTTTCAAGTGATTTTTAGACCTTCTCCTATTATGCTTTTAAGGTTATCTTTTGATTTTTTATTTTTTATTTTTCATCATTTTTCTTATCTGTCTCCTTGATCAATTAACATACACTAGAGGACATTAAATTTTATTTAAAACAAGAATAATAAAAAAAAAACCCTTGTTTTAAGTTTTTTTATATATAGCAACTTTACATCGATATTGTATTTAATGTGTTGATAAATACACTAATTAATTTGCAAATAAATTGGTTCTGTTTTCCTCATTTTCTAAAGTAGTGTGACATGTTTGGTACGAGACATTATCACGTGAAACTGCTGCATCACTTTTTTTAGTAGGTATCTAAGATCTTAAGCATTCTCTTACTTCCAAACAAAGAAAAGCATGGTTTATCCTTTCCCTGGAGATCGTCACTCCTGTTTCCAAACACGGTATTAAAAGTTCCGCCAATTCTTTCTTTGTCAAATGTTATTTTCTGCCTGCCCGCTTGCCTTTTCCTTGCTTGGCCAAACACGTCTCTGATGTCATCTTGGCTTTTTTTTGAAAAATAAAATCCGACGGCTGACGGTTTGTCTGTGTCAAAAACCAATCGCCACCGTCCATCTATGGTGAGTGCCAGAATCCGATGGCTCTCTGCTAATTTCAGCTTCACGCGACGATGAAGTCGACCCAAGACCTACGAGAAAACGTCTGTTTACTTTAATTTGAAAGAAAAATTATATTCATGGTCTATACAACACACTTTTCTTTTCTTTTTTCGTAAATATTATAATGTAAAGATAATGAATTGAAAAATTACTTTAATTTAATAAGAATAAAAAAATTAAAAAATTAAATCTAATGTACAGTATAAACACTTGAATAAAATGTCTAGAGTTACAGCTAAGACTCTTGTTAGTGTATTTTATATATATTTTTTTCTCTTTTTTTATATATATATTTTTAATATTTTTAAATATTAAAAAAATTATAATATTATTAAAAAATACTTGAAGTAAAAAAAAAAAAAAAAATTCCAACGGTAGCTACAGCAAAAAGACTAGTATTGTTCATTTGAAAACATGATTGTTCTTTATCCTACAAACAAACATTTCCTTTGCTACTCATCCTAGCTTTTCCCTTCCCTTTGTTAGGTATGATACTACCACTAATAATTATAGAGTAATATTAGAGAGAATCTATTATAACAGTACACACTTTACATTTATTGCGTAGTTACTTCTAGTTAATTTTTTCTAACACTCACTTGGAGAGATGTGTGGTTTAGATGATGACACATCATGTGTACAAAATAGATGCTCTCAATAATAATTTCTATCTATATTTATTCATAATTATAATCATAACCTCCCAATCTTGAGGTGTGGATGGATGGATATCCGAGACTTAAAAATATCAATCTTCCATTCTTCTATAAGAATATCTAAGTTTGTTCAATATTATTCACACCAAAGTTACGGTATGAATACTCAAGAGGTTTGAATACTCTGTGCACACATATCTGCGATATAGATGTTTGGAGAATGAGATGAAATGAAATCATCTCTATTCGCAAATAATCCCTTAGAATTATGTGAATAGTAATGAAATAACTTAAATTGAGATGTTTTATTGAGTGTTGAGAAATGAGAATGAAAAAGTTAAAAAATTGTTTGAATATTATTTTTTAATATTATTTTTCTTTTGAAGTTTGTAAAAGTTGTATTAATTTTTATGTTTGGATAATATTTAGATGAAAATGTTGAAAATTTAAAATTGAAAAGTGTTTTGTATTTGAGTGATGTTTAAAAATAAAATTACGATAACTTTTAAGAATTTTCAAACCCACTCGTGGGTAGCCCAAGTGGTAAAGGTGAACTTGCGTGCATGAGCCCCATGCCACGTGTTCGTTTCCCCTTGGGATCAATCATCAAACTGCAATTTAAGTGGGAGACCATATCGATAGATTGTTGTGCTAGTTTCCCCAGGAGTCTAGGTTTCATAGGTGAGTCCTAAGGACTCTACTATGGAGTGGTTCCCTTGTCATCAAAAGAAAAAAAAAAATTTAAGAAATTCTATGTCTTATCTCTGTATCCAAACGAGCCACATTCTAATTTTCTATAAAAAGAAAATATTTAGTGTTTATTTCGGTATTTTACACCTTAAAATTAGTGGTATTCATTCATGACTTTCGCAAAAACATATAAACTTTATATCAAAATTTTTTCTTAAAAAAAAATCTCGAATTATTTTCTCATTTCTCAACGTCCGAACTTCTACTATCAAAGTCCACAACCTAATTCTAGGCTTCTTCGGAACAAATGCAAAGACTTGGCTGTATATATGAGGGCCATACAATAAATAGTTAAAAAATAATAATTAAGAGGCTGTATAGTTTGCTAGAGCTTGACGTTGAAGACTTTAGAGAGTTAAGAATATTTCAAAGAGTTTGTGGTCCACAACGTAGATATTGGTGCCATTATGACCTTAGAACTTGAGCATGAATGATACAGCCAATAATCTTTTTGAGGACTTTTTTCAAATCAAAAGTGTTTAGGAAGTAGATTTTAAATATTCTTGTATAATAATAAAATAATTTTAAATTAATAATTTTTTATTTAATTTATTTTTATCATATTTTATAGTTCTACCAATTAAATTTTAATAATAATTATATTATAATTAAATTAATAATTAATATTTATCATAGTTATTAAATGTTAAATTAATATTAAATATTAATATGAATAATAATATATTCTAATTAAATTAATAATTAATATTCTAACTAATATTAACTAATTTTTTATTTTTTTTATCATATTTTATATTTAATAATAATAAATCAAACCAAATTTCTTAATTACAAGAAATACCTACATATTTGGTGAGAGGAGTGAGAAATGAATATTATAGTATTTGGCTAAGTTACTAAACACCCACATATTTGATGAGTTACTGTAGTTAATGTCTAAATTTATATAGACATGCCTAATTTAATGTGGGGTGTTTTAAGTGTCTTGTTAGTTAAATTTGGTTAAAGTTTGATTTTAGTCAAGCCAATGAACATACTCTAAGGGTGTGTAACTGATTCGGTACGAGGGGTTCACGGAAAGAAAAAAATTTGGTCTATCATTTTTGCTGGACCGGACCGTTAGCTATCGGTTTGGTCGGTTCATGAACATTTTTTTCCTATTTTTTCTTTTTTTCTTTTGACAAAAAAATTAATTAAATTAGTAAAATTAAAATTAAGTGATCTCTTTAATATTTTATACATGATTAAAAAAAACACCCCGCGACTGACCAATATGACTATCTATTGGTCCAATCCGATCGATTCTTTTGGTTTGAATCGATAAATTTCCAATCCTGTGACATTCTGATGCCACTTGTCAGTGTTCGATTAGCTTATGCGGATATTAATCTCATGTGTTAATGAATCAAAGACTGACATGTGACAGATCATTAATTAGTTTTTTGAAAGAAAATTGAAAAAGGTATCTTGCAAATCTTTTAAAGTTTAGGTAATAATTTTGCAAAATTAAATACTCAGGTCTAGATTTTATAATGCATGGAGGCATTAGAGAGAGAGTCCATGAAGCTTTTGTCAGCTGACGCAAAGAACGTGAACAAAAAGGCCGGCTTCATTAATGACCTCAAAGGACAAGAAAGGGAAATTGGACAATCCTTAGAACTTATTTTTCTTTTAATAAGATCATAAACTCTACTTTTTATTTAACATGTTGATGATGATGAGAAGCATGCATATATTATAAGTAGACATTACTTGTACGGCTAGAGAGAAAAATATCTTTGCAGCTCTACATCTCAGTCATGATGCATACATTCACCAAAAGATCTTTGGGGATATTTTGATGCATGCTCTCGTCTTCAAGCATGGGCAACATCGTCTGCAAAGCCAACCAAAGAGCACTATAGTTTTAAAAATAATATTATATACAGTCGTGGAATACGTAAATACTATACAGTCACTTTTAAAAAAGAGTAGAGTCTACTATTAAAAAATTAATTTATTTTCATATAGATTCTATATTTATTCACTTTTTTTAAACTGACTGCACTGTACTTACGCAATGATAATTACAAGTATCATTTCTCTAATTTTAAAGGTATCCTCAATTCTCAAGTTAAAGTGAGACGTATGAAGTGCGCCCATATCAATAATTTTGGCCTGCATTAAACGAGCTATAAATGTTGCAAAATTCATTCTATTTTGAACAGCATAAGACCCTCATATTTGGATAAAAGTTTAAATAGATATTTCTTCTTAAAAAATGAGTGAGTAACTGTGACCAACCGCTCGATTGATCACGAATCTCGTCTTTACATTTTAAATCTTAAAATTGTATTTTAAAATTATGTTATACACCTGCTGGAAATTTAAAGAAAGATAACTCACTTCAAGGATGAGAGCCTCTAGATCAAGAAAGAAAGAAAAATATTGTTGTACTGGAAGTTTTGATAAAGGGAATCATCTCACTCACAGGAAGCTTTATGCTCCCAGAATTGTAACTAACTCGTAGAGTAAGGCCTTGTTTTTTTTTACACTTCATCTCAACTCATCTCATTTTATCTCATTTCATATAATCATTACAATTTTCTTAAATTTTCACATAAAATATAATAAACAATTCAACTTTTTAAAATTTTAATTCAATTTTTTCAAATTCTAAAATAAAAATAATATTAAAATAATATATTATAATAATATTTTATTTAACTTTCATTTTAATACATCTTATCTTATCTCAAAAAACAAACTAGGCCTAAAGATAAAAGCTACAGTGAACAATAACAAATGAAATGACAGACACACAAGCAGGCTCTGACACTTTTAAAAAGGGCTAACAATAAAACAATGGGCTAAGCCCATACCCAACCTAACTCAGAGTAACTACTGCATTTTATTGACTTTATTGATAAAGGCCTGAGGCCTCGCCCAAAGGCCCACGAGCCCAGACCATGGGAACCCTAAATCCCCTTCGTTCTTCTTCCCGAATCATTTCTTCTTCCCCTCACTGCTCCGCCTCCACGCTGTTGTTGGTGACCAGACAAATTAGTAGATGATTTTTAAATGGAGTTCAGTATTTTAAAGTCTTCAAAATATTTTAAATGTCTAAAATTTATTTTAAATAGGATATTTTTAGTATTATTAAACCAAACCAAATTTTAAAGTAAGCATTTTTATATTTTTGGAGTCACGAAAATAAGGAAAATTCTATACCTCATACTATCATCTCACTTTCATCTCACTAAGTAAGATGTGACACATTTATTATCAATAAATGATCATTTATTACATGTTTCTTTATCATCTAATGGTAATAAATGTGTCACATACTACTTAGTAGGATGAAAGTGTGATGGTAGTGTGGTGTATATTATTTGCTAAAACTATATTGCTCCAAAAATAATAATATAGTTTTAGCAAATAATTTTATTTAAAGGATTTTAGTTCTTTAAGAGTATTATTAAATGTTCATTATTTCATGTTATGTTAAAAACTCTATTATCTAGATAGATTTATTTCTCTTAGAAATATTTATAAAACTCATCATTTTATTTTATGATGAAGATTATTAATTTTAATAAAACAGAGTTTGAGTTTTATTTATCCCCATTGTATTTCTATTTCTCTTCCTATTACTTAGTTAGTTATTTTTAAGTGTTTAAATCTCCACCGTCGGATCTAGATTAGGGACCCCTAGATGAAGGGTTGTGATTAAATTCCTAAAAAACCCTAATCCCCCTCACTTTTCTTTCTTCCCTCTCTCCTCCCCTCCAGTCGTCCCCCTTCTCTCTCCCTTCTCCTTCACACCCCACCGCGGCCAGCCCCTTGTCACCGCCGCACGCCAACGACACCACCTCACCGGTGACCTTCCTCTACCTCCAATCCCCTCCCCCACCACGGATCTCTCTTCCTCCCCGAATCAGCCCCGTGCCTCACCTCTCTCTCTTAGGTTTCCTTATCATCGCCACCGCCTGAAGCTGCCGTGATTGCCACCGCACCTCGCTGAGGCTGCCAACCCCTCCGTTGGAGCCCCCTGCTCCTCCATGCCTAGCCTAGAGCCTTTCATCTCTCTTTCTCTCTCTCTTACTATGTTCTGTAACCCATGAGCTCAACCCATCCTCCCAGCATCGCCGCGACCTCCTAGCGCCACCTTGAGCCGCCGTGATGCCATCCCACATCTAGCCCCTTTCCCCTCTCAAATCCACGCCTCTCTCCCTCTCTTTTGTTTCTCTCTCCACCATGGCCTCAACCGTGCCATCCCTGGGCCGTCGTGCGCCGCCTCCAGCCACGGCCATAGCCACCATCACCAGCCACCCCATGCCACAGTTGTTTACCCTACCTCTGTCCAACTCCTCTGCCCCCCTCTCCCTCACGATCTAGTCAACCACGACTAAAGGTGTAATCGATTCGGTTTGGTCCAATTTTGAACAAATTTTGAGACAGAATAAGTATACACCGGTTTTTCATTTTGAAGAACCGATACCTCACCGGTTATCCTCCTAAACTGGTATTTCTGATTCTGTCCGGTTTTTTTTTTTTAATATATAAAAATATTAGTAATACACTAATACTATTAATATATAGTAATACTATTGATATAGTACTATTACTATAGGTTAGTGATAATATAGTAATAAATATACTAATGTATATTAGTATTACTAATATATTTATCAAAAGGAATATGTTGTAAATTTATTAAGCTATAAAATGTAATTAATATATTTTATATTTAAAACATATGATCAAATAAATGTTGATGTTTAAAATCAAGATTAAAATTTTATGTTATAAATTATAATATAACATTATTTCATATATAATTATAATTTATAAATATTATATATAATATTAAAAATTAATTAAAAATATATAAATATGTGAACCGGTCAAGTCCGGTCCTAGAAAATATAAAACCGAGACTGGACCAGTTATGATCGATTTTTAAAATGGAGGAACAGGTCCCGAACTGAACTGGTCCAAAATCGGACCGAACCAACCGGTCTATGCCGGTTCTGGTTGGTTTTGCGGTTTATATTTACAGCCCTAGCCACAACCTTGTTGCACCACCCACGTCCACCACTGCTCAACCACCTTGTGGCCCTTGCCACCACCTCCATATCCCTATAGCACCATCCCAAATCCTCCCACAGCAGTCCAACAACCATGGTAACCCACCCATATTTGCCAAACCCTAGCTCAAACCGCTCAAAATCAGCTCCTGTTTTAGGTCACGACAATGATCACCAAGGGGCAGTCACCACTCAAACCAACAGCTTTTGACGCCACGAGACCCTGCTGGGCATTAAGCGATGCAACGAGTTAGCCCTGACGGATGGTATAATTTCTATTCCTTTCCCTTGATAATTTATTATGTTTGTGAAGTTTTATAGTGTTATGAAGTGTGGACTGTGGTTGTAGTGTAGTTGTGATGTGGTGGTGTGTTACGAAGTGTTGGGATAGTTGCATAGTTATGGAGTGTTCTGTGGGTGATGTGAAGTGTTGAGATTACTGCGAACAATGTTGTGGAGTAGTTTGTCATGTGACTGAGTAGTTTGAAATTACGAGTTTGTTGTGCATGTGTGACGTAGTTGGTGTTATGACAGTGTGCTATGAAGTGACAGGGGTTAAATGTAGAGTTATGCTGTGAGAAGAATGGGGTGATTAAGTAGTTGTGCTGTGGCCAGGTGCCATATGAAGTGATGGGATCACGGTGCAATTTGGAAGTGGTTGGGAATTGTATAAAGTGTAGGGATAGTTGTATAGTCTGTGAAGTGGCATGATGTCAAGTGAAGTGTTGGGATTGTGAAGCTTGGAAAAGATTGTGAAGCGTGATGATTGTATGGGTTTGAGTTGAATGTTAGTATCGGGTGTATGAAGCTTGTTTACACATATAGGTATTTTAGTGGATTATATGTTGATATTTAGTGATAAAATGGCTAGGGTACATGTGTAAATTGGTTGGACATATGTGCCGGACAAATTTATTATATGTAATAGATAATCTGTCCTAAGCATGAGTACATGATGTTCAGGCCTCAGAGTTGGCTCTAAGTTGTGTATTATGCTTGGGTTAGATTATGATGAAGTGTTAGTTAGATTATGCATGATAGAGGAAGAGATGTATAACCTAGTTGGTTTAAGTTATGCATTAGGATGGATGGTTTGATAGGAAGAATATGATGAAAGTGATTGTGTATCTTAACATTTAAAGTGAATAATGGAGGTTTACTTTAAACAATAAGAACTTGAAGTAGAATACTATATGTTGGAAAGGTGATCTCAAGTGGGTCCCAAGTTATGGGTTTGAGAATTTGGAAAAGTGATAAAGGAAAGCATAGAAGATAGATTTGAATAGAAGAGTATGTTTGAAAGAGTATGTTTGAGCGAAGGAAGTGCAAGTGGAGAGAAGTTTATGTATTTTCTAAGTTTAGTTACTTATGTACTTGAAAATGAAATGATGTTAAGGTTATGTATGCATGTAGGTTGTCATCTGACACTCACATGAATAAACTGCGTGAAATGAGAATAGCATGGAATCTAGGTAAGTATTATTTACATACTCTTTTAGAGTTTTCTAGTGATATGAAAATGAAAACGGAATGTTTTTCTTTATGATGTTTTATGAAATGAAATAAAATGACGTTTTATAAAAGTATACTAAGTATTAAGGTTTAAAAGGTATATGTATGTAAAAGCCTTCGTTGGCAGCTCATATTTATGCACTCAAAGTAATAGTTGTTCGCATGTGAATAGATGTTATATGTAGTAGCTATTATCCTTATTTTCATGAAATGAAATGTTGAGATTTATGCTTGATGCTTTTAAATTATATTTAAATGATGCGATGAAAGTGTATTTAAATGAGGCTAAGAAATGAGTTTTAAATGATGCTATGAAATTATGTTTACGCTTATACTTTTAAATAATGTTTATGAAATAAATGGACTGATGATTGAAAAGAATGAAAAGGAAATGACTGAAAGGATCGAATGAAAGAAAGGAAATGATATGAATAAATATTTTAATGAATGAAAATACGTAACAGTCATGACTGATAAATGAATTATGGTACCAAAGGATTGGGCAGATTGCAATGATGATTAAGTAGTACTAGTAGTGCACCCAGTGCTACCCTCTAACTGAAAGAGATTCCCAACCTATTGCCATGGCGGGAATCTAGGTCCAAAAGATTGTTAACCCCAATACACAGGGCGTAACAGTGTGTATTGACCAGAAGAAAAGTGATAACAATTAAATTGAATGTTGTGAAATCATTTAGCTCTTTATGAAATATGTATAAGGTGTGGGGAATGTTTTATGAGAAAGGAAAACATTTTTAAAGAAAAACCTCACATTATAATGTTTTCAAATGAAATGAATGTTTTATGTAAAGTATGTAGAAGAATGATGAATGCATGAATGAAAACCTATGTTGGTATATTTTTACAGTATGAAATAATACTGACTGATTATTCGACTCACTTTAATTTTTATGTGTCCCTCCCCCTTTCAGGAACAAAACGAGGAAGAAGCACGAGGACAGATATGGCTCAAGGGAAGTGTGACAAAAGCCTAGGCAGGTTTTTACGTAATGTAGGAAAGTCAATTTTTCTGTAAAAATGAATTTTAATTTAATTTAACGATTTTTACTGCAAAACTCTCTCTTAGATTTATAGAGTAGATTGTAGTTTTAAACTTAGAATCTTTTATATCTTGGAAAGGGAAGGAAAAAAGTTTTAAAAAGGTCAGTAGTTCTCGTCTCATTTTCTAAAATTATTTTCTAAAGTCCCAGCGTTACAGTAACTATGATATATATAATTTCAAATTCTTTTTCTTGGTCCTTGGCTCTGTGTTGATGATTAGCCGAACCGAAAAAAAAATGGCAGGATACTTTTCTCTCGCGAGGACTAGGGATTTCATGAACAAAACTGTCCTAATTGACATGGTTTCCCAAACAATTCCTACACTTGAGGTAATGACAGACTCGTAGATAAAGGTATCAGATCATCCTAATCTTGATTGGTGCACTAGTTTTCCCAAAGGCATCAATGTACCGCCACGCCATCACCATTAGGGATGTAAATTCAAACCGAAAAACTGGAAAACCGGACCGGACCAGACCGAACCGGACCGATTTTACCAGTTTTGAACTGGTCCGGTCCGGAACCGGTTTTTAAAACGTAAAAACCGGCCGGTTCCGGTTCCGGAATTTTTTGGACCGGACCGGGCCGGTTGATTAAAAAAAATAAAAAATAATATTTTTATATATAAGTTTTATACAAAATATTTTATATATATTAAATATTAATATATATAAGTTTTATATATAATGTATAATTATAAATTTTTATATGAAATTTTATATATAACATATATATTCATATATGAAATAATTTCTTATTATAATTTATAAATTATTACATAAAATGTTAATACTAAATTACTAAAAGTTTATAACTAATACTAATATATAACTTATAACTATACCAATAGTCTAATATTAATACTATTATATAGTCTAATATATTAATAAAAGTATAAAACAGTTTTTTTTTAAATCAATTTTTTTTTTATAAACAAATTTTTAATGACAAATTGTGAAATTTACATTTTAAAAAAACTGAAAAACCGGACCGGACCGAACTGGAAACCGGTAAAACCGGAAGTACCGGTTTAGGAGGGTAACCGGTGCGTAATCGGTTTTGAAAAATACAAAACCGGTACATACTGATTCGGTCCTAGATTTTATCCAAAACCGGACCGGACCGGACCGGTTACACCCCTAATCACCATGGCCTCTTGGCTTAAATCACTAGCGTTCTTGATTACAACTTGAAACTTTTTCAATTCAAAGAATTCTAAATGTGATAGAATTTAATTAATTCTATCATTAATGTTGCTGAAGCTTGGGGCTACATAATTGATGCCGGACATAATAGAAATTAATTTTCACAGCTAGTTCTAACAGATGATCAACACAAAGAAGACAAAAGATTTACTCAAAATACAGAGAAAACAACTCTAAATAATATTGATTAATAGTTAAATTTAAAATTATTTTATGAATCCCACAAATCGAACTTAAATAGCTGCAAAATTTGAAATAATGATGGTTTTTACAAAATTGAAAAAATTTAAATTATTGTATGAGAAATAAATACATAAATAAATAAGAATCCTACCAAAAATTTGGCCAAAATCAAAATCAGAATTACTTCCAAAACTTGAAACCAAATATTTACTAATATGGCAAAAATGAGCATAAATATATGATTTGATGAAAAATAACTAATATTATGCTTAGTCCAGTGAATATATTAAGCTTTTCTTTCCATATTTATACAAATTCATCTTCTTAAAGTAGTACTTCAATGCAATCAACGTAGAATTTGAACCTAGATACCCCATATCAATTTGGGTTTGCATCAATAATACATTCCCACAAGCTCCCTTTCGCCTACAAGCTTTTGCTAAAAAATAAAATCTTATAAGTGAATTGATCTACCAATGCAATGTAACCTTACCTTTTCAATGGCCTCAAAGGCAGTGATGTCACTGATCTTCTTGCTTATTGAGTTCTAGCTTATGCATCGAAGATTTTGAGCATGTTTGGAGTTTCATTAGAGTCTTAAAAAATGTTTAAATAACATTAAAGTCTCTTTAATGGAAAAATTAGGTTGTTTGAGTGTTACATAATAAAATACTTTTTAATCTCAAATAAGTTAAAATGTACGTCAAACGTGTTTTTCTTAATAATACAGAATGTAGTTCCAATTTTAAAAAGACTGTCAATGAGCGAAAACACCCATACAACTTTAAGATAATTATAACTTTCAAACTTTTAAGAATATAATCATAATCTTCAAACAATCCAATGATTTTTTAGCGTCAATTTTAGTGTCGACGGAAACATTTTGGGCGCAAAAAGTCATATTTCTTGTAATATCTACCTTAGAAATCATTTTTTTTAATTTTTTTTCGAACAAATGTAACATATTTGAAAATGCTTTAAACATATGGTTACCAAACAATAAATAACTTTTTAATAATAGAACTTATTATTTAAGTTATAAGTTGTAAACTCTAAAATTATAAACTATATTTTCCATAATAATCCTAAACATGCACTTTATAAGCGTCGTCACAGAACGAGAATTCTCTCCCAGCTTTTTCTCTCAAGAAAAATAAAGAATCCATGGCAGTAGGAATGAATATTATGTGTGTATGATCTCATCATTCTCAGTAAGGCCACTCAAACACACACACACACACACATATATATATATATATATATATATATATATATATATATTCCAATGCATCTTCTCGATCTTGATCATCTTAGCACTTACACCAAGTCCAGTGTTCATTTTTAATAAGAATATGCATCTCAATCCACGCCACCACCTTTCTCTCCCCCATCCTAGGCCTAAAGATTAGGGATGACAATATGTGACACGACCTGTTATCCTAACACGAACACGACAAGATAAAAGTGAGTTAGGGTTTAGCCTTAACGGGTTGACCCGTTAAGACATGATTGCTTAACAGGTTGATAACGGATCAACCCGTTTTGACCCGTTAAGAAAGTTAAAGTTACAATTATACATTTATACTTAAAAATAAAATTGTTGGAGCTTTAATTTCTATATTTTTATTGTTTAGTTTATAATTTTGAACTTGTAGTTAGTTTTATATTTTTTATAGATATTTTGATTTTAACATTTATATAAAATTATGCTAAACTTAACAAAGTTAAACGGGTTAATTTCGGGTCTATTCAATTCATTTACATAAACGGGTCAAAACGGGTTGATACGACACAACCCGTTATATAAATGGGTCGTGTTAGGGTTTGAGATTTTGACACGATAAGCTTAACTGACACCCCTACTAAAGATCACCGGCCCCCAACCAACGCAAAGTACCGAAAGTAAGGCACTAGATGGTGCAATGGAGAGACTTACCTTTGGTATAAATGCATTCAAAATCAATTAATATATAGCATCTGATCCCTAAGCATATATAGAGACAAGGAATTTTGCAGTGTATGAGCAAGATCAGAAGAACAAGACAAGGAATGCATGCACATGCCAAGAGTCTATCCTTTCATGTGTACAGCCAGTACCTATGAATACCTGATAGACCAAATTTTGAGTCTGTACCAATCAACCATATCCATGCATGAATATATAATCATTGAAATTACCCAAATACCCTTGTAACGCAGCGGGAATATCTACCAATTCACTCAACAAATTGGTTAGCCATCAAGCATGCAATTAATTTGATAAACAATCAAATACATAAAATAAACAAAGTGCGTAACACCAAGATTGGTATCGAAAGGAAATTCTTTAAAGAACTCTTTAAAGGTAAAATCCTACGGGGCAGCCAAATCCAGAAAAATCAATTTTATTATTTGAAAAATCAATTACAAGTAAAACTCAATTAAAAAACCTTTATTAATTGACACTCTTACTTGACCAGATAAATAACCCATTTGTCTTCTACCGCAGTAGCAGCCAGAACCTCTGACGATCTTCAAACATTGGCTTTTCTCCTGGAACTCCAGTGGCTAAAACTCGACCAATCAATTCTCCAACATGGAGTATGCACGCATTAAAAAAAAAGAAAGATAAAACACTAGAAAATTCTTATTTTCTCACTAAAATATGCACTGGAAAGTGCTTTAGAAAATATAAAGATCTGAATTTTTAAAAATCTTAACCAGTAGAATCATTTAAATAAACTATCTGAAAAGTGTTCCAGTTTCAGTAGGATTTTGCTGACGGATAGAATCTATCGTGAAGACGTCTCCTGACGGATTCCTGACATGTCACGATAACTTTTATCTACAGTAACTGATTTCTGTTCAGCTTCTATTCTGGATAACTTCTTGATAGTTCGAAATTCTTTCTACTTGATATCTTCTTTTTGAATCTTCTATCCAGATCACTTGATATCTCCTATCTTTTCGAACATTCAATCTTGATAAAAAATCTTTTAAACATTTATCTATTTAACCACTTATCTTAAAATTCAAATATTTATAGATAAAGATAAAGATAAACCTTTATCTATTAAACTATTTATCTTTGAATTTAAATATTCATAGATAAACATAAAGAAAAATTACACTCATCTAATAATTCAAATAGATCCTAGTTATCTAATCCTAACTATCAAATTTTTACATTAACAGTCACTCACTCGGACATTTGGGTTCCCAGATGGATTAATGCATGGCAGTCATTAGTACTATAAAGAGAATGCCATATCTATTTAAGCATCAGTACTACTGCTTTGCTAAACTTCTCATATCTTTAATATATACTTAGTTCGCCTTGATTTTGGACCTCCCAATTAGACTGAAATCAGGACCCCTTCCATAGGAAAGAACGCAAGCCATGCTCCACAAGCATGATAAATTATAATGAGATGGGGGATAGGAAAAGAATGCGTGTTTTTAAGTAGTCGAAAACACTGGCTGTACACAATATATAGGATGGACAACCGAGTCCATTGAGAGCTGGATATGAAATAAGAGTTGTGCTAAGCTGCCTCCCAGCTTTGACTGCTGGGCGTGCCGCCTAGTACAAATATGTGTTTTTATTTTTTTTTCTAATTTTTCTTTTCATATTCTTTTTAACATATTTAAATATTTAAAATAAAAACACTAATACACTAAAAATTACTTTCTTAATTATTAAATAAAAATAAAAATAAATAAATAAATATACAAGTAGTCAAAGTGAGGGAGCAAACTAGCATTTTCTATGAAATAATAGGGCAACAACATGTTCTGGCAGTGATGCTAAAATCAAAATCATGACCCCAGTTCCAGTCTAGATCTTTGGCATGCAAGCTGTGCAGGTCGTACCAGGGCAAGAAAAACCACATGGATAAGAAGCCGCAAACCATTCAACTGAATTAGCTGGTTGTTGGGTCCATTCCACAAAACCATCTGGTTTTGATGTTGGCATCGATGTGATCTAATAATTCGAATGTTTCCATCAAAGCAGCTGGTGTGTGGTCCACCACCCCATAACCATCCGGTATGGGGCGGCTGGCGTTGATGGTAACGTGGAAACCCAGGAATTGCCAAGTAGTTGGTCTCTTGATGGAATTAGAACACGACAGTTAATCCAGAAAGATCGAGATAGAGATGCAATGTGAATACCGAACTCTGGTTGAGACTTTGTTCTAGGATACCCGGTGGCCGGTGCCAAAACAAAACAAAATATTAAAGAAGACACATTTGATGTAATGCCAACCGTATCATTTTCTATTACAGAGAACATATCGATGAATCGAAATTCCTATAGGAATGATGAATGAATGCTTTGAATTATACAAATGAATCCCGATTTGAGAAAGGGCAGGATAAAAAATGTAACCAAATATCAAATATATATGCATATTATTGTTCTTGGAATTAAAGGCACAATCAGAAAAGTGGGGAATCGATATCTAGAGAAAAATAAGCTTAAAAACTAAGGATAAACTTGAGCGTTAGTCACAACCCTTGAATGGTGTCATCTCCATCTTGTTGGCTGATGATGTATCCTAGCACTATCACCTTCACTTGTATCAGAGGTCCCTTTACCCAATTCTCTATCGCCTAATTTTGAAACAGACTTTTCTTCTGGTTGATAATCATGATGTGAGCGGGAAGAATCTCTCCCAGTCCGGCGTTCCTTCATATTAATCATATAATGGATGGAATTAGGAATTAGATAGGTTATAGAAAATCCTCAAGAAAACTTGGGAAAGAAAAAGGAGAAAAATACTAATATGGTGCATACATCACGGAATAGTAAGTCATCGGCATCAAGCATGTGAATCACATGTCCCATTTTTGGCCGCTTTGTTGCATCAGGATCAACACATCGAAGAGCAACCAGCAGAACACGTTTAAGTGCCTTTGAAGCAGGCATCTCGGGCAGCTTGGGATCAACAACTTCTTCAGATTTCCGGTTTCCAACCATGGTTTTCAACCACTCTACCAAATTCACCTGCAATTCTTTAGTACTTACTATAGTTAGCAAAAGGAATTTTATAGAAGAGGGATCCAAAGAAATAAACAAATTACAATTCAAGTTTAACCTCTCCTTTTGGTCGACTGTAATCAACGGGGCTCCTCCCCGAAATTAACTCCATGATAAGTATTCCAAAGCTGTACACATCACTTTTCTCATTCAGCATTCCAGTGCAAGCATACTCAGGCGCAACATACCTAGAGAGACAACCAGATGAGTCATCTTTCCAACTTAAAGAAGCATACAAATAATTTTCTCAATGCACAACATTATATTAAGGTTGCTTTTAACGAAAACAAGGCAATGAACTGACCCAAATGTTCCCATCACACGAGTTGTCACGTAACTCCTCTCAGAACACAGGAGCTTAGCAAGCCCAAAATCAGATACCTTAGGATTCCATTGGCGATCGACTAGTATGTTACTAGATTTCACATCTCGATGGACAACCTTTGGTTCAAGACCTTCGTGAAGATAGGCCAATCTGCAAGAGTAAAGGTCACCAATTGAGCTCAATTGCACGCATCAGATATAAACAAACTAATGTCAAACTATACCATCATAATAATACCCTTTTGCTGTTCCCAGTATGATGTTCATGCGGATATCCCATGTTAGAGGGCTAACATCCCCAACATCACCATGAAGCCATTGATCCAGATTTCCATTGTCAACATACTCATACACAAGCATCCTAAGAAACAAAACAGCTTCCATATCATTACATATCTAGACACTCCACAGAAATTAAAACCTCAGGCTCAAACAAGAAGATGACTATTGATACCTGTATGCACCCTCAACACAGTATCCAAGCAACCTGACAAGATTCTTGTGCCGTACCCGTCCAATTACTTCCACCTCCACTTTAAATTCCCTCTCAGCTTGACCCCTGCTTATCAGTCAGCTTATTGAGATAATTAACCAGACATACATGTTAAAAAGGCAAGGAACATAGAAAAGATCCGTATAGCAGCCATTCATGATACAGTTAAATGAAGGGGAAAAGAGGACAAAAAGTACAATTTAACTCATTAAAACACCATTTAATCATGCTCGATCAGGTGCATAAGGGACTAAAAAAGAAAATGGCACTTTCTTTTTTCTTTTATTGAAAGCATGTTACTTTACAGCAGATTCTCATTTTCACGCACTCAAGACAAGAATATTGTACAAAAGAAAGAATAATAAATCAGAAGAAAAGAAAACAATGGACAGGCACATAACCTCAACCAACAGAAAAAGAAAAGAACCTGGTTTGGTTAACGAGAGAAGGCAAGAGAAGAAAATAAGATTAAATACACACGAATCCAATTTTGGGTTCATAACACAATTACTCTATTTCCTTAGCAATTAAACGTTTTCAGAGAAATATATGAGACCCAGATTAACATCCCACTAAACTGCACCTCACAAATAAAAATTAGTGACATAAGATGGTAAGTAGAGTACTTGTTATTCAAGAGGTTTTTTACGGCGACTTTAGTGCCATCAGGCAAGACCCCACGGTAGACAATCCCGTAGCCACCTTCGCCGATCACATTCTCCTCACACAACCCATCGGTGGCGGCCTCCAGCTCTCTGAGAGTGTACCACCTTCCCCACCCCAGGTGAGACACCTCCGGACCCACCATGCTCCCGCTCCCGAACGACCCCGTTTCGACCGTAGAAGTCCCCTTGCTCTCTCCGCTAGAGTACCGATCTGACACCACCACCACCCGGTGCTCTAGCTTCCCGATCTCGATTTGGATCTCTGCCGGCGGAGCAGGGTGGGGCACGATTTCCTGGATTTCTTTGGAAATGGGAGGCGTGGTGACGTTCGCAGCGGTGCTGGGTTTCGCGTGTTTGGGGTGGCGGTGGCGGCGTGAGGTGATGCAGAGGGAGAGGAGGAAGAGGGCGATCACGATGAGAGAACCCACGAATATGCCGATGACGACCCAGAGTCGGAGCCCAAAGATTGAGGTCGGCTTTGACAGCTCCGTGTTCACGAATGCCGCGTCGTAAACAGACATTGTTTTTTCTCTCTGTTTGAGTGATATCAGAGAGAGGGTGAGGGACAAGGATTAAAGTATAGGTATCATGGGATTCGCCGGAAAAGCCAGGAAAATGGGGTTTCCGGTGAACACAGGCCAGAGAAAGATAGTTGAAGATTTGGAAACGATATTAGAAATGTTGTGTGGTGTTGTGAACTTGGTTACTTGTTGAGTACAGTGTGTATAAATGAAGTGTCTGTTTGCCTCTGTGGCAGCTGTAAAGATTCTGCACTTATATATATTTATATAAAGTTTATTTCTGTTACTTTAATTTGTGTCGCACTCTCATTTTTATTTATAAATATATATACATATTTTTTTTTAATATAAATAAAAATTGTGTATAGATCATGTTATCTACTTTATAGCTTTTGGATAATTTATTAGCTAAGAAAATATCTTCAAGGTTCAGTCAATAAGAAAATAAACGATTCTTATAAGAAAATAAAGGAATAATTTTTAAATGTTCCCAAGGAGAGATTTTCTTAACCATTGGGTTATTTTAAAATATTTTATCTTCTTCCATCATGTGCAGTGGTGCGTTTATTTAAAAGAGAAGCTGCTATTGTGAACTTGTGAGTATTCTTTTGGGTTTAGGTGCTCTCTGACTTTATCATTCCCCTTTTCCCTCTTTGTGGAAGATGAGTGAATGGGTTATGGGTTCTCTTTTTTAAGTGTTGAGGAAGAACTTCTAGTATTTCTAGTGATTTCTCTCTCTATGGTTGTAGTGATTGTATTGAATTACTTGTGACTCTCTCTCTCTCTCTCTCTCTCTCCCCTTTCTTTGGTCCTAGACTTTTGCTCTTTGTAGTGCAGACAATTATTGTTGCTCAATGACAAAAAGTAGTACTGTTCATCCGGATCGAATTTTTTCTCGACCTGACCCGGTCCGGTCCGGTCCGAAACCCAGATAACTGGGTTCCGGCCGAGAACATATCCGGGCTAATACCCGCATGACTAAAACCAATTTCATCTAGTTTGAGTACCGAATTGGATTGATTCTGGGTTTAAAACCCGGTACTTGGATTTTTTTTAAAACCTCTGTATCAAAACGAATCACTCCTTCAGATTTCTCTCTCAGTGTCTCTCTCTCTACAACTTGCACCGATGTCCTCTCTCACTCTCACTCTCACTCTCACGCCAAAACCCTAGCCTCCTCTACCTTCATCACCTATGTTGCTCCATCGTCTCCATCTCTCGCTCTCTCTCTCTCTCTCTCTCTCTCTCTCTCTCTCTCTCTCTCACACACAGACACACACACTCTCACGTCGTCAAGGTCCCATTCCGCGACCAAGTGAGAAAAATTTCAGTATTTTCTGTCATGGGTTTGAGTTTTGGATTGTTTTTGACGAAACCGTAGCCTTCCTTTGCCGAGTGCCGAAACCCTAATACTTTTAGATCTACTCTTAGATCTAAGACTTGGATTTGAGTTGTTTTTGTTTTTTTGTTCTAGGTCTACTTTTTGATCTGATTCCATAATTTGCATTATATTTTTTATTTATTTGTAGATCTTAGAATTCTTGATGTGCTTTGATATCTAGATATATTTTTTTTTATTGTGGGTTGTTTTTTGACTCGTGGAGACCTGGTATATGACTTTGATATTCTTAGAAAATCAGTTTCTTGCATTATTTCGTGGAGATCTGCTTTTCAAACAAAAAAAAACATAGTTTAAGAACATAATAATATGGATTTTTTTTAGGGTTTTCGATGCTAGCATTTTTCTAGTTGAATAAAGTATATCCTTTACATGGGTGCTTGTTTTGTTTTTTGAATTTACAAGTGTTAGATTGATATTTGGATCTTATGCTAGGTTTGCCCACACTTCTGGTTGGGGATTGCCATTAGAAACATTGTATATTTGATAAAATGGTAGTCTTTATGTAAATAAAACAAATCATTTGAGATTAAGTAGACAACTATGCTTGTAGATAGATATATAAGGATATTAGTAGACAATGTATATCTAATGTGTTCCCTTTGCCAACTAAGCATAGCAAGAAAGAACGGTGATGAGTGTCTTGTGTTGGGGCTTCTCATACTTGATTTTCTTGCCTTCTTGTTATTTGGGTTAATTTGTTATGATATTCATGGAGTGCTACCATCAATGCTACTATCAAACTCTATATGTAATAAGGACCAGTGCTTAACATACTTCTTCCAATATGATCTTATTCTATCCTCAAGTTAGCTTATATTGAAAATCTTCAATTACTTATCCCAAAAAAAAAAAAAAAAAAGTGATAGTGTAACTCTGGTGTTATTGCTAATTTAAAAATAATTGCTAACATGCCTAAAATCAATATCACTTCTACTAATTGAAAACCAGTTGGTTTTCATGAAGCTCCCAATTAAATGTCACCATTCATTGAGCAGGTGATTTTTGAGGTATGCATGCATGTCTAGGCTGATTGATTTGCTACAAACAGGGGTCTGTTTGGTTCTATCCCTCCACGAGTCATTAATTAGTTGATTGCTAGCTACATTCTAGAAGCATTAATTATACATCATCCCTAATTTTCTGCACACACACTAATATTGTGGAATATTATGAGTAATTTTGGACTATATATTTTTTTCTCTAACATGAAGTCATAAACAAGTCAACAACAAATCTGACTATGAGATAGCATATTTTTGTTTGTGTTTTTTTTTTCCTCTCAAAGATAAACACAAGAAGGCAAAAGATTTCATATTGCTTAAGCCTTTTGCTTTGTTTTTTCTCTCTGGGAGTCTTTTCAAAGTGGACTGAGATGGAGTTTGTGGGATATTGTGGGGTTACAAGCTATTTATTTAACTGATTTTCATGTCTTTTACTTTATATATATATATATATATATATTAATGTGCAAGGGGATGTCGTGGCATGCCATGCCTCTGGTTTCTAGAAGCTCGACATGTTTTGGAATTGTAATAGAAGCTCGACGTGCAAGGGGAGAAGTGAAGGAGATATGGCACCAAGTATTCCAGAAGCTCTTCCTGATTAAACTGATGATGATCAATCATGGCTTGTAATTTTGTGTTTTATGATATAATGTATAAAATATCAAATAATGTAATATGTAGTAGTAAGTTGCATTATATGTTGCATGCATTTTATATGATAAATATTGAATTTATTTATTTTAGATGCATTTAATTAAAAAGATAATTAGTTGTTTTATATATAAAATATATGTTTTTCAAAAATTTTTCTTGAAAAAATTGTAATAGAATATAGGCTTCTAGATTAAAAAAAAAAAATGCTTTTCAGCATTATCCTTTTCTTAAAAAAATTTAATAATATAGCTTTTGTATAAAATAAATAAATAAACTACCCAGGTAAAGCTCGGAATCCAGATTTTTGGGTTGTAAAAATTTGGATACATCTGGGTTCTGGCCCGGGTCATAACCTAGTTTGGAACCCAACCAGAGTTTGAAATCTGGGTTTCAGACTGGGTATACCTGGATACCTGGTCCGAAACTAAAAAAAAAGTATTGACAATCAAACAGGTAAGTGGGAAGGGGTAAAGTTGTAAACTCCTAGTAGATCAAATGGATGGAGTGGTCTTAGATGGAGTTGGTGTTAGATATGTTTATGGATGAAACAAGATTCAATCTAAAAAGGGAAATCCCACTTACCACTCTTTCCTATCCCATTTATGCAAACATGTAAGGTGACTACGTACCTAGATTTAGAGCACATTCCAAAGGAATTTAATGGTTGATAGCACCATTGGCGTGATTAATCAATAAATAATATGGTTGATAGACTCATGGTGCCTCTTCCCTATTCCAAACTTGCCGAGACCCATGATTGACCCAAGCTCTCAGACTGCAACAATTCAATTGATTTACACTCTTTGCATGAAATGATCCATATTTGCATGAAGGATTACAACCTTCTCAGTTGCATCTCTTTTTTACTAATTTTAGGGTATCTTCTCAAATATTTGCTCTGAATGTTGTCTCTTGCTTTTGTAGGCTCTTGTATAATGACATGGTTGGGCTCTTATTAGTTATGCTTTGGATTTAGGAAGCTTTAAATGGGTCTCTTACCAAACTTGGTTAAGACAATGCTTAACCAAGTTGTTGAATCATTGTCACTTATTTGCAATATGAGGACACTAATCAAGTTGCCATGGGTTTTGCCTTAGCCTGATTAGATTTCTTTGTGCAGAAGTGTTGTTTGATTCCCTAGAATTTATCTCTTTGTGGTTGAGGCTCCAAGATAATGTATGAGGGTGTTATCTAGTTCTCGAGGAATTCGTGGCAACCCTCGACATGATATAGGTGGGTGTTGTCTGTTTAACTATGCAACACTCGCAAATTACATCTTGGTCTAATAGCAATTCACATAAGACCTCTCTTAATTCAGCCTCCGTGAAAAAATAAAACGGAGCACCAAACAACGTATCTTCACATACCAACAATTTCGAGATGACCTTTTAATTTACTGTATGTTACAAGTTGTGAGCTAGGGTAGAATAGAATAATAGTTCTCAACATTGTTTTATCAATGAAATATCAACCATTTATATATTCTAACACCTTCACATGAGTGTTGAGATTATTTGTCAAACTTGCAGTGCTTTGTTTGGTAGAAAAGAAAAGGATAAATCTTCTATCTAGCTAATAGCTCGTACAGTGAGTGATCTTGACTCTTGAGGAAAAAAGTGTTAAGTTTTATTTATTTATTTATTTAAAAAAAAAAAAAGCCTTAAATGAGCACTAAGGTAACGTGAAAGAAAAGCTCATGAAAACTGTTTCCCTTAAAAAATAATCAATCACAAAGTTAATGCCCAAGGTTCAACAACGAATCAAGATGGAACGAACCCACTTTCATGAGATTGATGGGATAATGGGAATAATGTTTCGTACAATCAAAAGATGACCATCTAAATTTAGGACTGGTTTGGATTTAAAGATGAAATAAGATGATTCTAGATAAAAAGTTAAAGTTAAAAATATATATATATTGTTAGAATATTATTTTTTAATATTATTATTATTTTAGAATTTGAAAAAATTGAATTGTTTAATATATTTTATGTAAGAATTTGATAAAGTTGTAATGATGAGATGAGATAGGGCTGAGCAAAAATCCGACAATTCGACTCCAAATCCGACTCCACTCCAAGTCAGCTCGGACTTCGACTTGTCGAAGTCGGAATTTTTTTCCCTATTGGAAATCGGAGTCAGAGTCAGAGTCATTGACGAACCGACTCCGGCTTTGCTCCGAATGACTCTGACTCTGACTCCGCTCCGATTTGCCTTCGATTTTATACATATTTTATAAAAATATATATATTTTTCTATATATTAATCATTCGTGTGAACCATTTGCTCTACTTGTTAGATCGAAGTAAACTCCTCTGCTTGGATAAGCCAAGGAACATGGGCATGAAACTATGGTTCTTTTGGCATTTTCTTTTTATTTGATCTCTATCCCTCCAAGCACCGCAATCAATGTAATGTGGAGCTTTTGTACCACCATCTCCTCTTCCTCTTGTATCTATAATTTAATATTAATGCACTTCTAATTAAAGAAAAAATGGATCATTTAATGATAGACAATTAGTTGGACAATGCAATACAATAGATTCTTTATATGGTTAATAGTATACTTCGAGTGAAATTTCTGGGATGGTTCCAAAAAGAGATGTGATTGTCATTTGTCACATATGCTTGCTTGTGGGTAGGCCCCACTTGTATGGACTTTGGCGATCACGAGGACCTAAGTGATGATAGTATAATCGACTTTGTCAATTGCAAGTGCAGTGCAAATAACCAAGAGCATGCTTGACATGTGAGCATATTGTCTTTTGATGAATACTATGCATGAGTAATTATTTATTTTTACATTTTATATCTATAATTTTTTTATAAGGTGTGAGAATATTTTTTATAAAATGTGAAGGTATAAGATAATGTATAGAAACTGATGAAAAAAATTTATCTTATCTATAATAGAGTAGTTTTTAGTTTTTTATTTCCTGCTTTCAACATTTTCACTTCTTCATTAAAAATATATTATTTTAATATAAAAGCACATCAACTATTTTTAAAAACATATATATAAAACTTTGACATCTTCATTAAAGATATATTATTTAAACATATTTTTAAGGTGAGAGACACAATTTCGACAAAAACTTATAAACTTTTAGCTCAACTTGATTCCTACAAAATTCATAAAAAACTTTCAACTCTTAACATCCAAACATCACAGTCGTGTTTCAGAATATCAGAGAGTGTCGACAAGGCAAGGCAGCATGAGGCTTTTGGCTGAAGAAAGTAACACCAACGGTGTAAAGCTTACCAAAAAATGGGTGGATACCATTATAATTATGGGGATTTGAAGAAGATTTTTGTTGTTTTGTTTTATCACAATTAGGCTTTCTTGGAGGTTTGGGCAACCAATCTGGAATGAATTATTACTAATAATTATCTTAATGAAAAATACCATTTGTAATATAATAAGGTATAATACTCTAATGATTTCAGAATATCAGGATGTGACATGTAGTAAAGCCAATCATTTTATAATAGAGATAACATGCATATCAAGATATCTACCTCATCAAGCAGCATGACAATATCTTAATAATTCTCTTCTTTATTCTTTGTCAACCATATTATAGGGAGTTCGGACAAAGGAATGGCTTGCTTGTGGATTGAGATTATTAGCACCCGTTCACTTCCACAACTTTTCATCTCATCTCATCTCATCATTATAATTTTTTCAAATTTTCATACAAAATATAATAAACCATTCAACTTCTTCAAATCCCAAAACAAAAATAATATTAAAAATATATATTCTAACAATATTTTATTCAACTTTCAACTTTTATCTCAACTAATCTCATCTCATCTACAAAAACAAATGAGGCCTTAATAGACCTAATCAGAAGATCACAACTCTTTATTCTTACAACTTTTTTGGGGTTCTAGCAAACATGCATCACTTTCTAGCACTAATTTTTGTTTGGTAGTAAACGATGAGTTTAAAATCAAAGAAAAAATCCAATATATTACCTTGTAGACAAAATAATAGCACAAAAATAGGGAACACATAATAATACATAAAAAGACAAGGTGACTGAAAATGGGCGAGAGGAGTTTTGGGGAGGTAGGGGTGATGGCAGAGAGTTGTTGGAGGTTGCGACTGCGAGGAGAGGGAAGAGGAGGGGGAGGGGGGGTGGAGATACGAGTAGAGCGGTAGGTGGATGACGGCAACAGGATTTTGCACAAGCGTGAGAGGAGGGGAAGGGAGGAACTTCAAAATATAACTATTCTTATGGAATACTACTTTAGAAATAGAACTATGAACTCGCGAAAAGGAAAACCAGCATTTGGAAAACAAAAACGAAAAATAACAAAAGATAGATACTCTTGTACCCTAAAAATTTTTCATTCTCTCGATTCTGTGGCAGCACGTTTCTTAAAGCAACCTACAAATATTTGCATCAAGTGAAATGGCATGCTGCAGCACTTCATTCATTTGTTCTCTAAAACCATGGTATATCAAGGGTAGGGTGCAGCCAGTAAAACTCCACTCACAAACCACCATTGTCCCAAAGGAAGTACAAGTATCCAAGCCTACAAGAACTCATACAGGTAAACGTACTGTATTTGTGATCCGCAGGTTGCTGGTGTCAGTCTGCTTTCTTATCTGGTGTATCGAGTGCAGCCAATCTTTCGACAAGAGGAGGATGTGAATAGTGATAAGCCGAGTACCAAGGATCGGTGTTCATAGATGACAAATTTTCTTCCTGAAATACACATCTTTTCCAGTTAGTACTCAGTTATGGATGGCAACGGATGACAAGGTATTAGTATCAAAAGAACTAAATTGATTGACAGATAATCCTTGGACT
The DNA here is from genome assembly GCF_001411555.2 of Juglans regia. Taxonomy (NCBI): domain Eukaryota; kingdom Viridiplantae; phylum Streptophyta; class Magnoliopsida; order Fagales; family Juglandaceae; genus Juglans; species Juglans regia. The sequence continues at coordinate 8,419,372 of NC_049907.1, forward strand.
GGACATGGCCTAATGAAAATTAATATTACAAAGACCTAATATAAACAAGATGACAGGAGTTCTAGTTATTTTCCATTGGCTGTGCAATTCACATAATCCCTTAATCTGTCCAGACATCCAGATCAATAATCTGAAAATCTATCTATCTATATTATCTGAGCCACCCAGCACTGAACAGAAAGACAGAATCTATCGCTGAAAATAATAGACATGATGAGAAATAGAATAGAAGAAAGAAAACAATAATAGAAGAAATCAACATTAGAAAAAACTAAATCCTGATTAGGAATCCATAGTTAGTAAATAAACTTTTGAAAGTGAAAATTCATCATCATAAGGTTAGGTTCCCACTTCAGAGCAACAAGAAGAAAATAGGATAGACATCAAAAACGAGGGAGGGAAACCATAGACAAGTCACCTGCAATTTCACGAGACCAGATCGAAGTGGAGAGGCATAACCAAGTTTCTTAGCAAAGGCATCAGCCTAGACAGAATGAAACAGATTAAGTAGGAGTAATCTCCCAAGAGAAAGAATATATCGACAACAAAGAAATAGCCCACATTGCAAAGATAGTGAAGAACCACACAGATAGATTACCTGAAACTCAAAAGATCGGCTCACAAGATTGAGAGCAAAGCTTACTAGGTGCTGGAGAGGTATTACAGTATGCTGCAAACAACAAAGCCCAGTAAAAAATACAATCACGTTACGGATTTTCTTCCTCCAAAATATTAGAATCTCAATTTCATTGTAAAATAGAAGAACATCACTGATTTTCTTCCCCAAAAATATTTGAATCTCAAATTCATTAATAATTAAATGAGTTCAAGGCTACCCAAACAGCATGAGCTTCCTGTGATGAAAGAATTTATTACTCCAAAACTACCATTGAGAACTTGTTCAAGGGCAGGCAAAATTCTAATTGATATACAGCATTACAAACTTTTAATAAATAAGCTCAGTGGATCAGTTATTGCTTCGAGCCAGCTTAGCAAATCAACTACAAAAACAATGTAAATGCTACTTTCAATGTTAACAGAATGAGATTGAAAGACTAAAAAGATGATGTAAACCTTTTAAAACAACCATGATAAAGACTAGAACACACTAGCAAAGAACTTGAGTATAATTAACAAAATCCTGCAATTAAATGAAAACAAGAATTCAGCTCACTATCTTTAGTAGTTACTTCCATAACAATAATTTATTATTATTATTAGCGGTACTTAATAATAATGAAAGTAGAATTAAATTTAAGTTCCCTAATTTTTTTTATTAGTAAAATAATAAATTAAGTTCCATAATAATACCAGAAGGAGAACGTAAGTACAGACCATCAATTACTTGCTATCCTATAAACATCAAGGTGAAGCATCAAACATTCTACAAACATAAAAGTGCAGTAATAACAAATATGTACAAAATTCATATAAAGATTGTAGTGGTAAATCTGAAGCCCTAAATCAACATGGTAGTGGAAGAGAAGGGCAGTGGCAACAACCGCTTCTTGAGTATACTACACAAATATTACAAACACAAATGGCACATGCCACCCCTTGATTTCTATTTGTTTCGTATATCAATACCTGAAATAAGATGAGACCAATTAGCACAGGCTGTGTATCAAACCCAAAACTTCGAAACAGATCGCTGGAGTTTCTCACAAGAGTATATCCTCCAAATTGCAGAAGTGTGAGAATCTGGATTAGAGTACAAGAACAACAGAGCAAGCAAAAATTGTGAGATAAGCACCTCTAAGTCAGAAGCAGAAATCTAGATCGGAAAGCTTAACTTATCATATCAGATATATGTGTATACGCACGGGGGCACACATGTGTAGGAACATAGAATAACCTCTAAATACATACATGCATGTATTGGAACATAGTGTATGATACAACAAAAACCCAAAGTTGGAAAGAGATTACAAGTGACAAATAAACTGCGGTAATAACTTTAAAATCTTGGTGTAGAGAGGTAGAAGCAGAAGTGTTTGTCTTCCATGATGCAAAACATTTCAAGCATGCAAAAAGCTTATACTTTGGGTAAAAGACTAAAGGTAAAGTAAAAGGCATAAAAATGAATATGCGTCTTAATATCAAACACGACTTAAAACATGTTATTTGAGGTAATATTTTAGAATGAAGACATAAAGGACTCATTAAACTCTGACAATTGGATGTCTAAATGAGCTCAAGAAACAGTACTAAATATCATGTAATTGGGTACCCTTCATGTTAAGGGGGCAAAAAAAAATGATAATACAAGACTAAACCTAACAAACAAACGAAATCAAGGCCAAGAACTAGGACACATGTTTCTAGGAGCTTCTAGAGAAAAATTTCAGGTGAAGCCTTTTGCATATGTTTAATGGTTGATGCCCACAGTTTCTTTCTTCTTATTAAGGCCCCGTTTTGATGTTGAGCTGAGTTGAATTCTTTATAAATAGTAGTGAGTTGAGATGGTGGAGTGAATTTTGTGAGGCCTACCTAAGATAAGTTTAGATGTGTTTGAACGATAAGATGAGTTTAGATGTACTTATGGAAAGTTGAAAAAGGTTGTATGTCCCGCGTGTAAAGAGGTGTTGAGTAGAAAAAGGTTGTGGGTCCCACGTGTAAAGAGGTTTTGAGTTGAGATAAATTTAATGATTTGAGAGTTGGTGGTTGGAGTTAGACTCAGCTTAAAATTATATTATATTTTATCTCAGTTCAGTCCAAGTTTCAAACGGAGCCTAAGTGATGTGCTTATGGATAGTTCGATAGTCATGCACTACCTGATGCCATGATCAAATATGTCATATGTCAAGCAGTGCATTACAGAATGCAGTGGACTAGCAACAAAACATAATCATGAGAGTTTCGTTAGCCAAACAAAATAACAGCATACCTGCACAGCAATGAATGAGTACATTGTATGATTAAGTTTCCAATGCCCCAACTCATGAGCAATAACAGCTACAATTTCCTCATTATTCTTGCACTGCCAAAAACAAAAAACATATATATTGTAACTTTGCCATAACCATGTAACATCCACAATAGTTACTAGAATGGAACACACACTACAAGCATAAAGTTTTATTTAGGACACCATTCATCTCTTTGGAGCGATTAAGTTTATAGTTGAGCAACAGCTGGGGTGTGATTTCCTTTTTCCCCTACTATACAGAGAAGAGGTTTAGTGGGTTAGGCCATTAGCTCCTAGCTAAATTCATTGAATAGTGTACATGTGCATGTGCGTATGTGACATCAAGTAGATGATCACAAATAGGTGCTTGCTTAATGCTTTTGTGAATGGAAAAATCTAGTAACATCATAATCTAATATATTTTATTAATTTAAACGAGCTGAAAAAAGAATTTCGTGATGGCCAGGTACTCATTGTAAAAGTACAAAAACACTGAGTGAATATAAAGACCCACGGTACATTTGTGAGCACAAGTGAGAGTGCTTTATTTCACCAGGACAAAGCTATGGATGTGAAAGGATGTCAATATTAGAAAAAACCACCACCGAACAAATTTCAAATGTAAGATTATCACAAAAGCGCAGGAACAGTCACTGTTCAAGCACAAATCATGAGCATATATTTCATATCTAAATAACAGCTACAGAAGCAAGGTACCATCTGCTTAAAATGCAGAAACTTAGTAAATAATCTGCATGAACACACTGAAGAAGCAATAAATTCTTTTAGCACTTTGTACACATTCAAAGTGCAAACATTCCATGAATTATCCCAAGTTATAATGAAAAGAAATCAAGCAATTCAAGACATAAAAAGGAAAAGGATAGCACAGTTCTATTGAACACCTGCTGGATCAATGTGTCATAAAGGACAATTCGCTTGTTCTTGAAGAATCCATACATATAGGCCTGCATTATGTATAATAAGATGAATCAGCTGACAGCAAGGTAATCTAACGTGTCAAAGTACAGCATGAGAAACAACAAGAGGAAGGCAGAAATCACAATTTAAAGCATGAGCAGCAAGCAAGATAATAAGTGTTACATGAGTGCCATACATATGTCGGCAACTTTCTCGCAAAACTCTACAAATACCTATGTCCTCGCTTTGGATTTCAGGAGATCCAGTCCCACCTCACCCACAAAACTAGCAATTCCATAGGGTAAAAGGTCCTATGACTCCCCATTTTGCTAATAAAAGTGATGACGCTCTCTACAGTACAGATTACACTTCTATTCATAAAAAGAAGAGATGGAGCCACCTTGGCGTTGAAATTCTTTTGGCTTGATATTTTTCATTTACTCAGTTTGGTCCCCATCAATGTTTTTAATGCTGCAAATTTTATTAAAAGCAGAGAGGTGTGTGACTCAAATAGACCAGAAGTATACAAAATTTTAGACCCAACTATAAGAAGCAAAGATGATCATCAATTCCTTAACGTCTAACAAGCAGGAGAATTGGAAGTTGTTGTGAGTAGCTATCTAAGCATAAAGACTATTGAATATTGTGGCTTTTAATTCAGACATCGTTCCCTCACAATCATTGAAAGTAATTGTGTTCTTGCCAAATGCAACCCTATCAAAATAAGGTTTGATTCCTAGAAATTCAAGATTTTCGCTTAGCTCCTACTATAAGGCGTTGACTTGTCATTGTGTTAATAAATTCCCTTGGAAGTGCATTTGGAGATCTGAGGTGCCTAGTAAGGTTGCATTTTTCTGCTGGTTGGCATCCCTTGGAAAAAATTTGACCTCTTATAATTTGAGAAAGCGTGGATTATTTGTTGTGGATTGGTGCTTCATGTGTAAGAATGATGGTGAATCTATTGACCATTTATTTCTTCATTGTGAGGTGGCTGCTAAGACTTTTTGGGATGAGATTTTTGGTAGGATGGGTATTGCTTGGGTGATGCCTAAGCAAGGGGTGGATCTCTTAGCTTGTTGGCAAGGTTTTAAGGGGAATCATCATATTGTTGCAATTTGGAGGATGATCCCTCTATGTTTGATGTGGTGTTTATGGTTGAAAAGAAATGGCGGTGCTTTGAAGATAGAGAATGCACGATGGGAGAACTTAGAGAGTTTTTCTTTAGTACTTTGTGTATTTTGGGCAAAGGCTCTTGTTTTGAATGGAGATAATCTTCATGATTTGCTTTTAGCCTAATCTAGTTCCTAGCTTGTATTTAGGTATTTTCTTTCGTATACTTCTTGTGTACTTGGGCTATGCCTATTTACTTGTCAATAAAATTTTCTTATCACTTGTCAAATAAAAAAATTAACCAAAGTCCATTTGCTTCTCCAACCCACAATCAATTTAAATGATTGAAAGTAGTAATAACAATTAGGAAGAAGGTGATATTGGAGTTATTTTTATTTGGGTGTACTAAAATCGTGACTTTTTCTTTTTTCTTTTATACTCCTTGATGAATATTTTTAAGTCTTAAATTGCTGGATTGCGGTGGGTATCCAAGGAGAGTGACGGTATTTTAAGTTCGAAAATATGTGGCTGAAAACGGAAGGTTTTGTGGAAAGGGTTAGGCAATGGTGGTCTTCATATAAGATTCATGGCACCCCTAGCTTCATTTTTGCAAGTAAACTGAAAGCTTTAAAAACATATTTAAAGCTGTGGAATGCTCAATCCTTTGGTGATATAGGTGACCAAAAGAAGTCTATGTTGGAGGAGTTACAGGAGGTAGAGAGGATACAGGAGCATCGGGTTCTTTCCTTGGATTAATTATCTCAAAAATCTGAGTTAGCTTCAAAATTAGAGAGGGTTATTTTATTGGAAGAGATCTCTTGGCGTAAAAAATCAAGAGCATTGTGTTTGAAAGAAGGAGACCAAGTACAAAGTTCTTTCACAAAGTGGCAAACTCTAATAGGAGAACTAATACCATTGAGATGCTGAATATAGATGATGGGGATTGTATGGAGGCTCCTGTGATTCGAGAGTATGTTGCTGGTTTTTTTTTGAACACTTGCTCCCTAAACAAGCGGAGTGGCGGCCAAAGCTCAATGGACTAGCCTTTGAGTCCATTGACATGTAGCACATTTCTTGGTTGGAGAGGCCCTTTGGGGAGATGAGGTTCACGGTGTGGTAAGGAGAATGGTCAAAGACAAAACACCTGGTCCAGACGGTTTTTCTATGGGATTCTTTCAATCATGTTGGGATGTGGTGAAGAACGATTTAATGAAGGTGTTCCAAGAATTCTTTTCGGTTGGAAAATTTGATAAAAGTCTTAATATCACTTTTATCGCACTTATTCCCAAGAAGATTGGGGCATCGGAGGTGAATGATTATCAACCCATTAGCCTTGTGAATTGGATGTATAAGATTATTTCCAAGGTGCTTGCAAATCGCCTAGGGGAGGTTCTAGGGAGGATCATTGCAAAATCCTAAAATGCATTTGTAAAAGGTAGGCAAATTCTAGACTCAATTCTCATTACCAATGAATGCCTAGAAAGTAGGCTAAAATTTGGCAATCTGGGGATCCTATGTAAGTTGGATATGGAGAAAGCATATGATCATGGCAACTGAGATTTCCTATTTTACTTGACTGAGATTTCCTATTTTACTTGCTTGGGAGATGTGGTTTTGGGGAGAGATGGAGCTCATGGATCAGATGGTGCATCTCAAAGGTGAAGTTTTCAATCTTGGGGAATGACGTCCAGTTGGTTTCTTTAATGGCTCTTGAAGTCTAAGACAAGGGGACCCTTTGTCCCCACTTGGGCATTGAAGGCACTTCTACTTTGCATTGAAGCGGCATCAAGTTTGAAAGTAAATTTCAACAAATCAGAATTGGTGCTAGTGGATAATGTTCACAACATCCAGCAATTGGCTAATACTCTTGGATGTAAGGTCTCCTTTCTTCCCATGAATTACCTTGGTCTTCTCATGGAGGTAGCCTCAATAGCTAAATCAATTTGAGATACAATGATTGAGAAGATTGAACGCATATTGGCAGGAAGAGATTGTACTTACCGAAAGGTGGTAGGATTACCTTAATCAAAAGCATTGTCTAATTTACCAACGTATTTTTTCTTTGTATTTTCAATTCTAGCAAGTGTGGCAACCCGTATCAAGAAACTTTATCGTGCTTTCCTTTGGAGTGGTTTGAGGGACGACTTCAAATTTCATCCGGTCAGGTGGGATAAGGTATGCTCCCAATCTCTTCTGGTGGGTTAGGAATTAGAAATCTGAGGATTTTCAATCGAGCCTTACTTGGAAAATGGTTGTGGCAATATAATACATAATCGAAAGCCTTATGGAAGTCGATGATTGATTTCAAATATGGAGATTTTTTTTTAGGGGGGGGGTGGGGTGGGGGAGCACTAGGGAGGTACATGGAGTATATGAAGTGGGAATATGGAAGCACGTTAGAGGGTTGGGTTTTTGCTCGACACACTATACTAGTTTTAAGAGATGGTTCTAGATGAAATTCTGGAGCAACCTGTGGTGTGGAGATAACGCTCTTAAGGACTCATTCCCTTCAGTTTTCAGGATTGCACATGAGAAAGTAGCATCAGTGGCTAATTGTATGGAGATATCTTGGTGACCTAGTCCAATGGAACGTGACTTCCATTAGAGCGGCCCAAGATTGGGAAGTTGGAAACTTTAAGAGTTTTTTAGTCTTCTATACTCCATGAAACCGAGAACTCAAGGAGATAACATGTTGTGGTGGGTACCCGTAGGTAAGAGTACATTCTCGGTTTGTACTTTCTATAAGTCTCACACAACCGCAGAATAATCAATTTTCATGGAGAAGGATTTGGCGAAATAAGGAGCCTCCCAAAGCAGTATTTTTTGCTTGGGCAGCACACTAGGTAAGATTTTGACGATGGATAACTTATGGAAACGCAAGGTGATAATAGTGGATTGGTGTTGTATGTGTAAGAAAAGTGATAAGATTGTGGATCATCTTCTACTGCACTGTGAGGTTGCTAGAGCATTATGGGATGAAGTGTTCAGTAGGTTAGAGCTAGCTTGGGTTATGCCCGCCACAGTGGCTAAGCTTTTGGCCAGCTAGACAAATTTACAAAGTATTCCACAAATCATGACTAAGACTATTCATCCGGGCCGAGTTTTTTCCCGGCCCGGTCTGGAACCTGGTTATTACAAGTTCCGGTCCGAAATACACCTGGGCCGGTACCCGCTTTTTAAAACCCGGGTTATCCGGCCTGGATGCAGTTTTTAACACCCGAATACCAATTTTAAACCCGGTATCCGGGTTTAGGTATAAAACCATCGTAAATTAGTTTGGGTGATGCCCTCCTACCCAATCTACCACACTCCAACTCTCTCTCTCTCTCTCTCTCTCTCTCCTCTGCGAAGTGTGATGTCCTACGCCTCCCTCCCCCCGATTCCTTTCTCTCATCTGTTCTCTCTCTCTCTCGCTCTGCTCTACGCCTGCGTCTGCGTTTGCGATGCCATAGCCCCTCCCAAAATCACTCTCTCATCTGCTCTATCTCTCTCTCTGCTATCTGCGATGCCGAACGGTGGAAGTGCTTGAGCTTGGGATCCAAGAGATTAGAACGGATTTTCGTTTGGGTATGTTTTCTTTCTTCCCTCTGTTTTGTTCTCTCTTTATTGATTTTGGATTTTTTTTTTTTTTTTAGAATATTTGAATGTTTGAGGAGTATTTTTATGGATTAGATATGTTTGAATGTTTGAGGAGTATCTGTTTAGATCTATTTGTCATTATTTGGAAGAAATGGTTTTTAGGATGTTGTATCTTTGATTTTTCTAGATTGTTTTTTTTTTAAATTAGTTGTTTTTCTGGGTGGAGTTTGGAAAAAAAAAAAAAATTTGGGACCTTTGGGTTCCAAAATATTTTTAGGAAAATCAAAGACTTTAGAGAGTTAAGACTTTAGATATTTTGTTTAGATATGTTATATCCGATAACATATATATATATAATGAAGATTTGTCATTATTTGGAAGAAATGGTTTTTAGGATGTTGTATCTTTGATTTTTCTAGATTTTTTTTTTTTTTTTAAATTAGTTGTGTTTGTGGGTGGAGTTTGGAAAAAAAAAATTTGGGGCCTTTGGGTTCCAAAATATTTTTAGGAAAATCAACGACTTTAGAGAGTTAAGACTTTAGATATTTTTCTTGTTAAATATCTAAAGCTTTTAAGTTTATGAATTGGAGTAGCCATCGTCTTTGCTAGAGAAACTATATATACATTAATGTTGATGAGATTTGCATGGCCTTTCGGTTTTATATTGGCATGCACTATAAGTGGTTAATGCTTAATATATACAAAGTCACCATGCACTATGTTGTTATTAGGTTAATTAAGATAGTTATTAGGTACATATATGTTTTCTCAAATATAAAAAACTAGAAAGTTGGGCAAGATTTTTATTTTCTTTTATGTGGGAGCATGATCTGTTCACCTATGATTGGTCATTTCCTATATGACATGTGGTGGTGCTTTCTCCACTTTGAGGCCAACTTTGGGGATCAACAACAATTTCATGTTTGGCTCCATATTAACGATTGGTGCAATGCTTGGTGCTGTCACAAGTGGTAGGATTGCAGACTTCATCGGTCGAAAAGGGGTATGTTGAATTTAAAACTGTGATTTGGTAGTGCTCAACCTTGGTCATCTCTATTCTTACTAAACCATGGATTTTAACCTTTTGGAGTTTTAATGGAATGGAAGTAGGCAATGAGGATGTCAGCTGGTTTCTGCATTGCAGGATGGTTTGCTGTATATTTCTCTAGCGTATGCGTTGTTTATTAATTTTGCTAAGAGAAGTGACTGTCTAGGGATATCTATTTGAATGAAAACTCTACCAAATATTTGTTAGTGTGGGTGTATTTGGAAAAAAAAAATTAAGAATCCATTCTCATCTTAATCTTTAATTTATTAAGTGGAATTTGTCTTAATCCTTATATATAATCATTGTTCAAAACTTTGTGTGTTTTGTAGGATCTCTCAATCCAATTACTTGAAGTTGCTATTTGGTGTGGAGACTAAATTATTGATGGACATGTTATTGATTTTGCAATTCATATATTGTAATTTTGTATATTGTACTGTAATGTATAAATAACAAATAATGTAATATGTAATGGATTGCATTGTGATGCATGCATGGATGAATTTATGCATTTAGTATTTAGAACACATTATGTGATCCAACTTGACTTCTTTAAAAAAAATAAATAAATAAAATAAAGGCTTTTGTATAAAAAATAATTACAGTTTGAAATTTTGTGTTTTGCTAATTGAGCTTAATTGAGCTTTTAGAACACAAATATTATGCGTTACATGAACTTGACTTCTTAGAAAAAATAATAATAATAAAATAAAGGCTTTTACTTGGAATAATAATAAAAATATATATAAAAAAAAAACTAAGTACAACCCAGAATTCTGGGTTTCAAAAATCAGAATCCACCCGGGTACCGGCCCGAGTTTGAAACCGGGGTTACGGTCCTGGTATGCCCAGGTTCCTGGGTCAGAACCCGGATGAACACCCCTAATCACAACCATGTGGAAAATGGTTCCTATCTGTATCCAATGGTACCTATGTAAAAAGCGAAATGACCGGATGTTTGAAGACAAGGAGCGGTCATTAGAAGAAACTAGATTACTTTTTGTCAGCACTCTATTTCTATGGGCCACAGCTGTAGACTTTAGTGGCCTTGATTTTCATGAATTTCTTATTTCCATTTCTTCTTATTAAATAGGTTTTACCTCTTGTATACCATCTTGTGTACTTGGGTTATGCCTGTTCTTATTAATATAATCGTTTACTTATCAAAAATAATCTTAGTGACTATTTCATTGTATAGCCCATTATATACTTGTGCAAGGTACATGATAGTTTTATTCCCCACAAATGAATCCTTTAGATTCGGAACAATAATAAATTCCCTTAAAATTTTAGTATTTCCAACTAGCATTTTGTTACATCAAAAGGGAAATTGCTGCAAAATCTAGTATAGAATCATATATGATTTTCATGATAAAAAAGAAAGCCTGATTCCATTTTCATAGGTGATTGAGTTGAAAAAAATCAAGTAACAATAATTTTAAGTCTTTTCTTTTGTTTCACTTTGTTCACACTAAATGTGTAGTAATTTTATTCTCAATATATTAATTAAAATCTTAAATCCTGATACTTTTTCCCCGTCATGCTTTGGCTCCCCTGACTAAGAATTTATGTTTCCGTCATACTTTTTTGCTCTTTTTCTCTCCGTACAAGAGCAAAAAAGTTATAGTTTCTGCCGTCGAGGATGGTGGTTAGTTAGGAGCTTGGCAACATTGATAGTGGTTAAGATGGGCTACATAAGGGAGATTGTGATTGCCTCAAAGCTCTTTTCAGTTGTGAGAGAAGGCGGTCTGGTTCGTATCACTGAGAGAGGCAAGAGGCTCAAGTAAGAGTTACTATTGGGATTGGGCACTGTTCAATGGCTTCAGAGAGCTTTGGAGGATAGTGTGAGAGGCGATAGTAAGGATTTTTATACGTCAAAAAGGGAGGGTTATCAGAGTTTTATTGCTCAATGCCGTGCGAACAACCGTGGTAGATTCTTGGAGGTGGCAGTGTATGGGGAAGGGGGCCGTCGAAGCTTCATTCTCATTCCTGAAGAAGAGGAGGGAAGGGGATGGAGAAGAATGTGGGAAGTGTTGAGGGAGGTTACTCAAGCAGATAGAAACGGAGTTAGGCAAGATGGTGATGTTCAAAGGAGGCTTTTAGGAAATCGTATAAGGAAGCTCTTGCTCCGGCAGGATCTTTTGGGGCACCGAGAACTGGAACAGGTGGCTCTGCCGTGGGTGAGTAGAGAACAAGATCAGACGGCTTTATTGTTGGGGCTGGGCATCATGGCACAAGTGGCCTTTTTCGGGAGAATGATGCTGTCAGAGAAGTGCGGGAGGTACTCTGTATGGTGAGGGAGGTGCAGAATCAGTTGGGATATTTGCAGGGGGAGGTGGATGAAGTGTTGAGGTGTGTCGGGGCTAATAAGGAATGGGAGGATACGGGGCGTTTTGGGGGAGGAAATGTGTTTTCTCAGGGGCTTTTTAGAGTCGATAGTAATGGATGGGCCAGAGACATGGGCCAAGATGGGCTCAAGCCCGTTTTAACTCACAAGTGTCTTACCCAAAGGATCGAGTTGAAAGGCCTGGACCCAAGCCTTACTTTCAAAAAAAGGCCCGACAATGGAGGGCTCGGGCTAGTAACCCTGGAGCAGGCTGGAGGCCAGCTATGCAGGTGTCGTTGTCACGCCGCCAATAGAAGGTGGTGGACCTGCCGAAATCATCCTTGCGATGCCACTAGAAGACGTCGACAAAGGTGTTGACGCAAGTGGAGGGTGGTTTGTTTCTGTAGGAGGCATAGAAGTCGCCGATTGTGAGGGAGGAGGACCTTCCACCACCTCCGTGTGCTTTCCCTCCTCCGGGGAGTGCACAAAAACCGCCGAATGGGGTGTGGGGGAGGGGATGAAGGTACGGCGAGCCACCCTTGGTTGCACAGTGACGCGGTTGTAATGGGAGACAGCGATATAGGAGGATATGAGGTCTCGGACAGTGATGATCTTTTTCTTTCAGATGAGGAGAACTCTCAGAGGCTTATTCAACAGTGACGTGGTTGTAATGGGAGACAGCGATATAAGGGGATTTGAGCTTTTTCTTTCAGATGAGGAGAACTCTCAGAGGCTTATTCAGGTTTCAAATGAAGTTGGTGGGGAACTTGGTTTTGTGTTTGGGGAAGAACATATGGAGGAACAGCCGGATTTGAGAATGCATAATCCTATCCCTTTGAATTGCTTGTTCCCAAATCATTGTAGTGCTTCAGTTTGGGTGTTTAACATGGTGAAGGATATATAGGAAATGGTGGGTCTGAAGTATGAAGGTAATGAGGAACTAACCTGGTCCATGAAGTCTGAGGGTAGCTCTAGTAGGGATAGGACCAAAGGGAATGGGCTGGCCTATCCCAAATGAGACCAAAAATAGTATCGTGGAATGTACGTGGACTAAATGAGGCTAGTAAGCGTCTTCAAGTAAGAAACTTGTTGCGAGGGTGGAAGGCGGACATCGTCTGTTTACAAGAGACGAAGTTGAAAGTTATTACTACAAAAATTGTACGAAGTATATGGAGCTGTGCACACGTGGATTGGATATATTTGACAGTTAGTGGGGCCTCAAGAGGGGTGTTGGTGATGTGGGATCAAAGGGTGGTGGAGAAAATGAAGGAGTTTATAGGGTTGTTTTCGGTTGCATGCTCTTTTAGGAGTGTGTCAGATGGTTATTTGTGGGCCTTTGTAGGTGTTTATGGCCCCAATTTAGACAATGATCGTAGATTATTGTGGGATGAACTAGCTGGAGTACACAATTAGTTGGACCTTCCATGGTGAATTGGTGGAGATGTTATAAGACTTCTCAGTGAGTGCTTTGGAAATAGAAGAATGCGTCCAGCAATGTCAGATTTTTTGGAATGCATCTTTGAGTTGAATTTAGTGGACTTACCAATGACGGGGGGTTCATGTACGTGGGCCAATAATCAGATGTGGTCTCAATTAGACAGATTCTTAATTTTTCCGGAATGGGAAAGTCATTTTTCGGAGGTTTGGCAAAAAAGATTGCCTCGACTGTGTTCTGACCATTGGCCTATTATGTTGGATTGTGGCGGGATTCAAAGAAGACATAGGTATTTCAAGTTCGAAAACATGTGGCTGAAATTGGAAGGTTTTGTGGAGAGGGTCAGACGATGGTGGTCTTCTTATCAGATAAAGGGTACCCCAAGCTTCACGTTTGCGGGTAAATTGGTAGCTTTAAAACAAGATTTAAAGTTTTGGAATAGACAGTCTTTTGGCGACATTGGGGAACACAAAAAGAGTAAGTTAAAGGAGATTCATGAGCTAGAAAGGGTACATGAGTCTAGGGCCTTAACTCCGGAGGAGATAGCCAAAAAGTTAAGAGCTGGATGCAGATCTAGAGAGGATTGTTTTATTAGAAGAAATTTTGTGGCAGCAAAAGTCGAGAGCGTTATGGTTGAAGGAAGGTGATCGAAGTATTAAGTTTTTCCAAAGGGTAGCCAATTCTCACATGAGATAAAACAACATTGAGATGCTGAAGATTGATGTGGTAGATTGTAAGGATGAGCAGAGGATTAATAATCACATAGTTGGTTTTTTTGAACAGCTACTTACCGAGCAGGAGAGTTGGCAGCCTAAGCTTGAGGGGTTAGTTTTTTATTGTATTGGGCCTATGGATGGTAACTGTAACGTCCCAATGAAAGGCTCAAACCACATGACCTATACTCTAAAAGAACTAGTCAATGATGCAATTAGAGCCCCATTGGAACCTTATAAAGAGCAAGAATTTATCTTTCCCAAGCAATGGGGGATCTCATACACCACCTACCTTTATCCATATTATATGGGGTATCACAATCTACCCCCCTTAAATTTTCAACGTCCTCGTCTTGCCTGTTCATTGTAGGTGGCATGGCTCAAGTCCCACATTTCTGGTTGGGATAGTCTCTAATACCATTTGTAACGTCCCAATGGAAGACCCAAACCACATGGTCTATACTCTAAAAGGACTAGTCAATGATGCAATTAGAGCCCCATTGGAACCTTATAAAGAGCAAGAATTTATCTTTTCCAAGCAATGTGGAATCTCATACACCACCTACCTTTATCCATATCATATGGAGTATCTCAGTAACAGTTTGGAGAGGCCTTTCGAGGAGGTCGAGGTTTTCGAAGTGGTGAGGAAAATGGCTAAAGACAAGGCCCCGAGTCCTGACAGGTTCTCTATGGGTTTCTTCCAAACTTGTTGGGAGGTATTAAAGGATGATGTCATGAAAGTGTTCCAAGAGTTTTACTCGTATAGAAAATTTGAGAAAAGCCTAAATGCCACTTTTCTTGCCTTAATACCAAAGAAGATTGGGGTTGCAGAGATTAAGGAGTTTCAACCCATTAGTCTAGTAAATGGGGTATACAAGATTCTGTCCAAGATACTTGCAAATCGCCTTAGTGAGGTAATGGGGAAGATAATCTCAAAGCCTCAAAATGCTTTTGTAAAGGATAGACAGATATTAGACACGGTTCTTATTACAAATGAATGTCTGGAGAATAGACTGAAAGCTAAAAATGCAGGAATTATATGCAAGCTAGACATGGAGAAGGCATATGATCATGTTAATTAGGACTTTGTACTAGACCTTATTGGGAGTTGTGGTTTTGGGGAGAGATGGAGATCATGGATCCGTTGGTGTATATCTACGGCAAAATTTTCAGTCAACAAGTTTTTTTAATAGCTCTCGAGATCTAAGACAAGAAGATCCGCTGTCCCCTCTACTCTTTGTTATTGTGATGGAGGCTTTGAGTAGAATGATTTCAGCCCTGGTCACCAATGGGCGTGTGACTAGTTTCTTGATTGGATCTCCGGGAGGGGGAATTATTAATATTTCACATTTATTGTTACAGATACACTCTTTTTCTGTGAGGCAGATCATAACCAGGTTTGAGTACTGAAGGCCCTCCTACTTTGTTTCAAAGTAGTCTCAGGGTTGAAAGTAAACTTGGACAAATCAAAGATGTTGCCTATAGGAGGTGTTCAACGAATAAGACAATTGGCTAATATTCTAGGGTGTAAGATTGTCTCACTTCCTTTGACATATCTTGGTCTCCTGTTGGGGGCCACTTCACGAGAGGCCTCTTTATGGGATACAGTGATCAAAAAAGTAGAGCGTCAATTAGCAAGCTGGAAGAGAATGTACCTGTCGAAAGGTGGTAGGATTACCCAGATAAAGAGTACATTATCTAACCTACCAACCTATTTTTTGTCATTATTCCCTATTCCAGCAAGTGCGGCACTTCATATTGAGAGACTACAACCGGATTTCTTGTGGGGTGGAGTAGGCGAGGAGTTTAAATTCCACCTAGTCAGGTGGGAGAAGGTATGTAGTCCTCTCTCTAATGGTGGCTTGGGCATCAAAAATTTGAGAACTTTCAATCGGGGGCTACTTGGAAAATAGTTGTGGAGATATCATAAAGAACCAGAAGCTTTATGTAAGTTGGTGATTGAGAGTAAATATGGTGGATTATGGGGAGGATGGTGTTCCAATGAAGTGAGAGGGGCAAATGGAGTGGGTTTGTGGAAACATATAAGAGGAGGATGGGGGGTCTTTTCTAGCCACACAAGTTATCGTCTTGGAGATGGGGTTAGGATCAAATTCTGGTATGATACTTGGTGTGGCAATGGTCCTCTAAAAGATCTTTTTCCTGCTCTTTTCAGGGTAGCAAGTGCCAATGATGTTTCAGTGGTGGAAGTCATGGCGAGAGTGGGGGAACAAATTCAGTGGAATATCAACTTTAGCCAGGCGGCACATGATTGGGAAATGGACAGTTTTGCAACTTTCTTCAGCCTCCTGTATTCAATCAAACCGAGTATCCAGAAAGCTGATTTCACTGTGTTGGATTCCAATAGAGAAAGGTCTGTTTTTTTATAAGTCACTTTCTCAAGAATCTCCAACTCCGTATCCATGGAAAAGGATTTGGGGACATATGGCGCCCATCAAAGCAGCATTTTTCGTGTGGAAGGCTTCCTTGGGCAAGATCCTCACAACGGATAATTTGAGGAAACGAAGAGTGATTATTGTAGATTGGTGTTGCATGTGTAGGAATGGGGGTGAATCTGTGGACCATCTTCTACTACATTGTGAGGTAGCTCGAGGGTTATGGAACGAGGTATTTAGTAGAATAGACTTGGGTTGGGTCATGCCTGAGACAGTAGTGGCGATGTTGGCTAGTTGGACAGATCTAAGAGGCAATCATCAGATCAAGGTTGTATGGAAAATGCTGCCTATTTGCATCATGTGGTGCGTGTGACAGGAGCGCAATAAACAGACGTTTGAAGACAGAGAGATCGTTGGAGGAACTAAAAGCTTTCTTTTTTCGAACTCTTTGTACTTGGGCCATAGCCGTTAATTTTAATGGCTAAGATTTTCATGAGTTCCTTGTATCTTTTGCCCCTACGTAGTATAGGGTCTTCTTTGTACCGAACATGCCATTGCCTATTCTTTTATTAATATACTTTTACCTATAAAAAAAAAACAAAGGTTATTACCTAGTGTGTGCCTACACAAACTAGCGTAGGGGGAGTAACTTGGATAAGTGACAGCTCTAAGGACCTTAATACATCTAACATTCACCCCCTCCACTAACAATAATTTGGGCAAATCTAGAACCACTAAACTAACATGGATAGTCTTTTACGTAGTAAAGTTCACTAAAGAGCTCAAAAGGTAAACCCATGTACATAGGATGTGTACAAGAGAAATACCTCACCAAAAGTAGAAAAAGATACAAGAAAATCATGAAAGTTAAGCCTATCAAGTCCTATAGCAGCAGTCCAAAGGAAAAGAGTACTGAAAAAAAAAAACAAAAATGTTCAAGACTTGAAGCTCACATTGCTATGGCTTGACCTTGTGGATCCATCAACAACAAACAACTTCTTCAAAGGAAACTTGAGGGAGGAAGCAAGCTTTTCGATTTTCTCCCTGAGTTCACCTTCTGGGAGCTTTTTTTGCAGCATACCAAGAAAAAAGACCATCAAATCAAACATAATAAACGAGTTATTTGATTTACTCGGTCAAGGATAAAATTCTTGAATACTCACAGGGGTGAACTTATTAAATAGTGGGGCTATTAGAATGGGGTAGAGCGTCATCATTACGATTGAAAGAACAAACATAAACCCCCAAAGATAGATTGCCAGGTAAGGACCTCCTTTCTGCATCCACCAGATGAAACCACCACTGTGAGGCAGGAATTTCACAATAACATACAGAACAGAGGGCAGATAAGTCGGGTTGTAAAGAACTCTAAGTTCTAGAGGAAGTAATAAATAACCATGTTAGTCAACAGCGACCAAAAAGTATAAATACTAGGTATTGATGCATGATCTTACCTGTACGATTATAATTATTGCAGAAACGATAGGTGGGCCAAGTATAACAGCAAGGCAAATTCCTTTAAATAAGTCCCGAAAGAATAACAATAATGTTTGCTGTAAAACAGATGATAAATAGTGTCAAGAAGCAGAGTGAAATGGGATAGAAGGCTGAAAAAAAGAAAACAAATCGAAGAGAAGTTTTGTACCAGTTCCCGAAAAATGGGAAATAAAATCAGAAGTATTCCAAAAAACCAAATGAGGAAACCAAGAAATAACAAGAGATAAACATGATAAGACGACATGGAAAGAATACAAACTTTATTGAAACCATGGCGGGCCTCAATCACAAAAGTTGAGTACAGAGAAAACGGTAAATCAGTGATCTGCATAAACAATTCCAAAAGAAACTGTCAGTGCTAAGTGATCACAAAATAGTAGATATGCATAACTTTGTTGGTGCAATCATACAAGTTCATAACTTCGTATCTATCGGCCACCACAAGTCATTAAATAAAACAGAAAAAATAAAAAAGAAGGAAACATGGCATGTAGAGGAAATTTCTGGAAATATTCACAACCAGCAAGACCTATACACACCCCTTCTAACATCTGACTCTCACATATAAACAACATCTCATGAACCCTTCCAAATCAAGGTCCATGAGCAAACTATTAAGATCTTCAGCAACATAATCACAAGACAAGTAAGAACCAAAGCAATATATCTATCTACTCAGCAGCAGATGGCACTTGATTGAGCTGAATGTATCATCACATTTGAAGATACACTACACATAAGTGGAATTTTCTCATCTACAATAACATTGAAATATCAATTTGTTTTTTAGATTGAGGAGGAAAATTCACCTGTGACCAAACCATAACACCAGCCAAAAATGCAAGGGTGTGTAATATCTCATTCTCTGCATTGAGGCCAGTTAGCACCACAAATTCTTCTGATTTCTGCAATCATAACAAGAAGACAAAAAGGATGATAAAACTTCAAGTGCGGTGTAAAATAACACAGCATCCAATAACTCACCTTCCAAAACCAAGGCAAAACTCCATAGAACAAAATTGCAGAGTCCATCAGTATAGTCACAAACTCATGAAAGAAATGGAAGTGGCTGAAAAGAAAAATGTTGCATCAGGAGATAGCAGTAGTAAAAGTTGTAGTAGTAGTAGTAGTAGTTAGTAATATCATTAAAATTATATACTTTAACGTTAAAAGTATGTCGTATGGAAGCTTGTTTGTAGAACTCCACAATACATCAATTGCAAGTATCAATTGAAACTGAAAAACAAACCTTTTATCAAGACTATAATCTCGAGACTTTTCAAATTTCTCTTGGCTGATCACTCCCTCCAAAGTTTTTGGGAGAGTTGGCAGTTTGAGGGCAGAATGTTGCCGTAGATCCAGGTAAGTTTCAAAGATATACATTAAAATCATGAAACCTGGAATATACAATAAAATCAAGAAACCTGGAAAAAATATATCATGAAGAAAAGGGCAGGGTTGCAAACTCTACACCAAAAAGAATCAACCATTATTGCAGAGGGAAGGGGGGAGATCAATTCCAAACAATAAGAAAACAAAAATACCATGAAATTAAAATGTAGGTGAACAAAAAAGTAACAAGAAAAAATGTATATGATCTCATAAATACATCCATTCCAGAACGCACACCATTTAACAGATGCTACCTGCAGCTTCATAAACCTAAACAAAGCAATCATCTTTAACCAACTCTCTTTGCTCAAATTTATCAAATAATAACAAGAAATTGCAACAAATGTGCAAGCCTTTTCAATGTCTGAGTCAAATGCCATTGATCATTTTCTTTTGGGAAGTAAAATGCCATAATAGAACCACAGCCAACAAAAATATTTACACCTTTCACTTAAACTGTCTTGAAAAGCTATAATTAATAGTTAAAACATATGTTCGATAAGTAGCTATTTCATTAATAGCCAAAACATGTGAGAGACTAAAAGGGAAATTTAACTTTGAGCTGGTGACGCCAACGATTTGTTATCTTGGGCAATTTGCTATCGGTGTTGCAGAATTATCTTGTCCACCTATTCAACTAAAAGATAACGGAAAGCTCACTCCCAGTACGCCCTGAGGTCGTATTGAGTACAATAAGCTAAAATTTATTGTAACACCCCCGGGCGTTACAGTTATTCATTTAGCCCCATCAATAAGATAAAAGCTTCCATCTTAGCGAACATTGTCTCACTACCCAAAAGCTCAAGGAGAGATTCCACGACAACCCAGTATTTGAAATATCAACTAATGCCAAAAAATAACTTCGAAAGGTAATGTTAAATAATAAGAGGAACATTGAAGAGAAATAAACAGACTGAAATTTACGCTACTGAGAACCTACCACAGGTAAAAAACACACAAAAATCAACTAAATAAAATGAAAACCAAGAATCAATCCCTAATTGAACGAATCATTGTAAAATGTGTGAAACGGGAGGGGGTGGAAATTTCCTCGAATCGATATACTACGGAAAAGAAAAGACATAGCAGCAAAACCCATTAGACAGAGAGAGAGAGAGTACCAACAACGGCCTCCATGTATGGAAACGCCATTTTTTCTGACTTTCACGCTGCAGAGTCTTCGCGAGAGAGAGAGAGAGATGCCTCTTCTGAAGCGTTTGGATGGATATAGAAATGGGGAAGTGTCGGATCCGAAAAAAGGCGACCCGAACTTTGACCCTAAACTAAATGGACCAATGTTTGTCAAAAGAATAATATTAGTCTAAAGTTTATAACTTTATACGGTAAAAAAAAAAATTTTAAAAAAATGATAGTCGTACTCATGAGTTCGTAAGTATAGTGTAATTATTTTAAAAAAAATAAATAAATATGAGACTTATATAAAAAGAACTTAATTTTTTAATAATAAATTTAATTTTTTTTCAAAATAACTGTATGATATTTACGTATTTTATGATTATATATAAAATTATTTTTCAAATTCTTTCCAAAACAGACTCATGTTTGGATGAAAGAAGTTGAGACCTTTTTTATTAAATAATGAAGAAATGGAAATAAGATAAAAGTTTTATTACACATTTATAAAATGTTCAATTTAAATAATGAGTGAAATCTAGAGAGGGTGATTGTGTTCTATAACAATTTTGATGAATTTAAAGAACTTAACAGATCAAAGTATTGAAATGACCATTATATAAAAATCAAAATCTAAGATAATAGTGAAAACAATGAGCAAAATTGGTAACAAAGAAAAAACTTTTGAAGATTTTTTGGGAAGAAAAAGCACTCTGATTGCTTAGCAACTGCAAGGTTCCGTTTGGATAGTAAGATAGAATGACATAATTTTATATGAAAGTTTAAAATTGAATAAATTAATATTATTTATGTTTTAAGATTTAAAAAAGTTAAATTGTTTATTATATTTTATATAAAAATTTAAAAATTTTATAATAATAAAATAAGATAAAATGGACCATTTATATATCCTAACAAGACGTAAATCTACTATAGAAGTTATGATCATAATCGACTTGGCACAAAATTAAACCAAAGTTGCTATCTTCGTGAGCGACCAATTCGATCTCTGTGGTTAACAACTCTCGAATCTTGAACTTTTCTATAGTTTCACCGACAACAAAAATGATAAAGAAACGACTTGTAGACAACTTTAACACAATTATAATTAAAAAGATAAAATTTTAAATACTTTTGAAACGTTGATTGTGAGATCATGTGATTGAATTGACTTTAAAAATATATATATCCTTATAATTATGTCAAAAAATATATATATATATATATATTATTAAAATAGCTATGTAAAAGTTTAATCCTATCATTACTTCCTTATCACACGATGAACTGTTCACTCAATCGTTAGTGTGACGTGCATCTAGCAAAATCACAGTCGTGTCTTCAATTTTTTATGCAATTTCGAACTAAACTTCATCCGAAAAAACTACAACTCAAATAGATTAAGGCCTCATTTGCTTTCGGGGTAAAATTCAAAATTTTGAAAATGTCTAAAAGTTTTCGGTCAGATGTTTTATGAAAACAAACACTCACTTTTAAACTATTGATTTTCATCTCACAATTATCACTCATTCTCTTCATTATTTCAAAATTGTTCATTGATGGTGAAACCAACCAGCAAAATCTTCTCTCACATCTCTCTCATCTCACTCATTCTCTGCATTACACTGATCAATATTTTCATGCGAATCTTCTTCCATCCCCCTCCTTTCTATCACATCTTTCTTTCAGATTTCGATATCATTTCTCTCGTATTGCCCTTTCGGTGCATCCTCTTCTGCACAACAATGTCGTAACATGAATTGGCTTCTGAATGAGGCCTCGAATTTAGATCTCCAACAATTGAAGACTCTGCATCGAACATTTGTGGAGTTAGTCGTGCAAATCTCTCATGTTCTTCTACCCACCACTCAACGATTGCAGCTGCTTGGTCTTCTCTCTTTTCATTGCCTCAAGCTCCCTACATATAGGACATGCTAAAAGCCAGGAAAACCCACCGAGAGACCACTACGTTTAGGTGCTACAACCGTCATTTATTCTAAAAAAAGACTGCCACAAACACTTCATCACCAATTCGACGGGCACCATGGGTCCAAGAAGGAGGTCATACCAGGTATTCCTTGGTACCCTTTAAGCTATTTTTTATATCAATAATTTGTGAAAATATGTTATTTATTGTTGGTATATACACATTGGGACTGATTTGTTTATGGCTGTGAATCAATTAGTGGAGTTATGTGTTTGAAATTAAAATGGTAGGCAAAATAAGGATTTGGTTAAAATGGTATGAGATGTTTCCTTTGAATTTAAAAGGATTAGCTCAGCAACCCAAAATGGACTGCAGTTGGCCAGCCTTTAGGTGAATTAATAAATAGCTACTTAAGTTTGGGTTTTGATGGTCTTTGCTTAATTTTCTTTTTTTCTATTCGTGCTCTTTCTAGGAACTTTTGAGGTACATTTTAAAACATAAAACTTTAATGATAGCACATTAAATGCATTTTGGTTATATCACATAAGAATTTGGTTAAACTCGTCGTTAGATGCCAATATATTACTTTTACATTAACACAGTTGCAAAAATCAAATTGGAGTCGTTTAAGACGTTCTACTATGAATACAAACATTTTTATGGAAAAATACACTTTCCACCCTCCAATTATAATCGTTTGGTTATACAGATGAGATAACAATAAATAAGATAAAATTTGAAATTTAAATAAAATATTATTTTTGTTTTAGAATTTAAAAAAGTTGAATCGTTTATTATATTTTGTGTGGAAATTTAAAGAAGTTATAATAATTATATGAGATGAGTCTCATCTCATATTGTAACCAAACCAAAATGAGATAAATCTTGGTAACCAAAGTGTTCTACACTTCACCCTAAACTACCAATACCACACATTCAACTATAAAAAATTTACAAGTGACACATTTCTCAAATTCTGACAGTTACGATAGGCGGGGTGGCTAAATTGACCTCTGCACCTTGTGCGTACCTACACCCATACTTGTCCACATCCACTTGCCATACAGGTGGATTGATATCGGACTGAACCGATTTAGAACCAAATTGAACCCACCGGTTGGGTCTGGTTTATCGGTTCATCGATTTTTTCTTCACCCGTAATTGATATGAATCAACTTTAAGATAGGCATGTTGGATTTCATCTCGCAGGTTAGTAAAAGATTTCCATATTTGTAGACATAATCTTGGATCACGTTCCAAAAATGTAGCATCCATCTCTTCATGTTAGATTCTTGAAATTTTAGAGGGATGCTCATCATGGAGTCTTTAAAATTCAATTTGGATTTTGAGTATTGCTTGGCAGTAGAGAATAAGGGTCGAATTGAGGGTATAGCTTTAATATGGAAAAAAAAAAATTCTGTTAATTGTGAAGAGTTTTACCAAACATTACATTGATACTAGGGTAAAAGAAGTGGGGAGTGAGGAAAGGGATGGCAATTAATAGGCATTTATGGAAACCCAGATATAACAAGAAGGCATGAAACTTGGAGGCTCATCCGATCTTTAAAAGAGGAGGATGATCAAGCATGGCTAGTTTTTGGAAATCTCAATGAGATCTTGTGCAGTCAAGACAAGATGGGAGGGAGAGCCAGACCAGAAAGACAAATAGTGGAATTCAGAACTATGGTGGATGAATGTGCTTTGTATGACATGGGATATGAGAGTATTAAGTATACTTGGTGTAATAGAAGAGCCATGCAAAACAGCGTAAGTGAAAGTTTGGATAGATTTTTGGCAAGCAATGGATAGTGCAATCTGTTTCCCAATGCAAGAATTGTACATGGAACAACAGCTTATTCGGATCATGTACCTATTATTATGCATGTAAATGGTGGAAATTATTATAGAAAATAGAAGAGACTGTTTAGAATTGAAGCCATGTGAATGGAAGCTAAAGATTGTGAGAAAGTAATAGCAAATTCTTGGAGAGAGGGCCATAATTGTGGAGATATGGGTGTTGTGATCAATAAGATTTCTGCATGTGTGTAGTTAGAAATTGGAAGTGTGAACAAGCAAACTTTTGGATTAGTGCATAAACAAATCCAACAATTCATATTACAGCTTCAAGCTAGTGATTCTTTGCTTGAGAATTGTGGAACACCAAATAGCTAGAAATAAATTACAAAGTTGGTTAGAAATATAAGAAATCTTATGGAGACAACAAGCAAATGCTTTGTGGTTAAAATCAAAGGACCAAAACACAAAGTATTTTCCGAAGGCTTCACAGAAAATGAGGAAAATTTTGATTGTCGGCCTAAAGGATGAAGAAGGGGAGAAGAGGTGTGGCAGGTTGAGGAATGCAGGAATAATGTAATTTTGAACTGCTTTCAAGCTTTGTTTGCTATTTCAATTCAGAGAAGGGATTTGGATTTCTTGGAAGGTTTAAATGGGAGAATATCTAAAGACATGAATAGTGATCTTAATAAGATGTTTACTAAAGAAGAGGTGTGCACAACCTTGAACCAGATGAATCCTACTAAAACACCAGGACCTGATGGCATGGCGCCCATATTTTCTTAAAAGTACTAGCACATAGTTGGTGATAGAGGTGTGATCGGGTTGGTCCGGGAGGGTCATGGACCGAAAATTTCAATCCATCATTTTTTTTAGACTAGACCATTAGCTATCGGTCCGGTTGGACCATTCAGTTTGATTCAATCCATGAACATTTTTTTCCTTTTTTCTCTATTTTTAATAGAAAAATTAATACAAAAAATTAATTAAATTAGTAAAATTAAAATGAAGTGATATCTTTAACATTTTATATATGATTAATGAACATTAAATGGTTTCATTTTATATATGGTCACTAGTGATCCCTTAAATGAAAATTACATAATTAACTTATACAACTACTATATAAAATAATATATAAATATTTAAAAATATATTTAGTTTGTCTCAGTCCGGACCGGAAAAACGGTTTGGTTCGGTCAGTTTTTCCAATCCTGACCAATAGTCTTATAGCCCTAATTGGTGAGTTAGTACCCTTTAGCGTGTTACAAGCTTTGAATTGCAGTATGTTCCCTAACTCACTCAATCACACTTTCATTACTTTGATCCCTAAAAAGAATAAGCTCGAAAGAATTACAAAATTTAGGCTTATAAGTCTTTGTAACGTGGTTTACAAACTGATTTCTAAGGTGTTGGCAAATAGACTTAAACATATACTTCATTGTGAAATATCCGTCTTTAAAAGCGCTTTTGTACCAAATAGGCTATTTACTGATAACATATTAGTAGCCTATGAAATAATTCACTTTTTTAGGCAAAAAAGAGTAGGAAAAACTGGGTATGTGTCTCTAAAGCTAGACATGAGTAAGACCTATGATCGAATAGAGTGAGACTACTTGAAAGAAGTTATGCATAGGATGGGTTTTTAGGCAAAGTGGATTGAACTTGTCATGATGTGTGTAAGAATTGTTTCCTTCTCAACGTTGATCAATGGAAAACCAAAGGTCCCAATGATACCTACTAGAAGATTAAGACAGAGAGATCACTTATCACCATACTTGTTCTTACTGTGTATGGAAGGGGTTGATAATCTTATTGCAACAAGCTGAAGCTGCCAAGCAGATCTCTGGGATTAAAATATGCAGGGGCACCAAAGGTTAATCATCTCCTCTTTGTAGATGATAGTTTCTTATTCTGTAAAGAAAATCCACAAGAGAATGTTATAGTTCAGCATTTATTTGATAAATATAAAAAGGCTTCAAGCCAAAGGGTCAATACAGAAAAGACTGCAATGGTGTTTGGCAGGAATGTTAGCTATGTGTAGCAAGAGGAACTCTTGTCTTTTTGGGGTATCCATAGTTTCCAACAATATGGTAAGTATTTAGGACTTCCTCTTATGGTTGGTCAAGCAAAAAATAGGGCATTCTCTGATATCAAGCATAAGGTATGGCAGAAGTACCAAAGTTGGAAGGAGAGGCTTTTGTCAAAAGGAGGAAGAGAGGTTTTAATTAAGGGAGTTGCTCTTTCTATAGCTACTTATTCCATGAGTTGTTCTAAGCTGCTTGGAAGCCTTGTAATGAGTTGGTGCAAATGATGGAATTCTGGTGGGGCCAGAAATAGGATGAACACAATATCCATTGGGTAAGTTGAAAGAAGATGTGTGAGCCTAAACAAGCAAGAGAGATGAGGTTCAAAGACCTCAAAACTTTTGATGAGGCTCTGCTAGCTAAACAAGGAAGGAGAACCATGTACGATAAGTCCACTCTACTTCACAAAATATGTAAAGCCAAGTACTTTCCTAATGTGAGCTTTTTAGATTCAAGGCTGGTCACAATCCCTCTTATGTTTGGAGGGGCAATTGGGAGGAAATAAAAGAGTTAGCTCTTGGTTGTAGGTGAAGAGTGGGATCTAGAAAATCAATAAATATATGGAGTGATTACTGGATACCTGGGGTCAAGAGCTTAAAGCAAAGCATAAGGGAGGAAGAGATCAGTGACAGTGTTGCAACAGTGGATAGCCTTATTGACAACCATACCAAGTGGTGGGATGTGGACAAAGTGTGGAATCTGCTACCTCCATCAGCTGCAACTGAGGCTTTGAAAACTATTATTAGCCCAAGAGAACTAGAAGACATTCAAATATAGGCACCAAAGAAGGATGGAAAGTTTTAGTGTAAAAAATGCTTATAGACTATTCAGATAAATGAAGAATGGAAGATTGGAAGGGGAGAATTCTAATGTTGTGAGGCAGAAGTGCATATGGAAAGTGATTTGGAATATGCAACTCCCAAATAAGGTGAAAGCCTTTTCTTGGAGAGCTTGCAAAGATGGGGTGCCAACTAAACACAACTTAAAGAAGAGGAAGGAGTTGACTGAAGACAATTGCCATTTTTGTAAGGGTGAGGTGGAGGATATTGCACATGCTATCTATTACTGCCCTACACTAAAAGAGAGTTAGAGAAACATTTACCTACCTTGCAGAAAACTGATACTCATCAAGATTTTATGGATATTGCTAGACAGGTCAGTGAAAAAGGCAGCAAGGAAGATGTGGGACTTTTCTTTCTAATTTCATGGAGTTATTGGTATACAAGAAATCAATTGGTACATGAAAATAAAAGCTTAATGCCTAACCAAGGATTGGCCATGCCCTCGATGTGCAAAAGGCCTATAAAGAGCTCAAATGTAGGCCTATGAAGATGAATAAGTATTGTTGTCACTGGAAGACCCCCACAAGTAGTTATGAAACTAAATGTGGATGGTGATATGTTTTTTTATCAACACAGTGCAGGAGTGGGAATAATTCTCTGAGATAATCAAAAGGAAGTGTTCATGGCAACAAGTAAGAATAAGCATGAGGTTAATGATCCCACAGAGATTGAAATGCTAGCTATGTTCAGGGGTTTACAGCTGAGTGTTCATTTGGGAATAAGTGATCTTATTTTGGAGAGCGATTCACTGCTAATGGTGCAAGAGCTTCTAGGTGCAGAAGATCCAATGTCCATGCTGGGTAACATTATCAAAGACACTCAAGAGTTGGTGTAGAAGTTCAAAAGCTGCAAAGTTCAACATGTTGGGAGAATGGGAAATGAAGTAGCACATAGGCAGTTAGGGTTGAGCAAAAATCCGACAATCCGACTCCGAATCAGACTCCGCTCCGGCTCTGCTCCGACTCCTACAAGTCGAAGTCGGAGTCGGAGTTTTTTCCCTATTGGAAGTCGGAGCCGGAGTCATTGAAGAACCGACTCTGACTCCACTCCGATCCGCCTTCGACAATTCGCCTCCGCCTTCGACTTGGTCCTCCGGCTCCATCTCCGATTTTATACATATTTTATAAAATTATATGTGTTTTTCTACATATTAATCATTTAAATTTTATACAACTATATCTTATATAGTTAGTTAAACTCAATAATATACTAGTTAAATAATATATTTATACTATAATATATAGACTAAATGACTAATAAATAATAATAGTTTAGTATATAACTATATGTAAATATCATACTATTACAAATTTACAATATTACTACCATGTTACATGTAAGTTGTAACACTAAATTACTAATGTATAAATATAATAACATGTAATACTAATGTATATATAATATACTATAAACACTAAGATGCATAATAACATCAACATGTAATACTAATGGATAAACACTAATCTATAAATTTAGAATAACATATAATACTAATGTATAATAACTAAAGTATTATTCATATAAATTTTATATAACAATATCTTGTATTAATTATATTTTTTGACTTAATAAATTCTCAACATATTCTTTTGATAAATATATTAGTAATACTAATATACATTAGTATATTAATTAGATTTATGGTCTAATACTAATACTATTAGTAATCCACTTTAACTAATACTAATATTTATACTAATACTATTATAGACTATAGTTATAACTTATAGTATTATACCTATACTAAATCATTGATTCACTATAACTTATACTAATATAGTTATGCTCAATCACTATAACTAAAACTAATGTAGTTATACTAATCATTATAACTATATATAGTATTAATATCACTATTAGTATAATATATAGTATTAATAATAACTAATACTAATATAACTAATAGTATAATATAATATATTAATACTATATTATATAAAAAATAGTAATACTATTTTTTGAATCTTCATTTCATATACGGTGCTTTTTTTTTTTAATATTCATATATAATAATATATATCATATATATATAATATAATTAAAAATAGATTCGTAGCAATTATAATAGTATACTATAGTAACTATATGGTGCTTTTTTTTTAATCTTCATTTCGTATACGGTACCTTTGTTTATTGTAGTGATTAGTTGAGTGTGGATATGGAATCATGGATGGTGGGAGTACATGTAAAAATAGGACTTTCTTTTTATTTTTAATTTTTGAATGTATGTTAGTATGTTACTTGTTTTATTTAGTTGTATTTTTTATTATAATCAAAAGTTTAATAAGTTTTTATTGTAATTTTGAAAAAATTGAAATTTGAAAGCCCACAATTTTTTTTTAAAAAAAGTGGGTCAAATATGAAGTTAAAAAAAAAAAAAAGTAAAAAAATCCGACTCCGCTCCGACAAGTCGGAGTCAGATCGGAGTCAGATTCTCTACATGTTGGAGTCAGAGTCAGAGGTCGAATTCGACCTTCGACAAAGTCAAAGTCGGAGTCGGAGGTTGGGCCCTCCAACTCCGAAATTGTCGGTGCTCAACCCTGTGTAGGCTAGCTAAATATACTTGGGATGTGAATGATATTAGTATCTGGTGAGGTCATTCCCTGATGTTATTTCTCAAGTCCTTTAGACTGGTAAACGTGTGTAAGGTTGATTTCAATAAAACTGATTTTGATATAAAAAAATATTATATCGTCATGTCTTTTTTTTATTTTATTATTTTGGTGTGTGTGTGGAAGTTTAGGCTTACTTAAGTTTACAAAATTTATATATGACAAAATATATAGAAATAAAAGAGAGATTAAAAAATCTAACTATGAAAATTGGAAGTCGGAAATACTTGGAGAATGAGATGAAATGATAATTCTATAAATAATTATAAAATAGTTTGTAGATAGTAGTGAAATGGTTTGAGTTTGTTTTATTGGATTCTAGGAAAGAAGAGAGAGTTGAATAAAAATATTATAAAGTTAAAATATGGTTAGAATATAATTTCTTAATATAATTTTTATTTTGAAACTTGAAAAAGTTGTATTATTTTTTATGTTTTGTTTGAAATTTTAGAAAAATTGTAATGATTAAGTAATGATTAGATGAAAAAGTTAAAAACTAAAAATTAAAAATTAAAAAGTGTTTATGTTTGAGTGTTGTTTGGAATAAAATTCTTAGAAATTTTGAGATAAGATGAGATGAGATGAATTTCCCAAACAAGCCCTAAGCATCTCAACAAGTTGCAACACCAGATAACAGCAAGCCTACGACTCTACAATTTTCCAACTCTGGTCTCCATGCCGTGAAAAATAGAAACTGAGCAAGAAGGAAAAAAAAAAAAAAGTAGAAGACAGTAATAAGAGAGAGTTGTTTTGTTATTCAATCGGTCAAGGGGAAAATAAAATAAACTTGTGTCATTTTTTTATCACCATGCCAGTGGAGATGGAGTGTGTTAATGTGTGGACAAAAATAATATTGTGTAGTGTCCTTCAATGTATGTGTTCATAGATTTAGACTTTTTGAGAATGGGAGAAAAGAGAAGAATGGGAGAAATGGAGAATCGCTCGTGTGAAAGTGAGAGGAAGTGAAAAGAAGATAAAGGAGAGAGAGGTGTGGGCGGTTAGATGAGAAAGTGAAAGGACCAAGGAGATAGAGTTTTTTTGGCTTTATATATGATGTAATTTATATATATATATATATATATATAGCATAATTTCAGTAAAATCTCAATAAAAGAAAAGTTGTTTGATTATTTCGATAAAACTTGGCACTCAATATGGATTGTATGCTTACAGAAAAGCCTATTCACTCGTGATAACCCGGCAGTAAATAGAGAGATGGAATGTTTGGATATTCGCTAAAGCTTGTACATTAAACTTCATTAATATGCCAAAAGCTAAAAAAAGACCAAAACTAGATAAATTCTTCCCTATAAATTCTAGCTGAATTAATGCTTCCAAGATAAGCTCTCCAACACTGATCATGTTTGCGAGGAAAGTGAGAACAGCAGATGAATCACCATTTTCGGAGTATGGCCGATCAGACCACAACGGAGGCTTGAATCATGTATTGAAAGGATTCTTCATCACAATAGCTGATCCCACTAAAAGTGGAGAGATGTTATGGATCCAACCTTTTTCTATCAATATATCATGATTTAATTACTACTTAGGAGTACTGTATTTCTCATCGAAACCTGATCAGCCATAAGGTTCATCTGATCACTCTATATATACCTCGAGCACCAGGTTAACTTAAGCACCTATTCTTTTACGCCATAACCCCCGGCTAGGCCTCAAAATTTGCTTAAGTAAAGTCATCTTGGGAACATTCCAGTGCTCCACGTGCCTAACAAATTTCATAAATGAGATCAATATGGTAAAATAATAATGTTGTAAAGAAAGGAATGCTTTAGATTGAGAAATGAGAAACTTTACCTGCATACTTTTCCAGATTGTGCATCAAAGTAATACTCGGTATATCCGGTTGCTGCAACATATGGTTTAAAATAGTTAGATTCAGAGCAGGCTTGTTTTTAACTTACTTTAGCTTTGTTTGGTTCAAAACAAGCAGGGTTGCAGATCAAAATCACAGACTTGACTAGAACCCCCCTCACATTCACTAGATTTGTAATGATGCCTTTGATAGAAGAAACTGAAACTGTAGTCCAAAGAGGACCAATGAGTTCACTAGCCTGAAGCAGTTTGATGCAAAAGAGCATTATACGTACCAGAAAGAATAGGCTTCCAAGGAAATGACAGGATACAGCTGAATCGCCAATGCCCTATTCCCTTATCCTATAATTACAATAGAAACATCATGATAGAAATATGTCGATTTTGGTTATGCAGTCTATGGAGGTGTAGATGGGAATGCCAATTAGTCCCAAGACTGAGATGGCTAATCAGGAAACAACAAACGATAAAAGAAATGAACTACACAACAAGCTCACCTCAAAATCTTCCCACTTCATAAGCTTCATATTTGACTTCTCTATAAGGGATCCAAAATTTGTACAATTCCTTTTGAAACGGCGAAGCCCTTTAAAGGAACCTGCTGGATCCGCAAATTCGCAATCCTCTACATAAGCATCAAGTGTAAGGTTCCCTGATCATTTGGAAAGGGGTAATCCTCGGTGAGGCCAACAGAAAATGGGCTCACAGACCATTCAATGTTTGGATCTAAATTTGATCCAATTGCATGTGGAACCACATCAATCCATATAATCCACACTTAATTGACAGTCTATGTTCATACATTTAATGAAGTAAACAGGCTTGCATACTGAATAATTAATAGGAGCATACCTCTTAATTGAAGTTCATAATGATGCAAATAACAAGGCTACCTTTAATTTCTACTCTTATTGCGCAGAAAGACTACTATTTGTGCCTTTGTTGCCGTACCTCAAGCATATATCATACAATTGCTGGATTGACACATTTTTTGGTGTTAATCATGCTTCTCCACCCAATCATTTGGAAGTTTCCACGTCATTTTAATTCTTACCTAGATAATATGGTGAAGTAGCTCTTGGATTGTGACCAACTGACTAAGAAAGGCTCTCAGAAATTATTCTATTTCAAATTGCTTTAGGGGGCTATCAAGTGGTATATGGTTACAACATAGTTCCCTCACTATTACTACCGTAGCAATTGAATAAGCACCCAACTATAGATAAAAAGGTAGAGGGAAAGAAAAAATGAAAAATATCAAATTGGACGGAATAAATCTGCAACTGTATTGGAAAACAAGAAAGCAACAAAGAGAAAGGTGTATCTGCGATTACCTTGGGGCAACACCAAATGAAAATCAAGGTATAGTATAAAGGTGAAAGTTTGAGCAGATATTAAATGGGGTTTCTCTAACCTGTGACGAAGTATGATCTTTCAAAGTCGTCTTTGATAGTCTCCACGACTTGGGCACGATCAACCAGTCCCGACCCATCTCCAGCAAGCTCAAGAACTCTTTCAGGAGCTTCAACGTTTGATGGGGAACGGAAAAACGAAGCAGCAATTCCCAAGAGTTCAGAGCCATACCAAGCAACCTTGAGCAACGCATTCTCGGGTTCAGATTCTTTACTAGTTGAAGAATTGCTCGTTGGGTTCTCTCCATTGCATTGGAATCTGTATGTTTTGGGACAGTAGTTTGGGCGGAAAACGATACAGCGGCGTTGGGAGTTGAGGTGTGGAGTGATGGAAGCAAAGGAAAGAACAGTTGTCATGTTGAGAGAGAGAGAGGTGTTGTAGTTGAAAGATGCGATTGGGAGTTGAATCTCTGCCGCGGTTTCCTCCAAGATAATTAGTACCTCTGCCACCCGTTTAGTATTTCATAGTGTATTTAAAATTTTTATTTTATTATTATTATTTAAATATTTTTTTAACATCCTTAATTATTAATAAAAATTTTAAAAAATATATAATAATATTATTAATTATTTCTTTAATCATTAAGTAAAAAAAATTAAAAAAATTAAAAAATAAATAAAGAGAGTAGTAAATACGTAGTAAGTTTATAATTATCTTTCTTTTAAATATCTCTAGGCCTCAAATAATGCAGCCATAGAAATCCAAAAATAATTTCTAAGCAAATTTCTTTTTTTTTTTAATTCTTAAGTTCCGTTTGGATAGTGAGATAGGATGAGATAATTTTAGATAAAAATTAAAAATTGAATAAAATCTTATTAGAATATTATTTTTTAATATTATTATTATTTTAAAATTTAAAAAAATTAAATTGTTTATTATTATTTTGAAATTGGACCTACTCATAAGAAGAATGCTTAGCTAATAAATTACTCATTTCTTGATCTTCGACCACTTTTAGTCACTGTGAACACTGCAGATCAATACAATAGAATGTGGTTATTCGAAACGGACCCTCTTTTGGATGGTTACGTCGTTCTCAATCCTTCAACGACAACAAAGAACAAATGGACACGTCAACAATCCACATCTAAATCCCATAAACCACATTACAGGGGATAACAAAATCAAATACATTTGAAAAATAGAAAACATATTCACTTTAGTGAAATCCGTTGCACTCCGCCACACCTCACTTACACTCCACACCACCGCACCTCCCCAATCTGTCGTAGACCGGCGAACCTCCCTAGTCCATCGCAGCTCGATGAACCTCTCCAACCCGTCGCACCCTTCAGTCCGTCGCACATGGTTTGCTTACTATCTACTAAATTCTTGTTTTCAAATTCAGATTCTTGTTTCATGTTTTCAAACCTCTTGTTTTAAGTAGGAGATCTTTTTAAATTCTTGTTTTGAGTAATTTTGATAAATCAGTTCATGTGAT
Organism: Juglans regia; assembly: GCF_001411555.2. Lineage (NCBI taxonomy): Eukaryota > Viridiplantae > Streptophyta > Magnoliopsida > Fagales > Juglandaceae > Juglans > Juglans regia. The sequence goes on from NC_049907.1 coordinate 8,453,777, forward strand.
TTTCAGGTGAACAATGAATATGTTAGGCTAGATAGGAGTGGATTTGATGGCCAGTCTATACGTCACACTGATGTAAATCCTTTTCACATTTGTCTCCTCAGCCATGACAAGAAGAGAGAGGAAACACAACTCAGGAGTGGGTGGGGCTAGGGCTCGAGGGAGGGAGTGGTTCCTATGAGAGAGAGAGAGAGAGAGAGAGATGGAAAAGGGAGAGTTTCTATGCAATGCGGCTACAAAGTTTGAAAATGGAGTGTCTACGTGGCATATTCCCATTGGATGTCGTTTTTTAGGAGAGAAAAGTTACGCATGCGGGAAGGTTTTCTCTATTTGAAATGGAAGAGGTTTGATTACCTATACACCCCAAGATTAGTATATTAAGAAAGACTCTAAAGAAATGAAAGCTTTCAACTTGATAAGTAGATTTATCCAAGTTCAAGTTGGAAAAGGACATATGCGAGCACTAGTAGGTAAAAGCTTTTAGAGCAGTGCTACAGCTACAAAGGAATTACACAAAAGTAATCACACAAACTGATATGATTTCATGTGATCTATTAAGTCTACTTTACAATAAAAGTAACTTTACAATATGACGATCCACATGAAACCACATTAGTTTGTAAACTTACTTTTATATAATCTCTTTATGACGGGAGTATTTCTTAAAGCTTCAATAGGTTAAAACAAGTTGATGTTGATGTATAGAAAGAAAGAAACCAACCTAAGCATGAGATCCATCAATTGCCACAGCAAAGATCTTAAAAGAAAAAATAACATCCATGAATGATGGGTGTCAATATTTGCTGATGCGCCATCACACATCTCAAATATTCTAAAGCAACAATATCTTCTTTTTTTTCCCGGAAAAATATATATAAAAAAATTGAATTGCAATTTATTTCTAGCAATACAGGGCTTTGACTGTCTCGGGCAATATTAAAAGAATTTGTTACCGTTCAAAAAAAGAGTCACAAACCTTTCTTTCCCTTTGATACATATAAGGATGAAGGAATCTAAAGACCATTTGGGGAAAGTAAATCACTTCATGTAGATGACTATTCTCGTGAACTACTCGGACGTGCTCCAGTGCTTGTATCAGCATATCAACTCAATGGCAGCAGGTAAAACACAAACCTTCCTTGGAAGAAACCCTAAATGTTCCCCATCAGATTGAATGTATATGCTGCCACTGCCTGAGAGGTCCTCCACTTCAATAGAATGCACACTGCAATACCACTTCACTTAAGAATGAACAAAATTGAAAAGTAGCTAAGAAAATAAATATAATTTTAATTTGTAAAACGTTTTGTAGCTCAGCAAAAGACGAAATAAATTTATAACTGAATAAACTTTTATCGATTGGTAAAACATTCTGTGATGCCGTTAGACTGCTCTTTTCAATGAGTTCACCTGAAATAAGGGATAGTTTTGGCATGAGCAGTTGTGATGTGATGACAATATATATTACAATCAACCTGTACATCTTAACTACCCTTCTCTTAGTTGTAAAAATGTACCAAAGTACGTTTCATTCTTGGGAGATAGCCTCGTTTTGGTTCTTTGAGATCAAAGTATTCTTGAAAGGTAATCTCATTTTGGTTCTTTGAAATATTAACGTTCTTGGAAGGTAATCTCATTTAAATAAAAAGTAATCTTTACAAATTTGGGGAGGGAAAAAAAGGAATCTCCGTGGAGGGAAGGGAGCAATTGCCACTCCTCAACCTACCCCCCGCTACCAATGAATGGCACACATACCAAGTCAAACACCCCCTAACAGCTGTAATGAATATCAACTACAAACCCAAGTGAGCTAAATAAGACCACCAGCATGGATGGCATGCCTCAGAAAAAAGCAGGCCACCCCAAAGGCTATGGTTACAGAGATACATCCTCCAGATCATGAAATGTGTCAAGAAATTCAAATTACAAGCAGTTGGGGATTCCAAGTAAGAAGCAGAGTAGCTAAGACCAGCTTATATTAAGACTAGGTGAACACACCCCCGAAATACAATATAAAATTGTGTATTTACACGTTAGTTTAGTCAATAGCAGGAAGTCGCAACAAACTTTGCATGGGAGATGAAAGTTAAATTGATCAAGTACCCTCACATCAAGATTATCAAGTTTATTTGTAACTTTATTAGCCAGATTCTCAATCATAGCTAAATATCAGGGGACAAAAGGTGCAAATATTGAGATATATATTTTTTATAAGTAAGAAGATTTTTTATTAATAATGAAATAGGCATAACCCAAGTACTGCAAATATTGAGCATATGGGACAACAGCAAATAACGGTATAACCTGTCACTTACAAAGAGAGAATATACCTTCTTGAAGATACATTTTTCACCAATAAATGGGTTCCCCAGTAAAGCTTGTGTAGTTTAAAGATAAAGTCGTACCACTTGAAGTCCTGGAGGATCACAACCTGAATAGAAAATTTTTGGAAAATTCAAAGTTACCAGCAAAGCACCTAATTTAGATTATTCAAAACAAATGTTAATCAGTTAAGGATCAGATTCACATGAAAACTGCTCTACCTCTAAACTTCCACTGCAAGGGTCAGCATTTGGTGTAATCTTCATGCCACCTCCAAAATATTTAGCATTTCCTATGCAAAGGGCCGTCACTTGAGAACATACTTCCCACTCACCCTCATTGACCTATAATCACAGCATACAAAGAAAATTTTAGTACTAATAATAATACTGTGGAACTACATGATGGCAAGAATAAAGTGAAAAAAGGAATATAAAAATGCTACACTAGACAAAATTTGGTTGCACTGACCCTGATTCTTAAGTCTTTGTTATGGTGCCCCATAAAGGCTTGCAAGGCACCAAGAACATAGCATAAATTTCCATATCTCTTGTATCTAGAGGCATAAAAACCTGCTTTTGCACTCCTGAAAAATTTACAACTCAGAGTAATGAGATATTCAATATCAGCACGCCTAGACACTAAATCTGAAAACCATAAAATTAGCCTTACAAATGAATGTCGGCAACATTTATAAAGTAATGTAATTCTCCTCTTTCTGTACTGATAACCCCAATATCTATCCTTGATCTCAGTCCTGAAAAAAAAACCCTTTACTTAGCAAGGCATAAATGACAAAGTTAAAAAGCGTGGAGGAACGGTCAGCTAATGAAGCTCCTCAAGTCTTGGGACAACACAATCATAACAGAAGTAGTGAAGAATCAAAGAAAAACTTAAAGGCACCTTTAGCTATGCGCTCAATGGCTTCATGAGGATCATTTTTCCTGAACAATAAATGAAAATAGATATCATAATCAATGATCTTGAACACATACCTTTAGATGGAACACGGAATCGAGAGAAATGGCAAAGAGTAACGTGAACTGACCAGCCAAATGTTCTGGCAAAATCAGATCCAGTCCCTAAGGGTATGATCTGTACAAATGCACAATAGAATTATGTCTCCTCTTGGAAAGTCCATGTGAACCAGTACAAAAATCACACTAACATGTTACTGTTGAGTGAATTTTGCAGTTAAGATGAGCGCAAGGCACTTACACCAAGTGCAGTTGAGCAAGCTAGCTCTCCATGATTAGCAATAGGTTTTCCATCCCAGAAGAAGCCATTAACAACCTGCTTATTGCAAACCAAAGCATTCGGCGGTATTCTATTTACCAAATACATCATCTAATATGAAAGAATTATAATATCCCGAACTACCAATCTTAAAATTGCATAATATCAACTCTTTTATCATCCACAATTTCAGTAGAAAATTTTTCAAATTAGCTTTACAACAAACTTATTTTGGTCCATATCCAACCAAAGCGTTTGATAGTACAAAGGAAATACTCTATGAGCAAATTCGCATCTCTTTATTAAATTCATTAATCCAGTAGCAGCCATGAGTACTGCATAAAGAAATTATGCAGAAAGGTTCATGAATAAATAAGTTTTCAGTAGATGTAATGTGGAAAACCTCATGGAGAGTTCCGTCACCTCCAACTGCAATCACAGCATCGGCACCATCCTGTATGGCCTGCATACAAGCAGATTGACAATAGATGAATTAATCAAGACCAATCCTTCAGTACAGACCCTAAAATGTTTAAGTCTTAATGTTGCAGCCTCCAGCACCTACCTCCCTCGTTATGTCTACTGCATGAGAAGGACCCGAAGTCATGGATTCGCATATCTGGCCAAAATACAGAAAGCTCTTCACAAAATAACGCAAATATCAAGCCAAACAAAGTATTTGTAAAAAAATGCAACAGATGTAGCATATCCCCTGACAGACCGGATAGATATTGATACCGTCAATACCCTCCTTATTAACTTTTTCGAGGTAAAGAAAAAATGAGTTCAACATAAACTTTTTAGATAAAAAACTACATTGGGACTCTACAAAATCAACAAATTCATTATCCTTCTAGTGCCTAAAATCACCCCGATATGGTAAAATTATTTGTGAATATAAGGTAATACTTTTCACTTGTCTGTATATGACACAAAAAAGAATAAAATATTTATTAACATGACTTAATATCAGAATAGATATAGAAATAAGATATAATTGCTTTCATCTAAGATACAAAAAATGAAGCTCATCAAGTACAAAGCGGCCATTATCATCCAATCCCAAATAAAACTACATAAATGGGAAATTCATCTCATAGTGAGTTACCCCAGAATGCGCTCATATTCATAGTGCACAAATGGTTTCTAAATTACAGTTTATGAGAATAAGCGCAACCCAACCCACAATATATTATGCAATACATAATCGAACAAGCTTGATATGTGCGCACGTATTTGAATATGTATATACATCTCTATAACTCGTGTCAACGAACAAAAAGAGAGAGAAAATTCACATTGCAGTCTCCACCGAGGCGGGACCTTAGATACGGAAGTAATTTCTTCCATTCCTTTCCCGTTCTACCATTTGCACCTGCGAAGCTTTACGTTAAGGACCCACAATGCTCTTCAAATTTAAAATCTCGACGAAAAGAAAATGGGGTCATTGATCCAATGCCAATTCTTCGGAGAAAACAAAGCAATAGACAGACAGAGAGAGAGAGAGAGAGAGAGAGAGAGAGAGACCTCGAGGGTTGACGACGAAAACGATGTCGCGGCGGGGAGAAGTGGAGGAGGGCGAATCGGTGGAGAGATGAGGTGCCGTGGGTTGTAGGTCAACTCTGAAAATGGAGGGTTTAGCCATTGCGAGTCCCACTCTTCCCAATGCTATCTGATAGCAGAAACTGGGCATCGTTTTCGTTTTGTTTTTGTCACGCAGCTCTGTTTTGGGTTATTAATCTCTTAATTGTCGTTGCTTGAATGATTAAAATGTCGCTGCCGCGGCCTAACCTTGTTAGCTCCGCTTTATTGTCTTCGTTAGACGACATTCGTTGTCGCGACAACCCAGCTTTCCCCCCTCGGATCTATCTTTACAAAACCAAAAAAAAAAAACGAAGACTTTACTTTATCTTAAGAATTGTGTGAAGAAGTTTTTAGACTGCGTTTGATTTTTAAATTCAATAGATCTTAGTCTAATTTTAAGTCGAATCTAATATTTAAATATTTAACTTAATTGTTAAACTTATTACAATTCAAAATCTTCACTTATAACCTTTTTCTAACTTAAAATATTTTTATACGTAAGATTCTACAATATTTTTTAATTTCTCAAAAAAATATTAAATTCATATTAACATCTAAATATACTTTAAACTCAGTTTAGATGGCCTCACATAACTCTCTTCATTACTCAACTTATTATTATTCATAAAAAATTTAACTCAACTTAACTCAGCTCAACATCTAAATGCAGCCTAATTTTTAAAGATTTATTTTGAAAATTGTTAATTAAATATTATAAAGTTAAAACATTATTTAAAAAATATTTTTTAATATTATGTTTCTTTTAAAGTTTGTAAAAACTGTATTATTTTTGTGTTTAAAAATGATTTGATAATAATTAGAAGAAAAAATTAAAAATTTGAAATTAAAAAATATTTTTTATTTGAGTGATATTTAAAAATAAAATTATAAAAAATTTTGAGAATTATGTCTATCCGAAAATACCCTAATTGTTATTATTTTTAACTCATTTGTTGACCTGACGTTATATTAACAACATTTTACATAATTATATTTTAAAATTAGAGATATTTTTATAAAATAATTTATAAAAATAAATTCACTTTATAAAATATCTTTATTTTAAAATATATACTGTAAAGCATATTATAAAACATGTTGTGTGGACATCATAATTATTTTTCAGAGGCTGAATTTTCAATGTTGATCACTCCCTATTAAAGATCAGAGAAAGGACAATGCTAGAGGGGTGAGAATGGTGCCCCTGCATTATACCTACAGTGCAAATGTAATTTTTTATTTTTTTCTTTCAAATATTTTTTAAAATATATTTTAAAAAATTTAAAAATTTTAAAAAAATACAAATTTACTAATATTATCTTCCTTGACAGTTAAGTTAAAAAAAATACACACAGTATCGGTCAAAATGAGGGGCACTTTTTTCGGTATCCCTATTAGGGGTGTCAAATCGTGTTAACGGGTCGTGTTCGTGTCGTGTCAAGACATGTATATTATACTATATAGGTCAACCCTAACCCGACCCGTTAAGCTTATCGTGTCAAAATCTCAAACCCTAACACGACCCAATAACATAACGGGTCGTGTCGTGTCAACCCGTTTTGACCTATTTATGTAAATGGATTGAAACAAACTCAAAATTAACCTCCTTAATCTAGTTAAGTTTAGCATAATTTTATATAAATGTTAAAATCACAATATCTATACAAAATATAAAACTAACTACAAGTCCAAAATTACAATCTAAACAATAAAAATATCTAAATTAAAATCTCAACAATTTTATTTTTTCGGTATAAGGGTATAATTGTAATTTTAACTTTCTTAACGGGTCATAACAGGTTATAACGGGTCATAACGGGTTGACCCGTTATCAACCCGTTAAGCTATCGTGTCTTAACGGGTCAACCCGTTTTGACCCAAACCCGTTAAGAGTAAACCCTAACCCGCTTTTATCGTGTCGTGTTCGTGTTGGGTTAATGGGTCGTGTGACATATTGACACCCCTAATCCCTATCATTTTCTTAAGAAAAATAATATTTATAATCTTAAAATGTGTAAATTTTATACACTTATTTTAAAAATAATGAATAAATCTAAAATTCACATGAAAAAAATATTATTATAATGATGATCCCAATTTTTTCAAAGTGAGTATGCAAGACTTACACTTTAAAACTGTATCTAACATTACTTGAAAATAGTTACTAAACTTGCTTAAAAAGTGAATCTTAAAGGATAATACTAAATACAATTTTAGAATATGAAATCACAACGTACTCCTTCCAGAAAAAAAAAAAAAAAAAAAAGGACTCTACCGTTTAAAAAATAATTTTTTCATATAGATCATAAATTTACTCTCTTTTTTTTATGCGAGACTTGCATGCTTCGTTTGGTTACCTAACTACTCTCAACTCATCTCAACTCATCATTACAATTTTTTCAAATTCCAATACAAAATATAATAAACAATTCAACTTTTTCAAATTCTAAAATAATAATAATATTAAAAAATAATATTTTATCATCTTTAACTCAACTCAACTCACTTCAACATCCAAACACATCATAAGACTGCAACATTTCTAAGATAACAAATACACCAAAATCATTCAAGCAAGATAAATATGTAGTCGAGTACAAACTACAACCGCCTGATTTACACGTCCAGATCCTTTCCATTTAACATCATCATTAAGGGCATAACTAGCAAACATACAACAGAACTGCGAAAAAGTACAAATCTTCGGTCTAAAAAGAAACTGAGAAGGAGAAAAAACACTTTATCTCCGGCTTCTACCCTTCGATTTCGAATCAAAATGGTGAGCTTTCAGCTTCTTTTTGCGCACCAGAGTTGTAGAACCACTACCCTCTCGGAATGGCATCCCCAGGAGAGCCAAAAGTCTTTGGGCTTCTTTATCAGTTTTAGCTGTTGTGGTGATACAAACGTCCATGCCCTTTTGTTTCCCAAGTGCATCAAACCTGATCTCTGGGAATACACTCTGTTCACTAATACCAATGCCGTAATTCCCATGTCCGTCAAAGCTGTTTGGGTTTACTCCCTGAAAATCCCTGGTCCTTGGAAGCCCCAAATTGATAAGCCGATCTAGGAAGGAATACATTACCTGTCAAAATGGAAAAAAAAAAAAAAAAATTGCACAAAGTGAGAAAGTTGACGAATGCCAAAGTGAAAGGATCTGCCATTGAATGCTTGATAAAAATTAAACTTACACCAAGAAATAGGTTTTGTTTCATTTAAATTGGAACTTGTGTGGTTTGCAGCAAGTACATCATTATATGCAAGAAAGAAGATGTGCAGAAACAATCTTAAAAGAAAATCGATTAGGATGAACAGAAACCTCTTGCAATAAAATCAAATACGAATTGATGAGCAAAGCAGTTATAGCTCTACTATTTTTTCCTTTATTCTACCCTAATGTCAGATTTAAGTGAGTAATCATGGCAATGATGTCTACAAGATCATATATGGAGCATTCAAAAAGTCAGTATGATCTGAACCAAGGAAAAGATATTATGAGAAAACAAATGAACCACAGTAACAATGAAAAACCTCCTCCTACCCCCCGCAGCCCCCCTCCCTCTTCCCCCAACTCCAGCAGCCAAGCAGACAGCCGCCTCCCATAAGAGAAGAAAAGGTCCTGCAATCTTGGAGTCTGAATATGAATCTTGAGAAGCCAAAGGGTAAGAGACTTGCTTCTTTTAAACAGTAGTAGATTATAGTCTAGAAGGTTGGACATTTACTATTTACTCATGTATCTCATCAACAACACAAACCTGCTACTATCAGATATAAAAACGAACTAAGCCCTTGCAACCAGCAGGATGATGCCGTGTCATTATCACCACCACTATTATTATGAAACCATTAGCACGATCACCGCCGCCACCATCACCACTGTTCTAATTTCTTTTATTGAAAAGCTTCATATCATAGTCCCCACTTTGACACTCACCACAACCATCAGCATATAGATATATCTCCCAACCCAAAAAAGAAACTCCAATCTGACATCCTTCTCTCTATCTCCTGGTAACACCTTCAATGCTAACCAAACAACTCCTCCTTAGCCATTTCATTTTCATCATTAAATTAAGCATATGTTAACTCTTACATATACTGAAAACAATAGGAATCTGAGTGCTGTACCAATTGCTATAGTATAAAAACTGGCACCATGACCCATATAAGTTATTTATTTTTTATCAGCAACGATCCATATAATTGATCATATTATCTTAAACAACTAAGTTTTCAAACGCCATGGAGGAGATGAGGGGCATCAAGCATACTTCCATTGCAGATATATCGTACTAATTCAGGCGAACTTATTAACTTAAATAGATCTTCAAGAACTAGCAGTCAAACATAAGATATTATTCAGCGTCTCTATCGAGAATAAAAATCAACAAAGAGTATAATTCTCCAGTCGTACATACTGCACAGTACAGCCAACAAAAAAATCTATCACTAGAATTGAATTGAAGACATCACTGAAACAAACGCAAAAGCAGCCCCACTATAAGAACAACAATTGAAGGAACAAAAGCATGCTTACATTTCCTCTGAGTGTGGCAGCAATCCCAAGTGGTTGACCTTCCCTGATCTTGAAGGTGGCAATGGAAGCTCTGGCTCGTGTCTTTACAGGCCTCTGCCCCGTAATGAGCGCCAGGTCATTCATTGCCGCTTCCAAACCCTTTGCATTCTGCTGAGCATCTCCAATACCACAATTCACCACAATCTTCTCAATCTTTGGAACCTACATTGTAAAAATTTAAGTATAAATATTTCCCTACCTCCTCCGTTTGAAATTTCAAGGAACACAAATTATTGCGCAAAGTACAAACTTAAAATCAATGCATCAAAAGTTTTAAGACCCTGTTTTTTACGCTGGATAATGCTGTGGCTTGGATACCAAGATAGTAAGTAACGGAAAACAAATGAAATGAGAACTTTTGTCTTTCTGACTTTGGTAAAATAAAAAGATCAGCTCATCTACTCCAAACAATAGAACCAAACTCCAATTGGTTGAATTTTTTATTCTTCTTCTAATTGAAATATCTATAAATGGGAATTTATTTAAAAACTGCATTATTATCATCTCCTCATTTTCTCTGTAACCAAAGAAAGCCCCCCCCCAAAAAAAACCCATTTTTCATTCAAACAAACATTCTTCATTCAATAAGCAAATATACAATTAAGAAAAAACTGTAACAAAAAAACTCATATATCATAACCCAACCCCAAACGCTCGGCTGCAGCACCAAATTAAATCCAGAAAACCAAATAACTAATCAATGTAATTAATGTCAGAGAAGTGAGAAAAATAGCTACCTCGTGAATATTCTGGTACGAGAACTCTTCCTTGAGCTTGGGAACGACATTTTCGAGGTAAGTAGCTTTGAGACGATGAACCTTCTCGGCGTCCACCACCAGAGTCCCGACGGCCGCCCTCACCGAGACAACACCGATTCCATGGCTTCCGCGAGGGACTCGTACGGAGAGAGGGACCGAAACGAGTGGCGACGGGCCGTGAAACGAAGACGTTGCTGAGCGTAAGAGGGAAGGAGTACTCGCCATCTTGAGACTTCTAGCTGCTGCGTGGACTGCGTTAGAAAGCTTCGGCCGGAAGAGATTTAAAAAAGTGGTGGTTTGGTTTTTCTGTAAAAAATGGAAAGAGCAGGGTGATTGTTGTCGTGTTCGGCTTACAGTGAATAAAAGAGCCGAAGAGGATAAGGATGGGATATGAAGCCGAAATTGTTGATAATAAATAATAATAATAATAATAATAATAATAATAATAATGTTGTAAAATTAAAGGAAAGTAAAATTAGAATTGAAATATTATAATATATGAAATTAATTTTTCATGAATTTAATATTATTTTTCTTAAATTTTTTTTTTGTGTGTTTAGAAAAAAATAGTCCTCAAGATTTAATTTTATAAGTATGAGAAGATACATAATATTAAATAAATATATAAATTTAAGGAATGATAATACATGAATTAAGATGATACATGAATAGAAAATAGGAATACATGAAGGAAAATACTTGGAGTCTCGGGAGTGGATCTCGATATTTTTTTTTACTTATGTCTCATTTATTTTCATATATAAGATGAGATGATGACATGATATGAGTTGAAATAAAAATTGAAAATTGAATAAAATATTGTTAGAATATATTTTTTTAATATTATTTTTTTTTTTAAAATTTGAAAAAATTAAATTTTTTATTTTATTTTGTGTGAAATTTTAAAAAAATTGTAATAATTAGATGAAATGATATGATATGTGTTGTAAAAACAAACAAGACTTAATAATTAAGTTTTTTTTAATGATGTTGCGAATCTTTTTTTAAATATTTAAGGGTATAAAAAAATGTATGAAAAAAAAACCAAATGGCCTTCTTGTTGAGTTTTCTCGTGCTACACCCACTATGCATATAGCATGATCCATACATGAATATGTAAGAATTATAATGATCATCTATCAAATACATAGAATGCATTTTATTATATTCATGTATTTACACCGCTCCCTCTTGGATGACCATACACAAAGAATATGCATCATTAAAACTTTGCAAAGACCAAAGAAAATTCAGGTCGAAAAGACTTATGTCTTTGAATGCCTTAAGATTGTCTCATTATAACCTTGCAAAAAAAAACCTTATAAAAAAAACCTTAGTAAAGAAAAAAGAATACAATCCGGATAATAATTGACTCTCCCTCATAAGTATGTTCAGCTTCAATTGTTCATTATGAAATATCATTGAGCCGTTACATTTCAATATTGTGTACCAAATTTTTGAATATTGCAGTTAGTAAAATTTAGTTATTAAATCTGTCAAATTATCACTTCATTGTATTTTCTTAACATCAATGTCGCCTCCTTTTTAAAGCTCATGTGTATAAAAGAATTTTAGTGAAATATGCTTAGTCCTATCATCTTTGATGTAGTCTCTTTTTATTTACATAATATCATACCACATTATCTTCATATAATATTATTGGGCTACATTTGATTGTGGATAAACCACACTTCTCTTGAATATGTTGAATTACTAATCTTAACCAAATATATTCATGGCTTATTACATGAATTATAATAATTTATGAGTGATTGGAAGAAGTAGCAATTACTGTTATTTAATAGACTTCCATAAAAAACTTGCATCTCTATATCTAAATAGATATCATGTTTGAAAATGTCATTTATATGGATCAGATAGATAATCTACATCTACATATCCAATTAATTATAAACTTGATTCTTTTGGATAAAATAATCATGTGTCAATCATACAATGAAGGTAACCTAAATATGTTTGACCCAATTTCAATGCTTCCGAGTTGGTATAGAATTATATATTGCTAATACGTTGACTGAAAATGCAATATCAGATCTTATACAATTTGCAAGATATGGTACTTCAGGACCAATAACTTCAATTGCACTAAGATATGATACTTCAGGACTAATAACTTCTTCATCTTCCCCTCAAGGTCGAAAATAGTTGTTCTCTACATCAAGTGATCAAACAACCATTGGAGTGATTAAAAGGTGAGTTTTATTCATATAAAAGTGTTTCAAGACTTTTTCTGTATATGTAGGCTGATTAACTAAAATTTCATTTGAAAAATGTTCAATTTGTAAACCAAAACAAAATATGATTTTTTCAAAATCTTTCATTTTAAATTCATTTTTTAAATAAGTTACAATTTTCGTGAGCTCTTCTGGAGTTCCAAAGAAATTTAAGTCATCTACATATACTATAATAATTGTGAATCTAGACTCTAACTTCTTAATGAAAACATATAGGCAAATTAGATTATTTTCAACCTTTCATTAATATATATTCACTAAGACAATTGTACCACATGCGTCCGAATTGTTTTAGTTCATATAATGATTTTTGTAACTTAATAGAATAAATACTACCGAATTTTGTATTATATGGTTCGAAAGTTTTATATCCTTAATGGATTTTCATCTATATATCATTATTTAATGATCCATAAAAATATGTGGTAATTACATTCATTAAACATATATCCAAACTTTTTATGACTACCAAGTTAATAAAAAATATGAATGTAAATGAATCCATTACATGATAATATGTTTCTTGATAATCAATACTAGGTATTTGCGATAAACCTTATGTAACAAATAGTGTTTTATATGTCCTGATTTGATTTTTCTCATTATATTTACGTACAAATATCCAATTATATCTAACAGACGTCACACATTTAGGTATTTGGACTACATGTTTAAATATTTTATATTTTGCAAGTGAATTCAATTCTATATAAATTGCATTTTTTCATTTTGGTCAATCATTTCTATGTCAGCATTTTGCGATAGTTTGTGGTTCAATTTCATCATCACTTCTTGTAATATTTAGGGCAACTTTAAATGAAAATTTACATTCGACAACAATTTTATTTATATCTCATAATTTTCTTATACTTACATAATGTATTGAAATCTCGTTATTTTCTGGTACAATTTGGTATTGAAAGTTTAGATTGATAAATTAATTTTGTTTTCTATTTTGTGGTTATGACTTTTTCATCAATGCCAATTTATTTTTCTTTTGCTCTTATCTTTCGGGGAATCTTATCATTTGCACCAATAGATCTCCCATGCTTCAGGCATGTTTTAGATTCATTTGTTGCTAGATTTCTTGATTGTTCTGCAGTGACTTCAATCCTCGCAAGGATATTAACAGCTGGAATATGAGATTTTATTATTTTCTTACTATCAGTCAATGCATTCGATAATTAATTCGCAATACCTTGCATGAATAATTATTTGAACTTTCATTTTACATTGATCTGTATGAGGATCAAGATGAGATAATGTCAAAGCATTCCATGTTCTTTCTCTTTGTTCTTCAGGCACATTTTCTTCTCCTAATGGTGAAAAATTTGTTTTATCAAAGTAACAATTTTTGAAACGTGTCTTAAAAATATTACCTATTAAAAGTTCAATATATTTAACAATAAAATGAGAATAAAAACCAATATAAATTCCAAACATATACATCACAACAAAAAATACGAAAATAAAAAATATTTGGTAATTGACCAAAAACAAGTTGCAACGGAGAGTATTTGTTATAACAATTGTTCTAATCCAAACTAAGGATATAACAAGTAAAATTGCATATCTCCAAGTAGAAATGAGTAGTTTTGTTCTCATAAGTAAATGTCTAGCATTTAATTGTAGTTTTTTAATAAATGATGGACAACTGAATGTTTAACATGAATTCCTATTGACATACAATATTTGTCTAAGGCTTAAGATGTAAATTCTCTTGCATTATCCAATCTAATAAACTCGATTGGAAAATTAGGAAATTGAACCCGTAATCTAATTATTTATTTAAGAAATTTAGCAAATGCAACATTGCGAATAAAGAGTAGACAAACATGTGACCACCTAGTTGATACATCTATTAAAATCATAAAATATCTAAATGGTCCACATGGTGGATGTATTGACTCACATATGTTTCCATGAATTATTTCTAGAAATGATGTAGATTCAATTACTACATTAGAAGGGGATAGTTTGATAATTAGTTTACCTTGGGTACATCATGCACATGGATAATCACTAGGTAAAAGAATTTTATGGTTTTTAAAAGGATTTTCGTATGATTTTTCAATTATTCGACGCATATAATTGATCTTGGATGTCCAAGACAATCATGCAAAAACATAAAGATCTTTGGATTAGAACACTTATGGTGCATTACAGTATTTGATTTAATTATACTCATATTTATATAATATAATCCTGAAAATAAAGTAGATAGTTTTTCTAATATGAGTTTCTGGCTCGAAATCATAGAAGTAATATAAAGATATTCATTACTGTCTTCATTGATAGTTTCAACATGATAACCATTACAATGACTATCTTTAAAACTTAATAAATTTCTTCTAGATTTTGAGGAACATTATATTTGCTCTTCTGGAGTCTTTAATTAGGTTTGAAGAACCAAATATGATATTGAAATTATCTCTATTCAATTTTAAACATTTAAAATATTTCTTATCTTTAAGAATTGTATGTGTGGTACAACTGTGTACGAGACATACATCTCTACTAATTTTCTTCAAATTGAACAATTGATCAATAACATCCATGTTTCCTTATAAAAGCAAAACATATGTAAAACTTCATTAATTGAAAGGAATCTTAAAAAATATATTTGAAAATAATAATTGAAATATAATGTGATTACAAGGCAAAGAAGGAAAATTAATTTTTGTGGCCATAATCATCACCAATCAAAAAATTTGTATTTTCGTTCGGGTTCACCAAGAAATCATAAATATCCAGATGGGCGAGATCTATTCCATTTGGGGTATAAGTTAAATGTATTGGATTTTTGAGATCAGCAAAATTTATTTCAAAATCTTTTTCATTTTATTTAATGAAGGCTTGATATAGGTCTACCAAATATTTTGGTGTACGACACTACAGGTACATGACCAATATCTATTTATACCACACATATAATATTTATTCTCATAGTTATTCGTAAACTTATTTTGTAAGCTTTTATTTTCATTTTTTTTGTATCAGTATGATTCCACTTCCGGTGGTATACTGAGTTTCTATTCCAGTACTTCAACATCAAGTAGACACCACGCAAGAAAAACTGGAATGTAGACAAACTAGTACCAACTGTCTCAAGTATAGAGGAGTCTGTCCTAGCTTGGGCAACGATGGCCAAGACATTAGAGATTCCTGTTATTGGGATTGAAGTCTCAAAAGTAAGGTAGGGAGCGCCAGAGTGGGCATTGGTTGCGGTCAAGTATCTAGATGTCAGATAACTCCCCGCTGAAAAATGGGAGGCGAGAAAGGTCAAGAACAAAGCAACGTACTTTACCCTTTATATATGAGGTGTTATACAGGCGAAATTTTTTTGCCCCCTCTTGAGGTGCGTCTCATTGGAAGACGTACAATACATATTGGCGGAAATATACGAAGAAGTGTGTGGTAATCACTCTTGCGGGAGAGATTTGGCTGGAAAAGTCATGAAAGTAGACGATTACTGGCCATGTGCCCTCAAAGATGATGAAGAATTTGCCAAAAAATGCATAAAGTGTCAATTATTGTGCCTGCACCACATTGCCCACCAAAAGAGCTGATGTCGGTCATGTCACTTTGACCTTTTGCATAGTGGGGAGTCAACATAATCGGTCCCCTATTCCCAAGCAAAGAAGGTGTAAGGTTCGTAGTTGTTGTTGTGGATTACTTTACCAAGTGGGTTGAGACAGAAACTTTGGCAACAATCACGACAAACAACATCACCAAATTCCTATGGAAAACCTTTGTTTTCCGATTTGGCATCTCTCGGAGTATAATTTGGACAATTTACGATAATTTGACTTTGGCCACTATTGCGACTGGTGCGTAGAGCTGGGAATCAAGTTTAGGTATCCTCCACATGTCACCCACAAGCCAACGGGTAAGTTGGAGCAACTAACAAAACCTTGCTTAGGATTCTAAAGAAGAAGCTAATACATAAAAAGGAAATTGGGTGGAGAAACTTCCAGAAGTCTTGTGGACATATCGAACCTTCTTCAAGACCCTAATAAGAGAAGTCGCCTTCGACATAACCTAAGAAAGCTAGGTGGTTGTACAGGTGGAAGTTGGAAGTCGGGATGCTAGCTACTAGGTCAAGCACTTCAACCAAGACTCCAATAATATGATGCTAGAAGAACATCTCGACTTACTTGGGGAAAGACGAGAGGAGGCAGAAGTACAGATGATGATTATAAAAGAAATGTAGAACGTTACTTCAATTGGAGGGTCAAGCCCAAGTTATTTAAAGTTAGCGAAAAGAAACAGTAACAACTACATAAGAAAAAAGAAAACTTGATCCTCGGCGAAAAGGACTGTATGCAGTAGTCGCCAACAATCGACCAAGGTTGTATCGCCTCAATGACACGCAAGGAAATGAGTTACCTCACCCATGGAACGCAAAGCACTTAAGGAAATACTTTACCTAACTGTATTCGCGTATATCGAAAATTATAAATAAAATTATTTCATTTCCAAATTGTGTGCTTATAATTGCAAGATGCTCCTCTCTCAATTCTCAAAAGTCGAATGCTCTTACATTCACATGGCGATCAAAGGTCGATAATAGTCCCTCGATTGCTTTGACCCTCGCCCCTAAAGCTGAATACCCTTGCATTCACACGACAATCAATGAGTGATGACAGTTCTTTAACTGCTTCGACGCTCGCCCCTAAAACTGAATGCCCTTACAATTGCACGACGATCAATGGACGATGATAATCTCTTGACTACTTCAACCCTAGCCCTAAAGCTGAATGATCTTGCATTCGAATGATGATCAATGGGAAAGGATAGTCCCTTGACTGCTTCGACCTTGGCCCCTTAAGCCGAATGTTGTTGCATCGCATGGCAACCACATGGCGATGACAGTCCCTTGGTTTCTTCTGCCCTCGCTCCTATAGCCGAAAGCCCTTGCATTTGCATGATGATCAATAGGCAATGACAGTCCATTGACTGCTTCTGTTGCCGCCCTTTAAGCTGAATGCCCTTACATTCGCACGACGACCAATGGGCGATGACAGTCCCTTGACTACTTTGGCCTACCACATAAGCTAGATGCCCTTGCATTCGCATGATGAACAACGGGTGATGACAGTCCCTTGAATGTTTTGGCCTTCGCCCTTAAAGTCGAATTCCCTTTATTTGCATGGTGACCAAAGGGTGATGACAATCCTTTGACTGCAAGTGTTTTGACTCTCACCCCTTAAGTCAGATGCCCTTGCATTTGCACGATGACCGACGAGAAATGATAGTCCCTTGATTGCTTCGGCCTTCGCCTCTAAAGTTGAATGCCCTTGCATTCGCATGGTGATTGATGGGCAATGACAGTCCCTTGACTGCTTCGGCCTTTGCACCTTAAGCAGATGCTCTTATATTCGCAAGGTGACCAAAGGGCGATGACAGTCCCTTGACTACTTCAGTTGTTGCCCTTTAAGCTAAATTCTCTTGCATTCGCATGATGATCAACGAGTGATGAAAATCCCCGAATTGCTTCGGCTCTCGCCCATTAAGCTAGATGCCATTGAATTCACACGGAGAACAATGGGCAATGACAGTGTCTCGACTGCTCCCTCACTCCTAAAGTTGAATGCCTTTGCATTCGCACAAAGATCAATGGGCAATGACAGTCCCTTAATTGCTTTGGCATTCACCCCTTAACTCGGATGCTCTTGGATTTGCACGATGACCAAATGGCGATGACAGTCCCTTAACTGCTTCTGCCTTCGCTCCACAAGCTGAATGCCCTTGCATTCGCACGATGATAAAAAAAAAATGAAAGTCCCTTGACTGCTTTGGTCATCACCCCTTAAGTCGAATGCCTTTACATTCGTATGACAATCAACGGCTAATGACAGTCCCTTGACTGCTTCATCCTTTACTCCTTAAGTTGGAAGCCTTTGCATTTGCACAACAAACAACAGACGATGACAGTCCTTTAATTGCTTCGACCATCACCCCTTAAGCTAGATGCCTTTGCATTTGAACCGTAAATAATGGGCAATGACAGTCCCTTAAATGCTTTGATCATATCTCCTTAAACCAAATGTCCTTGCATTTGGATGGCTATCGATGGGCGATAATAGTCCCTTGATTGCTTCAACCCTCGTCCAAAAGTTGAATACCCCTGCAAAGCGACCAAATGGCGATGACAATCCCTTTACTACTTCAACCCTTGCCACCTATGACGAATGCCCTTTCATTTGCACGGTGACTGACAGTCCCTTGACTGCTTCGACCCTCACCCCTTAAGTGGATCCTGTTGCATTCGCACGACGACCAAAGGTTGATGACAATCCATTTAAGCCGAATGTCTTTGCATTCGCATGATGAGGTGATGACAATCTCTTGACTATTTCGGTTGTCATCTCTTAAGCCGAATGCCCTTGCATTGACACGATGATCAACGGACAATGACTGCCCCTTGACTGTTTCGACCCTCGCCCCTAAAGTTGAATGCCCATGCATTTGCATGACGATCAACGGGCAGTGGGAGTCCCTTGACTTCTTCGACCCTATGGGCGATGAAAGTCTTTTGATTGCTTCGACTCTCACCCCTTAAGCCGCATGCTCTTACATTTACAAGGTGAACAACCAGCGATGACAATGCCTTGACTACTTCGACCCTCACCCCTTAAGTTGGATGCTCTTGCATTTGCACGGTGAACAATGGGCGATGACAGACCCTTGACTGTTTCGGCCCTCGCCAATCGCCACCTAAAGTCGAATGTATTCACATGACGACCAAAGGGCGATGACAGTCCATCGACTGCTTAGACCTTTGCAACCTATGCCGGATGCCCTTATGTTTGCACGACGATTGACAGACAATGACAGTCTCTTGACTGCTTCAACTCTCGCTCACTAAACCACCGTTGAACTCCATTCTTGAAGGTTCTTCGTGGGATAACCCCAGAGAATCAAGTGGGAGGTTAGGAGTATCCCCGCTAGAAATAGTTGAAGGAACAGAAGACAGGGAAGCATCTTGGTCACTCTGAGGAAATACTTTCTCGCCAACCTCTATCACCTTGCCCTAGTCCCCTAGGGCCAGAGACATACTCTCCATTGTCTCAAAGTGTACCTCAAGAAAAGGACTTGTAGGGCCCTCCGAGAAAAGCCCCTAAAATGCAGAATAAAGGGTCACATTGATGTTGCTCTCCTACTATTGATTAAGGACTCCAATTCTACGATCAGGAAGATATGGAACTTGACCCGTTAGCTCTTGGTTACCTGACTCAAAAGACTCAGCCTTCAAGACTAAGGCCAAGTCAGTCTCAGCCTACTTCATAATCTCCTCCAAGCAATCACCACGAGTCGAAGCTGGGCGAGTAGGCTCACCATCTTTTATAGGCAACAGAACATGTTGTTGTTGACCGACTGACGACGTTGAACCACTACCCCTAGGAAGCGACAAAGAATGCCCATGAAAAGGAGCTGAGGCATCCCTAGAACTTGACTCACTATAAGATTCATCCCCGCCATAGATCGAATCATTGTCCAGACGAGGCTTCTTTCCCTCATGCTCTGGCAGGATTGAAGACTCTTCTTTTTGTCTACGAGAGTGGGGCTAACCCCTAAACAAATTACGTCCCATGACGTGGAAATGACCCGAAACAACAAAAAATTGGTCAATATTCTTTTGAGTGAAGAAAAAGTCATAGTAAATTGCCTTTAGGTTTTGCCCAATCTAAGAGTAAACTTATCGAATGTCAGTCTCCTCTTGGACGAAAAGCACCATGTCATACTCTTGGCATTGAGCCTCTCCCACAAGGTACTCCCAACCAGTACCTGATACGAAAAATAACTTTTTGTGTCAGTCCTTGATATGAGAATAATGGGTCACCCTACAATTGGTCCGTGAGCAGAGGCTACACAAGGTCCCATCAAGGTGGCGAATACCATGAGTATAAAGGAATTCCCAAGTAGTAAGGTCAAGAAATTTCTCAACGGTTGGCTCCAATACCCAATGCCACACTACACAACACGATAATAACACCCTTCAAGAGTTGGGATGAAGCTGGATTGGGGCTAAGCCCAAGTAATCTAGAACATCCCGAATTAGATAGAAAAAAGGGAGACAACCCCATGAGAAACAAACTCATGAAAAGGGTTGTTTGTCTGGTGAACCCTTCCGAATCAACATCCCCTCAATTGGGCCTAAGTGCCTCCAACACAATCGAGTCAAGTTCCTCACAAAGTGATGACCCTCAAAGTCATATGAGCAATGAGAACTAGCACCCTATCCTTTTAAGGGAAGAGGGGTGAGAAGAGCGTGAACCATGAGAACCAAAACGAGAAGTGCAGTTAGGGTTTTGGAAGAAGATGCAATGACAGAAAATGAAGAAATCTTAAAAAAGGATTTAAATAAGGGCATCGATGGTTGGACGACCCCAACTAGACCATGAAAAGTATCACCGATACATATACAGAACAACCAAATCTTGTGATCTGCACTGCATGAAGGGACGTGGGGAATAAATCGGCACACGCCATCCCCCGCATAGGGAAGTGTATCGTCGAATCAATCATTCAAACGTAAAGGATAATTAATAAATAGACAAAATTGAAAATTTCTACTACACACATGTGACATGAATTTGCGAGTAATTGAAAGGCCAAATGGGCCCTCATAAAGCAGTGGGTCGGTCCCCTAACCAAGAAGACCTTGGGCTAAAAGTCAAAGGCCCGTAATCCACGACCAAAGGACCAATAACTGTGGTGTGCCAACACAGAATTCAAATACAATTGTTGTCAATCACTATTTAATGACATAACGATCAAGACAATCTCTCGCTTGATATACGCCTAGGATATTCACCCAGGGCATTAATTCCATTTAGGGTAATGGCTGACTGAGAGCCCTAAGGATTCGTGATCCAATGAGGATTAGAGGGGATCTCAGCAAGAGTCTAGCCTCCTTCATCACGTATAAATAGATGTTAAAGGACACGTTTGTGGTAATTTTGGAACTCTTTTCAATTGAAATACTCTCCAGAATACATATTGACTTAGACATTGAATGTGTCCCTAGGCATACCCAACTCCTACTTTCTGATTGGGTCACTGGAAATCGTTGTCAAAGCTACGAAACACGTTTGCTACACACTCTATTTAAAATATAGTTAAAAAAACATTATATACATATTATTTCTCAAACCAAACGATACCAATATTTAGTTTATACAAGTTGAGCCCTAGTTGGTTCATTTATAGCGTTATAATAAGAAATTCCAGACCATCTTCAATATTTTTTATAAAAATTAAATAATCTAATACATAGATAAATTCAATGTGAATAATTTTAATAATTCTCATTTTCAAATAAGGGTGCATCTTTGGTCGAGAGTTGGTGTAAGTTTTAAACCCACAAACTACGTGCTACCACATAAGGATCCTATACACTTTAAAATAGATTAGACCACACAAGATTATTATTAAAACCCTAAAATTGAAAGTTTGAAAAAAAAAAAAGACTAGCGCCAATTAATTTCTAAATCCCATTTAACCACTACTCTAATTGTATTTCGTAGCAGTAGAGAGGCGGTTGTAAATTATGCAACATCGGTTTTGGATTTGATTTTGCCAAAATCGATGCAAGTTTCACAGAAATCGATCGGGAGTAATGCTATACACCACACTCTCATCCTATTTTTATCATACTAAGTAAGATGTGTCATATTTATCATCATTAGATGATAAAGAAGTATATAATAAATGATCATCTAATAGTAATAAATGTGTCACATCATATTTAATTGGATGAAAGTGAGGTAAAAGTATGGTGTATAGAATTTTCCATCGACTGGATAAGGCACATCTTTGGCCAAATCTTCTAGCGTTGGTCCTAGATAAATCCGACTGGTTCAGGTATAATTCAACGTTTGATTGGCCAAATATTACGGATATGCAAATTCGGCACCACACAAGCGCTGAGGTGGCACGAACTAACCATGGCACTTTCACAACGTCGACTTCCATCTGGCCACCAGCTACAGTGTGCTCTCTCTTTATTTTATCTAAAAAAAATTTAATTAAAAAATATGAATTATGATGTGGATTAATTTATTGTATTCTAGGATAAAAAGTTGATGTGTAAACTTTTCAAAGAAAGATGTTTACTCTAACTCCTAATTTTAGATTTTTTTTCTTCTTAAATAATAAAAAATTTATATTAATATTTAATATTGTTTCTATTTCAGACAAAAAATTATAAATACGAATTACGATGAGGTATACTATGAGGGCGTGGTAGTCACGAACGAAGCAGGTCCGTGGTACTTGTATTTTCTTCGCGTTTTTTTGTTATTTTGTCGAGGGATGTGATGGTTTTTTTCTGCAACAGAAGGAAAAGAGAGCACCCATACCAAACTCTCTCTCATATCTCGCTCTGTCACTCTGGAAATCTCTCCGTCTCTATCGTCGATCGTTCCCAACCAATAGATACACAATCTCACCCGTCAAAACCCTAATTTTCACTTTCTACAGCACGTCACTGTATTTTTATCTCTTCTTTCCGATCTACGGAACCCTAAAGTTTTGCAGCTTCTAGATTAAACCGAAACCCTAGAGTTTGCTTTTATCTATGCTTTTCCGGAGCTGATGGGATCGAAATTCGAGAATATGTTGTGACGATTTCGGGATTCATTTCCTATAATATGTGAGATTCGGGTTCTGGTTTGTGAGAAGGCTGATTTTCTGTTGACATATCTGTTGTTTGGGCTTGAATTTGCGGGAATAGGGTTGTGGAAGGTTGCTGGGAATTGAAAAAAACTTAGAAAACGAGGATTTTTCGATGGTTTCGGAATTTTCGCTTTCTATGGGGATTCTTTGTAGATTGAGCTAGATCGTATAAAGGAAAAAGCCAGCTTGTGGAGTTGGCACTTCAGAGTTTTCTATTATTTCATTTTGTTTGGGTTGAGATTTGGCTCGGAAATGCTGGAGTAGACGATCGATGAGCAGGAATTTGCGATTCCCTTGCACTAAATTGTAGGGTTTTGTAGTGTAGTTTCTTGAGTAGGAGTTGGATTGTCCTTGGGTGGATATAGTTGTCGAAAAATTTAAGTATGTCGAAGTGTTTTTAGTTATTCAGATGGTGATATGATTTCGGGGGATTCCTTAAGGGCAAGGGTTTGTTAATAGTTGGTGAGGAATTGGTATTGGTATCCGTGGTTGAGACCGCACGGTCTTTTGTTGTTGTCATAATATTTTGTGTCAAACTTTGCAGAATGAGCTTAGAGAACGAAGACCATATATTGGATCATCCAGTTGAAACGAATCATGAAACGCAAAAGTAATGAACGTATATTCCATTTCCAGTTTTTGATGGTCGAATTTTCCTTCTCGCCATCTATTTGATATTTTCTTTTTCTTTTCTGGTGACCTTTGATAAAATAATTGGTTTTAATGATGTAGGAAGTTGAAAATTTCATATTCAAGGGAGTTTCTATTGTCATTAAGCGAATTGGAGGTTTGCAAAAAGTTGCCTGGTGGGTTTGATCAATCAATTCTAAGGTAAGAAGTCTCTTTTAGACGGGCTAATAAAATGTCTGCTTTTGCTAGCATTGCCTTGCCTTGTATTGCTTTGGTTAGTGCAACTGGTTTACTCGTGCATCATGCTATGCCTTAATCTGTTTTTGTTTTTTGATCAAAATTAGTGACTTTGAGGATTCTTTCCAAGACCGGCAAAGAATCTCTGGTGGCTTGTCATCGCATAGTTACAAGCGTAATGAATATGGTTCATCCCCACCTACCAGAGGGGATTTTAGTAGTTATTCACGGGGTGTCCATGGAAGATGGGAAGGTCGCACATCTGTGCGAAGCGATAAAGATAGTGATTCGCAACCTGACTTGGAGTCAGGTAGAATATTCCATGCTAATGTTAATAGTTTTTATTTGTAAATTTTTCTATAATAACATGGACTGGATTTTATATTTTTTCTATGCATATCTATTTGTGTATTGATATTTTGTTTCCTACTTGTGTGGTGTGTATTTCTTGGTGGCATGTGGAAGCCATCCTTGATGATATTTCTAATATGCCTCTTGCAATATTTAATAGTTTGTTACCTACTGTCAGAAGAAAATGCTTTATAAGTTTGTTGCCTGCAATATTAGCCTGGGAAGAAACGATGAGTCCATTGTGTGTGTAGAATTAGCCAATAAGTTATTGGTGTTTTTGAAATCATTTTATCCAATGAGCCCATGCTCAAATGGTACCTCTCACCAGAAGAATGGGATGAAGGGGGAGCTCGTGAGTTAAAATCAAAAGGGGAAGAAAGTGCTTTGTAACTAAAGTTTGGCCCCGTGTACTTGGGCTATGCCTAGTTCTCATCAATAAAATCCTTATTTACCGATCAAAAAAATAAAAATAAAAGGCTAGGTTGGCAACATATATTTAGCTCACTCCTGTTGTTATTAGAATACTGAACTAAGTGTCTCTTGTATACATCCAGTGTACTTGGGCATTGCTAGTCTTCTATTAGTAAAAGTTTTACATATTAATAAAATTGTTAGACTACTGATGATGAGTTTAATACATTGTGACAGAGGGTGTACTAAACTTGGAATGGCAACAATTAAATTTGTAATAAATCATGTCTTGTGATATCCACACATATGGAAGTTGTAATGTAATTAGAACATTTAAGAGCTTGATGGATCAGATGACCATGTTGAAAGACTTGGTGGGAAGGCAGGAAAGCCTCCACCATACAAGATCTTGTATGAGGTTCTTGACCCGAACCTATGTCCTCTGTCTTGCTTTCCAGAGGGTTGTTCATAAGCACAATGCATGTGGAATACATAATTTCATCTTTCTTGCTAGAGTACCAGTGGGGAGGGCCTCCTTTGTGCTCAGTTGATATCTATCTTCTGTCACCTAATTGAATTGGGTAACCCCTTCTTGCCTGTTTGTTACTTGCAGGCCCTGAAAGCAACTGATCTATAGATGGTCGGTTATGCCTATCTTTCTACTGCATGAAAATTACAAAATATATATATATATTTTTCTAGTGCTGAGATCTGGATAGATGGTCGGTTTGCCTAAGACAAGCAACTGATCTATAATCTGTGTTGTACTTTTTGACTAATTATATTAATAAGCAGATACAGGTAGGCAGTATGGGAACCAATCTCGGCGATCGTGGCAAGTTCCTGAACATGATGGACTTCTTGGTAGTGGTTCTTTCCCAAGACCATCTGGACTTGCTGCCGGAGTTTCGGCTTCAAAGTTTCGAGCTAGTGATCACTACCATCTCAATAAGAGCACTGAGCCCTATCATCCTCCGCGGCCTTATAAGGTTGGACTTATGCTTGTTTATGTTCCTCACTATTAGTTGTATGAAAGAATAGAATGTGATGCTTGTTTTTCTATGCTCCAGCATGATTTTATCTACCTCAAATAATAAATAAAATGCAAAAAGATCGAAAACCAGTTGCAATTCGTTTATATGAGCCTCCTTGATACTGATGATGTTATTATTATTCATAAAAAAAAAATTATCATTATTCTACATAGATAGGGCATAAAGACTTTTGTAATTGGCAGTTGTTGCCCATTCTTGGATTAATAATACTTGTTTACTTATAAAAAAAAAATTTATCATTATTTTTGTACTGTGTATTCTTCAGGCAGTACCTCATTCACGAACCCATGACTCCTTCAATGATGAAACATTTGGTTCTTCTGAGTACACAAGTGAGGACAGAGCGGAAGAGGAAAGAAAGAGAAGAGGTAATTTGCACATTTTTGCCAGATTGACTGGCAAGGCAACCCTGATGTGTTAGCAACTTCAACTGCTTCTCTTGTTAGCAATTTTAAAATTGATTTACTTGCTTTTCAGCATCCTTTGAATTAATGAGGAAGGAACAGCAGAAAGCATTTCAAGACAAGCAGAACTTAAATCCTGACAAGCGTAAAGATGAGTTTGACATCACCACACTGCTAGAGGACTCCAAGGATGAGAAAAACCTTTTGAATAGAAGTAAGGAGTCTGATGACCCTGTGATACTAAAAGCTTCACTCAATGATCCTGAAAAATCTTTGCTTCCCCCTCAAACTCCTGCATCCAGACCACTTGTACCACCAGGTTTTAAAAGCACAGTTTTGGAAAGGAATTCTGGACCTAAGTCCATGATTCATCCTCAGACAGCAGAGGTAACTGGTTTTCATGTTCATCCGATTTATTGAAAATTTAAGCTATAGTTTTACCTTCCTTGTGCTTTTATAGTTTATTACAATTTATTGTAATTTATGAAAATTCGCCAGGAAAAAAGCTGAATCCTGGTTGTCAATCTTGAGTAACTCTACCTAAATTCAGTACTTTCTCCAGAGAGAAACTCTTCATCATAAAGAATAAAATGTGAATTTAAGATAACTTGAAAGTTATACTGACTATGCCTAGATAATTCTAGGGAGTAAAGAGGATTTTGCCACTTTTCTTGTCATTCTTTTTCCTCTTTTTTGCGCTCTTCTCTCTCGCTCTCTCTAAACCTACAATTCCATGTGCTACAAAAACCTGTAAATATTTGTATTGCTGTGTAATATATTGATATACGAATCCATGAATAATTGTTTACTTGCATTTTCTAAAATATTAATGAAGAGCTTTGCTACTTATCATCCCAACACCACACACCACACTTTTTTTTTTTTTTTTTTTTTAAATTTTTAAAAATTTTTGTTTTGGTTTTATTTTTCTTAAATAATTGAATTCTTCTAGAGAAAAAAAAAGTGTGGTGTGTGAGGATGATGAATATAATTTTTCATTAATGAAACATGGGGTTTTGTTGTTTTCTTTGTTACTGAGTATACTCCCTGTGTACTTGGGCTACACCTACTTTTCTATGAAGAAAGTTTAATTTTGCCTATAAAAAAACATGTCGTTTTGTAGAAAATCATTTATTGGATTCAGAAGAGCTAATAATTTTCAGACAAGTTTGCTGTATAGGTTCAGCATATGCTGCTTAAGATTTTTCCTGTTTCAAATTTTTATAGCTAAATATATCTTGACCAAAGTTTGAATTCTCTTACCTGTTACCTGTATAAAAAACGTTGTCTTGCTTGTCATTTGTTAACTTATGCTTGTCCTCTCATTAGTCATGCACGTGTCTGTTGCTTCTGTAGGTTGTGAATCCTGAACTTGAGAATAGCCTTTCACTTGCCAAAGTTAACCTTGTATTAAATGGGACTTCTGATAATAAAGTGGAGAAACAGCTGACAGAACAAACGGGTTTCTCTGCACTGCAACTTGGAAGTACTAGTAATAAAGTTTCCATACATAACAAGAGTGACAAGAATCTGAATGTACCATCCAGTAGCATGATGGATGTAGATAGTCAGTTGCATAAGATTTCGTATTTTTCAGAAGCCTTTGAAGCTTCAGAAAATAGTGAAGTTAATAAGCTTAGTGGTGAGAAGGTGACAGGGAATAAAATAGTTGGTGAATCCAATCATGATCATTCAACTTCAATCCTAGATAAGCTTTTTGGTTCTGCTTTAACATCAAGTGTTGGTGGGTCCCCTAGTTTCATTGAGGTAATGCTGATTCTAGTGGACTTTTATTTGGTACATATATAAACTTTTGGCTGTATAGTACACTGTCTATTGTCTTTTAAATCTTTATTATACGATTAAATCTAATTATCGAGATATTTTTATATACAATGAATTATTCTGAATTTTGCGTCTGATGTTTTCATGATATTCTTTCTACCATTGCCACGATATTTGCTGTACGAGTGTAGCATACTTGATTAACTGATAGTGTAATGATATCTGCTTCCTAAGAATTTTTTAAGGTTCATTAACTATTTGTAGATCACCGAATGTAACCATGTCTGTCAACATTAGAAGACTATACAGAGAATACAAGCATGCTTTGCTATCATCAAAATTGGTCAAGCTGATAATAATTGCATTACTTACAATCAGACTTTTCTTGTATTAGGTTTTATTCAAAGTTATGATTTATTGAAACCCCAAGGGGTTGGCCCAAGTGGTGAAGGCCTTGGTCTTGGGGTATCACTCCCTTCAAGGTTCAAGGTTCAACACCTCATGGGTGCAAACAATCCTTTGGGGCCACACCCCTTGGTGAAAAGTCAGCGATTTATCCAGTTTCGCGTAGGGAAATTTCTGAGGGTGTGGTTCCCGGGACCGGGGTTTACTTTGTAGGGTGGGTCCGAAGGGCCCTGCCTTTGAGAGGTTCCTTGACATAAAAAAAAAAAGAAGTTATGATTTATTGAATTGGGTGGAGCATCTTATGGCTCCAATTTAAGTCCCAAGTGGAGTGAAAATAAATTTTATTGGTTGAGCTTTTGCATTAATATATGACCTGCCTGTAGATCTTTTGGAAGATCTTTACTTGTGTGATTTCTCACTGCGTCTCCCAATGAATGGATGCTTTGCTAACTTTTGGTTGATGCATATTCTTCAGTTTGTTTGAAAAACATCTGTTTTCTTGTTTGTGATTACATGCTCCTCTACTTGATGCATCTCTCTCATAAAATTATTTGTGTTGCTTGTATAGCATGCTGTTAGTACAGGAGAAGAGACGGGTGATAGGATGGTAGAGGAGACAAGGAGCTCTCAAGCTACTCAATCTTCCAAGTTTGCCCGTTGGTTTCTTGAAGAAGGTATGCTGACATTAATCTTCTGGTTTTAAGTTGTTGGGCATGTTACCGATAAAAAGAAAAAAGTTTTTGGACAT
The DNA here is from genome assembly GCF_001411555.2 of Juglans regia. Lineage (NCBI taxonomy): Eukaryota > Viridiplantae > Streptophyta > Magnoliopsida > Fagales > Juglandaceae > Juglans > Juglans regia. The sequence goes on from NC_049907.1 coordinate 8,483,211, forward strand.
GTTCAAATTTAAACTGGTTGTACATTAAGTTAAACAAGAATGCTTTAAACTCTGATGCTTCTTTCCGTTTTACTGCAGAAAAGAAACCAATGCATGATCTCTCCAGCACGCCGAATGACTTGCTCTCATTGATTGTTGGTGGGGATAAAGGTGGATCCCAGGTTTCTGATGTGAAGAATACTGAGCACATTTTACCTAATATTCCATTTGAAAGATCTGAACCAGCAGAGGAGCATAAAACATCATATGTAACAGCTGATATAGTTGAAAATTCTGAGCAATTTTACAAGAACAATAAACCACAGGCACTTCCAGCTGTCCTTACTTGTGAAGACCTTGAACAGTCAATGTTGTCAGAAATTAGTGAAAATTGCTCAACTTTGCAGCCGCCTGTCCATGTCTCAAGCATTCCTGATCCAAAGACCGAGTTGCCAAAAGTTATTGACGACCATGCTTCTCATCACCTCCTTTCATTGTTACTGAAAGATGGTGTACCATCCTCCAACCTAGACATCCAATGGTCAGAGAAACTACAGACCAATGAGGAAACAAGTTTTGTCTCTGCAGCTCAGACAAAAGAGGTAAATGCCGAGCATTCTTCCAACTCAGGGCAGACACTGACACTTGAAACACTTTTTGGGACTGCTTTTATGAAGGAGCTGCAATCAGTTGGAGCACCAGTTTCTGTCCAGAGAGGTTCACTTAGGCCTGCAAGAGTTGATAAATCAGATCCTCATCAGTTTCCTTTTTCTGTCATGGATGATGCACTCGTTCTTACAAATGATATTGTCCCCAATAAAGCTGGTTATGAAAGCAGTCTTTTGACCTCCAAGCAAAGACTGCAAACTAAACCTGCAAATATTGAGCAGCAATGGTTAGGTTTTGATGATCCTCAAACTGAACTGGATTCATCGCAGCTTCGAACTGGATTAAACTCCAAGCTTGGTGGCTTTGATGGGCCTGTTGATATTCGGCTTCCTGAAGAGGATAGCTTGATTACAGTTAATGATCCTTTGAACCTTCGGAATTATGCATCTGTGAAGACTGCAGCTAGAGCTGAAGTGTTACCTTCCCCAAACACCCAAGTTGACATTGCCGAGAAACTAGCAGCTCTAAAATCTGTCTTCAAAGATGAACGATCTTTCATGGGAGGTCAAGAAGGTCCACCTCGTTTTCGTGGTGCTTATGATGTGAGGGAGCCTGATTTTCCCTATCAGAATCTTAGTGTCCAACCATCTTCCCCACAATTTCACCCCCCTCGTGCAAATCATGTAGGGCCATTCTCCCATCCATTAGATTCTCACCCTGCTAACGTTAATCCTCAGATGAAATTTATGACACCAGAAGGAATCATCCATCATGATTCTCCGCCAAATCATCAATTTCCTGCAAATATGCTTCATCCTCATTTTCATCACCCCAGCACTGGATTGACTGGTTTTGATCCTCCCAATCATCACCCTATGTTGCAACAGATGCATATGTCAAGCAACTTTCCTCCTCACCTGCTTCAAGGATTTCCCAGGAGTGCACCAATGTCAGCTCAGCCAAGCAGGGGTGCACCTTTGCCTTCTCATGCCAACAATCAGATGACTGGCTTTATGCCTGAACTCAATCCATTGCAACCTTTTCCTTTCGGTCACCGGCAACCCAACTTTGCTGGTCTTGGAATGCCGCCACCGGGTAAAGCTCTCACCTATGTGATTTTTCTTCAGTATTTTATTTTAATTTAAATGTAACTACCTGCTTCCCTTGCTTATTTTAATTGGCTTGAAGTAATATTCACTACAATGGTTTCATTTGTGCTCAAATTGTGCTGATGGTTCTCTTGGCTTAGGATTGTAAAATTCTACTTTTTTTTAGTATGTAAAATTCTACTTCTCAAGCTACAATCTGCCTTTCAGCTTAAACTTACCCTTTATGTACCCTTTGACTTCCCATTTACTTGCCGGAATTTTCTATTTTGGAGTGAATGGTAAGTTCAAATTAAGGGTAACCGTACCTTACTTAAGTGGTAACCTGAACATAAAGCCATTGATTCTCTCTACTTCATTTCTCTCGATGAGCCGAGTAATGACTGACTGTAGCAGCCTTTTATGATTTATTTTCGAACAGGTGACCATCGACCAAGTTCCGTGTTCATTGCCCCATCTTGTTATTGAGTAATGATAGCCACACAATTCTTTTCACAACTACTTTTACAACCATGTTTAAAATGGGGGAAAAAAGTTCCTTACTCATTGACTGCCTGCTTTTTGATTTATTTTTTCCCGAGAGGGGGGTTGGTTCACGATGCGAGTTGAAAGATACACTGGACACAATATCTTTTCAAGTTGAAAGTACTTATTTGCTGATTTTTGTTATTGTATACTTTTTTAAAATGTAAACCTTCAATAGACCACAGGAAGAAAATAAAGAACTCTAAATCTTCCGAGGTGCATTTGGACTGTTATCATTTTTTATTTTATTTTATTTTTTTATGATCGTGTGAGAAATTGTACGTCCATTATATTCTTTCATTTAATTTTTGTTGGATTTTTTCAGCTCCTGAAATTGGTGGTGGTAGTAATAATCCAGAGGCAATCCAAAGGCTTCTCGAGCTGGAACTCAGGTCAAATTCAAAGAAGATTCAGCCTTTTGCCACTGGTGGGCATGGTCAGGGGATGTATGGTCATGAAGTGGACATGGGTTTTAGGTACAGATAGTGATTGCTGATTGTGCTCGTGTATATGACCCTGTATTCAATGTCTCTTCCTCAGATCTGCAAGTCCTTGCATCAATGATGGGATGGGATTATTGCTCTTTCAAAGGGGAATTTGGTGGCTTAGTGTAATTAATGGGATTTTCTTGCAACTTGCACTTGGTAGAGTTATTTTAGCTCAATCACATCTTATTCACCTGTGGCTTTGTGTCCTGTATGAGTTGGTCTTTTGTTTTTGAAGTTGTTAAATCCATCTGAGATCACGTATCTGAATATTTAACTTAAAAAGTGTGCAAAATTAGTGGATTGTAAACATAATAGAATGAATACTCTTGGAAAGAAATCCCAAAAATAGAGATGCAATGTCAAGTTCACTATAAATATTTTATATTCCTGAAATGTTGTTAAATCAGCTATAAATCTTAGGTAAGGGAAATGCTATATCTCCCGCTGGAGATTAGTGTATTTTTTATGTGTTTTTTTTTTAAATTGTTTTTTATGTAGATTTTTTTAATAATTTTTAATATTTTTAAAAAATAAAAAAATTTAAAATATTATTAAAAAATATTTTCTTAATCACGAAGTAAAATAAAAAATCATAAACAAATATTTTTTTTATTTTACTTCGTGATTAAGAAAGTATATTTTAATGATTTTTTTTTACTTTCTAATTAAGGAAGTATTTTTAATGATGTTCTAAATTTATTTTATTTTTTTAAAAATATTTTTTATAATTTTTTATTTTACTTCATGATTAAGAAAGTATTTTTTAATATATATTTTTTTACTTTCTGATTAAGAAAATATTTTCTGAATGATGTTTTAAATTTATTTTATTTTTTTAAAACATTTTAAAATAATAAAAGATCTATATAAAAAATTACTTAAATAAAACACATGTAAAATAACACTACACCCCCAGCGGGAGCCCCCAGCGGGGGGCTGTAGCATCACCCCTTAGGTAAATGGGATGGTACGTTCTAATTTATGGGTTAATTGGATGAATAAAATAATGCGTGTGAAGTTCTTTGGTAAAGATGGAAGGGATGAGACCAAGATAAGCAACCCATAACTATGCTGGTAACTGTTTAGACCCCTCCCAAATACTCACTAACATTACGAAACATAAAATAAAATAAGAAAATAAAAGATCCACAAATGAGGGCGCACAACCACAGGGCAGCCAGAGACGTAGACAAGGGCACAAAAGCATGTGTATTTTAGGGGGTCAATCTCCGCTAAAATGCATCTTTGGATAAAGAAATATCTAATCTCACTTCATCATTATAATTTTTTTAAATTTCTATTCAAAATATAATAAATAATTTATCTTTTTCAAATCTCAAAACAATAATAATATTAAAAAATATTATTCTAATAATATTTTATTCAACTTTTATATCAACTCATCTCATCTCAACTCACTATCCAAACGACACCTTAGGGTTGACAATTCGTAGTTACAAGTCGTGTTCGTATCATGTCAAGTTATGAGTATAAGAATATATGGGTTAACCCAAACATGATCCGTTTAATTAAACGGGTCAGAGCCATTTCATCCATTTAATAATTAATTTTTATTGGGTCAATCTAAACATGACGTATTTAACCTGTTTCAACTTGCTTTTCTCGCTTCAACCCATTTAATCTGTCTCAAATAAATGGGTTGAACTGATAGTATATTTATTTTTAACCTAATTAATATAATTTAATATATAATACTAAAATAATTATATAAAATCATTCACAATTACAATTGGATTTATGATAAAATATTTTATTATCAATATCCAAACCAATAAAAATATGCAATAAAATTAATATTTTCATAAAATAAAATTACATATCAACAAAAAAATTTAATAGTTTGAGATATTAAATATGCAAATAATAATATTAATATTACATCCCAACAACAAAAAAATGCATATAAAATTAAATATTTATAAAATTCGAAAATAGAATATATTCGTGTTATATAGGTCGATTATGGGCTTCATGGGTTTACTTGCAATTGACTCATTTATTAATTGTCTTATCGGGTCAATCTGTTTTGACCCAAACCCATTTATATCAAATCTAAACCCTCTTATTTCGTGTAGGGGTGGCAATATGTGACACGGCCCGTGAACCCAACACGAACATGACATAAAATTAGTAGATTGGAGTTTGATGTTAACGGGTTCGGATAAAAAAGAGTTGATCAGTTAATACATGATTTATAAATGGGACAATAAAGGGTCAACCTGCTTAACATGAAATCAATCCGTTTTGACCCGTTTAGAATTTATTTCAAAATTAAAATTTTATTATTGTTAAATTTTAATATTTGTATTTCTCAATATGCTTATGTTTTTATTATTTTTATTGTTGGTATTGTAATTTTAGAGCTATGCTCATATTTTTTATTGTATATCTGTAATATTGGTTTTATTATATGTTAAAATTGAAGAAAATATTGATATATATATTTAAGATATTTTGGTTATTAATAAATATAAAATTTAACTTTTATATGAAATTATGTTAATAAGGTCAAATGCGTTATGTGTTTTAGTTCAACCCATTTACGTGAAACAAGCGGGTTTAAATGAGTCGTGTCGTGTTAACTTATTTTTAAGTAATTATTAAACGGGTGACACGACACGATCCATTATCTAAATGGGTTGGGTTAGGATTTGAAAGTTTGACACGTTTAGTTTAACGGGTTGGGTTCGGATTGACTTATATAGTTGAATATTCATGACTTGACACAATACAAACACGACCTGAAAACATGATTTGTCACCCCTAATTTCATATTGGGTTCACGAGTTGCGTCATATATTGTTACTCCTATTTTCAGTCTGTCTTTTAGGAAATGCAATTCATTATCATCCCCCTATATTGGATAATAATATTGACAATTAGCCGCATCTACACACAAAAATATCTCTAATCAATTTGTTCCTTTTGGATTTTCCCATGAGCAGGTTAGATTGGTGATCCTCTTCCTCCTTAGTAGATACATGACACGAAAATTGTTTAGTAATTTTTTTTTATCGGTACATAAAATATTTTTGATCATAAGAATAGGTAAGAATAGGTAAAAATATTTTCATGAATGTTCATTGCATTAAATTAATTACAACCAACCAATAAAATAAAGTATTGAAAAATAAATTTCTAAACTCATCCATTGACCATTCTCAATCATTGAAGTTTCATTCGCTCTTGTCCCTCAAAATCACCATTCGTGTATTGGGGCCATCTTCGATATTTTTGCAAACTAAGAATTAACCTAAAGCCTCTTCAAGAAGCCAGGAGATTGATCGCCCTTCTTGGCATTATCCAAGGTAGTCTCACTTGAGCTAAGAATTTATTCCACAAGGTCATGACAATATCAGAATATAGTACATAATCAATGGACTCCCCTATTTTTAAACATACAACACCAATCTATGACAATAATTTGGCGTTTTCTTAAATTGTCCAAGGAAGTCATCCATACAAAGAATTTTGCCTTTAGAGGTGCATTTGTCTTCTAAATACTCTTCCATGAGAATGGATTTGCACTATTCATGTTCATGGCTTGGTAGAAGAAGCGGATGATGAACTTCTCTTTAATAAAGTAATGCCAAGAAATCTTGTCTTCAGCTTCCCCCTCATATCTCTTTCTTAGAGTAACGCCAAGAAATTGTCTTCGATTTTCCCACCATATGACTAGAGTATACTAGGTCATAAAACTTAGAAAATGTGTCAACTTTCCAATCTTGTGCACTTCTAAAGAATGTAACATTCCATTGGATAGCATTAAGAGTTTTGCAATCGAGGCTTCTTTCATTTTTATTACCCATAGAATTCTAATTAAGCTTTCCTTGAGTGCCCTATCGTCACACCATATGTCATGCCAAAACTTGATCTTAGATTTGTCACCCACCTTAAAGTGGGTATTTCTAAACTATGTAATATGTATCCCATCCACTTCTTATATGTTTTCAAAGCCCCCCACCCCATGCTTCACTATGCTTCAATTCTATGACAATTCTCCACAAGGACTCCCGTTCTTGGTGATGTCTCCAAAGTCATTTGCCCAACCAAGCCTTGTTAAAAATCTGCAAATTCTTAATTCCCAATACTCTTTTTGAAATAGGGGAGAATACCATAGCCCATTTTACCAAGTGAAATCTAAGCTCATAAATTATACCCCTTAAGAAATCCTGTTGTAGTTTCTCCATGCAATAAGCTATCTTGGTGGGGAGTGAGAATAATGATAGGATGTATGTCTGCAAGTTGGAAATGATACTTTTACTTAAAGTGACCCCCTAGCACCTTTAGATAAGTACAGGCTCTTCCACTTAGTCAAATTTAGCTCCATTCTCTAGGACATTGTCCCAAATTGATTTTGATTTGAATAGAGCACCCAAAGAGAGGCCAAGATAGTTTGTCAGCAAGTGAGATATCTAGCGTCTCAAAATGGAAGCCATATTATCCACCTTAGGAGCACCCTTAACCGGAACTACTTCTGATTTGGCCAAGTCCACCTTTAATCCTGAAACATTTTCGAAATATAGAAGAAGAGCTCTCAAAATTTGAATATGATCATGTTTGGCCCCACAAAATATTAGTGTCATTGGAAAATAATAGGTGACATATGTTGAGTGAGCCGATATGTGCTTCCCCTATTGAGAATCCAAATAGGAAATTACCCTCCACAACACCTGTTAGCAACTTGCTAAATATTTTTCATTACAAAAACAAATAGTATTGGGGGATAGAGGACCACATTGTCTTAAATCTCGTGAGTCTTTAAAGAAGTCTATTAGTGTGCCATTCACCTAGATAGAGAAGCAAGCGATTGATATACAATATTTGCTCCATGAACACCATATCATACCAAAGCCACATCTCTCGAGCAAGTAAAGCAAGAACCTCCAATTGACTTGGTCATAGGTTTTTACCATATCAAGTTTGCACAAAATTTTGGACTTACGACTCTCCCGACTTGAGTCTACTATCTAAGCATTTATTGTCAATAAGCACCAAGCCAAGAATTTGACTATCTCTAACAAAGGTATGTTGGGGCTTTGATATTAGCTTCTCCACCACCATGCTTAATCTATTCATCAAGACCTTTGAAAGCATCTTATACATCACACTCACCGAGCTACTAGGTCGATAATGTTTTACCTCTACTACACTAGGTTTTCTTAGAATGAGAGCAATAAAAGTTGCATTGAGTCTTTTTTCAAACCTTTCATCCTTATGGAATTTGTGGAAGACTCCCATAATGTTGTCCTTGATCACTTCTAAACAAGTTTTAAAAAAAATCCATAGAGAAGCCATCCAAATGTGGAGCTTTATCATTCACCATACTTTTTAATGCAAATTCCCATGGTAGTTAACAACATGATATGAGATCTTGGGCTGGCTTGAGGTAGCCACCCCATCCACCATCAACATCTCTATGGCATTGTTTCTCTTTTGCAAATTAGCCACCCAGTGAAAGAATTTGGTGCATTTATCTCCTCCTTCGACTATAAGGCCCTTGATTTCTGTCTCCAATAAGGATGGGTGGTGAGTCCCCACCACCCATCTACCTTCCCCCACCGTTTGAACCCTATCAGGGGCAGACGGAGGCCTTGCCCATTAGGTGAGGACGTGCGGGCCCCCGCCCACAAGTTAGAGAGTTATGGGGACGAGGCCCTGGTTGGGCCTAGGCTTACCTGGGATATCCTTTGTCTAGCCCGCATATATATATATATATATATATAAAATATAAGTTAGATTTATAATGAAACGACGCTGTTTTGGAGATATCCAAAATGATGTCGTTTCATTACAAGGTTAATGAAACCCTTCCCTCCCGGTGCTTGAACTCTCGACTCCTCCTCAATCCTCACTTTCAGCTCTCTCTGTCTCTCATTCTCAGACCCTCTCACTTTCGCCTTAGTCTCTCTCTCTCAACTCACTCGACGTTTCCGTCGCCATCCGCAGCTCACGCTCTCACCAAGGCCAAATTTATTCTCTCACCATCTCTGTAAGTATCAATATGAAAGTTTCCCTTTCCTGTTTGGTTTTTTTTTTTTTAACAATGGACTATGGAGGATGGAATTTTTCATTGGATTTAGAGGATGTGATTGATTGGTGTTTGTAACTTTGTGTGTTGATTTAGGGTTCAGATTGAGCCACTAAATTAATTATTTGTATGATGAGTTTCAATTCAAAATCCTAATTTATGTTAGGATTTTTTTATTGAAACCCTAGATTAGTTTAGGGATTATTATGAAACCTCTAAACTAATTTATTTTTGGGGGCTTCAATTTTGAAACCCCAAAACAGTATGTGGTTTCAAAATTGAAACCTTAAGGAATTTTGCAGTTTTGCTTTGAAGAAACCCCAAGCTATTTTGGGGTGCCACTTTCAAAACCCGAAAATAGCTTTTGTGATTTGTATAATTTTAATTATTATTATTTTTTATTTTTGCATAATTTCAGGTATTTGTGAGTTTGTGACTCCATGGAATATGGATGGTGGGTCAAGTTTGAATACTAGCACTAGTGCTAGCAACCCTACACTTACCCCTACCCCTACTCCTACACCTATGGTCCCACCAAAGAAAAAACCTCACTTTATCAAATTAGAAGGTTGTGACCCCAATGACCCACAAGCAGGGGTGGAACTAGAATTTGGTGTGTGGGAAGGGGGGGGGGGGGGAGGGGCAATTGGCAAAATGTGTCGTATGTGTCAGTATAAGTAATATGTATTTTTTACACATGATTATATAAAAAAAATTCACACGTCATAAAATTATATACAAAAAATAGATGTCTATAAATGCAAAAAGTTTTGTATTTTGCTAGAGACCTTTACAAAAAGATATCAACACATAAAAAAAAGCTTCATTATCATCAATTTTACCAAATTAAAAAAAAAAAAAAATGAAACTTGACTTCACTAAATTTCATTTCCTCTTATTCAGAAAAGAACAAAAGGAACAAATCGAGGAAAAGAAACTAAATAATTTGGAAATAAATATGGATATCTAACAGAGTCAATCAATGCCAAAATATTATTTCATAACTGGTTTGAGGACTAACGTATATGCAAAAATCAAGTTTTAGAAGTTTTTGAGCTGAATATCTCGAAAGAGTAATAAGATAGGAAGATTCCAAAGAAAACTATAACTTGGAGTCATTGGAAAGGTGCAAGGAGGAAAATAAGCAAAAAACAATGTTTTGCTTTTTCATATCTTTGCAGTCCCTTTAATTTGCCTCATCTCGGTTCTTCCCCAAGATCAACCCTTCTACCATATATTTTGACATTGCCAAAGGTACTGTCTCAAGGGTATTCTCGTCATCATAGTTACCACTACCCGAACGCCATTTTCTACCTTGGGAGCTTGCTTTGCTTCTCAGCTCTTATTGCAAGCATTACTACTGCCAAATCATCCATCAGAATACCAGCCACCGGATTGTGGTGTTTCGACAAGGCTTCTGTACACATGGACGGAGCTAGAAATCTAATGTAGGGGGGAGCCAAAGTACATGTAAAAACTTGTATAAAAAAATGAAAAAATCTACACAACTTCTTACTATTCACACAATTACTTCCGCACACCACATTTTTTTTTAATTTTTATTATTTTTTCTTTTATCAAATATTTAATATTTGAATAATGAATAGAAAAATTGAATTAGTTTAAAAATAATAAATTCAAAATAAAATTAAAAAATAAAATTAAAAAATTTAGTGTGCGGAGATTGAAAAGGTTGTGTAACATTTTTTTATATGACATAACCAATTATGCTAATTGAACTTGTTACTTTTTCATTGAATAAAAATTATCAATTATGGCATTGGTATTAAATATTTAAGTAATTTCCTTCTCAATGTAGACTACCAAATAATATCTAAGAAAGTCAACCTCCATTTTGTTTGAAAGGATTATCTTAATGATGTTCATAGCTGAAAAAGCTCACTCAGTATAAGTTGGCACTGAGATTGGAAATGTCAAGTCAAGTTGAATCAATTTGGCATTTCTAGTAGTTTTCACCACTAGACATAAATAAAAAATTGTGGATAAGTCTTGTAGGATAAGGCACATTGTGAAGGTAATGTTGCAATTGAAATCTTAGTTGATATTTTTCTTGTTCAATAAAATCTTCTGGATACAAATTTTCTACAAGACCACATATATTGTCAATATTAATGATTGATAAATATTTTTGGGATTCAAAGAAGAACTAAGCACAAGAAGCTCTATTACCTTTTCACTAAATCTATTGTTTAACTCATGCAATTGAGAGTCTATGGTAGCAGTGAATATGTCCACTCTATAATGATGCTTGATTGCCATTTCTTGTAGATTTAGCAACCCTGACCAGCATTAAAAGAGCAATCGTATTAGAGACATCAATCTTGTGACCTTTACAAAATAATAATACATTTTTTTTTTCAAATAACAATACTCTTTTAGATAATGTATTCTAACCCGTATCTCTCATTTTTTGAATAAGTTTGTTTTTTTTTTTTTTGTACTTGAGACCAAATTCATAACATTCAAGATGTCTTGAGATTTTTGTTGTAAACATTAACAAAAACTATCAATGATCTCTATAATTTTCTTCAGCAAGTGCAAGATAAATATAAATTTATATGATGTTATCGTATCATAAATTGAGGAAGCATCTCCAGTAGGAGTGCTACCTGCCCCTCGTCCTCTCATTGGGACCCCTTGGACCCCAACACAGCCCTGGATGGGCGGGTGCCCTTGTACGGATGTTGGGTGGCGGATTGGCCCCCATGAACATCTTCCCCAGCTCACACACCACCCACCCATGGCAAATAGACAATCGGGAAACACCAAAAAATAAAAAACAACCGAAAATGTACAAAAAAATCTAAATACGAAAAACAAATCCAAAACTTAACAGATCTGACTTCAAACTCTACCAAGAATCACGACCACGAATGGTTGTGGGTCTCTTTGCAAACCCATGGCCATTCGTGGTCGTGGTTCCAACTTCCACAACCATTTTCCTTCAAGAAGGAGGAGAAGAAAAAGGTGGAGGAGAGAGAGAGAGAGAGAGAGAGAGAGAGAGAGAGAGAGAGAGAGAGAGAGAGAGAGAGAGAGAGAGAGAGAGAGCGACCAGGGGGAGAAAGAGAGACTAAGAAAACTAGACTCTAGAGAGGAAAAAGAGGGAAAAGAAAGAAAGAAATAGATGGCGGGAGAGGGTTAGGTTTAAGTTAAACCCTGGGCGGGCCTTGAAGTAACTAAAAATGGGAACCCCATCTTGTATCTCCAACGCGTTGCAATGTTCCAATTTGATTAAGCCTTGTACTAATCTCAACTTCATTAGCCACAATCAACTTGACAATTTTACTTGCTTGAGCAACATGCAATTCATCATTACGTTTACAGAAAGCTCCAAAACAATTAACAATGAAGATTAAGGTAGAGAAAAACTAGTGGATGGGGATAACCTCTCTTGAGGTTGCCTCCAAAGCTAACTGTAGTCTGTGTGCTAAGCAGTGCATGTAATATGCATATGGGCAATAATGTAAAAATAGAGCTTACAGACCATTTCACTCACCTCACATATTACTAGCACTGTCATACCCTTGACCTCGGATATTTTGAATGTTGAGGCTATGATGAGATAAAATATTAGATACATCATTCTTCAGAGTTGATGCAACAATATCCTTAACATGCACAAGAGTAATAGACTGCTCTCAAATAAATAAATCTGTCAACAAATCTTAAAACAATAGCCATATGTTCTTTTTTGGACTCATCACAGACTTCATCAACAATAAAACAAAACTTTGCCTTCCAATCATACTTCGAGCTTTTGTGGCATATTTTTCAAGACAACTTCATTAGCATCTTTGTTATATAAGACTAAAAGTTTCAACATTTCAATAAAATTACCTTGATTTCTGAAATTTAAGCTTTTATCCCGACCTCTAAAAGCACATACTTGAAAAGTGAGTCATCGAATAGCACCAATCGAAACGTTAAGCTGAAGTCGATTCTTCAAGATTTGTTGTATTTTTTGTTGATGCATCACTTCGTCAAAATGCTATGATTTTTTGACCAAATCTTCACAAGGTTTGATAGTAACAATATGCGGTGAACTGAAGTGTTTACCCACACGACACCAAAAAAGTCTTCTTCGTCAACTTTTTTTCCAATTGTGAAAACTCTCTATTGTAAACGCATTTGAACCAGAGTGTCTAGTTGGTTTCTTGTTGTTAAGATAACATTGAAGATAAAACGTAGCTTCTTTTGTTGGTGAATACTCCAACAAATTAGGAAATATCTTAAACCACTCAAATTGATATCGACTAGGATGATCAGTTTTTTCAGAATATGGCTATTTTTCCATATGAAATTGATATGGGCAAACTTTGAGATATGCTCATCTCATTTCATCATGCTGATTCATATGATAATCTCATATTGGAGGAAGAAAACCTGGATCACTCACTAATCTAGAAGTATCAATTTCTTCAGGTTGAACTGATCTGGGTATTTTTTTTAGAATCTTGCATAGGATTTAAAGTGTCAACATTGGTAGTAGAAACAGCTTCAACTTATGAAATATCTACATGATTTTTCTTGGAAAACGATTCAATAGTTTTTTTGGTATGCCTATATCATTCAGCCTATTTTTTCAAAATAAAATAATTAAAGAAAAACCCATTAACAACTCACAAAATAAAACCCAAGGCTAATTTAATCAATTTTTTGATATGGCAAAACTTATATATCGTTAAATATTTCAAATGCATATAAAACATCTTTAGAAAATCAAAATCTATAGAGCTACTTCTTGACCAATTTCTTCTAATTCATTTCCAGTGTCGGTCCTATTAAAAAAGATAATAAAATACCAGTCATAATTAAAAAGAAATAGATGCTTTAGATGTTCTATTTAGCATGCATTAATTAAAAGAGAAACAAGAACATCTAAACAAGGTAAAGATATGAATATGTTTAAAATAAAATTATCTAACCATTCATCGATAAAAAAAAGATTACAAATATCAACTAAAAGGTAAATAACTAATTATAAAGATTATGTTAATACAAACAAAACCCATAAAAAGAGTCTTGTTAATGGTAGTTTTACTTCATCTCTCTCCTATCTCTAATGCTCTCCCATCCACCCTTGCCTAGTCTTCTGTATTCAACACACAAAATGGAGGTTTTGTAACACTATCACATAACTCCATAAGCTCCATGACCATCTTCCTCTAACCCTTTCCTTCCACTTCTTGAGAGAGATAATAATGGGACCTCTTCTCCCACCACCACCATACTCTATTACAGCCAAAGACTTGCCGTATTTCATTGGAGCTCCGTTGTGCTATAAACCCCATCGCGAGCGGTTCGAATACCCCATCCTTCATAACATTGAAAATGAGTATTTTTGCTATTCTGAAAGTTTATTCATACACAAGGACAAGATACATACTTAAATCATCTCATCATAAACAGTTACCCAGAAGATGACAGAGATGACTCTTAAGACTACTCAGCAAAACCTCCAAAACAAAATTACAACTATATACAGTCAAAACTGAAAGACACGAAACGCTTGCAACTCTTTACAGATGATGGCTCTCGATACTAAGCTCATTTATCCTACACCGATGGATGAAACAAGTACATAATTAGCCAAACAGCAGTAGTGCTACGAACTGGTAGTTCCTCTGTACACAGATTTCGGGTTATCACAATGCCATATCCATGTGTCTTGCTCAGCCCGGCATTTTCTGTTTATTAGTCATACCTTTAACTTCCTAAGCAGATAGAATGGCACTATGTGATTGATCGGAACAGAGATTGTTGCAGGAGATACCAAATTTGGCCTTCTCGTGGTCGGTATCGTTCAATGAAAGCAGCCTTTTCTGTATCAATTTCATAAATAGTTTACAAATGAGAAGATTGTTTATATCATTTAATGAAGTAATATAGGATTAATTGTTAATCATATTTTTTGATTGGCTTCGGAAGCTCAATCAATGGCATTTGACAAGATGCACAACCGTAATTTTTTCTAGAGTTACATCGAAACATCATACTAATGTAGCATGCATAATAGATTATTCCCCACAAAGCCATTATTCCAACATCAAAACATTATAGCATGCATAGCCAGATAATTCCCCAGCAAAAAAGGGTTTCCAAAAAAAAACTTCTAGTGAATTTTCGAATAGGAAACAAGTACTAAATCTCCAAGTGTGACTATAAAGGTAGTAGTGGCTCTTCTACAACCATTCCACAGATTGAAACGTACTTTCAGTAGCAAATGAAACCTAGGTAAGAGCACCTTCTCAACTTATGTAAAGGACAACTTAGCATATTGGTCAGGAAGCAAAGTCTAATAAAACATAAAGGTGATCTTGTCAGTCTTGTTAGTTATTGCAATTTTTCAAACGGCAACTTCTACCATATCTCAACCCCCCATCCTCCAACCCAAAGCTAAAAAAAAAATCACCTCAGATCTTGTAACTTACAATCAATCTGGGATAAAATACAATCCAGTAAGAACAACTTCTCGACAAAATATAAAAGCACCATATTGAACGTCCAGTTAAGGTAAAATCAAAGATGAGCGAATGTCAGGATAAAACTATCAAATGTCTTAATCAAGTTCAAAGTTAAGTTTTGAAGCTGAAGCCTTATGCTAACTAGAAAAATATTTGAACTATAGAAGGAAAAGATGATACAGTTAATAGAAGCTGTTAAAACACCACAAACAAGCATAAATCTTTTGGGAAGAAATTTTTTACCAAATTAATAAGAAAACAGTGATAACACTTGCCAATTTGAAACAGTGATATTATATGAAAATTGAATATGTTACAAATCTTCAAGCTAATAGAACTTCACCCCCTTTAAATTTCAGGTCCCTAAATTTGGTGAACCACCCCAAGTTTTCACTTGAAATACAATTTCCATGGCCCAAAATGATGGAGCAAGATTGTGTGGTAACTAGGCAGGTTGCGATAACTACAATTAGAGAATGTATCCGAATGCCTTCCAGATCAATGCTGCTCTCATGATTTGTATTAATAGTCATCCTACAACTATAGCCACATTTACTTCTCTCTCTCTCTCTCTCTCTCTCTCATGACATCAACATACAATTGCTAGTAAACTACATGATCGAGTCCATACAGAAGAGCAGCATACGCACATGCCTCCATGACATTCTATATAACAAGAATGTGAATGGGTGGCTGTCTGATTCCAGACTTCAAACCTAAATCTCTAAAATTAACATTAGCAATAGCCGTTTTAGGGTTGATAGATGCATCATGAAAACATATAGGATAAATCCAGAACAACATGAAGCAAAAGAAATACTGGGCATAGAAGAAATGACTTACATAATCCTCAAACACAGGACTTGTCAAATTGACAGCGAGGTTTTTCATCAACAGCAATACCTGGGATAATGCACGTAAATTTGTTACATAAATCAGCAGCTTCATCAGAGAGAAAATAATTGAGAAAAATCTAAAGCATACAATCTCTACTGAGAACAAGGGGGTGGGACAGTATTCTTTTGCTACTAAACCTGATAACCACAGAAAAATGGTAAAACAAAAGAACTAGACTTTTGAAGAGGACGGACGTACAGTTTCCAGATTTACTTGGTCCATCTGCTTCAGTCTCTGCAAGTGACCAGTGGTATTGGGATCAAAGACACTGCCAATGAACTGGTAAACTTGAGCGAAATCTGGCATTACTGCATCAAACGGAAAGTAAGCTTATCAGCAATAGTAGGTCAAAAAAATTCATGAACTGATAATAAAAAATACAAGCAATATTAATAACTACAACTGTTTAAAGCAGCATTGAGCAGAAAATACTTGACTCCAGAAAAAGGTGAATTCCAGAAAATACGGGTTCTCGAGCATGTGCTCTAAAGCATGAGTATCTCCCAAGCTAATACAGTACCAAATTGTAATGACCTATGGAAAGCCCAAGCCACATCTAAGCCTATCCTCACAAAAGAAATAGTAGATTGCAATTGAAACCTCTTGGAATCATTACAGAAGGTAAGAACTTATCCATTGCTAGCAATGTGGGATTTCATTCACCATCTTCTATACTCAATTCGAGGTATTACCTCTCTCTTAAATTTTAAGGTCACTCATAGGTCATTCCATTATAGGTGGCACAGCTTAAATCCCACACTTTTGACTAAATTGCTTTGATACTAATAGAAACGACAGCAACATCTGTGCTATAACCCTAAAAAAGACTAATCAATTTGAAGTTTTCCTAAAATCACTTATAAACCCAGTTTCACCTAGTAAATAGCCAATGAATTTATTACCCATGATTACTTTTATAACATACCCACCCAATGTGGATTATTCATATTCCCAATGGAGGACAAGGATGCTACAAAATAATAGGTGATTGAAAAATAAAACATGCATTTTCAAGTGTTAAGCTAAAATAAAATCAGCGAAATCTGACCAGACAAGAAAAGCTAGACTTGTGCATTCATGAGCTCCAAAAGTTGAAGGATAAATGATTGTATATTTAACATAAATTTGGAATACTTATAAAAAAAAAACATATATTTGGAATCAAAGGTGAAGCATACGGGTGAAAAGAATTACAGTTGAGACATGCAGCATTTAGAAAAGACACAAGGAAAAGAAGAAACATATTAACCCAACCAGGATTTACATCATGGAAGTTTTTTTTTGGTATAATCTTTTTCCTGATAAACTATTGTTAGAACCAAACTCCAGAATGCATTGCACCTGATATGAACCCGTGGGAATGGAATCCCTTGAACCCACAATCAATTTGAAAACTCTCCAAGAAAGCCAAAATCAAGTCAATGGATGGAGAACCGCACCCCCAGAGATTCCATTATGACAGTGCTACTGCACGATTAGTTGTAATAAAAATGTTTAAAGGAGGGAATGCCATTTGTCATTCTCATAGTTCTGTAGTGAGGAAACATGGCACAGCGGAACTCACTCTCTGATTATGCCCAAACCTCAATTGTTAAATTAGAAAATTGAAAGAAAAAAATTACGAAATTACGAACCTCTAACTGGCTTTCCATGATCCTCTTGATCGACCTTTTCCCCTCTCGGCCAAGTCCTTGGAGTGCTTTCATTACTACTACTATAGCAGCAATTATTTGCAATGGGTGGCTCAACCAATCCCGCATCATCTAAAAAACCCAAATAAATATATGTTATGTAAACAGAATGAGGCCAACATATTTTTAGAAGAAAAGAATATAAAATAAAGTTTCAACTCGCAAATCAGGTAGGAACAGCTCAAAACCTTTAGTCACTTGTGAGACACAGGCTACAGGCGCAGAGTTAAGACTCCATGTAGACAAAGTTGAACTGGTTATTGGATTCCCAGGAACTGATGATGAATCTGGCCTGTAAACATATGCAGGTTGAAGCATAGCAGATGAAGATTGATATGGGCTAGTAACTTGGGATGAAACTGAAACTGCAAAATTCACACAAGCGGAAGATCAGCTCAAATTCTAATGGAAACTACAACATTAAAAAAGAAGAAGAAGAAGGCCAACCATCCCAACCATTTTTAGGGGCTTTCTGTGGATACGGATGAGCTGCCTTTCTCTTTGGTCGAGGCGGTGGCACATGCTCACTTGCTCCACTCTTCTGAACCTTCAGAAAATACTTCTGTGCATGACTACGAATCTGCAAAAGGAAGAACAGTAAAGGCAAAGACAACGGGATAAGGTGGAACAGGAGACAATAGACTAATTCTCCAACACAAAGGCTCAGTTTAAAGCTTTTCGTGCTCACATTATCCGATAGTTTCTCAACTTCAAGGTAATAAGTAAGTCCGCACCACTAAACTTACCTGGATAACCGTCTTAGACCCTACGAATGCTTCAATTTTCTTCCAGTCCCGATCAAATCTGAAATGATTCAAGCAAAAAGATAAATTAATTTAGAAACAATTAACAGAACCAGAAGGTTTTCTCTCATATACAGAAACGGCTCCGATAACAGAAGTATTTCAGGTAACTGTTCAGAATTTTGGCATTCAATTATTGTGATCTAGAATCTTCCACTGAAAACCCCAAGATAGAAACAAAAATCTATCATTTCCCCTCAATTCCTCAATATTCTCAGCAACCAAACAGAAAAAAAAAAAAAAAAAGAGAGAGAGAGAACAAATTCCCAACGCTGAAAAGAAACAATTTCCAAGGAATAACAAGCACTCACAGTTGGAGAGCTTCGAGGAACTTGTCGTGCTCCTGCTCCGTCCAGCTCTCCCTTGACTTGGTAATCGTATAGGGTTTCCGGACCTTCTTATTCGCATCATCCGGGAACGACGCCGTAGAAGCACTTGCAGCGCCGGTGGTGGTGGTGGTCGGCGGCGGCAGAGAATTGGGACCGGCAGGAGAGTCCATAGTAGCGGGATCGAAGAAGTAAAACCCCTGAGCAGGGTTTGGGCTCACAGACACCATAACGCTTGAATCCACAAAGCTCTTATTTCCTTTGTTTCTTGCCCGCTCTCTTTTCCTCCGTTCGCTTCCTAAATGATAATTGATAACAACTCGACCGCCTTTTGAATCCCATATTTATATGCAGAAGCAGAGTCTGTAGACTGTGCCTACCACTTTGCGGACTACCGTACACGTGGAGGTTTCGTTTCTTACAAGCTTTGGAACTTAGAACTTACGGTGATTGTGGATGCGCCACGTGACTCCTCGTATACCTCTGGGTTAATTTATTAAAGAAAAAGACTTTCTGTTACACAAAATATTTTTATGTATTTTTTGTGAACTCCGATATTTTGATTAAAATAATTATTTTATATTAAAAATAATAATATAATTAATCACATTAATTAAATATATAAAAATATATATAAAAATAACCGTACATAAAATTTTAAATTTAAATTTTTTATACCCTTACATAAACAATCCACTATAGTGATAACAAAAATGATAGAGCTATTACTTATTAACAATTTATTTATAATTATGAATTAAAATAATATATTTATTTTGATTTGATATTTTTAAATATTTAAAAATCCTATTTGCAACTAAATTGTAAACATTCCGTATTGGTCATATACGATTTATTTTCACTTATAAATTAAAGGAATATAATTTAGAATTAAAAAATAGAATTTTTAATTATAAGACATTAATTTGATCAGTTTCTTAGTCTGTTACATTAAAAAGTGTTACAAATTCTTTTAAATCTCGAACAAAATTTCAATTAAGATTTTAATTTTTTAACTGTAATTACAAAAGATCAAACAAAAATTTGTCTATATTTTCGCAATCACTATCACATTTTAGAAAAAAAAAAAAAAATTAGATTTCTATTAAAATAAAAATCTCAAGTTTCTTGCTATTCATTTATATATTAATGAGATAAGATTTGAGCAGGTGTTGAGTTCGGAAGATCGGAGTGTATAAGATACATGATATTTTGTATGCTTGGTAATAAAGATTTTACATATATGTATTATATTATAGTAATAAGTCTATAAACTCATTAAACGACATTGAGTTAATGATAACTCTTCATTTGTGGATTCAAATATTCATGAGATTGACGAGAGTCCTCTCATTCTTTAAGGGTGAGGTGTTGTGTTTGATGCAAAGAGCTGTCTCTTAAACTTTGTCTAAAAGGAATAGGATGGAGGAAGAACTTCAAAAATTGTGGGAAGGCTTTAGTCTCAAGAATCAAAAGAAACACGTAGTTGTGTTGGATCAAAAAGCAATAGACAAATCATTAGCAAAAGGAAAATGTTTTCTGCTAGCTTTGATAATTGCTTACAAGCTGATTAACATGGAGGCTTTTAGGACAACTATGTCCAAAATATGGAGACTAGAATGATGGATACAATTTGTAGATGTTGGTGAAAATTGGGTCCAATTGGAATTTCAATATGATTGTGACAAGTATAAAGTTATGAAGGGAAGACCTTGACCCTTTGACAGAATGTTGGTTTGTCTGTAGGATTTTGATGGTAACACTCCACTAAAGGACATTCATTTCTCCAACGAAACTTTTTGAATTCAAGCACATAACATGCCTCTAGCTAGTATGACATAAGAGGTAGGAGTGAAAATATGTTATGGTAGAAAATATGTTATGGTATGGGAAAGGTGGTGGAAGTCGAGATAGATGAAAAAGGTTTTGGCTGGGGAAGCTTCCTTCAGATCAAGGTGGAGATTGACATCACCAAGCCATTGACAAGAAGCATATTATTAACCATCGACTAGAAACAATTATGGATTCCATTCAAGTATGAAAGACTTCATTCTTTCTATTTCCATTGTGGGGTCATCAAACATGTACAACACTGCTCAGGAATCAATCAAGACAGCAGCAAGACAGGGGGAAGAGTCAGTATGGCCCTTGGTTACAGGCCAATCCTGCCAAGTCTAATGGACATGCTACCAAGAGGTATGGTGGAGACATTGCTCAACCACCACAGCAAGTCCGGCATTATGGGAACTCAGGGGAGGTGCTCAATAATGAAACAAACTCTACTATGTCAAAATTACAAAATTTTTCTTTGGACAAGATGGAAGAAATCCCTGTAAAACAGGAACTAAGGGAGCATTTAAGGAAAATTGCAAGTTTTGAAAAGTTTCCTAAAATGCTCAATGAGAAAATAGATTTGACTTCCTTTCCACCTTTGAAAATCCCGCTCTTAATGAGAAAGTTTTAAAGAAGGAGAGTCAGCACAAAATGGAGGATAAAATCATTATGCCTATAGAGGCAATCGAGGAGATGAAGGATCTCTCATAGAAGGAAAGTTCATAGTCAACTGATCCCCCTAATTCAGGCTTGTCTATTGTTAGTCAAGCTAATTCTCTGAACCAATTTCTTTCTCATCAGATCAAGGAACTAGTTCAGTCCAAAAAAAAATCTAAATGGAAGATGAGAGCTTGAGATAAGTTTTTCAATACAGTTTCTATTGATCCTATGAATATTGAGTTGTCTCCCATCACTAGCTCTAGCAAAAGAGAAGGAGGTATATTTGGGGAGGAAGGTATTGATGGTAGCTCTATTAAAAAATAAAAAACACTGGCATTAGTTGGTGGCACTTTACAGTAGGATGAGTTGGTGGTGGCTGCTCAGCAGCACCACTAACAACCATGAATTGTATAAGTTGGAACTGTCGAGGGTTTCATAACCCTCAAACAGTTCATGAGCTTCATCTTATGGTGAAGAACAAGCTCCCATTATTCATATTCATTATTGAAACAAAATAAAGTAGAAGTAGAGTAGAGAAAGTGAGACATGGTTTAGGCCTTGAACATAGTTTTGTGGTGGACAACAAAGGCCTAAGTGGAGGTTGCCTTTTTACGGAAAGATGAGATGAATGTAATTCTAGAATCATACTCTCATCACCATATCCCTCTAAGAGTTTCTTATATGGGTGAGAGAAAGGAGTGGTTGTTAACTAACTTTTATGGGTTACCAATAACTAGTAAAAGAATAGACAGCTAGAGATTACAAAGAGCATTGAAACCAACAAATGAGATGGCTTGGATTTGAGTGGGAGACTTCAACGAGATTAGGCATCAGAATGAAAAGTTTGGAGCTGCTATAAGACCCTCCAGTCAAATGGAAGAATTCAGATTTGCTATTGAAGAGTGTGGGTTAAGTGACTTGGGTTTCCAAAGTGACAAATACACCTGGAACAACAATAGAAAGGTCCTAGTTTACCAAAGAGCGACTTGATAGAGTTTATGGAAAGTTTGCATAGCATGACTTATTTGCAAATACTATAGTGAGAAGTGGAGCAGCTCAGTGCTCAAATCATAGACCCTTCATGATCACAATGGACTCTAGAGTACAGGAGGAAAGAAAAGGAGAAAGATCATTTCGATATGAAGTTTGGAACAAGCCTATGCTTATTACTAATAAGTTAAAGAAGACTGTTGAAAGCTTGCTCAGATGCCAAGCAAAGCTAAAGGAGTGGAGTAAAGAAAGTTTTGGTAACCTTAAAAAACTTATAAACTCCAAACTTCATCAGATCTTAGTTTTATAGAAGGCTAACACAGCAGATCAGATGAGCAGTATCAAGGCTTTACAAAAGGAGGTTGACAAGCTTCTTGAAGAGGATGATATTAATTGGAAACAAAGGGCTAAGCATAAGTGGCTAAGGGAAGGAGATAGAAACATTAAGTTCTTTCATCAATGTGCTAACCAATGAAGGAAGACTAGTACTATAAAGAGCATCAAAGATGATAGTGGAAATGAAGCTGTATCTCTAGAGGCTATTGTTGTCCAGTTCCAATCAAATTACCAAGAGCTTTTCTCCACATCTCACCCTAAAGGCACAACAAATTGTTTGAGGACCTTGAAGCCGAAAGTGATTGCTGACATAAATTATTACCTTTCAAAGAAGTTCGCCACTTAGAAAGTCGAGGAGGCCATTTTCTAGATGAACTCCCTTAGCTCCCCTAAACCTAATGGGTTCCCACCTGCTTTCTATCAACACTATTGGAGCTCTATTGGCAAAGAGGTTAGTGATGCCACTTTGTCTGTTCTGAACTCTGAGGAGAGGGTTGATGAGATTAATGATACTCATATTGTTTTAACTTTCAAGGTGAAATCTCCTTCCAAAGTGACAGACTTTTGACCAATAAGTCTGTGTAATGTCCTATACAAAATCATCTCAAAGTCTATTGTCAATAGACTAAAAGAGGTTCTCCCAGATATTTTTATGCCTGGTAGATTAATATCTAACAATATGATTGTTGCTTTTGAGGCAATGCACATAATGAACAACAAGTTCACAGGGAAGGTTGGACATATGGTTGTGATGATCAAGGCTTATGGCTGGTTAAGCTGTGATGAATGGAAGGCTTATGGCCATATTGAATAAGCTGGACATGAGTAAGGCTTATGGCCATATTGAATGGAAGTTTCTCAAAGTTGTGATGATCAAGCTAGGCTTTGATCAGAGTTGGGTTAACTTGGTGACGTGTTGCATAGAATGCTATCTCATACTCACTACTGGTTAATGGTGTCCCTCAACATGCCTTTAAACCTTCAAAAGGTATTAGGCAAAGGGACCCTTTATCCCCTTATCTTTTCATCTTGTGTTCTGAGGTGCTGAGTTCAATATTGAAGCATGCAGAGAGTCAAAGAGCTATCACTAGCATCCCAATTGCTCATGGCCAGTTACATATTAATCATTTTTTTCCAGATGATAGTTTGCTCTTATGTAAAGTTAACTCTCTTGAGTGGAGTAGATTAATTCATATACTGAGCATATATGAAAAGGCTTATAGTCAAAGATTAAACAAGGAGAAAACCTTCATTCAATTCAGCAGGAATACACCAAGAGAAGTTCAAGAAATCATTTTGAACATTGCATGAGTAAGATCAATTGTGTCCTATGAGAAATACCTTGGTTTGCCAGCTTTGATGGGGAGATCTCGAGCCAATTCTTTTAAAAGCATACTCGACAGAATGAGGCTTAGGATTAGTAGCAACAAGGTCAAAACTCTTTCTTTGGCAGGCAAGGAGATCATTCTGAAATCAGTGGTGTAAGCTTTCCCTACATATTGTATGGGAGTTTTTAAACTCCCTTGCAGCCTGCTCATAAACATTAACAAAATTATGCAAAACTATTGGTGGGGTCAGCAAGATTAAGAGAGGAAAATCCATTGGATTTCTTGGAGCACTATGGGAAAAGCAAAATCAGCTGGAGGTCTGGGTTTTAGAGATCTAGAGAGCTTTAATCTGGCCATGCGTACTAAGTAGGTATGTCGCTTATTAGAATACCCTCAACCACTAGCTTTTCAAGTTCTTAAGTTGAAATACTTCCCAAAGGACTCATTCTTTCAAGCTAAATCGAGCATAAGTCCCTCTTCTAGTTGGACAAGCATTTTAGCTGATAGATCATTACTAGAAAAAGGAATAATTTGGAGAATTGAGAATGGCAAAGATGTTCAGATATGGAAAGACAAGTGGCTTCCACAATACTCCACATCCATAATTCATAGTGCAGTAAAGGTGTTGGAAGAGAATGCAACAGTGTAAGAACTCATTGATTCTGATACTAAACATTGGAAATCCTCCATAATTGATGAGATCTTCTCGAGAGAGGAAGCAACTATCATTAAAAGAATTCCTCTAAGCTGCAATGATAAGCCTGATAGACTGATATGGAAAGGTACTGTAGATGGTAAATTCACAATCAAAAGTGCTTACCATCTTCACAAAGAATTGATTAAGCAGTCAAAGGGCCAACCTTTTAATAGTATGGGTGGTAGAAATGTGTGGTCTGACATTTGGAAGTTAAGTATTTCCCCAGCAAATAAGATTTTCTTGTGGAGAGCATGTAGAGATGGACTTCTTACTAACCTGGACTTGTACAATAAAAAGGTTGTGGAAAAGCATAATTGTCCTATCTGTATGAGGGGGAGGAGTCAGTAGCTCATGCATTGTGAAGCTGTTTTGCAGCTCAGGATATATGGGGCTACTGTTCCAGAAAGTTGCAAAAAAATTCTCAATCCAAGATGTTCTTCATGAAACTGATAGAAGAAATGTGTAATAATGCAAAAAAAGAGATCCTGGAGGAATTTGTTGTGGTCTCTAGAAGAATTTGCTAGAGGAGAAACAATTTTGTTTTTCAAAAAGTTTTCAAGCACCCTAATGTAGTGGTGAAGCAAGCCATAGAAGATTTGCATGGATGAAATCTCTACATTCTATGGTAGTTAAGCAGCCAAGCAATATCAGCTCAATGGATCTAAGGCTGACCCTCTTCTAAAAATTCCTTTAAGATCAATTGGGATACAACAATTGATAATATTCAATGCAAAGTTGGTATTGGCATCATAGTTCGAGATCAGAATGGATCAATTATTGCTACAATGAGAATGAATCAATCTTTGTTTCCTTATCCTCTATTGCCATAAGTTATTCGAAGCTACCAAGTTTGGGTTACATCTGGTACTTCAACATATCCTGATGGAAGGAGATTCATTACAGGATTCAAGCAATTACTAAGGAAGAGAAATCCTAGACTTCTACAGGGATGAAAGTTAGTGACATCAAGCATCAGCTTCAGCACTATGCTAAGTAGTTCGTCCATCATGTGAGAAGAGACGCTAATAAAGTTGCTCATGTCTTAATTAGGGCTGTAAAAATAAATCGAAGAACCGGAAAATCGGCCCGAACTAGTTGGTTCGGTTTTGGACCGGTTCAGTTTGTGACCCATTCCTCCTTTTTAAAAATCGGTCATAACGGGTACGGTCTCGGTTTTATGTTTTCTAGGACCGGATCGATTTGCATATTTATATATTTTCAATTAATTTTTAATATTATATATAATAATAATAAATATTAATTATATACGAAATAATGTTATATTATAACTTATAACATAAAATTTTAATCTTAAAATGAACATTTATTTGACCATATGTTTTAAATATAAAATATATATTAATTACATTTTATGACTTAATAAATTCTAAACATATTTCTTTTAATAAATATATTGGTATTACTATATACTAATAGTATTAGTGTATTACTAATATTTATATAATATATATATAAGTATAAGAGATTATATATTTAAAATATATTAAAAACCAGAACCGGTAAAATTGAAAGTATCGATTTAGAAGGATAATCGGTGCAATGTCAATTCTTGAAAATACAAAATCGATATATATCGGTTCAATTTCAAAATTTATCCAAAATCGAACTAAACTAGATCCCGATTCGGTTCCAAAATTTATCCAAAATTAAACTAAACCGAACTCGTTACACTCTTAATCTTAACTAAGAATGCCTTTCTTATTTCTAATGTAGGAGTAGACATGAAGGATCCTCCTTCATGCATATTGTCATTGATATAACTTTTTTTTTTTATGAAAGATATATCTTTTCTTTCAAAAAAAAAAAAAAAAAGAAAGTCTAAAATCATTAAAAATTAAAATTCAATTGATGATTACATAATTAATATTTAACGTTTTCCTCCCTTACCTTTTGTGTTTCTTACTGGGGAAGGGGAAACGTGGCGCGGTATCCCAGCTTTTTACATGTGAAAGGGGTCAAAATTTGACATTTTCCAAACCAAAAAATAATATAAAAAGAAAATGCGGAAAGATGTGGCGTTGAGAGTGACAGAAACCATTTTAATCAACCTTGGGTTACATCACAGGTGGCACCAAAGTTCTAGCACCATCGTGCCACACGGTTTAGGTGATGGAAAAGATTCAAGGCCATGTTTGTATGATTAAAAAGTATCTTAAAATTTTTATAAATAATATTATAATAGTAAGATTTATTTTGTTGAATTTTAAAAAATAAAAAAAAATATTTTTTAAAATAAGTATTGCATTGGCGTTAATGTAAATGAATAAATAAAGTTAAAATTTTATTTAAATATTATTTTTTAATATTATTTTTTTAAAAGTTTATAAAAATTATATTGATTTTTATATTTAAATAATGATTATGTAATTATTAGATAAAAAATTAAAAATTAAAATAGAAAAACATTTTATATTTAAATGACATTCAAGAATGAAGATTCTAGATATTTTAAAAGTTGAGAATTACCCAAACAAAGAACAAGGTTGCAGTTTTTTTTTTTTAATTTTTTAATTTTGATATGTATGATACATATTTCTTAAACCAACAAGATCGTAAATTCAGAGCATTAGCATTTGTTTATACATATGCATATGCAAAATTATCTCTTTTGCATATTCACTTTGTCATTCAAGCAAAATTTTCACATTGGCTTATGCATATTTGACACAAAATAATAATAAAATATTATTATTTTACTATTATTACTTTTTTGCTAAAATCAATTTTTTTTATATATATTTTACAATTAATATCCACTATATACATTTGACATTAATGATACAAATATAATAATAAAAAATATAATTTGTTAATAATAATATATTAAAAATATAATAAAATGAAAAAAAAAATATAATATATTATAATAATAAAATGAATGTACAAGTGAATGTTTGTTTTATTGTTAAAGGAGGAAAAAAATGAAAGGATTGTGTGAGAGAGAGTGGGATGAGAGAAATAATTATTAAAATATGATTTGTAGGGTGAATAGTGGTTATCCAAATTTAGATAAGCACTATTCATAAGTAGCTAAATATTTGAATATGCATAAACCAATGTGAAGGATTTTAGGGTCATATTATGCAAATATAACTTTGTATATACATATGCATAGACCAATGCTAATGCTCTCATAAGCAAGGTTGCATTCTCACATTTATTTTTGACCAAAACTACCACGTCATTCATATTCTTAGAGTACTTGTTAGTTACACAAAACCAAATTATCTCATATAATTATTATAATTTTCTCAAACTCCCATATAAAATATAATAAACAATTCAACTTTTTTAAATTTTAAAACAAAAATAATATTAAAAAATAATATTATAACAATATTTTATTTAACTTTCAATAAAGAATATCATCTCATCTCATATGAACTGCGTAACCAAATGATACCTTAATATTTAAGGAGCTAAATGCGTTGAGCAATCAAATTAGTGCGATGTTAAACTAAATGTTTTAGAGTAAGGTGAAGTTTATATATTTTGGGATTTATAACCCAAAAGCAAAAATTAATGTGAGACATTGCTTGATCCTAAAGAATGGACAATTTGGGGGGGACCATGAAATAGGTAAACTGTAGGCCCTGTGGCTTAAACCCTTTTTGTGAAAAACTTGAGAACCACACACACAGCTCACGCTCAGATACCTGCACCACCAGTTTGGGACCCCAACACCATTCCTTTGAAATAGGACATATCATTGATGATTTGATCCACCATTTGTGTAGGGGTGGGGATATCAGAATCCAGAGTTTGCTTGAAGCTTAAGCTCACACAAAGGTAAAAACAACACACTCTTTCTTTTTCGGCCACTAAATGTGAAGCATTTCAGAAGAATATGCTTTTCATATGAGTCATGTCATGGAGACCCTGCTCTCTGCAAATAAATAGGAAAGAGCTGAGATGCTCGGCTGAAAAAGGAAAGTTCTAGAATTGAGTTGCAACATACAAATCTATAAGATGAGCCAATAAATGAGATTCCCGCATAACAAATTTCATATGTTCGAATGGAATAGAAGGCCTACAAAGCTCATAACATCTCCAAAATTCAATAAGAAAAAAAGGGGGAAAAGAAAAATAAAACGAGAAGATTCAAATTGTTTTGAATTAATACAAACCTCATGGGCAGGAAAATGTTAGTGTTCTTAACTCTTAGGATTTAATCAAGCCAGCGAGTAATCCCATCATCTTCCCCTACTGCTGCCAAAATCTCAATGCGTACCTCCAAAACAGCCTGCATTTTGCCAACAGTAATAACATTTTAATAGCAACAAAAAGGCCAAAACAAAAATTGGAAAAGGGAAGTGGAGAGGTGGGGGTGCATTACTTGAGAACAGCTAATTATGGCAATGTTTTTTCTTTTTGATGAATAATAAAATTTTATTGAGACAAGTAATAAGGCAAAGCCAAGTATACAGGAAGTATACAAAAACTGAACCTATTACAAGTCAGGAAATAGAAAAAGAAACAAGAAAATCATGGACTTGTCTCGTGCAAGGGATCTCAATTTCAGTTTTTCCCTCCACATCCAGGAGCAGTCTCCTGGGAACTTCAACTGCCAGAAATTTGTGTCTCTGTTAAGGTAGGATCTAACCCAACACGACCAGATGGACTGCCTCTCGTCTGCACACACTAGTTTCATTAAATACAATTGCTGAAGCCCACTAAAATAAGGAATTAAAGAAAAACATCTAAGATCACCCACCAAGCATTCTGCATCGACCATTCCTCTAAACTCAAATATTTCTTCACCATAATTTTGAATTCCATTCCAGTGACCCTTCCGGTTGAGGTACTGGCACGGAATATTTCAATACCAGAACGTTTTGGGATAGTCATTATATGGATAAATTATATATTTTCCACCAACACTAATAATTATATTTGTGTTTATAAATATTTCCCAGCCAAGGGTGAAACCACTGTTGGACCTTAACAATAGGAAACTGGTTACTGGTCTATTCCTCAATTATGTTGAGAATGCCTCTTCACATACATGCATGGGCTTATTACTTATTATAGAGGAAAGATTGCAGCTTTTATTTTAAAAGCATGTGTTCTAGCTCTTAAATAAAAGAGAAATGATTTAACCACAAAGAGATCCCACAAAAGTAAACCCACAAATTAACATATCTTGATGTAGTACGTTATATTGTAATGCCACTTTTATTATAAAGTAGATCTAACATATCACATAAAATCATGTCAGTTTGTAGATTTACTTCTTTGTGTCTGTAGCACTTCTCTAAATAAAATGATAAAAAAAAAAAAAGATCTTCAAGTGGCTTTTAGAACATTATATTCATATTCAAAAGCTCAGCCCAGATCACTCGAGCTCCCCCTATATATATATTTTCTTCCCAAAACCCTTGCACTAGATTGTCGGGGTGCAGCACTCTCACAAGTCCCAAGTCCTAGCGGCTGAAGCACTCTCACACTAGATTTCCTTTATATATATTTTCTTCCCAACTCCCAGTGCCAAAGCAACTCGCAATCAACTATGGGTAATTATCTAATCTGACCTCAAATATCTCTCTGCCACAGGTCCCTTTCTTGTTTAGGCTTGTATGCTTTGTGGGGTTTCTATGCTTTGAAACTTATCCCAACTAACCAAATGAAATTTAACTTCCTCCCTCTATACAACCCCACAAAAAGTCTCAAAATAACTTCTCCAACCAATTAGCCACACAATTTGGAATGGGAAATAAAGATAGAAAATATTTAGGAAGGTTAGACAACGTACTTTTGACAAGGGTGATTTTTCCCCCTTTTGACAAATACAACATCTTCCAACGTGCCAACCTTCTCTCTACCTTCTCCAACACCCCATCCCAAACCGTATTGGCCTTGAACGTAGCCCCCAAATGAAGCCCAATCTCCGTAAAAGGATTCTCATAGAAAAGGCAAATATGCCCCTTAATGTCAGACTGGTCAGAAAAATAGTACCATCAACCTCAATCAATTATGTATATTTATCCCCTTCTTTTAACCATAGGGCCCTTGATTTCTACCTCCACGAAGTCTCCTCTATTAGAATAACCTTCCTCAAAATCTCATCCTCTAAAAGAATACTACCCTTTGTCTGACTCTCCAACCCCTGCAATTCCTCCTCAGTAGGAGATGCCTTATGTCTATCAACACAATTAGATAGTGTTGAGTGACATCCCAGGTTACCTATCCTTGTTTTCCTACATTTGTTCCCTCATCAAAATCCACCAAATTCATTTGTATTCATCCTTGTAGCTTTCGGGCTGCAACAAATTGATATCAGAGCTTTTGGTTCCAAATGGATCAAAAGCAAAATTATCTTATGTCTTTCACTTTCGATGCTCATGAAAGTGCAGATGATGTTATTGTTGATTGGTCAAAACTTCCAATCTACGATGCATATCTAGAAGAGGAGGAACCAATCTACAATGAATATTTACCAATCTTTGATTATGTAGAAAGAGACCAAGAACAGAAACATTGTGAAACTTTTGTGGAAGACTCGGTTTCTCGAAGAACCAAGATTAGGCTCATATCCTTCTAGAAGTACAAGCACAATTGTAAATGGGGCAATTTCTCATCCTTCCATCAAGTGTTTGGCTTGGTTGTGTGAGTGACATGCACAATTAGATAGTGTTGAATGACATCCACTATCCCCTGGTTAAGTGACATCCCAAGATTATCCATTTTTACTTTCCGTTCTTTTGTTTCTTTTCATACTCAATAGCTTTTCCTCATTTTATTTTCCCTTTGATCCTCACATATTCTTGCAAGTCATGTGCACTGTTTCAGTGAATCCAAATTTGTTTGTTGTCGCTACCCGAGGCTTGCATCAAACTCCTACATGTCATTTCATTGAAGTTAACGCGGCATGATGATGTGACATGATGCCGTGATGGCCTAACCTGGTAGCCAAGGTGGCATATGACATGTGCTGGATAAGACCTAGAATATTATTTATTTTGAATTTCGAATTTAACCATTTATGTGTCATTAGTGGTGTGTTAGGGAATAGAAAATAGTTGAACATTTAATGTTTATAGTTGTTGGACGTTGTAGAAGTGGTTGGAAGTTGTCTGCAACAATTAATAGTGTTCAGAGTTGTTTTCATTTATCAGGTTGTTGAAAGTTGGCTGAAACATTAATATGGGTGTTGAGAGCTCTGCCCCGTGCACCGCACCCTATATAACGACCATGAAATGGACAAAATGAAAATATCATTTTGAGTTTAAAACCCTCTTGCAAGTTTTGCATTTGAAGTTGAGTTCATCTTCTTCCATCAAGTGTTTGGCTAGGTTTTGAGTGACATCCACTATCTAATGCAGGCCATGAGCAATGACAAAAGAATATAGATTTGCAGAAGCGATGCATGTGACTTACAAGAATATGTGAGAATCAAAGACAATAAAATGAGGAAAAAGCTATTAAGGAAAAGAAATAAAATAAACAAAAGAACAATGGAAAGTAAAAATGGATAATCTTGAGATGAAACTCAACCAAGGGATAGTGATGCAATTGCACAATCAAAATCCTACATGTCATTTCATCGAAGCTGACGTGGCATTATGGCATGGCGACCTGACTTAGCAACTGAGGTAGCATATGGCATATGTGCTAGACAGAACCTACAATGTTATTTATTTTAAATTTCGAATATTAACATTTGTGTCTTTAATGGCGTGTTAGGTATAGGAAACAGTTGGACATTTAATGTTTATAACTGTTGGAGGTTGTAGAAGTGGTTGGGAGTTGTTTTTCATTTATTGTGATTATAATAAGTCAAAACCATGTACTCCTATAGGAGGACTATGAAATTGATGAAATGGGAATCAAATTTAGAGTTTTAAAACCCTCTTGCAAATTTTGTATCTGAAGTTGAGTTCATCTCCTCCTTCCATCAAATGTTTGGCAACCCCCAGGGGTTGGCTAAAGTGGTAAAGGCCTTGGACTTGGGGGTATGCTCCCCCCCTAGTCTAAGGTTCATATCCCCTTGGGTGAAAACATTATCTAGGGGCCATCAGACTGGGAGATCCCCTTGAACTACCTGAGGTGCACATGAGAGAAACTCCCTACTAAGGGCTTGTGCAATCTCGGGATTAGTCGGGACGCTCTTTCTGGACACCTAGTGCCAATTAAAAAAAGAAAAAAGAAAAAAAAGGTGTTTGGCTTGGTTGAGTGCCATCCACAATTAGATAGAGAGTTACATCCACTATCCTCTAGTTGAGTGACATCTTAGGATTATCCATTTTCACTTTCCATCGTTATTTTGTTTCTTTTCATACTTGATAGTTTTACCTCCTTTTATTTTGCCTTTGATCCTCACATATTCTTACAAGTCATGTGCATCACTTCGGCGAATCCAAATTCGTTTGTTGTTGCTGCCCATGGCCTGCATCAAATAATGATGTAGCTGCACAATCAAACTCTTATATGTCATTTCATCTAAACTGACATGGCATGATGACGTGGCAACTTGACCTAGCAGTTGAGGTGGCATATGGCATATATGCTGGACAAGACCTAGAATGTTATTTATTTTGAATTTAAGCATTTGTGTCTTTATGGTGTGTTAGAGCATTGGCAATGGACTAGCCAAATGTCAGTGCAAGTCCAAACTTTAGCTAGATGTGAGAAAAAGCCTCCACATTGGACTAGCCAATGGTCCAAAACTTGACATGGCATGATGACGTGGCAACTTGACCTAGCAGTTGAGGTGGCATATGGCATATATGTTGGACAAGACCTAGAATGTTATTTATTTTGAATTTAAGCATTTGTGTCTTTATGGTGTGTTAGAGCATTGGCAATAGACTAGCCAAATGTCAGTGCAAGTCCAAACTTTAGCTAGATGTGAAAAAAAAAACCTCCACATTGGACTAGCCAATGGTCCAAAACTTAAGACTTGATGAATAGTAAATCTTAATTCCTCTCCAAATATGGCTAGCTACTATTCACAATAGAAAACCATATTTAATTATTTCATCAATTCCCTCTCTTTGAATGGTAAAACATGCATGACATGCACATTATTTCTACTGATTGATAGAGTAGACACATTATTTCTATGAAGTATGAAAATCTAAGAAATATATAAATTATATTTGCAAATAAAAAAATAAAAAAAAAGTAAAAAATATAATATTATATTATTATTTTAAATTTATAATGGTTAGTCCAATGTGGACTCACCTAGTCAAAAATTGATATTATAGCCAAAAGTTAAAATTCTAGCCAAACTTTAGACTTGGCAATGGCTAGACCATTGCCAATGCTCTTAGGTATAGGAATTAAGAAGTAGTTAAACATTTAATGTTTATAGCTGTTGGAGATTATAGAAGTGTTTGGAAATTTTCTGCAGCAATTAATATGGGGTTGGGAGTTGTTTTTTATTTATTAGGTTGTTGGAAGTTGGCTGAAACATAAATATGGGTGTTGGGAGTTGTTTTTCATTTATTGTGAGCTATAATGAGACAAAAAATGTACTCCTATATAAGGACTATGACATGGACAAAATGAAGATCAAATTTTGAGTTTAAAACCTTCTTGCAAGTTTAACATCTGAAGTTGAGTTCATCTCCTTCTTCCATCAAGTGTTTTGCTTGGTTATGTGAGTGACATCCACAATTAGATAGTGTTGAGTGGCATCGACTATCCCTTGGTCGAGTGACATCCCAGGTATATCCATTTTTACTTTCCATTATTATTTTGTTTATTTGATTTCTTTTCCATACTCAATAGTTTTTTCCTCATTTTATTTGACCTTTGATCCTCACATATTCTTGCAAGCCACAGGCAACAACAAACGAATATGGATTCGCTGAAGCGATGCACGCAATTTGCAAGAGGATTTTAAAACTCAAAATCTAATCCCCATTTCATAGTCCTATAGGAGTACATGGTTTTGGCTTATTATAGCCCACAATAAATGAAAAATAGCTCTCAATACCCATATTAATGTTTTAGCCAACTTCCAACCTCCTAATAATTGAAAAACAACTCCCAACACCTTATTAGTTGCTGTAGACAACTCCAAACCACTTCTACAACCTCCGAAGGCTGTAAACATTAAATGCTCAACTACTTCCTATACCTAACATACAATTAAAGACAAATGCTTAAATTCAAAATTCAAAATCCAAAATAAATAACATTCTAGGTTTTGTTCAGCACATACCATATGCTATCTCAATTGCCAAGTCAGGTGCCACGTCAGCTTCGATGAAATGACATGTAGGAGTTTGATTGTACAATTGCATCATTCTCATTTTCTTCAAAAATCAACTTGAACTCAAGTTGAAACTTACGTCCTCCCAAAATGGTTTGCCGATCAGATTTACTCTTCGTTGCAACCACAAAGAATGCGACATCGTCCCATTTATAACTCTGCTCGTACTTCTAGAAGGATATGAGGCTAGTCTTGGCTCTTCGAGAAACCAAGTCTTCCGCAAAAGTTTCACAATGTTCTGTTTTTAACCTCTTTCTAGTTCATCAAAGATTGGTAAATATTCATTGTAGTTTGGAAGTTTTGACCAATCAAACAGAACGTCATCTGCACTTTCATTAGCATCGAAAGTGAAATACATAAGATAATTTTGCTTTTGATCTATTTCGAATCAAAAGCTCTATTACCAATTTGATGCAGAGCACGAGCAATGACAACAAACGAATATGGATTCATTGAAGCGATGCACATGACTTGCAAAAGGGTTTTAATGTCATTTCATCAAAGTTGACGTGGCACGATGATGTGGCAACCTAACCTGGCAGTTGAGCATATGGCATATGTGCTGGACAGGATCTAGATTGTTATTTATTTCGAATTTCGAATTTAAGCATTTATGTGTCTTTAATGGTATGTTGGTATAGAAAGTAGTTGAGCATTTAATGTTTTATAGCTATTGAAGGTTGTAAAAGTGGTTGAAAATTGTCTGTAGCAATTAACAGGTGTTGGGAGCTGGTTTTCATTTTTTAGGTTGGTGGAAGTTGGCTGAAGCATTAATATGGATGTTGGGAGCTGTTTTTCATTTATATATTTATTTTTATCGATAATCAAAAGATTTTATTCATAAAAGCCCAAGTATTCAAGGTCCTCAAAGAGTATACATAAGGAATGTCTAACTAGAGTTTACAACTAATAGTAAAAAGTCATGTACATTTAGTCTGTTACAAACATGGCCCCAATGAGAACAATGTTTTAAAGAAAAAAACTTTCAGCTCCTCCATTGTCTTCTCTTGGTTTTTGAAGCTTCTATGATTTCGCTCCCACCATATACACCAACACATACAAATAAGGACCATTTTTTAGATTGTTGCAACCTGTGAATTACCTTTGAGGCCCCTCCAGCTAGCTTGAAAATCCACCAATCTAAGAGGCATGACTCATGATAATTCGAGTCCTGTAAAAAAATAATCTCACATGGTCCTCGCCACCTCACAATGTAGAAATAGATGATCTATTGATTCACCATCTCTCTTACACATACAACATTAGTCCAACACCATTAGCCGACATTTCCTTAAGTTATCTGTGGTGAGAATTTTGCCCAATGCTGCTATCCAAACAAAAAAAAGCAGCTTTTGAAGGAGCTTTCATCTGCCAAATATTCTTCGATGGAAATGTTTTTTATTTATTGTAGGCTATAGTAAGTCAAAACCATGTACTCATATATAAGGACCATGAAATGGACGAAATGAAAATATAATTTTGAGTTTAAAACCATCTTGCAAGTTTTGCATTTGAAGTTGAGTTCATCTTCTTCCATCAAATGTTTGGCTAGGTTGTGTGAGTGACATCCACAATTAGATAGTGTTGAGTGACATCCACTATCTCTTGGTTGAGTGACATCCCACGATTATCTATTTTTACTTTCCATTGTTCTTTTGTTTCTTTTCCATGCTCAATAGTTTTTTCCTCACTTTATTTTGCCCTTAATGCTCACATATTCTTGGAAGTCATATGCATCGCTTCGGCAAATCCATATTCATTTGTTGTCACTACCCATGGCCTACATCAAATTGGTGTCAGAGCTATTGGTTTGAAATTGGGTCCAAAGCAAAATTATCTTAACGTATTTCACTTTCGATGCTAATGAAACTGCAGATGACGTTCTGGTTGATTGGTCAAAACTTCCAATCTACAACGAGTATCTAGAAGAGGAGGAACCAATCTACAATGACCATTTACCAATCTTTGATGAAGAAATAAAAAGAGACCAAGAATAGAAACATTGTGAAACTTGTGGAAAATTTTGTTTTTCAAAAAGCCAA
This sequence comes from Juglans regia, assembly GCF_001411555.2. Lineage (NCBI taxonomy): Eukaryota > Viridiplantae > Streptophyta > Magnoliopsida > Fagales > Juglandaceae > Juglans > Juglans regia. The sequence continues at coordinate 8,520,301 of NC_049907.1, forward strand.
GACTAGCCTCGTCTTTTAAGAAGTACGAGCAAAGTTGTATAGGGGAATATGTCTCATTCTTTGTGGTTGCAACGAAGATTAATTCTGATCAACAAACCATTTTGGAAGAACGTAGGTTTCAACTTGGGGTCAAGTTGATTTTTGAAAAAAATGAGATTGATGCAACTGCACAATCAAAATCCTACATGTCATTTCATCGAAGCTGACGTGACGACCTAACCTGGCAGCTAAGGTGGCATATGACGTGCTGGACAAGACCTAGAATATTATTTATCTTGAATTTCGAAATTGAGCATTTATATGTCTTGAATGGTGTGTTAGGTATAGGAAGTAATAGAGCATTTAATGTTTATAGCCGTTGGAGGTTGTAGAAGTGGTTGGAAGTTGTCTACATCAATTAATAGGGTGTTGGAAGTTGGTTGAAGCATTAATATGGGTGTTGGGATCTGTTTTTCATTTATTGTAGGCTATAATAAGCCAAAACCATGTACTCCTATATAAGGATCATGAAATGGAAGAAATGAAAATATCATTTCGAGTTTAAAACCATCTTGCAAGTTTTGCATCTGAAGTTGAGTTCATCTTCTTCTTCCATCAAGTGTTTGGCTCGGTTGTGTGAGTGACATCCACTATCCCCTGGTTGAGTGACATCCCATGATTATCCATTTTTACTTTCCATGCTCAATAGTTTTTTCCTCATTTTATTTTGCCTTTGATCCTCACATATTCTTGTAAGTCACGTGCATCGCTTCAGCGAATCCATATTCGTTTGTTGTCATTGCACGTGGCCTGCATCACTCTCCAACCCCTGCGATTCCTCAATAAGAGACTCCTTATGTCTATCCACTCCCAAAGACTTGTTCATTCCATTCCTTAAAATCCTTTTTCAAAACTTTTAACTTATCAGCCAATATGAAACTAGGGGTACCACACAATTCATAGGAAGTCCACCGTTGTTTCACCATATCTTTGAAACCATCAGCCAACAACCACATTTACAAACTTAAAATATATACGAATTTCGTGAATACCCCCACAATCCAAAAGAATAGGGAAATGGTCAGACAAATTCTAGACAAACACTTTTGGTACACCTCAGGGAAATGAGATTCCCACGAGCGAGATACCAAAAACCTATCTAAACGGGAACCAATTCCTATTATTGGACCACGAATAGGCACCCCCTGCAAGAGGTAAGTCAACAAAATCAATCTAAAAAATGAATTCAAAGAACTCCCTCATCGCCAAGGTAAAATTGAAATCCGACGATCTCTCACTCGAAAAACAAGTGACATTGAAATCCTCCATCACACCAAGGCACATCCCACCAACTAATAAAACCAGCAAGCTCTTCCTCCAAAAATCTTCTGCTGCTGTCCACTGTAGGGCCGTAAATACCAACAAAAGCCCATTCAAAACCATCATCTACATTTCTAAAATGACAGGCTACCAAAAACTCCCCTATACATTCCTCCAAATATCCATGCATATAGACATGCACGAACTAGAATGATCGATAATAGGAATGAAATCCATACGATGCATTACGGAAAGTAGATAGTCAGACATGCAATCTTTGATTTGGCTCTGCTCTCAATCACCCAGGGGAAGGGATAAAGAGACATTCAAGTGAGATAAAGAGACTTTTTTTTGATAAGTTAAAAATATTATATATCAAAGGAAAAACCAAGTACACTGAATGTATACAAGAAAAAACTTTGTCTAAAATGACCCAAAAAGCCCGTGAAAAGAACAACCTAAAATACACCAGACCGGTCCCCAACCCTTGTTTTTTGTAGAACTAAAACTCTACCCGAACACCCAACCCCAAACCCTTGATTCAAGTGAGCATGTGTCAAATTGGCTTGAATTGTAGTCAATCACAGTTTGGAAATGTTTTTATTTACAAGTAAAATAACATTTTATTGAAAGTTGTAAACAGGCATAGTCCAAATACGCAAGAGGTATACAAACAGCATTCACCTAGTTACAAAATTAGGAGCTAGAAAGTGATACGAGAAAATCATTTAAGCAAGCTAAATTAAAAACACAAGATGAGGCCCAAAGAAATAAAGTATGAAAGTAGAAACTTCTAAGCTCATCTGGAGAATGCTCCTTATCTTCAAAGCTTCAACCATTTCTTTCAATCCATAGACACCACATGATACATAAAGGAATCATTCTCCATACATCCTTTCAATCACAGTTCGGAAATGATAGAAATTGAGTTCTTTTTCTTGCCCATAACTTCTACCTTTTCAACCCTAATTAATGGCTGTCCGCGTGGATCTTTTGAACCAAGAAGAGGTCTTAGCGTTTATCATTGGGTTAGAAATTTTTCCCTACTAATTATACTCAGCCATGCATCACTACAAGAATCTGCTTCCATTCAATAGGACCAGATCAAGACTTGAACGTATTCTCTCTAGTCTAGCCAACTGCTCAATAAGACCAGTTCACGTCAATATTTTAAGCAAGAGTATACGGGGTCACACTTTTTTTTTGGTAAGTATACAGGGTCACACATTAAGTATAGTGTCCCGATCCTTAATCTGAGGCTAACAAAAAACCCAAACCGGGGTTGTTTTTTTCAAAAATGATCAAATTTTTTGAAAAAAAATAATCCAGGGGAAAAGGAGGGGGGGGGGGGGGGTAGGGTTGGGCAAAGGTTGGGTAGTAGATGGATGCATGATACCGATAGAGCCTTAGTTTCCAAACTAGGGTGGCTTCTAGCCATAAGTATGCATGGATTAGAGTACTAAAGTACAAGTACCATAAAAATACCACCTTTCCTAAAACTCAGCCCAGAAAAAGAGGCCCTTGGATTTGGAAAGGTATGCTGGGGACTCAAACCCTCCATGAAAAAAGGCTCACCTACAAATGGAAACTCCCTATGGCAGGCCAATTTGCACCATAGACAAACAAATCCTGCTTTGGAAAGTGGTTTGGCACACTGTCCCCACTAAAGCATGCCAGCATTGCCACACTCCAATCTGTGGACATGTTACTAGTTGATTGGGTCGAATTAGCTCTTAAACCTAACCCAATCCTCAATATCAACTTGTAAGAGATCCACCATTTCCTCTTGCTTGTCACTAACAATTGGGTTATTGACCCGATATGGCCAACAAGGAACAAAGGGACTCATGAACATATTAGACGAATTCCATTCAATGGATGGCCAGATCAAGAAAATCAGTAGGGAAAACTTGATGTCGTGGCAGATCACCTCCCCTACGCGCACCCAGTACACTTTTGGTAACCTTTTTTTTTTAATAAGTAAAAATATTATATATATAAATAAATAGGAGTAACCAAGTACATTAAACGTATACAAGAAAACACCTAACCCATACAAGAGAGCCCCTAATGACCTAAAAATCCCATGAAACCTACCCAAAATACACCAAACCTGAATTGGACACCTCCCCAACCCCAACCCCTTGTTTCCATAAAACTATTCCTCTACCAGAACATCCCACAACGAGATCATCTTCACAATGCCCTCCTTTTATTCTTCCCTCGACTTGAGCTATCTCCCTTAGCATTGTAGTTGATTAAACATAGAAGACGCTTTAACTCCCTGTTTTTCTTAAAATGTGATTTGGTTACAAGTGCATAACTCACCTCAATCGCAGTGAGTAGAGCTTTAAATTGATCTTCATATTCTCCCTGTTCTCCATATGAAAGCCCCAAGATTTGCTGAAGTCCGTTAACTTTATTCAGAACCCAATATGATGGTGAACCCGTTATATCGTTTAATGGAAGGGATAGAAACCAAGGGAACAACATTATCTCCAGCCACCGTACCCAACTGCACTCCTGATTCCAAACCTTCCCTCACATGAGGCACCAACGACAAACCGCGAGTGTCCATTGTTTCTGCCACCATTACAGGTTCCTCCCCTCCACCAACATTGCTTGACTTTGCACCACCCCCCAACGATCCTTGTCGTGTCGCTTTGTCTGGCCCTACTGTTCCCTCCATAGCATAGGAAGGGGAAGCACTACCTTTTGTAACCTCGTTTGCATTTTCCAAAAAGAGGTTTGACTGTTTCTTCCAAAATATTCGAGACCCTAGAGGGTCCCCCGTCTTCAACTAAGGATGAACCCTGGACAAAAGTATCAACCCCATATGCATATGTTGATTGAGGTCCTACAGCACCCTCAGGAGGCATAGTGACACCGGCATGGACAAAGATGCCAACGTCCAACGACCCCATCTGTGACGGCGTTGAAACGCCCTTTGCCGGCACACTTGTGGCCTTCAAACCCGAAGGATCTACCCCCCGGCCTCCCTCATCCATGCTCAACCCACCGCATAAACCCACGACTAAGTCCAGCCCCTTATCCACTTTAATCATCAGATCTCTCACATACTCCATAACTCCCTTCAATTGAGCTTTGACATCCCACAAGACCCCCTCCACCTCTCCCAATGTCACCTGAAGGCCTGTCTCCTACAAGTGTCTTACTCTTTCCTTCTACCGCTGAGCTGTTCTAGACCGGACTACCCACCAATGACCTCAACACTGCCACGTACGAGGCACCTTTGACTGAGGATGGCCTTCCCACTGTTTTTCCAAACTCCCCAGTAACACTTCGAATGGACTGCAGAAAGCCTTTCCATCCAATGTCATTAGCGCCCTCCAAAAACACCAACAATCATTTCCTCCTTCCAATCCAGAATTCTGAGAGTTGCAGAAAGCTGCCCCTTGCATTAGCATGATGTTGAATGATAAAAACTCCATTACCCATCCTTAACTCTCTGAAGAAACCTTCATGATAGATAAGTTCTAAACAATCCTCAATCCCCTTATCCACCCACGAAGCTATCATCCCCTCTAGACACATGAACTTAGCTATCCTTTTGCTACATTCAAAAATACGAAAATTATTTCTTCCCTCTTTCGTAAAAACAAAAGTTTTTTATTCCACTTTCAAGCATCTCTTGCCTTCCAACTGAGATGAGTCCACATCGCGCGTCGTCATCGTCAAATCCCTCTGTGTCCACTGCTCCTTACTGCCCCAACTTCATCTTCTTAAAGTAAAACATTAGAGCTTCGTCCAGGTCTGTTTCTGCAAAAAAACACCCTGTCGCCGGAGAGGGGGTTAACGTCGGATGGCCCTCGATGGAGTCACTGGGGCCCGTCGACCTTATCTATGCCGGCGGTGAGGGGTCACTTACCGTTCTAGAGTGGGAGAGGGTGGCGGCATTTATGTAGGGAGATAGAGACAGATCTGGTTTCAGCAACAGAGGCAGACGACGGAGAGATGGAGACAGAGATGGACGTTGAAGGCAGAGGCAGAGACGGCGAAAGACGGCACAAGACTACACAGACGACGAAAATCGAGACAGAAGCTACGAAATCCGGTCGCTGAGGGAGGACCCACACCGACCGGCCCTTAGCGGCTGCACTGGGGCCCGTCAACCAAGTCTCTTGCAGTGGTGAGATCCCGCACGCCGGCTAGGGTGGGGGAGGGGTGGCGGCGGGTCTAGGTGTTTAGTGATTCAGTCCTTCTTCCCTTCTTCAGAAGTACCCACTAGGCTTCAAAGTTTTTTCAAATACACTCTTGGTAACTCCCACCATGTATGATCTTTCCATTTGCGAAAACCAATCCACGTCAGCAGCTTTATGTAAGGATGATGCGGACTTTATTCTCCATAGATGGACAAAAAATTGCCCACCTTTGGCTCCCAATATTAAAGAGGTCAAAGCTGCCCTTTTAGCAGTGTCTGAGGCAACTAAGTTGGATTTGGGAAAAAGTGATCATGGAAGGTGATTCTATAGTTTTGCTGGCAATCCAAAAAACAGGTCTTATCAACAATTGGAGAGTTTTCCCAGTAGCAATTGACATCCAATTGTTTTCAATCAGACTCGGATTGTGTGGCCAAAAGAATTCATAGAGGGGCTAATTTCTATGCACACAATCTAGCAAAATGGGCAACCTCAACCAGTAGACGGTGGGAGGAATCCTCATATAAACATTGGGAAGGATCCTCGAAGTAAAAGAATTCCCACTGATTCTTCAGCTTTCATAATACTAATATAGACCGTGGGAAGAAACGTCCCCCCATCACATTCATCATTTTTCTTAAAGAGGTCACAGCCCCCATCATTTTATATATATACCCTCACCTGTGACAGAGGAATGTGGTGGTAACATTCTAAGCACCTTGAAGGACAAGGCACAGTGTCTAAGCACATTGATCATAATCCATAGGATTATATTAAGAAAAAATGAAAATAAAAGACAACAGTTCTATTTCGAAACTTACCGAAGGATTCCTACAGTTAATGAGCCGACAGTCTTCCAAGGGACCTTCCAACATCCAACTTTCCCAAACATCAAAGCTGTGACTAGCAAATACAAATTCCATTCTTCTATTAATCTGCCATATCAAAATTTAAACGTCTTCAACTACCATATAACAAGACTATTCATGGTACAAATGCATTTAAATTGTCAGGAAGTCAGCTAGTTTGGCATATATTGTCAGAGCCCGTTGATAACTGAGGGCCTTTTTTCAAATATTATTTTTTTATTAGTAAATAAGAATTTTATTAAGAATAGATTAAGCCGCTTTTTTCAAATATTAAATTAGTAATGCATGAAAAATCAGACAATAACAAGCAACCCTTTTAGCCACTCCAATTTCAATTTCAAGACCACATACTCCACCTTGTACAATTTTGTAGTACCTGCAATAACTTTCCACCAGCAGCAAATGATCGCAAGCCAATCGTGTCCTGAAGAAGAGGCATCCACATGACATATCAGCCAACCAGGATTGCAGTTAATATGTCCAATTTAAGCTACCTATCATTAACTGAAAATAGGCAGGAATTTGGCCCAGTATAAAAGAAAAAAGTTCCAGTCAACAAACCTTGCTTCTGAAAACAATGAGGAACTGTGCTGCAGGATCCCTTTTGGTTACATTTGACAAGGTATCTAGGAACCAACCACCACCTTTAACTCTTTGCCTAGAGACATGGAGTGCAGGGCGATCTGTAGCATATAAAGCTACAACATACCCATCTTTCAACAGTTCATCAGACTTTCCACCAAGCTTCTTTTTTGACTTTAGACGCTGGTCAGAAGTTGATTCTTGCATTGACTCCATGGGTGTTTTCCTACTTCTTGACTCTTCAGGGGAAGCAAATCGTGAACCAGAGCTTACTGCTTGATCTGTGCCACTCATAGCAGTATCATCTTCTCGAAGTGAGATACTTTCCTTTTCCAGAGCTGAGGGTTCATCCGGTTTTTGTTGTGATTTTTGATGTGTATGTCTCTTCTTGGCCTTCTTACCTGATCTGCTTCGCCTTACTTCAGATCTGGTAGTGGTGCTTTGAGACAAACTTGAAACCTGGGGCTGGCCAGGAGACTCTTTGGATTTGATAGTATCTTTTTTCTCAGAGCTTTCTGGACTTACAAGAGAATTATCTGTCAATCGCTCACCAACTGAACCTTGCAGAACACTTTCTCTGTCTTGCTTATCAGATTGTTCATTTTCGTCAGCTATTTCGCTTTCCTCTTCCTCCTCATCAGAGATGGCATTCTTTGGAACAATCCCATCAAAGAAGAATGTGTGTAACATAGAAATAGCTTTCTCCCTTATCTCCATCCATACTTCTTCACTATAGTCCGCACTTCGTGGAAGAATCAATACATTGGGCATCTCCTTTAACTGAAATGCAACATGATATGGTGTATTAGAGTAAACAGAGTTGCCATATTCCTAGTGGCTCTATTTAGAAAATCTGTCACATATGGCAATATTCTACAGCATGAGAAGATTAAAAAAATAATGCAACTTCTTACGCTGTACCAGACTTCCTCCACACAAAATTTGCAAACAGATAAAAAAATTGATTATTTAGAGATGCCAAAAGGACTATGGCAAAAACAATATAGAGTCCTCTAGTCTTTACTTCTTTCCTCAAACCCTCAGACATGTGCAGGAATATGAGTGTATCTGGCACAGAATGTGGAACCAGACATTATAGTCATTTCAGTCACCCGCAGCATGACAACTGGGACACAATTTCTGTAGTTGGTCCATGTGGAAGAAGAAGTAAAGGGCTGAAGCTATTCTCAAGCATGCATGAGTCTGAAATTGCCTGTACGATTTCATAAATATATACTAGTTACACACCCAGGCTTCCATCCATTGTGGCCCTTCCGCACCATCCAGAGCACATCCAGCTAAGGTGCCATCAATCAAAAGCTGCTTCACAGCACAATCATCCATCAGCTGAGTGCTACCAGTATTGACAATAAAAGCCCCTGTGCATCGCAGAGAAAAATTGTTCATGTCAAAAGCTAAATAAAAAAGAAAGGTAAACCACAAACCAGTAAAAAAAGATCCACAAATTATGAAAATACATGTACCTGGCTTTATATTCTGCAAGCATTCTGCATTAATAATGTGAACTGTTTCATTACTTAGAGCACAGTGAAGTGAAATAAGGTCACTTGCGGCAAGTAAATCATTAAGAGTATCCATTCTCCGGGCTGCAGGAGGAAAAGTTATTGAAGTTCTGCTTACTTTTCCTTTTCCCTGAGCAGTAAATGTGGATAAAGTTATAAATCCAGTTTCATACATAATAAGTCGACATGGAAAATTTTCAAGAATGTTTCATACACAAAACGGTATAAACACAGCTTCATTTTAGTGAACACTTCCATAGAGCACAACCGGCAGTAGAGTAAAACACAAAACTGTTTCTTTTCCTTTCTATTTTAATTCAAGCATTTATAAAAGACTACTGTTCTATACAATATGTAATTCTCAACATCTAAATTAGCACATTTTTGGCAACTACTACTTTCATCCAAAGTTCCAAAAAAAATCAAAGGCCATGAAATTTGGCAAGCTCAACAGGTTGTAACACTGAACATGTCAACTCGATCTGATTTGCACTTCATAATCATAAAAGAGGAAGCACATTTCAAGCTGCAAAAGCATCCATTTGAGCATAATGTACTCACTTTCCTACTGATTCATAGCCCATTGGCATCAAAACAAAGTATCTTTTTCTCCGAAACATCACAAACAAAAGCACATAACAGTTCGCATTCAAATGATAACATGAAATTCAAATTAGCCAAATTTACTCAAATCCAACTGCTTTCAAGCACCAAATAAAAATGATACAGAAATTTTATAAGAACAGAACTGAGTGACAATTGTGAAAAATTACGGAGTAATATAATATTCGAACCTCGTGAATATCGAAATAAAGCACGCTCATCTTGAAGGCTAGGCTCCTTGTAGCCAAAGACCTAGCCGACGCAGATCTACCTATGATCCCCAAAACCAACCCACGGCAGCGTCGCATTCCACGGCAAAGCGGTTGCAGCGAACCGAGCCATCCAGAAGCAGAGAGCGCGTGGCGGGAGAGCAAGTGCGTCCTGCGCAGCAAGCCGAGGAAGAGCGCCATGACCGTGTCGGCGATCTCCTCGGCTCGCGACGCGTCGACGTGTACGAGTTGGAGCCCGAGGTCTGCGGCAAGCGCGGAGTCGACGGCGCGGTCGGCGGAACCGAGGCATAGGATAAGCTGGTAGGGGCGAAGCCGGCGCTGGGCGGCGCGTGGGAGGAAAGAAAGGGAGTGGAGGAGAACGGCAGCGGCAGAATCGATCTTACCGTCGGCCAAACGGCTGAGAGGGACGTGCTCAACGGAGGCGACGCCAGCCAAGGAATCTTTCTCAAAAGCGCAATCTTCGATACAGTTAAGGGAGACAACGGAGGGGAGAGGTGGTGCAGGGCTATTACGGTGGGACATTGCCGTCGAGGACATGAGATTATTTGTGGTCATGATTCACCTCGTCTAGGACCAAGACAAGGTAGAATGTTGTTATTGCCGTTGCTATCTGAGACTGAGAGTGTGGTAGTTAGGGTTTTATGTCTGAAAATGCAATTTGTTGGGGGGGCATTTCTGTGAGATAGTTGGGGCTTAGCTGAGGAGTCGTTTTAGGGTTGCTCCAGTGCTCTTGGATACTTTCAAGTGTTCTCTCTGGCGCTCAGAACCGAACCCAGCTCTCTCTCTCTCTCTCTCTCTGTAAAGGTGTCCTTTGGATATTTCTGAATTCCAACAATGTTCGGGGACCGGTCAAGACTCAATACCCAAAAAAGAAAAAATAATAGCCTTACAACCGAATTACAGTTCATTTATAATTTTTAATAATATAATACTTTTTAAATATTTAACAAAATGAACTTCAAACTAAAATTTTAAAAAATATATTATTTTATTAAACAAATCGTTTATCAGTCGTTTCAACTTTCGTTGGTCTATCATTTTTAAAAATAAAAATAATAAATATACAATTTAATTTTTTATATAATTATATTTTAAATAAAAAATATTTTTATAAAATAACTTATGAAAATAACACCACTTTAAATAAATATCCTTAAAACATAATTATAAAAAAGATTATATGTAGAATATCCCTAATAAAAGAAAATATATTATTGTTTATTAAGAATGTAAATTTATTTTTATAAAGTATATTTGATATCTCATATTAAAATATATTAATTTTATATTTTTTAAATATTTATATCACGTGTCATTTCCTGATTGGTGCTGACATGTCCTATCAGTATTTATATCGACAGAAAGATTAATTTAAAAGTTGAATATAAGTATTATTTTAAAGCTTTTTAAACCATAAGTATTACTTTTGAAAAGATCAAAACCACATGTACCGTAGGATAATTTTCATTTTCCCTATTGATTGATAAAATGTATTTTAAATATTTTTATATTTAAGTGGTAGAATAATGATACAAGTACATCATTTTTATAATTTTTTATATAAATATATTTTAAAATAAAAATATTTATAAATTATTTCACAAAACATATCTATCAATTTCTATTTTTTAATGGTTTTTTACACTAGAGAGATAGAATGCTTTACTTGCTTTTTCATGATGAGACTTTGATAGCAATTCAATTCTCAGCTGAGAGTCTATCCACGAAGTGCAAATTTCACGGGCTGTCGAATCAATAAGCATTGGTCAAGAGATGCTTACGGTAATGACAAACAACTAGTCCTCTGCTTTGGTTTCTCCATCTCTTCAAAACTTTTCGAAACAGTCTTAAAAAACAAATCAAACATATTCAAATTTTAAAAAATGTTTTATATTCCAACTTTTGCATCCATACCTCAAAATTATGTGAGTAATAGTAAAATTATTTAAATTAAAATATTTTATTAAATTTTAAAAAAGATAAAAAAATAAATTAAATAAAAATATCATAAAATTAAAAAATTAAATGAAAAATTAAAAAATTAAAAAATTGTTATGTTTGCATAAGGTTTGAAAAACGAATTCTGAGAAGTTTTGAGAATTTCTCATTTCATCTCATCAAACGTATATTCAAATATTTCTAAAAATTTTCAAGCCAAACAAGCATGTATTCGTTATCACATTAATGCCGAAGCATGACATCAAAAAGTGGGTTCCCAAGAGGATTTCAAAGAAAAATAAAAAATGTACCTCCTCTCAAGTCAAGGGAGTATACAATTTACATAACCATGTTTCCAGGTTCTGAACCCACAAGATACAAGGAAATGGGATCCCTGTCAATGCTTCCAAGCCGGCAAGGATGCATTTAATCACACCACAGTAAACGGATTGTTAAAAAGTATATAAACAATACCTATTTCAAACACAAAATGCTGATTACAACTAATGAATTGAATAGAATAATGAGAACCTTCCAAAACTTAATACAAAAATAAAATGACACTTTTCACAGAGAAACATCAAACCACTTGAAACTTCTATATGGGGTGGACATGGACATATATCTTCACAGAAGCGAAGTCACACTTCAAGAAGCTTAGGCTGGCTGGCTGAGCAAGTCTTCTTTTAGTTCGGCTCAAAACTGTAGCATGCTGGCATCTCCGAAGGGTGTATTGGACCAAAGATCGAAAACCAAAATTGAACTGCGCACACCTCAATCCTTGAAATGCATGGCAAAATACATTATTACCCAGTGATTGGGTCTAGGATGAGAGACTTCACAAGCGTCTCAAAGTGCCCCCCACGTAATCAGAAAAATTACCCATCCAAAGGCCTATACAGCATCCACCTCACCTACAAAAAGCTCGTGCCTAACAGGCAAGCTAACTGCTAAATAACATCTCTTGCTTCCTCTTCCTGAATCTTGAAATCCTTTATGACTTCCATTAAAATCCCAAAAGGCTTCCTCCCTCCACATCTTTTAAAACCAGGATAACAATATTTTCGTTTTAAATGATCCAGTTCAGAGAAACCTCCTCCTAAAATTCCTAGTAGTGGTTTGATATGATCGCATCAGAAGTCCAACGCCAATTCCTATACCAAGACACATCCCAAGACCAATACCAACACCAACTCTAACACCAGCATTAAACCAAGAGAGTTGGCCATCCTCGCCATAGTACATATCTTCAGGGTAAAAACCATGTCCAATCTTCCCATCAGGCTCAGAATCTTCAACATCTGAGTCCGTGATCTGCAAAATTCCCAAGAGAGGATTGATTACAAATCATTCCATTTAAAAGAAAATATTTTTTCCTGGCCCAAAAGTTCAGCTAAATTTCAAATGTTCTCTTTCCCTCAACTGGAAATGAAACATGGCTACCAGTAAAGAAGAAAAACTGCCAACAAAAATTGGAATGGAAAATAAAAATAATTTTGATGTTCTCTAAAATCACATGAACAATTATCTGGATAAAGTTTTTGAAGTGCTTTTCTGCATTGCATAATATTTTGCTGAATTTAAGGACAAAAAATCCATACTCTCTCCACCCCAAACTACACAGATAAAAGTTTCCAAAATGAATTAACATTTTCCAAGATTGAACTCTATTCATATCAATAAAATTTACCTCTTCCTTATTAAAAAAAAAAGACTGAACTCTGAAAATTTTATATTTCAAACTTGCCTATTTTCAAGTTTAATCCACTTTACTTGCACATTTATGGGCATCTTCGAAAGATTTTTTTTCCATTAAAATATGTGTCATAGTGACGTAAAGTGTCAAAAAACAGATTGAAGAAGACCCTTACACCAATCCAATACACAATCCGAACACAAGTTTCCATTTTTCCACATAACGAAAAAGCAGAGAATCTAAGTTCCCATGTAGCAGACTGCAAGTTGCTGAATCTAGGACCAAACTAGAAGAAGCTTAAGGAAAACTAGAAGAAGGTTAATAACAAAAATAACTATTCAAGGAAACGTTTCTCGACTAGGATCCAAACCAAACCGATAAGATCCAGAATAAAACAAATGCTAAAAAGCCACAGATTACAAGTTCGCAATTCCAAGCCTACATCACCAATGCCTAACTTAAACACAAGTCCAGTTTCTGGTCACGCATTAAACCTGGTACTAAAAATAAAGCTTCCAATGCATCGAAAAGGGCTTAGTTCTGTTACTATAATATTTCTGTAATGAACCAATTTCGCCCGGAACTTATTGCTACTTCAAGCACCAATATACAAAATTAACAAAGTGTTTTACAATGTAACCCAATTAGATGCACGTACATTCTAAAATCAAACAAACCCATAAACAATAAAAATTTAAAAAGACAATATCAATACCTGCCCTTTCCTATGTCGAACCAACCCATTAGCATTGCGTTGTTCCTTCCCCATTTCTTCATCCTCCGGAATGGCATCAAGAAAAGGATGCCTCACCGCCTTCCGCCTCGGACTAATCTGAATAGTCTTGGTCAAAATCACAGGCACTCCCGAGCAACAGCCGGCGATATAAACCTCAAATGATGGCGAGGAAACCCCGAGCTTCGGCTGGAAAAACGTCGAGGAACCAGAACCGATCGACGCTGACATATAACAGTCCATACTCCAGCCTGTCCTCGCTTTGTTGTCCAACCCCGCACACCCATTTCCCCAATCCGATTCCATTCGCTCCAAAGACCCGCACAGAATCAAGTCCTGGTTCTCGTAAACTTCGAACTCGACCCCGCCAGCGACCCTGACAGTATCAGTGCTCACGTAGGTTACCTCCGATGACTCCTTGTCGAGCCGGTCGCGCCGAAGGGTCAGTGACGTAGATTCCGAGGCAGGTACCCGGGAATTGTTGATTTCGAGCGAGGTACCGATCTCGCGGCGGAGGTGGTGCAGCGTGAGGTGGCTCGGGACGCTGTTGATCAAGCACGGAGAGATCCGCACGTAGAAAAGCCGGGTTTCGAACAAAGCCGAGTGGTTCATATACGGTCCGTTAGAGAATCTGTACGAATTGGAGATCTCCGTTGACGATTCTTCATCCAAATTGTCCATGCCTTGCCGGAATTGAAGATTGGTATATAAAAGTAGGGCTTCGAAAACAAAACCGGACCCTAAACGTTATCAAACAGCGCAAGGTTCTCTATTTGTCTTTTATTTGCGTCTTGGAACTCGCAGTAAACGAGATAGAAAGAAAAGGAAACAGGTCGTTGCGCAAAACTTGATTCGCGGAATGCAGTTTTGGGAAGCGTCGGAAAGAATCCAAAATCCTGAGGTGAAAATTTTGGGAAATGAGAGAAGAATGAAAGCAACAGAAACGAATTAACGCTCTTGCAGGAAATGGGGCTTTCTGGAAGCGACGGAAAACAAGAAATCTTTGTAGCCAAACAGAGGTTTAGGTGAGGTGGAGGGTGGAGGTGGAGGTGGAGGCGTTGAGGGGGGTTTTGGTTTCAAGGAATCTCTGGGAGTTTCTTTCTTTTCTCGGGATGTCAGTTAGGGAAGAGGTCAAAAAATTATGGAGAACGAGTATTGAGACACGAATCGTTTTGACAGTTTTGAGCTGGAGCAATCTAACGGCGAGTATGCCAAAAACTTGTTGGGCTCACACGAAGACAGGGCCCATTCTTTCTTTGTACGAACAAGTTCACCGACCCATAAAGCCCACAAGATCTTGGAGAGCACAAATCGCATAGTAACATTGTAGGACTATTATATTTAGGTCTCATTTATTTTTATAATTTCTCTCAACTCAACTAATCTAATCTTATTTAATTATTATAATTTTTTTAAATTTTTACATAAAATAAAATAAATAATTCAACTTTTTCAAATTTAAAAAAAAATAATATTAAAAAAAATATATTCTAACAATATTTTATGAGTAGTGCTACATGTACTTACAGTTTTACTTATATTTTTACTTATAAGATTCATTTTGTTAGTTTTCTTTTGATACTCAAGTTTTAAATTTTAAATTTTATGATTTTCAACGTATCAATAATTGACATGTGGAGAAATAAATTTTTTGTAAGTTTTTCTTAATTACATTTAGCATTTCCCATATTTTATTCAACTTTTAACTTTAATTTCAACTCATCTCATCTTATCTCATTTGTAAAAACAAACAAGACTTTAGAGTATTATTCCAGAAATTTTTTATCGACGCATATATCTTAAATAATAATATTTACACACTGACATAATTTAATGTAATCCATCGTATTATAAAACTTTTTTTATAAAATAAATCTAATGGATTGTATTAAGCCACGTTAACAATGTAATATTTGTATACATACCTAACATTTTTGTTATTTATTCCAAATACTAGAGCTCTTTTATCTGAGCTCCATCGTCTTCCTTTACCTTGAGTTATCCCGCTTCCTCAATAATACATTGCATGTGAATCTTAAATGCTAATTGAATAGTAAATTTGTGACAGTTAGTTACCATGAACATCATCAATGTGTCAATAGTCAAGCACCTCCTTCAGAAGATAGTAGAGTACTGAAGTTCATAGTAATTTTTATAATAAAACATGCATTAAAATCAAACTACTACTTATAAAAAAAAAAAAAAAATTCAAACTACTAGAGATACAAAAGAAAGGGGTGTGGTAACCCAAAAAAAAATCTCATTACAATGATAGTAGTGCTCGAAGGGAGGGGTTAAAATAAAAAAGAAATGGGTGATAAATTATAGGTTTGGACTATCAAAGGTGGTCGTTTGCTTTGATCCAAACAAATGGATGAAGTGATTATAAATTTAAACCACAACATAAGAAAAGACATTGCGATTAATGTCTGTTCTGGTTTTTTCATAAGAGAACTCTACTCTCACTACCTCCATACAAAGACCATATTATAGCGATAGCAATGTTCAAATGAAGAACGGGTAAACTAAAAAGAAATGGCCAATGAACTATGAAAAATGATAGTTGCAGTCTTGAGTGTGCAAGCACCACACAATTACTTAAAAAAAAAAATACAGGACCCACGTAAAAAAAATTAATTTTTTAACAGTGGACCTCACTCTTTTTCGAAACGACTGTACGACACTTACATACTCTATGATTATATGTAATATTACTCATAAACTATAGGTTCGAGCCCTCCAAGAAGGGGATCGTCAAAGGCAATTTGTTTTGATCGAGCAAGTGGATGAATTGGTTATGATTTCAAACCACAAGTACCAAAAGAAAAACATTATGATCGTTTGTTTGGGACTTTTTGTAGGGTAACTCTACTTACCAAACCTTCGTGTATTCATTCAAAAAAAGCATAAACATATATAGTGGGATGGTTAGAAATAGAAAAATCTGATCATTGGCTACACCTAAAAAATTATTTCCCACTGTACTGGTGCGTGAAAACCATGAACTAGCAAGAATGGAGTGAAATCTGCTGGAGTCCAGCGTGTGATCATTGAAATTACAGAATCATAGAGGCATGCAAGCCACACATGTTTGTCAAACAACAGAAAGTTTTGGCCAATCTTTGTAGCTTGGCATCTCGAGAGTGTGGTAGCATGGCGTGTGTACTCTTTTGATAGTCAAAAGGTGACAAATAATGCATTTTCTGACTTTGTAAATAATTTTTTTTTTTCCAAAAATAAAATAAAAATAAAAAAGAGAGGAAAAAACTATATGAACAATGGACTTGTGCAAGGAGAAGAGGAGGTAGTTGGAATAGGATTTTTAGATAGGAGACGGGTTTGTAGAGACAAAGGTCCCTATATATATATATATATATATATATATATATATACATATTTCCTCCATATATAGTAATTCACCCATGTTGGTCATGTGATTCTCCTCGAGCAAGTGAGGCCTTCGTGATCTAATTTTACAAACGTTTATTTCGTGCAACCCTTTATTTTTTTGAGTAATGTTAGGTTGTCGTCTAGCAGTGACGGCTGGGCCTCGTGCCGCTATACAAAACTTAACTTTTTTATGTTTTTATTTTTTATTATTTTTTTAACATCTTTAAACATTTTTAAAAAATAAAAAATATATCAATACATTAATAGTCACTTTCTTAATCAATAAATAAAAATATTAATAAAAAATTAAACACATGAGTGGTCAAAATCAAAAAATAAAATGAGAGGACATACTAATATTTTTTTTTTTTTATCTTCATGTCAAGAGTAGGACAGAACCAAATACTTAGTCCATTTCTAGTATTTATTTCTTTTTTAATAGCCACTAAATGCATTAATTCTCCTATTCCACTTGATTTTTTCTTGATGAATTATAAATTTCCCGGAAGAAATAAAAATAAAAATGGGAAGACCTAAACAAAAGCTTTGTGCACTGAATGGAGAAATTGAAGCTGATCACATGCATATAATATTATATTATAACGTGCAATTTAAATAAAATTAAAATAAAAAATAAGGTGGGTTTGGTATTGCCACAAGAAATAATAATCATTATACACAAGACGAAATATAGTCGATATGAAAGCCGAACCACAGGCATCATTGTCACTCTTGAAAGTTTTTGAAACCCCCCAACTTATAATTATTTTTCACTTTTTTCTTTTTGGTCCCTTTTTTTCTGATCCGTTTATTAATGAAATCTATCTATAACTTTATGAGAGTCATGATTAAAAATAAAATAAATTACTTGAAATTCTGAAAATTTTTTAGCCATCTGGAATGAGGCTATGGCGTGTGTGTGTATGGAGTTCCCAGGTGGGCCAAAGCCTATATAGATTATCCATGCAAACTAGGTAGGCCGGCTACTTTACCACTCCACTTGCTCGACACGACTAGATTCGGACATAAATGTCACCCTCTCGTCAATCTCACCCACAAAAAGTAGGAAAGCTTCACTGTTTGTACTTTCTGTTTCTTACAGATAATTACATGCACGTACCTTAAATAGATTTATGCACCTTCAAAAATTTCCATAACTATAAACAATATTTTTATAAATTTAAAATTATATTATTCATTCTTCAAATTTTATTTTATTATTTTTCTCTCTCATTGCCCCTCTCTATCTCTCTCTACTAACGGAAATAAACCATATCTCAAAACTTCTCTCTCCTTACTCTCTCTCTCTCGACACCAATTCAGACTAAGATTCGAAAGAAAAAATTTTGCTCTCGACACCGACACCAACACCAACAAGTGCTCATCAACGACACCAACGAGTGCTCTCTTTCTTCGTATTTGTCATCCTCACCGTCATTGCACATCCTCTATCGGCACAACACTTCATTACTGTTACGTCTCTTCAATATCGAATATAAGGTAAACTCGAATTTTCTCTTTTTTTTTTTCTTTGAAGTTTTTATTAGTATAGAAGGGTTGATTTTTAGTATAGATGTGTTTTTAATGAGTGTCTAATATAGCATTGTTTTTTACTATTTTTAATGGGTGATTTTAGATATTTTCTTTTCTATTTTTAATCGGTTCATTTTAAGATTTTTTTTACAAAATTTGTTTGTATTAAGTTTAATTAGGGATTCAAATCTAGTACAATCGATATTTTTTGTGGAGCATGTTTGCAATCGTTGTGATCAGATTGTTTATTAATTTTCTCCAAGAATTTCAAAACTTTGTTTTGTTAAAAGAGTTTACTTTTATAAAATGTTTGTGTCAACCCAATAATTTTATCATAGAAAAAAACTATCATGTTCTTACTCGCTTTCTATACCACTCCATAATTGATATATAAGATTCCTCCGCATTGAATAGACGTACGATTCAACAAGGAAGATTCATCCTATATAAACTCATGAATATGCATGATGTGATGATCCGATCAGTGATTAGTGCATGCAGGGCTAGCTTTACGTACGTACGTTAGATCACCCACTGCATGTGTATGGTAACATTAATTTCGACTCATGTTATTATTGATCTATCATGCATATTTCTGTTCATGAAAACGGCAATAGCTAGCTATATGTATATATATATATAGTAATATTATACACAATCGTGAAATGTATAAATATTGTATATGAGTCGTTTTAAAAAGGAATAAGGTTTACTGTTAAAAAATTAATTTATTTTTATGTAGGTCTTATATTTATTTATTTTTTTTAAAGTGACTGTACGATATTTACACACTCACGATTGTAAGTATCATTTCTCATATATATATATATATATATTGAGAGGGAGCCGTAGTACGTGATGATTTGCATATGTTAGTGAAAAAGCTTACAGAAATTTATGATATTGGGAGACAAGGTAGCATGCATGGAGGAGAAAGTTGAAGGAAAATATAAGGTTGTTGTTGTTGTTATTTTATTTTTTATTTTTATTTATTTATTTTACATTTGAAAAAAGATCAAATTTCATTATAATGACCTTTAAAATAGTAAAGTCTTATAATTTTTTAGCCCTAATATGTCTCAATTAACCAGTCTATTAATTTCAGAATGATCAGCTTTTTTTCACCTATTCTGAGTGCAGATGGCATTTGATTGGATGAAAAAAAATGTGAAAGTATTTCATATATATATATACAAATGTATATTATTAATTTATCATCTTTACACTACACACTAATATTTAATTTATCATTTTTATCCTTTTATTTAAATACACATATTTACATTAATATCTATGTATTTAAATAAAAAAATAAATCATATATAAATGTGTAATATAGAAAATAATAAATAAAATTATATATATATATCCCTTGTATTATAAAAGCAGCTATTAACATGTGAATAGTAGTTTGTTATTTTCGGAAAAATTATCTTTTTGACCATGAGGTTTTTTTTTTATGAGCAGAGAAAAACGACCTTTTTGACTTTAAGGTTTGTGCTTGATGAGCAAAATTACCTCTTTGTTGTCGAGGGTCAAATGTGTTTGTTGAATAAAATTACCTCTTTATTATTGAGATTTGTGTTTGAGGGTTGCCGTTTTGTCCACAAGGTTCTAAAATATTTTCTGTTTGGCATACAAAATTACTGAGGTCTTCATTTAGATGATTAGTGCCTCTAATTGCCTTTTTCTTTTATTTTTCTTACGGTTTATTTTGCCTTAATTAAATTATATTGTCTCTTAAATAAAATTACATTTTTATAAATGAGATTTCTTTTGGGAAAATTTTAGGTAAATTTGGTCATCCCCTTGTCCTAGAGAATGTCAAACTAATGTTCTATTCTTGATCATTTCTATTTTACATTTTCATTAATTTAGTTCATAACATTAACTTTTAAGCTCATCTTGATATATACAAACAATGTAGTGTAAGGGATAAAATATATCATGCCTATAGTGTTTTCTATACCCAGCCCAAAGGGAGGGACTCATCAAAAGGAAGAAAAAGAGAGAGAAGGAGACAAAGGACTGAGGGAGTGTAGAATGTCAGGAGGGAAAATGGGTGATGTGACATCAAGAAAAGGTGAAAGGACGTAAAGTAAGGGGGTAGAAGATAAAAGGCATAGACATAGACGACTTCGAGGACTTTTGGCCAAACTTCTTCTAAAAGGCTTCTTCAACCTCACGACAGGAGCTCCAGGAACAATATCTCTATTAGAAGATAGTCATCTAGAACCTATTGTACAGTGAGAATGAGAGACCATGAGAGACTATAAAACACGCTTATTATAGTGGATCTTTCCCTCCCCAAAACCCAGTAGATGCAGGTCTAGTGCCGAACCACATAAATATGTATGTTCATATCTCTTTATCTTTCTTGCATTTACTACATATTCACTGTCATGGATATATGCACGGACACGGTATAGCCGCACTAGACCACTATCGAGGACTCCACACCACACCGATCGAGGCCCAGATCGTCATAGCAGGCCAGAAATGACTTTTTCTCTCATTCTGACCTGTTGTGGCGTTTTTATGCATTAACACCTAGGCATGAACCTTGCAGTAAAATATATATATATATATATATATATATATACATGAGTTGGAAATACCAATTTTATGAATAAAACAAATTTCATTTCCGTAAAACAAGTTAAATATATTCTTGATAGCCGTTTATAAAACAAATTCCATATCCATGAAACAAATACATGCCCGCAGCTAACAAATACTAAATCTTACAATGGTTTTATTTATGCCTCTTAATTTAATTTGTTCAAAAACCATGTTTTGATTCACATATCTAGCCTTAGTTTACTACCTTTGTTACTACCAATTTAATAATTATTTTTTATAATTGACAAAACTCAAAAAAATACTTTCACATTGTTTAATTCATTAGCATATTAACAATTATTATTTTTCCTCAATGATTTTCAATCTTAATGATTTGTTCTAATTTATATGCATTTTAAAGATTATATTTTTTTCATATAAAAAATGCAACAACACTTTCACTTGAACTACGTGCTTTGCATAGTCCGACCGACATATTGTGCAAGAATTTAACCCTTACTTGGGATCACCGAGTAAGGCCAGTTCGATCGACACATTGAAGAAACATCTTAAGAAAATAAACGTTGTTCAAGATTACCAAACCAAGTCTAGGCCAATGGGCACATTGCTTGGTGATTATTAGCATTGCAAGAAAATCTCTTGCTTGGGATCACTGAACAAGTCCAGTCCGATAGACACACTGGTCAGTAATAACAAGCAACAAAAAAATTTAATCATTTCTCGAGATCATCAAATAAGACAAGTCCGACTAATACATTGCTCGAAAATTATGAGCATTGCAAAAAAATGACATTTGCTTAGAATCATCGATCAAATCTAGTTCGACGAACACACTACTCGAAAATTTCAAGCATTGCAATAAAATAACACTTGCTTGAGACCACCAAGCAAGACGATATATTGCTCAATTTCGTCATCTTCAACTGAACATACGTGCCTTGCATGTGAATTTTTACTAGTATATATACATATATATATATATATATATATGTTCTTAGGCATACATCTCTTTCATAGCTAGCTAGCTTTCTTTCTTCGTGATTTAAGTTCTAACCTCGTCTAGCTTTTGCATTTATTTAATTTTACCCATAAAGGACAAGAAAAAAATAAACTTACAAAAAAGAAAAATGATATTTGCAGTCGTGAGTGTGCAAGCGTTGTGCAATCGCTTTGAAAAAAATGAATAAATATGGGATCCACATGAAAAGAAATTAATTTTTTAATAGTAGAGTCCGCTCTTTTTCAAAGCAACTGCACGACATTTGCGCATTCCACAACTGTATGTAGCATTACTCTACAAAAAAAGTCTAGCTTTTCATCTCTCCCCCTCTTAAAGCTACTCATGTTGCCGACGGGAAAGAGCACTTTGTAGACGAGGGTGGATATCTATGGACCATATTAAACTCGTGATATTGGCGGTTCTCCTTTTTATAGTTTGCTTTTCTTTTTCAATTAATGAATTATTAATTTTTACAAAAAAGTACATTTGTAGTCTCAATGTTTAAGAGACTTTACATTATGCATCCACATTCAACTATAAAACACAACTAAAATGTTTAAAAAATAAGTGACTGACGATCAGATCTTAATATATAGATGGTACAAAATGTCAATATTTTACACTTAGATAACACGTTGTGATGATAATGTTGATAGTTTATGGTGTGATATGCAAAGCACTTGATAACTCAAAACCAAAATCAACTTAAATACATTGCTAAAAGAAATTGAAAGTAAAGTTAGAACTTGTTTGCAAACTTTAGGGAAATCCAAAGCCCCCAAAATGGAAAATGTCTAAGTGGATGTTTTGTAAATGAGATGAGATGAGATGAAGATTTTGTGAATAATAATGAAATGGTTTATAAATAATAGTGAAATTGTTTGAGTTGGATATTTTATTGGATTTTGAAAAATGAGAGAGAAAAAGTTGGAAAAAAAATATTATAAAGTTAAAATATTGTTAGAGTATAATTTTTGTTTTAGAATTTGAAAAAGTTATATTATTTTTTGTGTTTTGTTTGAGAGTTTGGAAAAATTGTAATAATTAGATGAAAAAGTTAAATATTTAAAATTGAAAAGTATTTGTATTTGAGTGATATTTTAAAAGAAAATTATAAGAAACTTTGAAATAAGATGAGATGGTGAAAGTTCCAATGCTCATAGCCAAAATAAATTGTGGAAGGTGCTGTGGAAGATGAAAGTTCCCAATAAAATCAACATCTTTATATAGAGAGCTTGTAGAGAAAGCCTTCCTACCAAATCCAATCTTAGGAAAAGAAGGTGGAGGTTGAGGATAAGTGTGGTTTTTGTAAGAACAATGTGGAAGATCTTCAGCATGCTTAAATTTACTGCTCTTTCATTTGAGATTTGTGGAACAAATATATTCCTGCTATGCTGAACTTGGAAGAGGAGATAAATATAATGAATATTGAACTATTTGTGCTGGAGAAGGGAAATATAAATGACCTAGCCATTTTTTTCTTAATAGCTCGGGGCTTTTCGTATAGGAGGAACAAGATGACAGCTGAACAAATTCATATTGAACTTACAAAGGTGATTGACTATGCATTGTCTTTGCAGAAAATTCATAGAGACTTGGAATCTTTACCAAATACAAAATCAAAGACTATTTACTGCTAGAATCCACCCCCCACTGGCTACCTTAAACTAAATGTGGATGGAGCGATGCTTTTTTATCATCACAAGGCAGACGTCGGAGCTATTCTCAGAGATGAAAAAAGTGATATTCTAATGGCTACCAACAAAGTGATATTGGGAATGAAGTGAATGATCCAGAAACAATTGAGCTTCTTGCTTTGTTTCAAGGCTTACAGTTATGTGCTAATATGGAGCTTTTAAAATTAATTCTAGAAAGTGATTGTCTATTGATGGTAAAGAAATTACAAATAGAAGCTCAATCATTTTTAAGTTTGGATAATCTGCAAAAAGAAGTAAAGGGGTTGCTGAAATTCTTTGTTGAGTATAAAATCCAACATGTACATAGGTTGGGGAATGATGCTTCACATAAGCTTGCACGTTATGTTTAGAATGTTGAGAATGTTGCAATGCGGTGGGATGCGGTTCCAACGACTATTTCTCAAGCTATTGCGCATGATACTAACATGTTGTAATGGTTTAATCATATTAATGACATGTTCTTGTTATTATAAAAAAAAAACCATATTTGTCCCGACAAGGTGATATACATGTTTTAGGAGAGAAGTGGTATGATGAAGTTGCTAATTAACAGCTAGCTGATCTGAAGCAATCGACGAACGTGACAAATTATTGTAATTTATAAGGTTGTAGCTCATGATAATTAACTTTATATATAGTACGAAGGTTTGGTGGTTTTCTTTTGCGTGTTTGATTGAAAGAGTACTCTCCACCCTTTGCAGCATGTGAGAGGGTTTTATCTTTTTCTCTGACATTTTGGCATATTGGTGGGTGGTGATGTACCTTTTGGTCCTTTTTTTGTATTAAGATTACTGTTTAACACCTAATTTTTAGGTAGTAACGTTTGTGTTTGAGTTCTCATTTCCTCGTCCTTTTTGTACGACAACGGAATAATTGCTTGGGAAAAACAGTTATAATTAATATATATATATATGTTGGAGAGAGCAAACCATTAGGCCCTCTCTCTCTCTCTCTCTCTCTCTAAACTCATTCGAACAAGCACTCCTCTTTGGGTTGATCTGAGATGGGAGCGTCCCTCTCATTTGTCTCTAATCCTTCCAAGATTTACGTGAAGTTCACGTTCTGTTTTTTACTTCTTTTTTTTTTCCCTATTTTACAATGAGAAATGACCCATTTTTCACATTCCAGTCATCTCTAAGATATGTGTTGCATTCCCAAAGGATGTTTAGTCAATGAATTTTGCTATTCATGATCATCCTACACACTACACGTTATATATTTTATTTATATATTTTTATTTTTATTTTATTTCTATTAAATTAATTAAGTTATTCTACTCATAATCCATATATCACATACTTGTTAAGAGAAAAATATAAAAATTTAAAAAAAGTCATGCGATATACGAAAATGATAAGTATAATTTTTCTTCAAATATCGATCTGTGCATTTAGCATAGTAGCACTTCGATCCAACAATATATCATCCACATGTGCAAATCCCAAATGGCATGTAGGCCACACACATAATTAGTGTGTGTTTAATTATGCGTTTGGTTACTAAGGCGATTTTAGATAATCTTAATTATTTGTGAATATTAATATTTTATAAATTTTATTGAGATGCGTTTAAATGTAAATATGTTGATATATGTAATTGAATATATGAAATAGATTGAAATGAATTTAACATTTTGTAAAAAGTTGAAAAAATAATGACTTTTATTAATAATTAATTTGAGATGAATTGAGGTGATCTTGATATCCAAACATATATAGTAGCCTCAAGTGCTATACCTGGAGATTCTGTAACATCAAATCTTTCATGATTTGCTTGTTCACATTCTACCATCGATGCCATGTGAATCCCACATGCCACTGGATAATTGTATACGGCTTGGATTAATCTAACTATACTTTGACTAGTACGTCCAATCTTCATACCTTAAACCTTTTTATAATGTTTTCCCATAAAATTAAAGTCTACACACCTTTTAATTTGTTGTGAAAAATGCGAAACTCTCTACTGAACTCTCAACGACAATCTATAGAAACACACTCTACTTACGTGTTGCTATAGGCAAACTAAAACAGTGTATAATTGTTTTTTTAGTAATATTAGATATAATTTTAAGTGTGCAAGTCACACATATTTCATTTGAAAAAAATGAAGTTCACAAAAAATGAGATATACAGAATTTACATATCTTAAAATTGTAAATATCATTTGTCATGTTTTTAGACAACTAAATTAAACACCCTTGCCACAACTCTTTCCTTTAGACGAGATCAACCGTGGAAATTCAAGATGATTATTAAAAGATTTAAAAAGTTTTCCCTCGTTGTTAATATTGATAAAATCTTTCATTTTATCATTATAATTTTTTTAAATTTATAATTTATATATATATAAATATATATTTTATCAGACAATTGAAAAAATATATATAAATTAATCAGTGGTTTTACAGCCAAGAATTATAGGAGCAAGACAGATGGCCGCCCACCTGAAACAGACACCAAACTCACAGTCAGAGGCGACTACTTCACGACTCTTCAACATGAAATTACTAAGGCTGCCACGTGCGAAGATCTGTTGGCGGTTTAGACCAAAACACCGGCTGCGTTCGCGACTTACGTCTACGATGTTGACAGTTATAAAACCAGAGGGACAAAGAGATGTATTAATAAGGAAAATGCTACATGCCCCGCTGGGGGCTCCCGCTGGGGCATGTAGTATTTTTTTATATATTTTTTTAAAATTTATTTTTATATAGATATTTTTAATAATTTTAAATATTTTAAAAAATAAAATAAAAATTATAATATTATTTAAAAATATTTTCTTAATTACAAAGTAGAATAAAAATTAATATTTAATGATTTTTATTTTACTTTCTGATTAAGGAAGTGTTTTTTAATGATTTGTTTTTTACTTTCTGATTAAGGAAGTGTTTTTTAATGATTTTTTTTTTTACTTTCTGATTAAGGAAGTGTTTTTTAATTTTTTTTTTTTACTTTCTGACTAAGGAAGTGTTTTTTAATGATTTTTTTTTTACTTTCTGATTAAGGAAGTGTTTTTTAATGATATTTTAAATTTATTTTATTTTTTAAAAATATTTATAAGTGTAAAAAAAATCTATATAAAAACTAAATTAAAAAATTACACATAAAAAAGTACATGTTAAGCTCAACGGGAGCCCCCAACGGAGGCTGTAATATGACTATTTTAAATATTTTTAAAAAAAATCATAATATTATTAAAAAATATTTTCTTAATCATGAAGTAAAATAAAAAAATTATAAAAAAATATTTTTTTATAATTTTTTATTTTACTTCGTGATTAAGAAAATATTTTTTAATATATATTTTTTACTTTTAGATTAAAAAAATATTTTCTTAATAATATTTTAATTTAATTTTATTTTTTTAAAATATTAAAAAATCTATATAAAAATTATTTAAATAAAATATATATTAAATAAAACTACAGCCCCAGCAGGAGCTCCCAGCAGGAGCCCCCAGCGGAGGCTGTAGCACTACCCTATTAATAATATTGACATTTGATCTTGTGGGGTCCACACCCCACTCTCCTTCTAATTTATACTGTGGCTTTTGCACCGCCACACAAACACCGAAGGCCGCGGTAGATCCACGCGCCACCAAATTTGGCTGGGAGCTGTACCAACCGCAAGTGGGCCCCACTGAGCCCAGTCCCACACCTCTGACATTGCCTTGTCAGTTTATTTATTTATTTACTTATTTTTTTTTTTCTGGCAAGTGGAAAAAGCAGAATAATTATTATCATTTGCGAAACACACACACTCTGTTTTTTATTTTAAATTGTTTGTTTGTTTTTGTTTTTTCACCCCTTCTTGTCAATCATGAGATTCCCGGCTGATGAGTGAATTCCATGATTGCTTTTATTACTAGAGTTTAGCTACATGTTAGTAACTGTTTACGTTATACACTTCACATTTATAATAATATTTTTTTATAAAATATAAGATATAGAATGATGAATAGTAATTAATAAAAATTATTATTAATAATTTTATTTTAAATAGTAAAATATGTAGTCATAATTTTATTTATAATTTTATGTATATCATTTATTTTATAATTTTTTAAAATTTTAAATTTCATAAATTTGAGTATTTTTATAGTTGACTTGTCAGCACATATTTTTATGTAAATAAAAAGGAAAAAAATATTTACAGTCATAAAATACACAAGCGCTGCACACTTCTTTTAAAAAGTGAGTAAATACGAAAATTACATAAAGAAATTAAATTTTTAATAGTGGATTCTGCTCTTTTAAAAAAAGAGTGCATAATATTTGCACAATGCAGGATTGTATAATTTAACATTATTTAAATAAAAAGTATAAATACAAATAACGTTTTCCATTCTAATTTAGTAATTTCCCTTTATATCTCTCATTAATTTTCTAGCAAGAAAAATTGCCGAATGACATCCTACGCTATCCAATTAAAAATAATATAAAAATATAAATTAAAGAAATTGAAAAAAAAAAAAATCGGTTAGCCTCCATGAAGGTTCCTAAGCCACCACCATGGTGGCTCCTCGGAGCACGAGCTTAAGTTCTTAACACAGAGGTGGCCGATGTCTGTGGCTTTCAGTCGCCTTCATAGTTTGTTACATTTTGCTTTCAAGTTTTTCTCTTTTTTTTTTTTTTTTTTTTAATTTTAAAAAGAAAGGTTTTTTAGATATCTTTTTTAACCTATTTTATTTTAACATTTTTAAATATTTTTTTTGAGATGACACATAAGAATCTCTTTATAATTAGAAATTGAGTTTTGTTACTCATCATTATCCTCGCACACCACACACCACATTTATTTTTATTTAGTTTAATTTATTTTAAATTTATTTTATTCTTTCTAAACTAATTAAGTTATTATACTAATCATTCATATATTTCATATTTGATAAAAAAAAATATGTGATATATGGTGTGAAGATGATAAATAAAATTTTTCACAAAAAATGAAAGAATAATTAAAATGAGAGTTCTCTCAAGATTCATAAAGAACTGCCGGTAAAAACTTAGTAATTTTCTTTTTGTAAAACAACTACTCATTCTATGATTAATACCTTTTAATAGAAAAATAAAATTTTCTACCTAATAAATGAAATAGAGAACTTATGAATGGTATGGAGAGTCATTCAGTTTTTTAATTCTAATTTCTTATTTTAAAATAACCGAAGCATTCCGACTGAAAAATCAAATTATTCATTTGATGCCAACTTAGATGGATATATTCTCTATTTATTTATTTTTGTAAAAAAACTACATTAAATGGTACAAATGGTCGAACTACTTAAAAAATAATATTCTAATAATATTTTATTTAACTCATCTAAAACTATTTCATTTCATCTCATTATCTAAACGAGCTCGGTGTTGATAATTTCCGAACATATATAAATGATTTCCCTTTGCTTTCACTTGTAGTTGCAAAGTTTTTGGGCGGATAGCGAAACTAATTTCAATCTGTTTGGTATTTGCATTTATTATCTTTTAGAATTTGAAATTTAATAAAATGAATGCAAAAAAATCATTCTTAACTTGCAATAATAATAATAATATGTAAACTATAGAACATATTGTCTTTTCCTAAAACTTTATAATATACTTTTATTCCTTGTCTTAAGGGCTAGTTTGGATCTCAAACACATCTCAACTCATCTTATCTAATTATTATAATTTTTTTAAATTACAACACAAAATATTATAAACAATTAAATTTTTTCAAATCTCAAAATAATAATAATATTAAAAAATATTATTCTAATATTATTTTATTAAACTTTCATCTTTCATTTCAACTCAATTTAATTTGATTCAACATCTAAATCCAGCTTAATCTCTATTGAAGTAGTGCATAGATAATTCTTAATTAGAACATAATTTCAATTTGAAAAAAAAAAATTTAATAGATTTGAATTTTTTGAATTTCTATGGCCAATTTTTAAAATCTGTAATAAAAATTCTAATATATATATATGAAATATAACTTAAATAATTGAGGTGGGGTAAGTATGACACAAGGCCACGTGTGATAGTCACTCTCGTATGATTCGCGTGGGCATCACCCGGAAAAGGATGATGCTTCACTGCTTGATCATGTTCCAACAAGGTTGAGATGGAGACTATATACACCCTCTGGTTTCCCCTCTTCAACCTTCATACATTACATACGTCCTCTCTCTCTCTCTCTCTCTAGCTTTACATTCTCTCTCCTATTCTGCAATTCTTGTTTGATTCGGAATTTCTGGTATCGTGGTACCAGTCTGCCGGCCCAAACCTCTCTCCCTTATCTTTTGATTTCAAGGAAGCATTATTACTCGAGTTGGTCTTGGCTTGATCCTCTCCCCCCCATCTTTTCCATACCTCAGCCATTTGCTGCCTCTCCCATCTGTTTCAAAACGTTCTGGTTTTTTTTATCTGCATATTACTGAAAAACAGGGATATACGAATATATATCATGAAGGTCTGATGATTCCCCAACTTATAACTTTTTGAATTTTCCTTCATTTTCTGATCCTCCTCCTTCATGACCTGAACAACTTGGCTTTTTCCTTTTTTGGGTTGTCTTTGTTCTTTAGAGAGAATCTAATGCACGTTTGTTAATTGTTCATCATGGGTTATGCTAGTTAACTTTTCTCTCTTTTTAATGATGATTCCTCCTAGGAACAAGTTCTCATCAGATGGGTCCTCATGATCAGTGCTTTAATTACTTAGATTGATACTGCATGCTGAGATTTTACAAAAGATCTTTGATGGTTTCTGAAGCATTTTTGTTTGTTCTGATTTAGGATATACTATGTCTGATTCTTCAGTATTCCAAAAGTAGAAAACAAAAAAAAAAAACTGGGTTGAATCTAATCAAACTAGATCTGCTGGGTTGAGACACTGATTTCATTGTTCTTGCAGAAGGTTGTAATATTGAAGCTGGATTTACACGATGACAAAGCCAAGCAGAAGGCCATGAGGACAGTCTCTACTCTTTCGGGTACCAAATCGTTGTTTACGTTTCGTTTAAAGTTGTCCCTGGCTAGCTAGTTCTCCTTTATCTCAAAGAAAACAAGTAGCTGAAGTATTTTTCAGGAAAAAAAAAAATAATTTATTTTTATTATTTAACATATTATATAAATTTATTTTTATAAAATATTTTTACGTTAAAAGAAACATGTCTTCGCGTAAACTTTACGCATATTTTTACGTTTTTTGTGCTTCATCATCCAATCGACTTGTGACGGCAGTCAATTAACTGCCGCAACAAACGATTGAATAAATTTTTGTTAGTTTATAAATTGAGATTTTATTAGAAATAAATGACGGTAGATCTGTTTGAAAGGAAAATGCTAGGGCTCCCGCTGGGGGCTCCCGCTGGGAGCTCCCGCTGAAGCTGTAGTGTATTTTTTTATGCGTATTTTTTAATTCTTTTTTTTATGTAGATGTTTTTAATGATTTTAAATATTTTTAAAAAATAAAAAAATTTATAATATTATTAAATAATACTTGCTTAATCACGAAGTAAAATATAAAATATTTTTATATGATTTTTTATTTTACTTCTTGATTAAGAAAGTATTTTTTAATAATTTTTTTTTTACTTCTTGATTAAGAAAGTATTTTTAATAATGTTCTAAATTTATTTTATTTTTTAAAAAATATTAAAAAAAATTATATAAAAAACAACTTAAAAAAAAACACATACAAAAATACACTACAGCCCCAGCGGGAGCTCTCAGCGGGAGCCCCCAGCGGGGGCTGTAGCACGATCCCTGTTTGAAATATTAAGGTAATTAAAGGGAGTAATGATACACCTACAATATATTTTACAACATATTGTACAATAATGTGTTAAATGGGAGGTATTATTGTAAAATCATCTTATTTTTATAAGATGATTTTATAATAATACCCCTCATTTAACATATTGTTGTACAATATGTTGTAAAATGTGTTGTAGGTAAATCATTTTCCAATTAAAGGAATCTAACGTCTTTTACTTTCCAGTACGAGTTCTTATCAGTACGTGACAGATCGTCAGCCACTGTCAGTACATTTCGTCACATTTATCTTTATGTGCACTCCAAATAATGACTATTGGAATTTGGTAGAGTTTAGGGACTATGTTGGAAATATACAAAGTACAAACGTTGGTTATTAGAAAATTATTTAGTTTATTAATTTATTTAAATTTGTTTTTTTTTTAAACTTCTTTGTTTGATTTTTAATTGGTTTCTTGGTTAATTAAGTGTAGATCAGCATAATTTAAAAATTAATTCTAAAATTTGAAAATAGAGAAATGTTGTTTTTTATTTTTTATTTTATTATCTTTTGTTGCACATAATGATGTGACATATTTTAAGTGGTTGTTCTAACGTAGAAAATTATTTGAAATGTGTCGTATCAAAAGTTTAACTAAATGATAAAATTTAAGATGAAGAGTAACATTGTCCAAGAAATATGACTTTTAGTTTTCAAAAGAACTGACTAGACTAGAATTATCTTTTCGCTTCATAATAAAGTATGAATAGTGTTACATGTACTTACAGTTTTACTTATTCTTTTACTTACAATATTAATTTTGTTAGTTTTTTCTTTTTTAAATTCAAATTTTATGATTTTCAACGTATCGATAACTGATATGTGAAGAAGTAAATTTTTTATAAATTTTTTTTAAGTACATTTAGCATTTTCCATGAAGTAACATCACAGATGCAATATAACATTTAGGGATTGATTCCATCTCAATGGACATGAAGGACAAGAAACTAACGGTGATAGGGACCGTGGATCCGGTAAATGTGGTGAGCAAATTGCGCAAATATTGGCCATTGACAACTATGGTCTCAGTAGGGCCTGTAAAAGCACCTGAAAAGAAAGAGGAGCCAAAGAAGGAAGAACCCAAGGCAGCAGAGGAGCCAAAGAAAGAGGAAGCAAAGAAGGATGAAGCAAAGAAAGAGGAACCAAAGAAAGAAGAAGAGAAGAAAGAAGAAGAGAAGAAAGAAGAACCCAAGAAAGAAGAAGAAAAGAAGGAAGAAGAGAAGAAGAAAGAGGCGCCGCCGCCACCAGACCCTATCTTAGAGCTGGTTAGGGCTTACAAAGCTTACAATCCGCACCTTACCTCATATTACTATGTGCAAAGCATGGAAGAGAACCCAAATGCCTGTGTTATTTTATAAAATGGGCTACCAAATATAAAACTGAGTGAGAGATGAATCTAATTTCCTCAGTTTTGTTAAATGGGATTGGAGTTTTGTTGAATAGTATAGGAGAGGAGGCAGGCATTCATATGCAGGCAACTCTGATCCAAGAGTCAAGAAGACAGGAGCTCTTGTATATAAGACGGGGGTAATGCTTCATTGATCGTTCTAAAGCTTAATGATCAGTAAAATGGAGAGATCAGTGAATAAATAAGTCTTTGAATTTGGTTTGAACACTATAATTTATGTAATCTCTATGTAATGCTTTTTTTTTTTTTTGGGGCACAAATTCTTATATATAGCTAGCTGATCAAGAACCTTTTCTTTACTTCGTTTTAACATATTAGTTTTAACATCTCATGTAATATGTTAAAACAAAGAGAAATGATTCATCTACAGAAAGATCTAATAAAAATAATTTCTCGAATTGACAGGTTTTGGAACTTTGATGTGGTATATCTAAATTTTAGTTTATTTTAACTGTAAAGTAGATTTGAAGTCTCATATCATAATGTCAATTCATAAACTTTTTTTCATAAATTCTATCTCTAAATCCATCGCTCTAAAAGGAAAAATATATCTCTCTCTCTTTTTCTCGAGTGGTTTAAATTCATGGTTGTGGGACGAGGAAGGTGCATAGCTAACTAGCTAGAGTACGTACGCTCACGGGTTGGAGATTTTGTGAAGTGGGTCATCTTGAAGCTGTATTTTTCCTTTCTATATGGGGAAAAAAAAAAAAAAAAACGAAAGAGAAAGAAAAGTGATGGATTTGTGGGTCTCATTGATCTGTCTCTCTCGTACATGAACTCAATGGTTATGGTCCCCTTGGATCGAGTGACTGGTCGAGATGATCTATGTAGAGTTAGCTTGGTAATTAAATCTTCTTCTCATGGGGCTAGTGGGCGTGGCAGAAGCTAATTGGCTAGCTAGCTTATGGAGCTTTCTGCCTAAAAGAATCATGTTTTGAGTGATCCTGTTAAAAAGCTGTACCCTACCCACCATTCCTCTCCACCTTTTTATCACTGGTATATGATTAGATTTGATGTATATCTCTAAAATCCCATATCCCAATACATTTATATATATATATATATTAATGTTTCCTTTAGAATTATAAACCAAACACTACATTATAAAAGTAGTAATTTAATTAGCTGCTCTATTAATTCTTAATTGATGCAATTAGACAAGCTTCCAACCTTAATTTGGAGATCTGTACTGATCCACGTGGATACATTTGCTGCTTTTTTGTATGCTTTCACAATAATTAAACTGCAAATTAATGCATGTGGCTAACCGTGGCAAGTGTACTGCATAATTATACTTTAATTACTTATAACATGATAGCATGATCTTATATATATATATATATATATATATATATATATTTAATCCATGCAACCAAACAAACAAGGTGGTATAAGTTAAAACAAGAATAGTACTCTTCTCGATTCTAATCCATGTCATTCCCGATCACTTTTTTTATAAATTATATTTGATGACGTGACATATTTCAAGTGGATGCCATTTAAGCGGCTAATATAAAGATTACTTAAAATATAATATATCGACATGTGTGATTGAGAATGATAATGTGCCTTTATAAATTATTGAGATTCTAATTATTATTTCATGTTAGCTAACATTAATGGGAAATTAACCTTGAAAGATAATAAGCTTGGAATTGCATTAATGATGGATATATTTTGGCTCTTGAAGTTTTTTTTCCCGTGTATTTTTGGTACATATGGAAAATGATCAAGCCTGGTACACTTAATTTAAAAAAATAAATAAATACGAGATTTATGTAAAAAAAAATTAACTTTTTAATAATATATGAATTACAAATTTTAAGACTATATATAATATTAGTTAGATGTCTATGTATGTGTATATGTGTGTGTATATATATATATATATATGTGTATATATATAGTTACTAAAATCTGTGGGTTTAAGCAGGGATTAATAGTATTGAAAATAATTTTAACTAAAAAAATAAAAATTAAGGAATTAACTTAAGAAGTGTCTGAATCAATCAAAGCTGGCAGCTAGCCGTCTCTCTTTTCAAGTACTTTCTAGATCAAAGACTTTATGCTAACTTGATAATACTGATCTCCCGAAAGTATACTATCCGTCCACGTCATGGCATAGTCAGTGGGCACTTAGTACAATATTATGACATGGCAAAAGCCAATGGTGGTTAAATGATGCCTACTCTTCATCAAACTTATGTTATTAAGTCAGTTTCACATAATTAAAGTACATTAAATTCTTTTAAATTGATGTACTTGGCCACTAGCTAGCTTATATACTTGAAAAATATTTAAACATACATGAATAAATACAATTAATATTGGGTATAAGTTTCTAAAACAAAGAATATTCTCTTCGTTGTTGAGACATTACAAGAAAATTATTTGTTTGCGATCATTTATTTCTAACGAAATGATTATTTTCAGTTAAAATTAATTTGTTTTCGTCGCAAACAAATGATCACAGATACCCATTTCTTTAATAAAAAATATTTCATTTCATCTTATAATTTGTTATATTTAGTCAAATTAATAGATGTGATCGCTCGGGATGATCGATAAGATCTCTGTTTTGACCAAAGTATATATGGATGTCTACCTGTTGTTTTTATAAAGTAGTTTAGTCGAGATCAATTTAAGTTATTTAACTTAACTTTTAGAACAGAAAATAGTTTAACAATTAGAGCAGAAGTGTCATGTTATGGTGGAAAATTTCAATCAAAGATGTCACCATTTGAATATACGTACAACCAAGAAGCTAGCACGAGTGCTTTTTCATATTATAGTCGATCGATTGCTTGTCCACAAAGGATATATAATCGGGATCATTATAAGAAAACTGCTTATTTACTTGCTAGATACAAATAAACATTTTTATCATAAATAATTCATTTGTTTCAAATACACAGGTTAAATTTTAAAATGTACAAATCCTTTTCCTTGCGAATTTTCTCATTATAAACTAGGGGACGTTTGGATTCGAAGATGAATTGAGATGATTTGAGATGAGTTGAGATAGATTGTGAATAGTAATGAGATGAGTTATGAATAGTAGTGAGATTTGTGAATTAAAGTTGCTGAATAGTAATGAATAGTAGTGAGATGAGTTGAGATGAGTTGAGATGAGCTGAGATCTCCTTCGAATCCAAATACCTAACTTGAAGCCAAAATTAGAAGCAAACAGTAGCCGGCCGGGCTGGCATGCAGTGGACACTATTTTTAGGAGTAAAAATAAATGGGTGCATGCGTTTGGAGATCAACTCCAAGAATCAGGAAGTGCCTCCATTTAATTTTTGTTTGTAAACCTCAACAGGTTTTTAAGTGGTCTGTACGGCATACTAGGAAAGCTTGCAACTCCATAGCTCATGTTTTCAGTCATAACGCTCTAAGCATCAGTAATAGCATTGTCTCTATTGATGATATTCCCACTTGTATCCAGAATTTGATCCAAGTTCAATGATAATACAATACAGTTACTTATTTCAAAAAGAAAAAAAAAAAAAACAGGTTTTCAATCTTTGAGACGGCATGAATATTGCATGAACAGTGACCCGTCCTTACCTACCCTCCGTGTCTATTGCCTGTGTACTCCGCTCGGTGTATGTATCACGGTTCTAGCTTCCAACCAATGTCTCTAACAAGTCTCCACATTTGATTTCTTACAAGGTAAAAATATAATCATCAATAAATGTTACTAAATAGTATTGAGAAGTGCTATAATTATAAAGATATTTCATAAAAATAAATTCACAGACTAACTATTTCTAAAACCTTCTACAAATTTCTATTCTTCCCCATGGTGTCGATGCACTCTTCTCCTTCGATGGAAGAATATGCTAGTCCATTCTTTCTTCATCTAGGCAATAGTCTTGACATCGTTCTCGTCACCCAGCCCCTCATTGGTGACAACAACCATACTTGGTCCTGATCTATGACCATGGTTTTGTCTGCTAAAAACAAACTAGGGTTTATTGATGGAACTATCGTCAAGCCTTCAAATTCGACCGATCCTCTGCTTGCTTCATGGATGCGCTGCAATAATATAGTAGTTTTTTGGATCCTCAACTCTATTTCATCTGAAATTTCTGCTAGCCTCATTTACATCAACACAGTCTATGAAATCTAGAACGATTCTCCCAAAAGAATGGTCCTCGTATTTTTCAGTTATAGAAGTTGATTTCTGTTATTTGTTAAGGACTACTCTCTGTTAGTGCCTATTTTACACGTTTAAAGGCTCTCTGGTATGAATTAGTTAACTATAAGTCGATTGCTCTTGTGGTGGTGATCATACTCTCATTGCATATCTTCAACAGAAACATATTATTCAATTTCTTGTTAGCCTCAATGATTCATTCTCCTGTATTAGGGCTCCAATTCTTTTAATGGATTCTTTACCTCCCCTTAAAGAGGTTTTTAGCCTTGTTTTACAAGAAGAGCAACAACGTGAGATCTTGATTCTCCCTATTTCATCATCTGAAAATCATGCTTTTACTGTCAAAGCCGATAATGATTGTCCTGCCAGATCCATGTTCAAGAAAGAACGTCCAATCTGTAAACATTGTGGAGCCACTGGTCATATTGTTGAGAAGTGCTTTAAGCTCCATGGGTTTCCACCGAGGTATAAATCCAAGCCAAGGCAATAGTCCATGGCAAATCAAGTAGTTTCTGACAATACTTGCTCGACTATCTTATTTCTCTGATTGAGTCTCAATATCAACAATTATTGGCTATGCTTCAACTATCGATCTCTATTTCTTCATCTGATGTTCCACAACACACAGTTAATGTAGTTGCATCTGGTATAATCTCATTTCCTCATAAATCGAATCACCATATTCCTTCAATCTTTTCCTCTAATACATTGAATATTTCTTATATTGACTCTCTTTCTTGGATTCTTGATTCAAGAGCCACATATCATATGGTCCCCACTACATCATATTTTTCTTTTTTCACTTCAGTTATAAACATACAATCAGACTCCCAAATGGCCACTGAGTTTCTGTCACACACATCGGCACTATCCGGATCTCTGACACTCTAATTCTTAGATATATCCTTTGTGTTCTAGCCTTTTCCTTCAACTTAATTTTTGTTAGCCAGTTAACTTCATCCCTAACTTGCTGTTTATTTTTTCTTTCTAACATTGTTTTCATCTAGGACCTGATTAACTGGAAGCGAATTGGAGTGGGTAGACAAAAAGGAGGACTCTATATACTGCAACAATCATGCTCTCTCCTCAATGATTCTCATGCCTCTAAACCTTTATCTGTATTTTCTTCAAATTTAACTGAACAATTGACTATTTGTTCGAATTCATCAAAATATACATTGTTTGAACTTTGGCATCATAGATTAGGTCATCCCTAAGTTTCAAAGATGGAATTTCTCAATAAACTAGTTCCTTGCATGTTAATTTCTTATTTACCATGTTCTGTTTGTCCTTTGGCCAAACAAAAGAAATTACCCTTTTCTAAGAATCCTCATTTTTCTAAATTTCCTTTTGATCTAATTCACTATGATGTTTGGGGGACATTCTCCACTCCCATTATTGAAGGCCACAAATATTTCTTAACTATTGTTGATGATTGTACGTGGGCCATATGGGTATATATTTTAAGATGCAACTGAAGTTTCAGTTATTATTCCAAACTTCTTTAAATTAATAAAAACCCAATTCAATACCAAAATCAAGAAAATTCGTACTAATCATGGTACTAAATTTTCATTGTCCTCTTTTCTCAATTCCAAAGGCATCTTACGTCAGTTTAGTTGTATTGAAACTCATCAACCGAATTTTGTTGTAGAGTGCAAACACCAACATATTCTAAATACAGCTAGAGCTCTAATGCTTCAATCTCATTTGCGTCTTTCTTTTTGGAGTGATGCTATCTTGATGGCCACTCATATCATAAATAGATTATCAACACCTATATTGGATCATAAATCTCCTTCTGAGTTGCTTTTCCATTCCCCTCCCAGTTATGATCACCTTAGAATTTTTGGGTGTCTTTGTTTTGCCTTCTTTTTAACCAGATCTCGGTCCAAATTTGACTCTAGAGCACGATAATGTGTCTTTCCTAGTTACCCCTTTGGTATAAAGGTTTACAAGCTCCTAGACCTTGCTACAAAAAAAACTTTTATTTCTAGAGAAGTTATTTTTCATGAGCATTTCTTTTCTTATAAAGTTTCTATTTCCCTATCCTTTGTTTCTCCTTCTAAATCTACTTCAATGCAATTACCTATTATTCCACTACCATTCCCAAGTCAATCATCAACATCTGAATTTTTGACTCTGCCTTCAACAGTCACCTTACCCTCTCACTCTATAAATGGAGATTTTTTTTTTAATTTTTATTTTTTATAGAAGAGCCAAGGTTCACTAGTCCATAAGTGACTCTGTCTTAAATTTTATTAATAAACCCTCACTTATAGCGGAGGAAAACTAAAGTTACAGACCGACACCTGGGATTACAAGATAAGCGAGAAAGTACCTAAATCAGGTGTCAAAAGTACTGGAAGCCTCTAACCAAGAGAAAAAAAACATCAAGACAAGACGTACTAAAATCCTACAGAGAAAACCATTATTGTAAAAGAAACCACAAACAACGTTAAGTCAAAAACATAAAATCATAAAAACTTACCAATCCAACCTGAGGATAAAACGCCACATGAAAATGACGCTAACAGCAACGCAAAGATGGCAAACCCAGTATGTCCAAACAGATTAATCCTCGAAGTAAGCTAGGCACATTCCTGAGAAATCTCCATTCAGAGTTAAGACCAGTCGCACCACTCCGAGCCAACCAATCATCAACTTTATTTCCCTCCCTATAAACATGTCTAACTATGCACGCTATAGAATCCATAAGGGCTAGAGTATCTTTCCAAAAATCTTCTAAGTACCACACTCCACACCTCCGCCCATTCCACCACGAGATCACCACTTGAGAATCTAATTCAATTTCTACAAAATTAATTCCCAGATCCTTACAGGCTTTGAAACCCTGCAAAATAGCTAACAATTTAGCTCTATTATTTGAACCAAATCCAATAGAAGAATTAAAGGCGTGAACCATATGACCTCGATCATTTCTAATAATACCACCCACCTTTGAAAAACCTGGGTTACCAAAACTACTATCATTTGTATTCAACTTAAACCACCCTTGAGCTGGCTTTTGCCAAGCAACTAGCTTTAAATACTTCCTATCGGGAACCAACACCGGAATATTCAATATCTGTAAAATCTGTGAGTCATGTCTAGAATATTTACTAACCTTTTTCATATCTTGACTTACTAATTCTATCCATCTTCTAATAGACCGAATATTTCCCTCCATGTGTGCAGTACATCTTCTACGCCAAAGGTACCAAGTAATAATAGAAGGTAGAAGCCCCACTATGAGCCCCACTTGAGAGTCTGAGGCCGCACATCAAAACCAAATTGTTACTGTCTCCCTCCAAGTAAGACCAAAAGGAAAACCAAAAGTAGCTCCAAAATAATGCCATATTGTTGTTGCAAACTCACATTCGAAAAGTAAGTGGTTTTGGTCTTCATACTTACCATTGTCACAACAATCACAACGAGAAACTATCACAACAATCACAACGAGAAACTATCGGGATCACAATACGTCAAAGACGATCATCTACGCTCAAAGCCATGTTCCATGCTTTCCACATCAAAACCGAAATTTTAAGTGGGAGCAAATTATGCCACATCCAAGGATGCCACTCCATACTAGAACCTTGTATTCGAATGCAATCCCAAGCAGATTTAGTAGAAAAACTCCCACTCTCATGCTTCATCCAGATCAATACATCAAATCCTCCCTTATAGTCGGCCAAAGCCTCAATAATTTCCTCCACCTTATACTGTCTTACTAACATACTCAACAACTCCACATCCTAACTATTTGACAATTTGCACTCTTTAACTTTAAGCATCGGATTACCCACTATCTGGAACTCATCAATTAACGGACCCCCCATCTCTCCATTTATTGTACCAAAATAAAATGTTCTCATCTCTAACTCTCCACTCTGCATTATTAAGGACACTAGGAATACTTTTAATAATCATTTTCCAAAACCTCGTTCATTTTTTCATGTCAATGAGATACCAAGGTGAAGAACCCACATATTTTTTCCTTAAAGAACCTAGCTCACAGGGACTCTCCTGGAATTAAATTCCATGGAAACTGCATATGCAATGCTTTTTGCATATCCTTCAAATTGCGCAAACCCATTACACCCTCCTATATTAGCTTACAAATACTATCCCATGCCACCCACTTTTTTAAGTAAACTCTGTTCATATAAACTATTCTGTTGGCATTCTCAGCTTTAAAACTTGTTCAATTTCAATTGTAATAAAGTTAGGAAGAGTTTATGATAAAAGAAAAAAAAAAGAAAATTAGGAAGAGTTTAACTGAAAATTAGACAAACTAAAAATGCAAAAATATGGAGTTCGCTAGAAACACGCAAGACCCACATATTTGAGGGAATTCTCTAGATGTCACACCCAGTCAATCACGTTATACATATATTTTGCATGAAAGAACTCGTGCTAGATTCTTGCTCTTGCAAAAATTGTTGTATTGATTTTGTGAGGAGGAATAGAAAAATGCTACTTGCAAGTGCATGGTGTAAACAGCTTGCAATCGGCGTAGCCATGCCAGTGTTTTTATTTTTCCTTCTCTCTTAATTTCGTTCTATCTCTCTTAGGGGAGTGAAGGCGAACTCAAGGTCTCACTCCTCAGTCTCCTCTAACCTTTCCTCCCGCCCCCTCTTCTCCTTCTCGATCAAAATGGCTTCTATAGTTACGTCAGTCTTCAAGGCCTTGTCAACGGTCGACTCATCTTGCGTAACCACCTTTCCCTGGCTCTTTACCACTACCACAAAGGACCCATATCGGATTCTCTCTGTACCCTCCAAACCTATCAAGCTCAACCTCTCGTGCTC
Source organism: Juglans regia (assembly GCF_001411555.2). Lineage (NCBI taxonomy): Eukaryota > Viridiplantae > Streptophyta > Magnoliopsida > Fagales > Juglandaceae > Juglans > Juglans regia. The sequence continues at coordinate 8,562,322 of NC_049907.1, forward strand.
TCACTCTTCACTCTTTTCCCCACGTCTCTCCCTCAAAAACAAGACTCAATCTTCCTCCATAGCTACATTTGTAGCTCAGACCTTAAACAAGACCCAATCTTCCTCTGTAGTAGACTGGGCTCAACAAGATGAAGAAAGCAACACCATCACCATTGACACCGAGGACTGTGTTTTGGGTTAGGAAGCTGAGGGAGAGGATTTGGTCATTGAGGGCGTTGAAGCGAAGGTAGAGACTAGTGATGATGGGGTTTTTAAGGAGACAGAAGAATAGGAAGACCGAACCTCCAGAAGAAGCAAAACTTTTCGTTGGAAATTTGCCTTATAATGTTGATAGTCAGAAATTGGCTATTCTTTTTGAGCAGGCTGGGATGGTGGAGATTGCTGAAGTTATTTACAATAGGGAGACTGATCAGAGTCGTGGGTTCGGGTTTGTGACGTTGAGCACTGTTGAAGAAGCTGAAAAGAGAGAGGTCTTATTTTTCTTTTTTTACTTATTTTTTTTACTTTTTATTTTATTTTTTATTCCACGTAAGACCACGCTTACCTGTCGGTTGCACGTCCCGCTTGTACCCAACAGAACTGGGAGGAATATTATATATAGTGGTGGAGTGCGTAGTGTAAATATTTTGAAAAATAATAAGGTTTATTATTAAAAAATTAATTTTTATATAGATTTTGTATTAAAAAAATTATGTGACACTTACACAATTCAATAAATATTATCTCTCTTTTATGAGATAGTTCCTAAATCGTTAGTCGTTCTAGAGCGAGTACGCACCATGGAATATTTTGCGAGACCAAAACTAATTAAATCTTTGGCTCGAGCGAATGTGTCTAGGTTGAAGACCTAAGAGGGTTTTGATCAAAGCCTAAAAGCACTATAATTTAATGATTATGCACAAATTTTCATAATCTTTATATGCTTAAAGCGAGAAAACCTTAGTAATTCATGTGATGATTGTACTGTCCTTCCAACACAAAAGTTTATCTTTTTATTCATAAGTCACCATTCTTATCATGTTATTTTAACTTTTCTTTGATTGGGCTTTTGCTTTAGTTCCATATAATTATATATTAGAGAAATGATATTTGTAGTCGTGAGTGTACAAATATTGTATAGTTATTTTGAAAAAAATGAATAAATATAAAATCTACATGAAAAGAAATTAATTTTTTAATAGTAGACTCTACTCTTTTTCAAAACGACTGTACGACGTTTATACATTCCACGACTATATATAATATTACTCTATATATTAACAGACGTGTTTGTTCGAGAATCATTATTATATATGAGCGTCTAAAGAACGCTGCTACGTCTACCAAGTATTTTTATTTTATTTTATCGATAGTGCATTTTGTACTTTGCTTTTTTATTTGCTTTTTACCAAATAATTTTTAATTTTTTTTAAATATTTTTAAAAAATTCTTATGACTAGCTCATTAAAAAATATATTCTTAATCATTTTTCATATCTATAGTGGTTTTAATTGAATTATTTTTTAATAGAAAGCACTATATAGCTAATTAGGTCGATTCAGGACAAAAAAATAGCACTTGAATTCTCCACAACCTCAAAAACCAGTCGAAGCCTGCACAGCCCTGTGACCTAATTGCTTTTTCTGCTATATCTATATGAACGTAATCGATTGAATCCAGACTAATATTACATATAATCGTATAAAATATAAGTATTATATAGTTATTTTGAAAAAGATTATAAAATAAATGACATCGCCTTCAAAGCTTATGTAACGGATCACCATCACATTAATGACTGCAATTCCCGATAGAAGTTAAAACATGTCAATTTCTGTCGAGCAAAGAGACAGGAGATTTTGATTGCCATTCTATGCATGCCAACAACAGAAGGATATATAGGTCTTTAAACAACAAACAAAGGTCGGTTTGTTTGCTGAGAAAAATTGGAGGAAATGATATCCGGTGGGTCAGGTATGATCTGTCATTCCTTGGCTTAGCTTGATTTTAGCGCAGTACTGTATATACGTGCATGCACGCACATATATAGAACCATCTCATAAAGAAACAACCATCCATGCATCACGCCAAGTATCGCCAACTGCATGCATGCATCACGCAGCTGTATACTCGCCTAGCTCCCACATCAATTTGGTGACCACTTTGATAATGATATATATGGCATTTTTCTCGCACATGACATTCGAAAATAAGTAATGCAACTATTCACTCTAATTTATACCAATCATTTTAATCTTTTGACATGTTAAGTGGGTTATTAAAAAAATTAAATTTCTTTTAAAAATATATATTAAAAATAAAATGTCACCCAAAAATATAAAAAAATAAAGACTAAAATTATAGATTTTCTCTACTGTTTTATGCTTGTATTTATAATTTTCTTAATAAATAATGTGGCATCACATAATTGTGGCGTCACATCATGGAGTAAAGTCATAAATGATATAAATTATTGGACATATATAGTAGCATTACTTAAAAGAAAATTGGGGACTTAACATGAGATGAATAATAATACCGCTACAACTTATTAACAACCCGTTTCATAATCAACTAATATAAACATGCCACTTCATTAAATATTTTTTTTTTTTAAATCAACAGAAATACATTTCATTTATTAAACAGTAGTACAAGGTTTATCAGACATTACAACAACCATACACTCGGGAAGGCCCTCTTCTAACAACACTCTTTCACTCCTAGATCTTATAGCTACTTTTGCAACTTCATTAGCTGCCTTATTACAGCATCTGAATACAGAAGACAATTGCCATAACGGAAACAAACTAAAAACCTGTTTTAAATCCTTAGTAACTTGCCCCAACCAAGAGTTATCTTCTGCACTTGACTTGACAGCATCTACAACAGCTTTTGCATCCCCTTCGAATTCTACCATATTGAATCCCAGCTCTTGACAAAGTTCCATAGCTCTCAAGAGAGCAACACATTCAGCCATGAAAGCTGAGACTATATTATCCCTTGGGGCCACCAAAGTAGCCAGCAGGTCACCATTGCTGTCTCTGATAACAACTCCCATGCCCATCATTTCCTCCTTCTTATCAAAAGTTGCATCAAAGTTAGCTTTCAGGAGAGGCCATGTTGGTGGTTTCCATTTCATAACCTCGGTCACTATCTGGTTTCTCTCATTAGTACCTGGGGTCTTACAAAGCACCTTTCTAAAGAGACTCAAGTCAGCCTTTGCTAGTTCTAGGATCGTGGTGGGGCTTATAAACTGGTTTTCAAAAACCATTGCATTTCTTCTGTTCCAGAGCTGGTGGAAAGTGACTGCAATAAACTCTAACTCCTCCTTATCCAGTCTCGACCATAAGGCAGACCATAAGGATTGAAGAAAAATGCTAGAGGCAGGCATGCCTCGGGCCTCCGCGCAGACGACTTCCTACGTGGACTCAAGATGCACCGTTTTGAAGTAAATAAAACGGTGCGTTTTGGGGCCACTTATATGCATGCCTTCGACCCCAAAACACACCGTTTTACACTTTTTCTTATTTCTGGTTTTTGGTTCTCCTTCCCCAGAGAACTCTGTTCTCCTTCGTTTCTCCCCGGATTGAAGCCATCGCAGGTTCGTTTCTCTTCCTCTCTCTTGGTTTCTCTTGGTTTCTTGATCTTTCTTCTCATTTCTCCTTCTTTCTTCTCATTTCTCCTTCTTTGTTTCTCTTTGTTTCCAGAACTGGCCGTTTCTTCCACAGACGGCAGATGGAACTTAAATGCTTACTCACGGCGGAGACTCACGACAGATGGTCACGCACGACAGATCCCCTTCCACAGACGGCAGATGGAACGCAAATATTGGTGAGATTTGAAAAAAAAACTCAAAACTGAGAACTGAGAAAGCAAACGAAGGAGCGGGAGAAACTGAGAACTGAGAACTGAGAAATATTTCTGGGGAAAAAAATTCGGAACCAACGCCAAACCAAATCTCACCAATATTTATGTTCCATCTGCCGTCTGTGGAAGGGGATCTGCCGTGCGTGACCATCTGTCGTGAGTCTTCGCCGTGAGTAAGCATTTAAGTTCCATCTGCCGTCTGTGGAAGAAACGGCCAGTTCTGGAAACAAAGAGAAACAAAGAAGGAGAAATGAGAAGAAAGAAGGAGAAATGAGAAGAAAGATCAAGAAACCAAGAGAAACCAAGAGAGAGGAAGAGAAACGAACCTGCGATGGCTTCAATCCGGGGAGAAACGAAGGAGAACAGAGTTCTCTGGGGAAGGAGAACCAAAAACCAGAAATAAGAAAAAGTGTAAAACGGTGTGTTTTGGGGTCGAAGGCATGCATATAAGTGGCCCCAAAACGCACCGTTTTATTTACTTCAAAACGGTGCGTCTTGAGTCCACGTAGGAAGTCGTCTGCGCGGAGGCCCGAGGCATGCCTGCCTCTAGCATTTTTCAGGATTGAAAATCAGCAAAATTACTCTGCCATTTCTTCACTGGGCTACTTGCTCCACCCATTACATCAGCAGCTGCAGGACATGTCCAGAGTACATGCACCACAGACTCTTCCTCTCTATTGCAGATTGGGCATAGGCAGTTATCAACAATATGCTTCTTGTGGAGGTTGACTTTCGTAGGGAGGATATTATTAAGTGCTTTCCAAATCAGCTGTTTTGTTTTCCCAGGAACTCCCAAAGACCAAACCTTCTTCCATTGTTCCTCATTATCTACACAGTTTGAAGACTCACCAAATTTATGTGCACTCTGCCTCATATCTTCATAATATGCACTTTTAACATTAAAAAGCCCTTTTCTTGACCCTGCCCAGATTAACCTATCATTTTTTCCCCAGATACTGATTGGGATAGCACATATGATCTTTGCTTCTTCCCTATTGAATATCTCTTCCACCAAATCACGCCTCGAGCACCTTTTTTCTACATCAATTAGGTCCTCCACTTTCCCATTTGAATCTGAATTATTAATAGGAGTCTGTACCTGGTATGTTGTTGGCTTTGGGAGCCACTTATCATTCCAAATCCTTATGCTCTTCCCATTTCCGACCCTCCACACAGCCCCTCTCCTTACCACATCAAAGCTGTTCCATAAGCTCCTCCATATGAAGGAAGGACATGAACCCAATTTTGCTTCCAAAACACCACACTCTTGGTAATACTTATCATTAAATAATTACATGATTAGCAACATAGTCCAAATACATATATTGCATGAGAAGTGCTAGGTTCAAACATATTAAAGTAAAGCTTAAATTGATGTGGTTAGTGTTGACGTCATGTTTCACGAGTTTGGACAAATCCACATAGGCAATGCCACGATATGAATTATTCTGAGCCTCCAACAGTGTTTCGGTGCGGCTGTACGTTGACGGTTCGTACATCTATGACGATGAATGAAAAATAAGTGCCGTGAAAGTAAAAAAAGATGATACGAAAATTTATATAATTCGGTAATGTGCCTACGTCCACAGGGATTTGGAGAGGGAAGTCTCCAATATAATATATTTATTTACAATCACTCATGGATCCTCATTTATCACTGTATAAAGAATGTTGTAACTCTTCTTGTGGAGGGCGCTGTCTTCCTTGAGAGGCTGCTTGAAGAAGAAGATCTGATAAAGGGAGAGCTCGGTCCCTTCGAGAAGTAGAAGTCGTTTATTAGTCTATATCATTTCATCTGGTTGTATGTTTTATATATGTACCCATTTATTGCGTGCGTCAGCTTCCTTCCTTATTAGCCTACTTTCTTTCTGACATTTTCTTAAGCTCCCTGCCATGATATGACTTGCTCCATTAGCATGTCTGACTTGCTCTCCTTGATCCCTTCTTATCTCTTCCTTGTTTCCCTTTGTCTTTAGTGATAGCTTGGTGGGCTGGGCCTAATTTATGGACTATGAGTATTTTTCTCCTTCATAGTTAGATCATATTATAATACGTTAGCTAGATCTATTTCACAATTTTATAATTTGATATACTATAACAAGTCACATTAATTTATACAAACTCATGATACATAAATCTTTCCTTGAGCATTTTGGATTAATATAAGATTTGCTATTAAATAGTGTGCCATGATCAACATCAATATCTCCATGCAATATTGGGTCGTGGATGATGAGTTGGAGCCTTCTCAAATTGAGTCATACATGATATACATTGAGGAAGCAATATTTAAGCATATAATTGGCGTGCCCATTAACTGTATTCATGATATTAATTAATTAATTCATTAATTTCCAATTAAGCTGCTAGCCCAGCTTGCTGTGATGGCAACCTCGTCATTGGACATCGTATACTCAAGGATGATGATGATGATGATGATGATCATGTCATGTTTATTATTAATGACATTAATCAATTTAGCATCACTAATATTTCATGTTTATTTTCCGAACAAACCCATTAATTAGTTCAAGTGGGGATAATTGCCAGTTCTATTCCTACGTCATTTTGATCGATCATGAGCATTACTGGAATTTGTCATACCTCATATCGATCGATCATGTCTAACATTATAATATACATTTATAGAGTACAGGATCCGGAAGATCATAAATATTTTTTAATGATGCATGGAATATATTTATAATTTTGAGAATGATTTATATAGTTTTAGAGTATATATGCAAGTTCTGTACACTCTATTTTAAAAAAAAAAAATAGATAAATGTGAAATCCACATATATATTTATTTTTTAATGATGGGCTCCATTATTTTTTAAAGATAGAGTGTGAAACTTTCAAATCTTAAAACTGTACTTAATATATATTACTTATTTATTTTTGAAGCAATTTATAACATATAGAACTTGAGTAATCTTGAACTTTAGAAATTATTTCATTAATTAATATATAATAGCTTCCTTATGTTACATCAAACAACTTTCAGTACATGCCTTAAAAAAAAAAAAAAAAAAAAAAAGAAAAAAAAGAAAAAAGAAAAACTTTCATTAGATGACCAAATTACCCTGTCCTCCATGATAAACGAAACATAATCATGTCCCATGAAAAACTTACAGCAGTTCCAACGTACAACATGGGGGAAAAAATAGTTACTCCTAAAATTATCATTCAGGAATTAATCAAGCATTAATTTTATTTTGAAAGAACATGACGGTTTGTCATGCATGATATCTGATCTAAGTCCTTGCTCGAACAAGCGGCGAGAGAGGAACATGAGGAGAGTGAGGGGACATGATCATGTGTGGCGACATGAGTCCCTCATCGTACCTTCGAAAGGAGAAGCTAAGCTGAAGCTTCTTTGGCAAACATTTAGTTCTCTTCCCCTGCGCCTTATTATTTCCATCTTTTTCTTGACGTACAAATGCATTGATTCTCTGGAGTGCGACTTCCACCGTCTCATCGTCCATGTTTGCGAAGCAGACCCTAAACCAACCTGGTTCTGAGCAATGGAACGAAGATCCTGGGGAGACATTGACCTTCACCTCGTTGATGATTACGTGCCACAGCGCCATCTCAGCCTCAAGTGTTTGTTCTTTGAGAAGCCTACGCAAATCCATCCAAACAAAAAGGCCAGCATTGCTTTTCAAGCAAGTAATCCCTGCTTTCGCAAGTCCTTTGGTGAAGACGTTATGCCTCTTCGCTAGCCTCTTCGAACTCTGCTCCAGAAAGTTCCCGACAAACTCCTCGTCAGACAGCATTGCCGCAAGCAGATGTTGAGTTTGGGAGGAAACCAATCCGAAGCTCGACATTTTGCGGCCACAGCTCACGACAGCATCATTATAAGAGTAAACTATGCCAACCCTAAAGCCAGGAAGACCCATGTCCTTAGACAAGCTATAAACGATGTGAATGAGATCAGGGTTGCAGTACTCCATCTCTTGCATGATCTCGGAAATGCTTACGAAGTCTGGAGTGCTGAAGAGAGTGGCTGCATAGATTTCGTCGCAAACTAGGTGGATGTTCTTTTCATTAACGAAGCTTACTAGGCTTTTTAGTGTCTCTCTGTCTAGAACAGTACCCAAAGGATTTGATGGGTTTGCAATGAGCAAGCCCTTTATGTTGATGTTGTCTTCTTGGGCCTTTTCATATGCTGCTTCTAATGCTGCTTTTGTTATTAGGAAACCATTGGAGCTATCACAGTGAACAGGAACTATCTGCACACCAGTTCTCCACCCGAGGTCGCGATCAAATCTGCATGCAAGCAAATCCAGAATTTTATGAGTGAAATCGATTTGAGCGATATCATTATGATTTTATCACTTCATTAAAAAAGCTATTTTTATTTTTTCGTCAAATTTAAATTCATGAAATTTTGTAAGTTATAAATCCATTCAATTAAAAACATTAGTGATTAATGCTACGCATAATTGTGAAATATATAAATATTGAATAATCATTTAAAAAAAAACTGTTATTAAAAAATTAATTTTCTAATCAAGTGGCTGTAAGCCCAGCAATTAATGTTTTTGAGCCACCTCGACTTGCCATCCACGCTAGTACTAGTAATTGTGGTCCAAGACTCGCAAGTCATGTACTGGCTGACTTGCGGAATTTTCAACTACAACTACAGGTAGGTATAACTTCAAAAGTTGAGGAACTTTTTAGCCATATTTGAAATCTGGACAATATATATATATATATATATATATATATATATATATGTGTGTGTATGTGTGTGGAAATTGTCCAAACATCCAGCTGTTGAACACGTACACTGAATTATTTGGTTTTGAACTGCGTGGGCCATCCTAGCAGATCAGCAAGTTGGTAATGAAACATTTTGACCTTGGAGCAACGTCTAACCAAACAATTGACCCTTTTGTAAGCAAACTAGAACTTTATTTATTTATTTATTTATTTATTTTAATCTTTTATTTTTTTAGGGAAGGATGAAGAAAATTTGAAACCAAAAACCTTGAGTAGACTTTATAACCACCTAGACTCGATTGACTATAGGAATGAATACCTATGGCAAAATCTCAGTTTGTTTATATGTTCAGAACCGCGTGGTCAAGACCATGACCCGGATACTAACTTGGAATTCCTCTCCTGCAATTCTTTTAATTAATTAAAATAATAATGGGCCATTTTCTAGGTTGAAAATATATATTGTAGAAACACACAGAACAGATAGAGCTGTATGCGCATAAACCGAAATGGTAGAAATTGATATATGGTAATATTTATTATATTCATGATTAGAGTGCAGAAAGATCAGAGAGAGATATCAAGTATCCTTACGCTGGATAATAAGGAGAGGGTACAAGAAAAGCATCTCCAGGATCTGCCAAACAGAACATGATTAGCTCGTTTGCTCCTGTTGCTCCACCACTCATGACTATGCGTTCTTGATCAAACTTGACCCGACCACCTCTTACTCTCCCCATAAAGCTCGCCACAGCCTGAAAAAAAAAAAAAAAAAAAAACACATCCGGTTGTCAAAAAATGCCATGATTATTACGTCTAGATTTCTTATCCATTTCTGTACTTTTTCCATGCATGTCTATGATTCGTGTTTTTTCATAAGCCATTGAAATATGATTGATTGATTCTGTCAAGTGTAAGAATAAGTTTATATATATTTACTTGTCTGAACTCCGGCAAGCCATGGTAATCCTGAAATATGGCAATATTCTTGAACTCATCGACTCCTTCAGCTGTGCAAATGGAAGCCTTGGGATTTTTCCTGATCCAGTCTTCACTCAAATCAAAGCAAAGCTGAAGCAATATTGAAAAAAAAGCATTGATCAGTTTGTACGTTAACGTGCTGCAGTACTGCTACTATATATATATATATATATATATATATATATATATATATATCAAGTACTGATCGAGATAGTAACATAAATATATAAGCATATATATATATGTAATAAATTTCGATCTCCTCCACCAAACCTGATTTTCTGCAAGACCCATCTGAATAACTCCATCGCGGTTGTTGGTAGGGTGATAAGGGTTCATATCATAGGCCTTCCATCCATCGAAGTATAGAGAATTCTCCCCATGGCGGTCGTTTGTTGCAATCTTACTCAACACTACCATTTGCAATGTTGTTGATTCTAAAGCTGATGAAAACAAAATTAAGGAGGCTAGCTAGGGAAAGAAGAATAATGTGGGAATTTATAAGGCGGGTAGATCAGGAGAAGGAGTTGAAATATATATCTGTTTAGCTATCAAGAATGCGTACAAGTGAGAAACAAAGGGAGGGAATGTTTGCATTTATAGGAGGAGAGCCAGGGAGAACAGAGATCAGAAAAGTCGACCGATAAGTTCAAAACTTCAAATGCTATTAAAAGCTCATGAAACGTACCGGCGCCAGTGTCAGTGTTTGGTCAACATTTTAATGGAATTGCGTGTTGTTCATGATGTGGAAAACTTGATCTTGGGTACTTTTTGTTTTTTCTTTTTTGGGTTTTTTTTTTTTTTTTTAATAATGAGAAAACCATTTTTCCATCCATGCATGGAAGCCAAGTTCTGTTTGTTTTACTTTATAAGATCAGCGGGAATAATGAAGTTTCCATGAAACTTACGATCCACGCTAGCTTTGAACGATTGAGAGTACTGGTACTGCGTGATGCTTTCGGCGATTTCTTGGACTTGAAAGTTGAAACTCGCCACCACCCCCAAGCTAGTCATGACAAGCCTCCACGATATATGTATACCATTTCTATTTTCAAAAAATTTACGCAATTTCTTATTATTCATACTACTTCCACGTACCATATTTTTTTTTAATTTTTATTCTTTTATTCTTTTATCAAAATTTCCACGTACCATATTTTTTTTTAATTTTTATTCTTTTATTCTTTTATCAAAATTTTAATATATGAATAATGAATAAAAAAATTGAATTAATTTAAAAAGAATAAACTAAAAAAAAAATTAAAAAAATATTAAAAAATTTTAAAATTTTTAAAAAATGTGGTGTGTGGAAGATGAAAGGTTGTGTAGCATTGCTCTGAGGTCCCCACACACAAATTAATTGGTTGATTCTTTTTTGTGGAGTCATAATATATCTATCTTTATATATATATATATATATATAAAGTGTGTATGAGATGGAATTTCTTGTTTTAATGTTTTTTTTTCATTAAAATTAACGGCAACAATCCCGCCTTTCCTTTTGTTCCTCTCTCTCTCCAACTTTTTGTGCATGCGTGTGCATAATGGCCTTGCAGGGAAAGAATAAAAAAATATAACTTTAATAAAAAAAATGATAATCCCAAAGTAAAGAATGTATTTTTTTAAACATCTAGAATGAAATACTATTAATTAAAACTTTTAAACACTTTAATATATTTATATTTTTTCAAAGTTTTTAATACCGTTTTGAAGATCGTTTGGTTAAAGCACTGCAATAAAATAAATGAGATAAAATTATTAGAGTATCTGATTATCCAAATTATAAATTTTACAAGTTAGTAATCATAAGTACCAGAATTTTATAAACAGAACCATAACAGTGAAATATCCTCAACGAGGTTATATAGTTATCCAGTAAAATATAATACAAAGCCAAAATATATAGGAAAAGAGAGAAATAAATCTCATTTGGCCCAAAACATGCCATTAAATACCATCATCTTGATGATGCAAACTCAATCATCTTGTTAAAATCTTGATTGTAGTAGTTATTTTGTTTGTTAAAGTTCCTTTGTAATATTCTATTAATTATATTACTTGTATAAAAATTGAAGCAATGTCTTCTAAGCTATATATGCCATCAACTATTTTTACAAATTTTGTAAAAAATATATTATTTTTGTAAAATAACTGTTTAATCTAACTAGCCAAACGTGTTTTGCACGTTACTTTGACCTAGTGTATATATATATATATATATATATACACACACATAAAATAAATTATAAAGAGAAATGATATTTACAGTCGTAAAATCCGTAAGCGCCGCGCAATCCTTTTAAAAACATTGAATAAATTCGGGGCCCACAAGAAGCCAGCAAATGCATGCATATAATTAGCTAGTGAAAATACTGCTTAATTAGTAGAAAAAATCTACTCATTATCCTTGCGCCACATACCACATATAATTTTTTTTATTTTTTATTTTTCTCTTACTAAATATGTGGTGTATGTATGATGAATAAAAGAAATCAATTAATTTAGAAAGAGTAAAACTTAAAAAAAAGGTGTGGTGTGAGATGATGGGTAGCAAAACTCTTCTATTAATATAATAACAAAAACGCTAACAGTGTGTAAGGGTCCTCCAAAAGTCAACCACCTTATGTTTGCAGATGATAGTGTTTTGTTTTGCAGGGCCACATTACAAACCAATATGAATATTCTTCATCTATTGGAAGTATATGAAAAAGCTTCTGGACAAATGGTGAATAGGGAGAAGATTGCCATGGTATTTAGCAAAAATGTTTCTACTAGTCAACAAGTAGAGATCATGCAATTTTAGGGAGTCTAGCAGCACCAAAATTATGATAAATATTTAGGACTCCCTCCCATGGTGGGTGGAGGAAAATATCAAGCATTTTCTATGCTGAAGAATAAGGTGTGTCAAAACTACAAGGGTGAAAGGAGAAGCTTTTATCACTAGGGGGTAAAGAGGTGCTTATCAAAGTTGTAGCCCTCTCCATTCCCACTTACACAATGAGTTGTTTCAAACTGCTATCTTCTTTGTGTTCTGAGTTGGAGAGTTTAATAGCAAAGTTTTGGTAGGGCCTAAAGAAGGAGGAAACAACGTAATGTGGATTAGTTGGAGGAAACTATGTGATTCAAAGGCTCATGAGGGAATGGGATTTAAGGATTTGAGGACTTTTAACATGACACTCTTAGCTAAGCAGGGATGGCAAATTCTTAAGGAGGAAGACTCACTACTTCACAAGATTTACAAGGCCATGTATTTCACTTCTTCCAGCTTCAGAGAGGCTAAGTTAGGAGCATCACCTTCTAATGTGTGGAGGGGCATATTTGAAGTTAAGAGCTTATTACTAAAAGGGTGTAGGTGGAGAGTAGGAGATGGAAATGCAATTAACATTTGGTCAGACTACTGGTTGCCTAATCATAAACTGGTACCAGTATTAGACTCAATTACTCAAACTCAGTTAAAGTGGAAGGTTTCTGAACTGATAGATGGCCATACAAACAGGTGAATATGGTGAAGGTGAGAAGATTCTTACCACCAAGGGAAGCTTATGAGGTGCTGAATATGATGTTTGCTTCTGATCAGAGACCAGATAGTATTGTTTAGGAATATGAGAAGAGTGGACAGTTTAGTGTAAAGAGTGCCTACATATTTTTTTTATCTTTTGGTGATGAAAGGCAGTCTGGTGAAGTGTCATATAGAGAGGAACAAAGAAGACTGTGGAGTAAAATTTGGAAGATGCAGGTTCCCAATAGAGTGAAAATATTTGCTTGGAGGGTGTGCAAGAATGGGTTACCATCGTTGAAAAATTTACAGGCCAAGAAGGTGGTGACAGATGCTATGTGCAGATGGTGTCAGGTGGAGGAGGAGAATATAAATCATGCCATTCTCAATTGTCCAAGCTTCAAAGACACTTTGCAGGCCCAACTTAGTTTCCTGTAGGACAATCATGTTCATAGAGAATTTGTCCAGGTAGTGGCTCAATTGGTTAGAAGAAACAAGTCAGGAGAGATGGAGCAATTGGTTCTATGTGCTTGGGGATTATGGTACAAAAGGAATAAACTAATGTATGAGAATAAACAATTATCTCCTGAACAAGCAATAGATCATGCTCTCTTAGTTTACCAAGAACACAAATTTTCAACAGATGTGCATAAGAAAGGATTGGTGCCCCAATGTCGATGGAAGCCTCCACCTGCAAGGGTTTTGAAGTTAAATATTGATGGTGCTATATTCCCTGATCAGTGTAGATTTGGTGTAGGCATGGTTCTTCGAGATGAAAGTGGGAATGTGATCTTAACAGCTAGCAAACCAGAACTTGAGGTGAGTGATCCTATGGAGATAGAATTCTTGGCAGTATTGAGAGGCCTCCAAGTTTGTTTTCCTTTGGGAATCTTTGAGTTAGAAGTGGAGAGTGATTTATTATTGGTGGTCCAAGAGCTTAACAAAGAGCAGTGTCAAACTTCTGTGTTTTCATATATTCCAATATCAATCTTTTCAACAAGAATGATTTACATAGATAACAAGAATTGAAATCTAAATTTATCAATACAACAATATTGGCTAGAATCCTGCTTGACTATTTTATCTACATCAACGTGATTTTGTTAATTTGAAATGCCTATGATTCCTCTGCTTCCAAATATAACTCATGACAACACTCCCCCTCAAGTTGATGCATGGGGGTCTTGAATGCGCAACTTGTCAGGTGAGTTATAGAAGACCTGACTAGACACAGCCTTTGTAAGTATATCTGCCAATTGATCTTCAGACTTCACAAATGGAAACCAAATTGTTTTTGCTTCAAGATTCTCTTTAACAAAGTGTCAGTCTATCTCCACATGTTTAGCGCGGTCATGTTGAACAGGGTTATAAGAAATAGCAATGGCTGCCTTATTGTCGCAAAACAGGTCTATTTCTGAAGTAAGAGCAAAACCGATTTTAGTTAGGAGCTTTCTCAACCAGAGAAGCTCACAAAGGCCTTTAGCCATCCCCCTAAATTCCGCTTCAGCACTTGACAACACCACAACCTTCTGTTTTTTACTTCTCCATGTTACAAGGTTTCCTCCAACAAACATAAAGTACCCTGAGGTTGATTTTCTATTAGTGATATTACCTGCTCAATCTGCATCTGTATAACCCTAAACTTTCAGTTGACTATTATGCTTTGAGAAGATAAGACCTTTGCCCGAAGATGACTTCAAATATCGAAGGATCTGAGTCACTACCTCCATATGATTCTTTCTTGGATTGTGCATAAACTGACTTACCACACTCACAACATATACAATATCTGGATGAGTTTGTGAGAGATAAATGAGTTTTCCAACTAACCTTTGGTATCTTCCTTTATCAGTTGGAACTTGACTCGGCTATTCTCCAAGTTCGTGGTTTTGAACAATTGGGGTGTCTGTAGGCTTACACTCTAACATTCCCACATCGGCTATCAAGTCTAGTATATATTTTTGTTGAGAAAGAAATATACCCTGTTTAGATCTGGACACTTCAATTCCCAAAAAATACTTGAGTCCTCCCAAATTCTTCATCTCGAAGTCGGTAGCCAATTGCTTTTCAAGTAGAGATATTTCTTCTGCATCATCCCCTGTGATAATCATATCATCTACATAAACTATCAAAGCTGTTACCTTGCCCAGTTGATGTTTTAGAAACAAAGTATGGTCATAATTATTTTGTTTGAACCCATATTTCTTCATTGCCAAGCTAAACCGCCAAACCATGCTCTCGGTGATTGTTTCAGTCCATACAAAGATAGTTGCAATTTACACACTACTTCGATTTTTAAGGATGCTGTGTATCCTGGATGAATATCCATGTAAACTTCCTCTTCAAGATTGCCGTGAAGGAACGTGTTCTTAACATCAAATTGATGCAATGGCTAGTCAAAGTTTGCTGCAAGAGATAAGAACACTCTAACTGTATTCAGCTTGGCTACCGGTGAGAAAGTCTCTTGGTAGTCAACGCCATATGTCTGTGTATATCCTTTCGCTACAAGTCTTGCTTTGTAATACTCAATAGACCCATCTGGCTTGCGTTTAATAGAGAACACCCATCTGCATCCTACTTTTTTTTTCCCCTCAAATAATGGAACAAGAGCCCATGTATTATTTTTCAGTAGTGTTTCCATTTCTTCTCCCATGGCTTAGGTCAACTTTGAACTTTCTAATACTTTCTAGATGCAAGCAGGAACCTTACACGAGGAAAGCTTTTGTGCAAAATTTTTGAGAGGTTCAGAGAAGTTCTGGTGGAGACATAGTTGGCAATTGGGTACCTTGATCTTTGCTCTTCAACATCTGGTGAATATCTATTGGGTGCCTTGCCACGATTGTGCCTGAAAGGTAAGGTATATCCCACAGACATGTCTATGTTATCAGATTGTAAAGGTGTAGGAGATTACTTACCCCAGGATTATTCTGAGGAGATGAACAAGCGGGTACTTCAGAGTGGGAGGATTCATCTTCAATCATAGATGGTACTGGAACGCTAGTGCATATATTGGGTTCCACATCAAGACATATACTGTCTTTAGAACTCGGCAAGGAACTAGATTTAGCATTCGGTCCATACAGATCATCACATTCCTGCCATGACTTAGTATTTGTGCCATTCAAACCATCACCCTCAAGTGGGTCATACGAATCATCACACTCATGCGATGACATAACATTCGGTTCGTTCAACTCATCATATTCATTCGGCTCATGAAAAACTGGCGTATCATTTGTCTCATTCGGATAAGCATGCTCATGCATTGATCTGTCTCTAATACCCACTTCAATATCATGGGAGGCACTTCCATCAAGTCCCAACCAATTCAACTCTTCACCATTTGTCTCCCTATAAAAAGGAGAATTTGATGTTGAGGGAGAAAAGAATAGATTCGTCTCCAAGAACTGTACATCCATAATCACGTAAAGTCGCCGGGTGGTAGGATCATAACAACGATACCCTTTTTGATGAGTACCATAGCCTAAGAAAAGGCAACGAAGGGCACACGGATGAAACTTGTTACGTTGATTCTTATGAAGATGTACAAAGGCCACAACCAAAAACCTGAGGAGAAAGCATCAGTGCCGTGGGAATTGACACACGGGTGGACAGAGCATGAAGTGGAGTCTGAAAATTCAAGACCTTGGAGGGCATCCAGTTGAGGAGATAAACTGTAGTAGATACGACATCGGGCAAAAAATGGTTGTGAATATGAGCACCAAGTAGAAGTGCGCGAGCAGTCTTAAGAAGATGCTGGCTCTTTCACTCGGCAACACCGTTTTGTTGAGGTGTTTGGGGGCATGAAGTTTCATGAATAAGACCATGTTGAGTGAAATATGTTTGAAGTCGGCGATTGACGTATTTGCCACCATTGTCAGAATGGAGAACCTGAATGTTCACGCCGTACTGAGTACGAATCATAACATGGAAGGTTTCAAACACAGTGGCCACTTCATCTTTGTGTTTCATTAACTAAAGCCACATCATACGGATACAATCATCTACAAATATGACAGACTAATTGAAGCCCGACAAAGTAGTAATAGGTGAGGGTCCCCACACATCAGAATGAATTAACGCAAATGGAGTGTCACTTTTATTCATCCTCAACGGAAATGTGGTTCGGTGGCTTTTGGCCAAAATACAAGTGTCACATTTAAATGTAGAAGGCTGTAAATGTAGAAACAAATCATGAAAAACATGCTTCAAATAGGTAAAGGATGGATGCCCTAAGCGACGATGCCAAAGCCAAATCCGTGTCTCTTTAGCATTGGTCAAATGGTGCATGTGATGTGCCCGGCCCGTACTGAAGTCGTCCATATAATATAATCCCCCCCGCTTAGTACCACACCCAATTATCTCCTTGGTGAAAATATCCTGAAGAAGATAGAAAGTAGGATAAATTAATACAACACATCCCAGGTCAGTAGCAATTTGACCTACAGACAACAATTAATGGGAAAGTGACGAGACAACTAAAGTGTTGGATAAATGTAGAGAGGGGGATAAATTCACAGAGCCGGCTTCAGTTACTGGAGAAATAATGCCATTAGCATTGGCAATGCTAGTGCATCGTGGAGGAGAAGTCTATGAGAAATCCATGGCATCAAAAGTCATATGGTCGGTAGCCCCCGAGTCAAGAAGCCAAGCAATGCTATCCGCATCTCTGTGAGGACTAAGAAGAGCAAAACTAATAGTACTTGGGTCCGAGTGAGAAGAAGTATCTTGAGACCGGCTTGCGAAATGAGAGAAAGGTGTGGTTCGGCTGCAGCAATAGCAACCTTGCTAGTACCTCCATCAGTGTCAGCAACGTCACGGCATTTCCGGACTTGTAGATCATGCCACCAGTCAGGGTAGCCATGCAATTTAAAGCAGGTTTCTCGAGTGTGTTTCTGGTTGCCACAGTGAGAGCATTTGATACCATTGGTGGGAGGTCGGGTCTTGGCAAATTTGTCATGGACAGAGGGGCTCATTGTGAGGCCTTTGGAGGCTAAAACTGCTCCCTGGGTGACTTCGGGATCCCCTGTGGTCATCACCTGCTGTCTAGTGGCCTTTCGTCGAACATGGGCATAAGCTTGTTCAACAGTAGGAAACAGGGTTCATCTGAAGGACATCACCATGGATTTTGTCTAGTCGATCATCAAGTCCATCCAAGAAGACATAAACACGATCTTCCTGAGTGAGTCGATTATAGTGTTGAATATCAATAGAGCATTCCATAGGATTTGGGCGACGAAAGTAAATTTCACGCCATAAGCCCTGCAAACTAGTGTAATATTTTTCAAGGGAACCAAAGGCTTGCCGCAGTCAAGTCACATGGCATCGGAGATCATAAACTTGAGAAGTATCATTACCATCAAAATAAGTTGTGGCAATGGAATCCCAAACTGCTTTAGCCGTGGGAAAACGGATAAAGTTGCCGATTAGTGAGGAGTCCATGGAGTTTATTAACCAACCTTCAACAATGGCGTTGTTAGTGCGCCACTTGCGAAAGGAGGGGTCGGTTGGGGAGAGTCACCATTGATATATCCAGTTTGTCTTTGCCGGAGACGTACATCTCGACAACCTGGGACCAAAGGGCGTAGTTGGAACCATCCAACTTGATGCCGATCGGGGCAACAGAAGTTTCAGTGGTAATATTTGGGGTCTGGGCCTTGTTCATGGCTTCGATCATCTTGGTAGTCAACTCAATGATGGAATTAGATAGTTGGGACGTATTGACAGACTGTGGGAGTCGCCGAAATCCGCCATGGACAGTGAGAAAGAGGAACATGTTGAAGTTTAAGGAGTACGAGTAGAGAACCAGAGATCGTATTGCTCTGATACCACGTCAAACTTCTGTGTTTTTATATATTCAATATCAATTTTTTCAGCAAGAATGATTTACATAAATAACAAGAATTGAAATCTAAACTTATCAATACAATAATATCTGCTAGAATCCCGCTTGTCTGTTTTATCTACATCAACATGATCTTGTTAATTTGAAATGCCTATAATTTCTCTGTTTCCAACTATAACTCACGCCAACAAGTAGGAGTCAATGGCTATATGGGGAAACTTGGTCCATGAGATCAAGCGGATGTTACAAAGATTTCCTAAGGTTATAGTCCAGCATTGAGGTCGTATGGCAAATGTTGTTGTCTATTGTTTGGCAAGACATTCATGACATATTGATGATCTAGTGATTTGGTGGGACTCTTTTCTTGAAAATGTCTCTCAATTCATCTGACACGATGCTTTGATGTAATATCTATTTTTTTTTTATAATAAAACAGTTTGCATTGTTTATAAAAAAAAAAAAAAATTGCACTCATCCAAAAAAAAATCCTACTAATATATATATATATATATATATATATGGATGCCGCCTGAATGGTTTATGCTTATTATAATCAGGTTATAATTTGAATTGTTTCACTGGATCATGACATGCTATATTTCCTTAATTATATAGTATATATAAGTATTTTCAAAAGATATATGTACGCGCACACGTACATACAGTTATTGAGGTACTTCACTCTTTTTTGTCATGTTTATTACAAAGTTCACGTGGGATATCATGTGTACGTACAAGACAACTTCAACTTTTTACATCATACATACGTACGGTTTGATATTACTAAATTTCTCTGTTGCTAATTAATTTCAACATCTAATTTTCAATTCTTAATTAATATTCAGGCCGCCATGCATCACCCAATATATTCGTACGAAAGTGAAATCTCCAAACGTAGTACTCCCATTAACGAGGATTTAATTTGAAAAAAATATATATTAAAAATTAAGATTTTTGTTTTTTTTTATTACTTTTTTTTAGATTTTAGATCATTTGAACTGAAAATAAAATATGAATAAGTAACTTAGTCCCGTTTAGATATATAAACGGTTTTATCTCATTTCATCATCACAATTTTTTAAATTCGTACACAATATATAATAAACAATTCAACTTTTTTAAATCAAAAAATAATAATAATATTAAAAAATAATATTTTAATAATATTTTATTTAAGTTTTAACTTCTAAAATCATGATATTTTATCTCACTATTCAAACGAAATCTTAGTTTTATAGAAATACATACATACATATATATATATATATAATAACCTTTTTGTACGTTAATATTCCATGCATTTGCCTAAATTTTTTTTATGCACTTTTAAATAAAAGATACTTAAGTTAGGTACTAATTGTAAATTTAGTAAAATGTGTCTTTTCAGTACTGATTGTTTCTTCTACATGTATTATCAAGTTTTGTTTTTTTAATTTTTTTTTTGCTTGTAAATATTTTTAATTATATGATTTTTGGATATTGCCCTTTGTATTCATGAGATTAATTAATAGAGTTTATTCATTGAACAAATATTTCAAATAGTATAACTTATTTAATTTACATCTGAATAGAAAACTTATTTAAAGTCAACCATTTATATACACACACACCTGCTTTTTTTTTTTTTGCACGAACACACACACCTGCTTTGAGTTGTATGATAAATCTTAAAAAAATATAATTAAGCATTAATAATGTTATACGTATAAGGCATGTATATATGGTTTTGTACTAGATATAGTTTAAAGATTAAATTATAAATGAATCATTAAAAAAATATTTTATTTTATAAATCTTATAATTTAATATTATATCCCGGCCCCTAAATTAAATTCCTGACTTTGTCCCTATATAAGTTACTTCAATATAATTTGATGAATTAAAGGTCATGATTCAAGTCTCATTAGTAGCATGGTGGCTGAAGATGAGAATTACATTAAGCCTTTTCATGCTTATTATTCATCCTCCTCAAATTCTTATCATTGGGTATTATAAATTACGGAAAGCTTAGTTTCCATTGGTATCCCCAAGTCTCTAATGGAGTCCCTGTTAAATACACTCATGCCAATGGTGAAATCCCAAATTATCTTCAGATTACTGTATTTAGAGAGAGAGAGAGAGAGAGAGCTAATTAAGTCAAAAAACTTATGCCTTCTTTGACAATAACCTGAGATTTTGAGTTTAAGCACATATTTAAAAGGAAATTCACAGTTCTTTAATTAAAAGCAAGCTAGCTAGCTGAACACGGGAGGGATCAGAACTACTGTCCAACCTTACACGAAGAATTCGTTTGACTCTGCATTATTTCTAGCTTTCACATGGTTTATATATACTAGAGGTGGTAAACGTGCAAACATTTGTCAAATTGAAGAAAAAAAATAAAATGTAACTTTGAATATTAAAATAATCTAATATATAAAAATAAAATTATTATTTATTTATATTTATAATTTATTATGAAATTTAAATTATATTAAAAATTCAAATTAATTAAATAATTTTTTTTCTTAAAAATATATAGTAAAATTTTATTATTTATTTAACGATAAAAAATTAGTATTTTAATTATCTATTTTATGTTAGTTTAAATCAATATTTAAACTTATATCGTTAGATTAAATCTGAAAATTAAAGATGAAGAGTTGTAATTTAAAACCTATAAACCAATATTTTTCCCCACCTTTCATTTCTCCCTCTCTCTCATTCCCCACGCATGATTGTGGTATTACGTCGCACATTGACATTCACACAGACGAACCCAAAAAGAAACAGAAAAATAAAGTAAACGTGAAAAAAAAAAAAACAAACCTCTTTACTGTTATGAACAATAATGAACAGTATAGGGATAGGCAAAAAAAAACCACACAGCCTCTTTACTGTTCATTACTGTTGATGAACAATAATATGATAGTCTCTTTTAAGATATAGGAAGATATATATATATATATATATATATATATATAAATTGAAGTTAATTTTAAGTATATGATAGAATATTTATATTTTAATTATCTATTTTATGTTAGTTTAAATCAATATTTAAACTTCTACCGTTAGATTAAATTTAAAGATTAAAGATGATATATCACTTTTAGTATTACTCTATAAAAGTCTAAATAACTTAAATAAAAATCTAAAAAATACTTATCACACAAATTTGATCCAATAAATTCAATTAGATATACTTGCTTTTATAAATTCTAATACAATCACTAAAAATTCAAGAATTATAAATAAGAATTACATAACAATTCTACTATAAAGCAAACATTTGACAGAAGTAATAATTTATTTTACTCTTTAGATGAATACAAAAAAAAAGTCTATTTAAAGAGAAAGAGGTAATATAAACACTTGCGGAAAAAAACACGTGAAGAAAAAAAAAAACTGTTCATTACTGTTGATGGTAATATAAACACTTGCGAAAAAAAACATGCGAAAAAAAAAAAAAAACCTCTACACCATTCATTATTGTTGATGAATAGTAATATCAACAGTAATAAACAGTATATATATAGCGGCTTTTAAGTATAGGCAGAGATATATGTATGTGGGTGTGTAACTGTGTTCATACGAAACCCTATATAGCTAATGGCATCATGATAAATCTCAGGTATTATAATTATATGATATAATCTCTGATTCTCTTGAATTTGTTTTTCAACCTTTTTAGAGGAATTGCCTCTGATCAATCTAATAATAAATTATAAAATTATGAGATTTAGGTCTCGTTTAGATATTTAAAATATTAAAATAAAATAAAAAATCGAAAATACACCATCAGAGCATGATTAGACTCTTGGCGGAGACCATTAGCATTTATCATTTCTTTAAGAATAATAGTCCATTATCATAAGTTGACTGAAAAAATATTATTGAAAATGGGAGTATTTGATTTGACGTTTGCGATCAGATATATATTGGAAGATTTATTAGACTTCAACAAATACGAAT
The DNA here is from genome assembly GCF_001411555.2 of Juglans regia. Lineage (NCBI taxonomy): Eukaryota > Viridiplantae > Streptophyta > Magnoliopsida > Fagales > Juglandaceae > Juglans > Juglans regia. Next base: position 8,585,175 of record NC_049907.1, read on the forward strand.
TGGACTTCCCTTCAAGGCCTGCTGATCACCTACGTTGATCATTTTTCAAAGGTGGATTAATTTGTCTTTCAACCCTTAATATAAGTCAGTATATATCTTGCTTTAGCCCCAAACTTCCTCTAGTCTCCTTTAAAAATTACCAAAAAATAATTACAACACATGTATTTAGTTTTTTGTTCAAATTCAAAATCTATTAACAAATCTTATAAAAAAAAATGAATTTTTCTTTAAACATGATATATAGTTTCTTTCCAAAATTTTCTTAAAAGGAAAAAAAAAAAGTTGTAGTACTTTTAAAAAGAGAAATTTTATTTGTAATCCTGAGTGGAGGACTGTGTATGCAGTCCCATTGATAAATAAGGGTAAAAGGAGAAAAAATTTCATTTTAAAAATGATATTATTATAATTTTAATTTTTTTAAAGATAACTGTATGGATTTATATGAACAGTTCTCATTTAAAGATTATATGTAGACTAAAAAGTCTTTACTTATAACTTACCTCTGATCTTCTCTTTCGAATCTCCTAATTTCCAAAAACTACTTAATGTGAATATATATAATATATCTATATATAGCCAGATTAATATAATCCTAATTTTCCCTCCAAAGAAGAATTTTTGGATCCAGCAGCATTAGACTCATGCATATCATATTTAAAACAATTGAATTATGGATGGTGCCTAATTTGTCAAGAGTTCATATCCATGAACTAGAACTGGCTAGATTGGTATAAGGTTGCTGCATGTGGGGCTGTCATGTTGATCATGAAGTTTCAATAGTCAAAGAGACAAGCTAGCGGATCAGAAGTAAAAACAAGAATACAGGCTGTAGCTTTGATTCTTATAAAAAACAAATATTCTCTCTTCCTAGGTGTTAACTTGGACCCGCTTGTTCGGCTGTCTTCCATTTTATTTTTCCTAGCTATATATATATATATATATATATATAATCAGAAATAATTTGTCTATAAAAAAGTAAATCTTATTAGTAAAAAATAATTTTTTATATTTTTTTATAATAAAGTTTATTTTTTATTATATATATAGTATAAAAAAATTATTCTTTATTAATGAGACTATTTTTTTTATAAATAACTTGTATTTAAAATTTATATCTATCATTATACATATATATGTATATATATGTATAATGTATATTTTCCCTGTCACCAACTTTTCAGGAAAGGAACTTGACTTTGTTGGATCCTAATCCCTACCTGTAAAGGTCGCTAGCTGGCTAGTATGTGTTGAATTCTCCATACGCGTGCAGTTTAATTAATGAAGTAATATATAATATTCATTATTCTATATTATACATTTTATATATTTTATTATTATTTAATTTAATTTAATTTTTATTAAATTAATTAAATTAATTAAGTTATTTATTCATCATTTATACATCATATATTTATTATATGAAAAATAAAAATAAAAATATATATAATATGTGAGGATGATAAATATAATTATTTTTAATTAAAACTCTTGGTGAGCTAATTAGCTTGAGCCGTAGCCAACTAACTCAAGGAAAAGATCTTGATAAGTTGGAGAAAGTGATAAGCACGAAGAAAAATATATAATAAAAAATATAATTTTTTTTAAAAATATTTTATAAAAATAATATCATTTTATAAAAATATTTATATTTTAAAATATAATTATGAAAAAAATTATGTATCTATTCGTTACTCTAAACATAAATATGGGGCAATATTTGAATAGCTATCTACCATTACATTCATGCTAAAAACTTTTTAATCAATTTAAGTAATGTTATATACCGTTGTTGAATGCGTAAGTATCGTGCAGTCGTTTTGAAAAAGAATAGAATTCATGATTAAAAAATTAATTTATTTTCATATAGATTCTGTATTTATTTAATTTTTTCAAAATAATTATACGGCGCTTACGCACTCACGATTGTAACTATCATTTCTCTTGATTACATTGACTTGGTATTTTCTTCCAATCTAATGGGGTTAGGTTAAGTTAGAGAGAGAAAAGATAAAAGGGAATTAGAGTTGAATTACTATCTTTGGGGATTAAAAAAATTATAGGAAAATTATTGTAGAATTAACTCCCTTTGTGTTTTACTTTATGTTTGACTTTAAATCCCAACTTTCATCATAGTTTAATAATGTTAAAACCTAGATGATGATTATATATATATATATATATATATATATATATATTAGCTGGCGTCAGGCATTACGTCAAATTATTGAATTAAAGTTACTCATGATGATCATTGATCATGACGGTGGGGGTAAAATTTGCACACTCGATTAAAATTGACTATGGTCGGGATTTGCGGATTTTAACCTAGGGTTCAAATTGCCAAAACCTTATAGTTTTTAGTGTCAATTGCCAACTTTAGTTTTTGAGTGTAAATTAAGAAAAAATATATATATAATGCAAATGTAAATACTATTTTTAAACAAATTATAAGACGTATCACTTTAACCTCTATTTTTTTTTTCCGTCTCTTTACTCTCTTATCTATTTTTATTAATCTACCTTTGCTCTAATTTCGTCTTTCAGGAAGATTTTTATCCCTTTCGTTCTTCCATGACTCCCTTTCTTCCCTTGATCTATTCATCAGATGATCAAGAAATCGCTTCTTTAATTTGTAATTGCAATGTATTAATAATAATAATAATAATAAAATGCCTCAAAATTTATATCGAATATATAAGTGGAACTAGGGAGTGGGTTGACACTCATTATAGCGAATGCAGTACTCGAAGGGAGATAGATCAGGTAATGAACTATAGGTTCGGGCTCATTTTGCACACCCTACGTGGCAATCTCCTGTCTTCTTCTTCTTCTTCATTTATTATTATTATTATTCCAAATACATCATCATCTTTCTCATCATCTATCTCCAGTGGCTCTCTCTCTCTCTCATCTCGGCTGTCTCCCTCTCATCGTATCTCTCTCATCTTGTCTCTCTCTCAGATGAAAATTCAGATGAAATTTCAAATGAATGGGAAGACTGTGTGATGGTAAGAGCATGCGATGGGTGCCACGTAAGGTGTGCAAACTGGCTGATGCCGCACAGTGCCGGATGCGAAGACTTTTCGTAGCCATTAATGAAGAGATCACTATTGTCAAAGACACTGCATGCATCATCTGTTTTGGTACATTTAAAAGAGAACTCTACTTTCACTTTTTCTATATATATTCTCATTCGACGTCGGAGAAGTGTGGTATTGGTGTGGCGCGCGTACAACTTATTTGGTAGCTGGAAAGCAATAGATCAAACATTTGCCCACTTAGTAGAGAAATATAAAGAAGGAAAAAATAATATAAACAAAAAGCTTATGGGAGGTGAAAAATTAATGTAGAGAAAGGAAAAGGAGTGAGGTAAAATTTATTGATGAGATAAGATTTATTATACACATACAACATTTTTCACATGAGTAATGTTACATACAATCGTGAAGTATGCAAACGTCATGCAGTCACTTCGAAAAATAGTGATATCTACTATTAAAAAATTACTTTTTTTTATGTGGGTCCCGTATTTATTCACTATTTTCAAAATGATTGCGCGACACACTCACGACTACAACTATCATTTCTCTTTTCACATTCTTTTATACAATCCTATTTTAAATGAGATAATGTATTTTTGTAAAATAACTTACAAATATAACATCATTTTATAGAAATTATTTTAAATTTTAAATATAATTATATAAATAATTATAAAAAAAAAATTGTACGAATATCATTAATTTTGATTAAACTCAAAATGAATCGATCCGACGACAGAGGTTTATAAGTGTGCTAGTTCAACACAACACTTAAACAGAAATTTGTAAGTGTGCTAGTTCAACACAACACTTATAAATTCATCGATCGTACGAAAAATATAAAATCTGTCATCAAGCAGAAGCATCAGCCAGATAGAAGCGATGCAAAATGCAATGAATCAAAGTAAGTATAATTCAACAATGCTGTTTCTCGTACATGTTTTCTACACCAACCATGCAGATTTTCTCATCATATTCAAATCATTATTTTAAAAGGAAGCAGTTGGGAGTAATTAACTGCTCCTTCAAGTGTGCCAATCGCATGCATTATATATCCAAAACATTGTGCAGTCCGCTAGCTGTTTCTTTTCATCTCACATGAAACAAGCAGCAACTCTCATGATCACTTCAACCTTGTAATATTTTATTATTATATTGTCAAAAATATCTAGGTGCAATGCTACCAAATCCTCTACTATTCCTGACGGTTTGAGACGAAAAATCCATTAATACTCTATCGATCTCTGAAGTTTCAACATCTCTGTCTGGACCCAAATTAAGGACATGCATAGTTAATTAACAACCAGAATGTTTGGTTGGAAAATACGATAACTAAACGTCCTACTTCGCTCGCTCGCTAAGCTGACAGCCATGCAATATTTCGACGTACAATGGAAAATCTGCATTTTCTGATCCCTTCGAAGGACACAGGAAATTTCCAGTTCCTCGACCCCGCCATCATGCATGACGATTAATTAAGTCGTACGTGGACTTGTTTGGTCAGTCATTTATTTGTCAACCCACGAGGCAAATCTGTTCCACAATTTTTTGCGTGATTGACAGAAACAAAGTCATCATGTAAAATGGAGTCGATCGAAATCCAAATAAAAAATCACCGACATAATAGCAATAGATTCACTATAATAAAAAAGGGAAGGATTATATTTGTAATCGTGTACTCGTGAGTTTATATACAAATATAAATTTATTTATAAATATTTTGATTTTATATTTTTTATGCAATTTACTTTTTAAGATGAATTTGACTTCAATCTTGGCTGTAGTGAGGATGTGCGAATTGTCAACCAGTTGATGATTATATTATTTTAGAATTACAAGGGAATATGTCATAGACACTTCAAGAAGCTCGAGACATTGGAAGAGGCTAGTTGTCCAGTCTCTTTTTCAAAAAATGAAGTTAAATGATTGGAAGAAATATTGTGATCTTTTTACAAGTCCACATTATCAAGTATTTTAGATTTATTCCCTATACGATATTTACAATATTTATATTGGTTTCATATATTATATTTAATATTATTAATTTCTCCTGCAGCACTTAAGTTCTATTAATGTACATAATAGAATGGCTTTGATAATCCAGCATCGTGCCGACTCAAGATTATTCCAACGTCTTGCTGATAAAATAATAATTGATAACTTATTAATTCTCACTTATTTTTATCATATTCTTTTATTTAAGTAATAACATTATTTTTTAAATTTACTGATATGGCTTTGTTAGAAACGTGATGATCTTGAAAATTTATTTCTCATTCATGTCTATGCTACTATTTACACTGATGAGCACAGTGAATGGGTTGATCCTGTCGCTAAAAATAATAATATAAGTGATGTTATTTTTTGTGACTAAATTATGCAACATGTGAATTCATATTATGTTTGATTCATCATTTCTTTTAATATGTGAGCTTTATTATCACATTTTTGTTGTAATTGTAAGAAAAAATGATTGAGATCCAATCAGCCTCTGAGGAATCCTCTTCTAGTGACATAGACATATTCACGCAAGTGTTCGGGACCAAATTTGGTTTGGTAAGAGATTTGTGACATTTTTTCAAGCGTGTCGGTTCATTCTCCAAGACCTTGACTTCAGAAATTAACAATCATACTAAAGATTTAGATGTAGCACACCAAGAAAGAAGTCGACACAGCAGGAGTTGAAGTCTCTCTAAGCACGACAATCTGATTTAGAGACACGTTTGCATGAGCAACAAAGAGATCGCGATGAGATAATACACATTGGAGTCCAAGAGCAAGTGCAGAGGGAGATGATGGTCCAAATGAAACGTATTATGTCAATTCAGCAGGATCACAGTGGGCGAGGAAAGAAAAAGAAATGATCAATATATCATTATCACTATCAGTATTAGAAACTTTTATTATCTATTTTTGCAACTATATAAGACATTATTAGTTGTTATATTTATGGTGTAATATGAAATAATTTGTATGTTTTTTAATTTTATGAAATTACTATTTTTGATCATAACGTTCGCACGTAATGAACAAATGTTCGAACATTGATTCACGTTCGAATCAACATTCGAACAAAATGCCAGTGAATTTGAACAAAACGTTCGAATGTAAAACTACGTTCCCATGTTTTAACGCACAAATAATTTAAATGTTCGAATGATGAGAATTAATACGTTCGAACAACAAACTAACATCTGAACGTTAAAAATGATACATTTGAACTCTTCTCCTTTAACATCTGAATGTTACATTGAAAGGTCATCGAGTTAACGTTCGAATATAAATATCATTCGTGCGAAGCATGCAGAAACAATGAACATCAATTTTTTTTACGTGCGAACGTTAATCATTCGGGTTAATGTTCGAACGCTGGTTTATACGTCCAGACGTTACTTTCTGTCGTCACAAAAAGGCTTTTTGTGACGGTTGAACAGTAAACCATTACAAAAAATATTTTGTGATGCCTTTTAGGCGATGGTCTCAAACCGTCGCAAAAAATTTTGTGACAGTTTGCTTATGTTTTGTGACGGTTTCGTCTTTCATAAAAACCAAATTCTGTTGTAATGACTATGTGTAGCTTGTACATACTATAACTGAATTTAGTATTACCACATAGAAATCTGAAATACAAAAGAAAAGGATAACATTGAGATTGAAAAATCTTAAGAGCTACATCTTTATTCTTCTTTATTAAGTGAATGCAAAGGTCTCTGTTTATAGAAAAATCTGATAAGGTAAATATTTGATAATTATCATAAAGATAAGAATCAAATTATAATATTGAGAAGTGCTAGATTTTCAAAGATATGTTAAAATTTTTATTTTATCTTATCATTATAATTTTTTAAATTTTTATAAAAAAATATAATAAACAATTTAACCATATTTTAAGTGAATTAAAAATTCCAAAAAAAAATTAGTCACACAGTTGAGACCAAGATCGAACTAGAGCTGAACCAGGCCGACCACTGACCAGCAGCAGTGCATTACTTCATTACCGCGTAAACAACATAGAATGGCAAACGTACGTACGTAGAATATGGTTGTAATATTAATGTACCATGCATGCATTTTTACGCGCCATTGGACCACAGGTAGTACTACTACCTGCTTGTTCCTTGAATTAAAAGCAAACAAGAAAGAGAAGGTAGCCCCCGGCCTGGCTATATATATATATATGGCCTGGCTCATGTGCACCGCCGCGCACACGTTTTTTTCAAGATTTTCACTACTCTTTAAAACAACATTGAAAGCACTATCCCATTTTATTGCAAGTTAAACAAGGGCCGGTAGTACTTCAATATCGCCCATTTATTTCAACGAATTCAAAGAATTCTTCATACAGCCATGCATCAATATATATATATATATATATATATATAAACACATGTCATATATATCATGTCATGACTCATGAGGGATTCAGAATGACATGACCAATTATACAAATATTCCATAAATGAATAAGCATTGATTGAAATCAATGCCCTATTTTTCCGTAGATTAAATGTTAAAAATTGTTTAATTAGATTTTTTTTTTTATTTTTTTAAACAAAACGATGGCCGGGACTAATATTTAATCATTGAAGTCAGGTTCCCGATCCTCTGAAATGTGATGGACTTTACTAACTATTTTCTTGTTCCCTTAATCCTTCAGCTTGTTCCCTTAATACATGCAATATCTAGCTAGCTAAATACTTCTTGTTCCCTTAATCCTATCTAGAAATTGGCAGAGCATGCAGCTAGCATGCAGTAATTTGGAGGGAGGAGAAGAGTTCCTCCTGATCTTCTTCTTCTTCTTCTTTTTTTAATTTAATTAATTAATTTATTTAAATAAAGCATAATTTTCATGTCAACAAGTTAATTAACTGATCATTATTAATTCACATCAATCATTTATTGAGATATTCTTGAATTAAACATATCATCCCCAATTATCAATTTTGACAATCACCCTCCCAAACTGTCATGAAATTGCCATATACTCCATTTTCTACTTAAAAAGATAAAATTATCTCTATTAAACTAAAAAAAAATGAATATTTTACACAATTAGTTTTAAAAAAATTAAACAAATCCGCTTTTTGAAAATAGAAAATAACAAAAGCAGCATGATTAATTATCCTAACTCATGATGTTTTTTTCCGAATCAAAATACTTTTATTCATGGCAGATTTATACATGATAATATATTAGTGGCTTATGAGGCCATGCAATTCATGAACAACAAGATGAGTGGAAGGTCACTATAAAACTTGATATGAGGAAGGCTTACGATAGGATTGAATTGTGTTTTTTGAATTAAGGTTGTTATGCAACAAATGCAGTTTGATTGCAGATGGATCAAACTCATTATATATGAACTATGTACATTCACCCCAGCATGAGGAATTAAACAAGGTGATTCATTTCACCTCATCTATTCGTCTTGTCATGTGTAGAAGCTTTAAGTTCCCTTCTTGACAATGCTACAAAAGTACTGAACATCACAGGTCAAGTTCAACAATGGGCAAAACCTCCATCTTACTGGCTTTCAAAAAATAAACTGGGATGCTGCAATTGACAAGAAATACCTTTGATAGAGTAGGCATTGGTGTGGTGCCTCAAGATGACGAGAGACACGTATTAGCCAGGCTTAAGCCAATAATTCTAGATGGTGATGCTTTACTTGTACAAGTGATAATTAAAATGCCATTATAAGTGAAGAAGAACAATTTGTTCTAGAAGGTCATATGGCTAATCATGCCTGTCTTTTTGATCTTCCCAAAAATGAAATTTATTAAAGAGAAATAGTTTAGCTCCAAAAATATTACACAAAAATAATCCCCACAAATTGATGTATAGAGGGGTAATCGGTCCGGTTTTGGAGAAATTTTAAAATTGAACCGGTATATACCGGTTTTAAAAATTTAAAAACCGATACGGATCGATTCATCACAGAAACCGAAACTTTCGATTTTTTCGGTTTCGGTCCGGTCTGGTCCGGTTTACTATTTACACTTTTGACACTATATAAGTTTAATATTATAACTTTCTTAATACTAAACTTAATTGTTAGAATTTAGTATTTATTATTAACAATTACTAATTCATTAATGTTCAGTTATACTAGTACAGTATAAGTAGTGCCTAACTTATTAGTAAGATTAATAAACTTGAATAATAAGATTAAAATAATATAATTAGTGTCTAATTATACTAGTATATTAATTTTATGTTATAAAATTAATAGAATTGAATAATAAGATTAGAATTTCGTGTTATATTAATTAGAAATCTAGCATATAATATATAATAATATAAAAATTATATATAATATAAAAACTTAAAAATATATATACAGGTCGGTTCGGTTTAAATCGATTTTCAAAATATGAAATTCAGTACGGCACTGGTTTAGGACCGGTCTTGGTTTTTAAGAATCGGTTACAAACCAGACCCAGTTCAGTTCGGTCCAGTCCGGTTCAAACAGTTTTCCGGTTTTTTCTTACACCTCTACTAATGTGGTTTGATATGGTTCATCAGATTGAATGATTACTTTTATTGTAAAGTATATTTAATGGATCACATGAAATCATGTTAATTTGTGAGATTCTTTTATGTAATTCATTTGTGACTATAACACTCATTTTTACTAATTCACTCTCATCTCCTAATTCATCATGAGAGCTGCCAATTAGGCTATTTCTCCTGATCTTCTAGCTGGCCCGGATCTCCTAATAATTTGCACGCAATGTCCACTGCTGCTCATGATCATTTATATATCCTCTCGTTGTTTTCCATGATCGTCCTTAAGACCTTTGCATGTGAATCAGAGACAAATCTTGTTTTGTAGCATCATGAAAAGCATCTTCCGCATTTTTAAGTCCTTTGCAATTCCGGCGAACAGAGCGATGTCCAATTAAAACTTCCTCGACATTAAATAGGTTGAGACCAAACGCTTAGTGGGGCCATTGGATGCCCCAGAGCTCAAGTGATGGGCTTGAGCTTTCTCTACAAAGCCCATACAATATTTTCTTTATCAGGAGGCCTTTATGATCAGTAATCACAACAAAGAAAGTGCAATTCTTATAAGGGTAGTGCTACAGCTCCCGCTGGGGGCTCCCGCTGGAAGCTCCCGCTGGGGTCTGTAGTATGTATTTGTTTGTGTTTTTTTTAAAATTATTTTTTATATAAAATTTTTTAATATTTTTTAAATATAAAATAAATATAAAATATTATTAAAAACATTTTCTTAATCAAGAAGTAAAAAAAAAAATTATTAAAAAATACTTTCTTAATTATGAAGTAAAATAAAAAATATTAAAAAAATATTTTTTATTTTACTTCGTGATTAAGAAAGTATTATTTAATAATATTATGAATTTTTTTATTTTTTAAAAATATTAAAAATTATTAAAAACATATATATAAAAAAAATTAAAAAATACATATATAAAATACACTAGAGTTCTAGCGGGAGCTCCCAGCGGGAGCCCCAGCATTTTCCTTCTTATAAACTTGATACCAGTTGGATCGGTTCGAACGTCAAAATCAGCATCAATTTCATAGCCATAGGCAAATGTAGAAGAATACGGGGAGAGATTATAGTTGCAGTCGTGAGTGCGTAGCTGTCGTGTAATTATTTTAAAAATAAATAAATAAATATGAGATTTACATAAAAAAAAATAATTTTTTAATAATAAACCTATTCTTTTTTAAATCGACTACATATCGCTCGTGCATTCTATAACTATTACGTAATATTACTCTTTCGTAGCAGGTATAATGGGCTTGAGATATTCGTAGCAGATGGAACAAATGGGCTTGAGAAAGGCTGATTAATATTCGTCAAGATAAAAAAATATGTACAGCTGCCACCACTTGCTTCGAAAGTGATCCAGAATACATAGTCGACTGAGCCCTTTAATAACCCTATATAGTATATATGAGAACATTCTTTACCTTTTTTTTTTTTTTTGATATATTTGGTGAGGGGTTTCGAACTCCAAACCTCTATTTTAGAAGCTGAGATTATACCAATCAAACCATATGCATTTGGCTAGAACATTCTTTGCTTTGTATTAATGGTTTCTTTCCCTTATGTGAAATGAGATTTTGCATCCTCCAATTTCCCAGCTTTTAGATACTTTATTTTTTGGAAAATGAGAAATTCTATAAATTATGGATTGGTAAACAAAAGACTTTCAGTGAGTCCCTTAGACGTTGGAGTCATCATTTTTCTAATCCTTAAGTACTGGCTCGGTTAGATATATGCAGCATCAAAGAGCAGAGAATTTACTCAGTATTAATGCTGAACTTCTCGGCTTCATTAATTACTAGCTTTCCCTTCCCTCATCCCCACTTGTTCTTCACATTCTTTGTTATTTTCATGTTCAAAATTGATAGCAAGTCAATTAGAATTATATAACGTTCAGTATTTTTGGTTTTCAGCTTGTGATCAAATAGTTTTGTTTTGTAGGTTTAAGCCATTATTGGTGGTATGTTGCATATGATATGTCCCTTTTCTTCAAGGAAAATGATTTATACACAACATTTTCCACAACACATTTCACAAGAACTTGAGCATTCAGTATCTTAGAATGTTTATGATAATGAGAAGACACAAGAACTTGCTAGAGACCTACACAGCTGTCGGATGTGGTGAATTGGTAATATTTTTAAATTGCTTGTGCCGGTGACCTTTCTTCCCACCATGTGTTTCCAGTGGTTGATCAAGTAGCGGATAGGGGGTTTTGGCCAAGTGAAAAGTGCAAGGAGAAGACCGGATTCGTGATCATTAGAATGGATTACCATGTCATGTGAGAGGAGTTTTGGCAATGGATTAAGCTCGAATTCCTCAAGTAAATGATTTTGAGCTGTATTGGAATTGGTTTGCTAGTTAGAGCTTTTTGTGCACCTTGGTTTTTGGAATTGATTGAGCTTTTATTGTAACCCCCAAGGTGGTTGGTTGTAATCACAGTTTATTTCCCTTCTTGTGCCTTTGTGCATTTTAACTGTGCTTCTTTCTTATAATAACTTTCCCCGTATATTAAATAAGGTTAATTCAATTATTCCAACAGAGATAGTTTACTAGAGGAACATAAATTCTTGCAGCCTTTTCATGGATGGTCATAACTCAGGATGCCTGCTATGGAACTGAGGAAGTTCCCATGGCTTGTTATGGTGGTTTATGTTGCAATGTTTGCGGGGAATTAGCTATTAATTAGGTGGTTCTGAAAGTTGGGTATGCAAACCTTATTTATATTATCCTCATAACTTTGAATTACCTTGAAAAAAGCAGTCCAGAAAATCCATTACATTCTGCATAGCTTAACATAGCTTGTTATTTGATTCATGTACAAGCTTCACTTTTGTGTCCTAAAAGCAACTCTCTCTGTTTTCGATTCAGGCTCCAGAAATCTGATCTGTTTCCTCATTTACATTAACAAAGTTGACAAGAACATGGATTACACAATCAAGTACCTTTCTTATTTTAATTTGGGATGTTCTTTGATAAGTGGTGGGTCTTGTTAATTGAATTTTGATTTGTTTATCCAGCTTTAGAGAAGATCACTACAAGAGTGCAAAACTTGCAGCAAGACTCAATTCCTTCATTGTTGCCCTAAACAAAAAAACAATGAAAGACTCACTTCCTTGTGGCAAAGCTCTAGTTGATACAGAAGTGTAACACCTCCTTCCCGTAGGCTAGGTGTGTCACGTATTTTTCATGAAAATAAACCCGGTAAGCGATTCTCTAACTTCATAATTGAAAAATAAACTGAAGTAATTTATTATGAAATAAAAGGTCTAATAAAAATGTCTTCCCAAAAACATTAAAGGAATAAACTGAATAAATTTGTCATAAAAGACACATTTTATTTTAGAAAGTCTGAACAAAACTAAAATGCTCCTTCTACTCCTGGCCTGCCTGCTCGTAATCATCATCTTCACCTGGGTGGTTAAAAACATGAAAATAAACTAAAATGAGTCGATGACTCAGTAAGAAATCTATCATAACGAAAACGTAATAAACATAAGATTTTCATAAGAACTTTCATGCTGAATTTAAAATTCATGACTATTCATGCTAATGCTTATGCTATGTATGACTGAATTATCTGAACTAACTGACTGATTTATCTTACTTATCTGACTGGCCAACACACTTAACCTTGTGTGCAAGGTTGTGCACCAGCCCCACATCCCGCTGCAGCAAGGGGAACTGCTGATAGTATTCTAGCATACTATGGTGGACCACGACTGAGTTCGTGGCTTGCACACCACCTTGAACTGAACTGCATTGGTACCATGCATCTGATTGGCCATCTTATTAACTGATCTGAACTTAGCTTACACTTGAAATTAAGATGGCTTACTTGTCTTATACACATGAGATGCATGGCATATTACATACATAAATCACAATTTCTGAATTTAAACATGATGTGGAATGACATGATCGTATTCTATGCTGGATGACATGCTTGCATATGACATGAGCGGTTCATAAATAATGGCTATCAAAGAACTGGCTTGAATAATACATACATATAAGCTAACTGTGATGATCCTAATTTATGATCAAATTTACTTACCTCAATGCGTTTCTTCTTGAATAATACTTCGTAACTTGAGACCTATATTTAATAAATAACTATGACTAAATTGTTTGGAAATAAATAAATGCTAACATCTTACTTAACTAAATTCGGAATTCTAAAACATAGTCAAACCAATATTTGTTTAACACTAAAATCAATAATTCATAGTATTTAAATTACTTAAAATACTAATTTATAATTTAGTAGAAATACTCGAGCTATTTTTAAATAATTCACAAAAACTTAAATTCTTAAACTAAGTTTCATTTCTTAACGTAATTATTAAATCTTATAAGAAACTTAATAAATTCCATTAAATTCTTAACATAGAAATTTTATTAAAATCTTACTAAATTGACAAAGGAAATATTAGACTTAAAATTATACTTTAAAACATATTTCCAATTCTTTAAACATTTATTAAAAAGAACCTTTACTAAATATATTTATTTAATAAACTCAACTAGTAATATTAAACTCAATATAAATCACTAAAACAATTATTGAAATAAAATGAGATCAAGTCTAACTTAAAATATAAGTTCAATTAAACATCATTATAATCTGTAAAAAGGTTAAAAAACTCTGGCCCATAAATATAATACTGTACTACATGAGCCCAAACAGGAAAATAAGCCCATCCTAACCTCATACGGGCCTAAGGCCCAAGGCCCATCAAAAAGAAACCCACGGGTTCCTCAAGAACCCGAGAACAAGCCTAAAATAAAAATGAAAACAGAGTTGAGAGAGAAAGAGTCTGCGATGGAGGAGCTCACCGAGGGAGAGGGGCTAACTCGACGGCGGTTCTGGTGGCTGGGAGTGGTCGGCGGCGCGACTGGGGGTTCCTATGGTGGTGCGGCACCGAGTGAGAGAAAGAGAGAGAGAGAGTTTAGAGAGAGGAACTACTAAACCGAAACAAAAGAGAGAGAAAGAGAGCTGGTGGCAGTCGAGGCCTTACCGGAAAAAGAGTGGCTCGACGGGGGCTACAGGTCGATGGCTTCTGAGTCGTCGGAGAGGGGTTCGGCGCCTCTTGAGGTGACTACTGAGGAGAAGGGCGACGGCACTGGTTCGGCAACAGGGGTTTTTCGCAGCTCACAGGTTTGTCTTCTCATGTACGGGTAAGCACGTTTTATAAAGGTAGATGATAAAGAATTAGAGAAACCCTAGAAGAACATAGACGTGCACGTGCAAGAGAGTGGAGATGTGCAAGTATAGGAGGTACTCGGCAACAGAGTAGGATTTTCCACTAGGATGCTTGCGAAAATCACTGAGAAGTATACGGGTTAGGTGGTTTGAAGTTTTCAAACATAGGCTAACAATGTAATGAGGTTCGGAGACTAGAATAAAAAATTTAAACTTTAAATTTCAAAACAAAATCATAGTGAACGTAATCTAAAACACTTTAGGAATCCTTATTAAAACAAAACTCTAACAAATCATAAATAGCAACTATAATAGAAAATATAGAGATAAATTAAATATAAATTCTGATAAAACTATACTCATAAAAATATAAATTCTAAAATAAAAGTTTACTAGGAAAAAAATTACTAATATACCCTAAAATCAAAACTGGTATGTCACAAGAAGTGACATAATGTTAACCTGTTTGGATTCAGAGATGAGTTGAGATGATTTTAGATGAGTTAAATAAAATATTGTTAGAATAATTTTTTTAATATTATTATTATTTTGGAATGTGAAAAAGTTGAATTGTTTATTATATTTTGTATGAGAATTTGAAAAAATTGTAATGATGAGATGAGATCAGTTGAAGTGAGTTTCGAATCCAAACGGGGCTAGCTCATAAATTCCTTGAGTTGTTCACATCAAGCTGTTACAAAGCTGAGGGAGGGAAATCACTACTCAACAGCATTGATTCATTGTGGAGGCGAGACTGAGTTTGAGGACCAGTTGAAGTCAAAATTAAATTAAAGACAGGACAGAAAGTTGGGTACAATAGAGTTTTCTTTTCTCCCTTTTGCTTTGGAGGTATGAACAGGAAGACCATTAGCTTTCTAATCTTTGAAGGCTTTGTAAATTATATGCTAAGTTCAATTGCTGCTGTGTTTTGTGTGGCAGTTCAAAAAGGGGGTGTTCATGTGTGTCAGGTGTTTTCCCTTTTAAATGATCCTTCAAATGAGAACAACGACAGACTGTGATTGACATGTTTGTTTCCCCTGGCTTTCGTTGGATGCCATGTTTGGAAGACACTTCTGAGTAAGTTCTGTAGCCAATGTTGTTTTTATAGTTAAAGGTGTGGAAGAGCACATATTTTGAAAGCAGTGATGCTAGGCTGCTGCCCAGTAGTGACCGCTCGGCATGCCACCTAGGCAAAACTCCCATTTTTTAAAATTTTTTTTCATTTTTTCATTTCATATTTTTTTAACATCTTTAAATATTTTTAAAAAATAAAAAAATATCAATTCACTAATAGTTACTTCTTTAATCAGTAAATAAAAAAAATTAAAAAAAAACTAAATACATAAGCAATCAAAATTAGGGGACAAAATGAGAGAGCATACTAGCATTATTCTTTTGAAAGTGCAGTCAATTGCAATAAATTAAGAAGGAAGATTTTGTGCACATCTATATTTTATAAATTTCACAGTATGGGGTTATTCTCCTATTAATTACTCTTATAACTCAAAATTGCTAAGTCATCAACTCTCCAGTGGTATTATATATTAATAAATACTGAAATTTAAATAATATATGCCATTAAGTTTTGTATTACATAAAAGTAAATATATATCTCGTTAAACTACCAATTCTCATTTAAATTAATATATTAAAAAAGATGAAAAATGATAAAAAATAATAATTAATTTAATAATTTGATGTATTTCTCAGCTTATTTTTTATTAATTTTCAGCTGTATGATATATCTTTAAAATACTTTAAACCAATTAAGTCATATTAAATATAGAATATCTTAAATATATAAACATATATTTTTTGGGTTTGGGACTAGCTAGTATAGTCGTGAATACCTCTCCTATATATATATAAATATATATATTGATATTATATATTGTTAAGGAAAATCATAGTCAGCATGCTATATTGGAAGAAGAGGCAGGCGTGATTGAGTGATTATAGAATTGTTCACGGGATGCTCCTTTTTTGATGTTCCACGATCTGCTGCCTCTTTTTAATTATTTTCCTCTCTTTTGATATTTCTTTCATTTCGTTCTTTATTCTTTCTTTGTACAGAATATACGGTCATTAAGTTGTAATCGTATATGTAAGTGAATGAATAATTCTATTCTTAGCCCAGTTTTGAAATCATACACTACACACTTATGATGTGGCAAATCCGGTTTCAGAAATTATCCGGTTTAAATCGTGAATTCCTAACTCCCCTTGGTGAGTCCTCAGTCGCCCTCTGAGAAATCTCTCATCCCTCTACCTCATGATTCATTCAGCTTCTACCCATCTAAGAAATCCCCTCTCCCCCTTGATTCCCAGTTGCCCATTCCCTGATCTGAGAAATCCTTTTTCTTCCTTTTGGTTTCTTAATGTCAAAATATTTTTTTTGAAAAAAATCATTTTTCATCCTAAACTTGCTGAACTCTTCATCCTAATTTTGTTCTGCTCCTCAACTGATAAGTTTCTATTCATTAGTGAAGACCCAACTTCACGGACACACAAAAGCTCTAAAAGTCCATGAAGGATGAAGAGACCGAAAATGATATCTCAATCAATTGGAAATTTATGGTATCTGTCATAAATGATCCATTATGCTATCAACGTTGTTCCTCCTCTTGTTTATATCTTATTTCTTTTTCTTTTTCTTTTTCTTATTTTTTTTTCCTCATGAGTGTTGCTCACCTATCAAAACAAAGATAATGAAGACAATGAAGAACTATGGAGCAGTTTGGCGAGAGAAAACTTGTGTGAGTTGAGCGCGGCCCCAGACGATCATTTTCGTCGGTCGTTAATCCTCATCGGCTGTTTGTTTAGAGAGAGAGAAAGAGAGATTGCCATAGAGAGAGCGTACTGAAAAGAGAGTACCTACGCTATTTGTTTTCTGGTTTCCCCTTTGGTAACTATGGCAGACGAAATGTAGAGTTTGTGAAGCTGGAAACCGAATGGAAGAAGAAAATATTTTGTGAAATCTCTTGTTTTTTTCCTAATTCCTATTGTATTCAACAAGTATTTAGATACTTTATCAATTTTTTTTTTCTTTGTGGACGTTATGATTACATGGGTTCTTTGAATTTTTGGAACTTTCTAGTTTGATGAAATTGTTCTTTTGGGTTCTTTTGTTGGGTTTGGCTGAGTTTAGGAAGGAAAGGGGATTTGGCTAGGTTAGGGAGCGAGTAGTCTAACAAATCATTTTGAAATAAAAAAATAAAAAAGTCAGCTCTGCTGGTATGTGGTGTTGGAGACTTAATGGCCTAAGAGTAGAACTACTCATAAGTGAATATATGTTCGGTCTTGGTACGTTGAACCAATACCACTTTATACAATTCTTTCAGGGTATCAGAGCTTCTATAGCTCATGCTAAATCAAGTTCCTAACATCCTGTCCTGTTATCATCATCAATGGCTTCCGCTACTCCTACCGCTCCCTTGGTATTCTCTCAACCAAACTTTTCTCAGTTGGTTTCGGTGAAGATGGACTATACCAATTATCTTAATTGAGTCTTACAGCCAATGTTTTGAATACCGTTTCGGTGACTGTTTCGATTAAGATACTGGAATGAAGTATTTCGATACCGGTACCGTTTCAGGATAGTCTTTATATAATAAATTAATTATATATGTATATAAAATTATATTTCAAAATAACATCAATACAAGCCTTAAAAAGTTAAAGTACATATTTATAAAATTCGATAATACTTCTAAGTTCTCAATCCAACTATTTAACAAAATAATTACTCATCTTCACCATGAAAAAGGAAGTAGGGATTTGATTTTAAGTCATTGAGAAAAAATTATTAAAAGAAGTTAAAAAAATAGTCTTCAGATGTAAGAATTGAAGAAAAAATTATGAAAATGTCAGAATTTTTACATTAATTACAAAAAGAAATAATTTCGACTGGTATATACTGAAAATCGGCCGGTATTGACCGAAACGCACTGGTATGGCCAGTATTTGACCTGGTAAGAAACACATACATTTCATGTACCGGCACTATCCCGGTACGCTAAATATGCTAAATACATACATTTCAAAGTTGTGCTCATAATTGCTACATGTTCTACGTAGCAATGATTTGCTCAGATTTGTGGATGGTTCCGAACCCTGTCCTGAGCAATTTCTTTGTGACACTGAGGGAAAGTCTACTAAGAATATTAATCCCGAATGTGTTTTGTGGAACAAGAAGGACCAGTTTTTCCTAGGATGGCTGAATGCTACTCTAACAGCTAAAGTCCTTCCTTCCATTTTTGGTTTCACCTCTGCCAAACAAGTGTGGGACTCTTTGGCCAAGTGATATGCTTCACACTCGCTTGCTCATGTGCAGTGCCTTAAGCGCCAATTGCAAAAGCTGCTGCAAGGAAACAAGACATGCACTGATTATTTAGCTGTTGCTGAATCCCTTGTTGATCAGCTTACAATTGTTGGTAAGCCAGAAAGTGAGAATGATCTTCTCTCTTACGTGTTGAGTGGATTGAATTCAACCTATAATCCTTTTGTCAAATCTGTTTCATTTGCCTTAAGATATAGTCCAATGAGTTTTGATGACTTCCAATCAGAATTGCTTTCTTATGAGATAAGGATTGACAACCAAGCCCATTTATCATCTATGGAGCAATTGGCCTTTACTATGGTTGCTGGCAAAAATCCACGTGAGGGAGAACAATGGCATACCAAACCAAAATTCCCTCCTAGAATGTCTCCAAGGTAAGGTCCATCCAAGCCACAATTCTTCAAGTCCCACCCGCAATCTGCCAAGGCACAAGGAGAGTCTTCGAATCTGGTGTCCATTGGCAATGACAACTCTTATCCTCACACTCCCTGTCAGATTTGAGGAGAAACAAGTCACCAAGCCTTGGAATGCTACCATCACATGGATTATAGTTATCAGGGACGCCATCCACCAACTCAACTTGCTGCAATGGTTGCTCAAAGCAACAATATTTTTGAGTACGATGTGTGGTATGCTAAGTTGGGGGCAAACCAACATATTACTAATGAAGTTGCCAATTTGTCTTTGTAGGAAACTTATACTGGTAAGGATTTGGTGCCTGTAGGTAACGGATCTGGCCTCTCCATTTCAAATATCGGTTCCTTCTCTATCCAAAATCCTCAGAAAAATTTATCCTTTCAAGATGTGTTACATTGTCCAAACGCCATGATTAGTTTGCTCTCTATAAATAAATTCTGTGTGGATAACAATTGTTATTTTATTCTAACCGATACTCATTATTGTGTCAAGGACAAGACAACGGGAAAAATGCTTCTGGAGGGAACAAGTGAAGGAGGCCTCTATCCTATCATGTTGAATAAAATTTCTCTCAATAACTACCGTGCACGTGTAGCTTTCTTTGGGATCAAAACCTCTCTTGATGTGTGGCATGCTCGACTTGGCCATCCTTCTCCACAAGTGAGCAAGCAAATCATCTCCTCCTTCAGGCTTCCAATTGCCAGCTCCCTCTCTTAAGAGTCTATTTGTCTATCTTGTCAATTAGGGAAAAGTAAACAATTAGTGTTCACTCAGTCCAGTAGAGTGTTTGTTAGTCCTTTGGATCTTATTCATTCTGATGTTTGGGTTTCTCCTTTTCCTTCTTCAAGTGGTTGTCGGTACTATGTTATTTTTATTGATACTATTCACGTTTTACTTGGATGTATCCTATTTCCACTAAATCAGAAGTTTTTAGTTGCTTTGTCAAATTTAAACTATTAGTGCAAAATCTTTCCTCTTGTAAAATTAAACAATTTCAGTCAGATAATGGTGGAGAATATACTTCAAATGAATTCATTTCCTTTCTCAATTCTAATGATATTCTCCATCGACTCACTTGTCCATATACATGTCAACAAAACACAGTTTCCAAACGAAGACATTGCCATATTATGGAAATTGGATTATTCTTATTGGCTCAATCCAATCTTCCAAAACAATTTTGGGTTGATGCTTTTTCCACTGCCATATTTCTCATTAATCATCTTCCAACTCCAGTTTTACATTCTGACTCTCCTTACAGTCTCCTCTTCATAAGATCGCCTGATTACTCTCAACTAAAATCCTTTGGGTGTGCTTGTTACCCTCTCCTTAGACCCAATAATGCAAACAAGCTCGCCTTCCATAGTACACAGTGCATCTTCATAGGTTACTCATCCAATCATAGAGGTTATCATTGCCTTGATCCCATCTCAAAGAGAGTATATTTATCATGGCATGTAGTGTTTGACGAGAAATTTTTTCCAGCCAAGGATACGTCCATTGTCACTTGTCCATTGAAAGATTATTCACTCGTTGCAAGTCCGAGATTTCCTTCACACAGCTCAATCAATTTACCTCAAAATCTGGCCACACACGGCTCCTCTACTTTGCCTCAAAATCAGGTACCATCACCCCCTTTATTTTCGGCAACTTCTTCTCCATCCAATCCTATTTCTACCCCCTTTATTTTTAGGCCTTCTTCATCAGAATCCATCGAATCCATATCTCCTCAAGTTGGAGAATTTGACCAAAATCCTCCCACCGATTCACCTCATTTTTCTCGTGAGCATGAGTCATGCTCCAATATTTTAGCCTCTCCACATATCATACCTATTTTAGAAGAAGAAGACTACCCACACTCACTCGATCACCTCTCCCACCGAATCCTCATTCACGGATTCTTCTCATCATTCCACCTCACCAACCTTACCTCTCATTAATTCCATTTCTTACTCCAACCAGTTTGTGATCTAGATTGTGACAAGATCACAAACTGGTTCTTCATGGCCCAAAAGATTCTCGGAATTTGTTACCCACTACTCTACTCGCCATCCCATATCTGCCTTGGCCACGATTCCTTTACCTAAACAACCATTGAATTTTTCACAAACAATAGTTTCTGCAGAGTGGAAAAAGGCAATGGATGATCAGGAATATGTTTCTTTTCTTGCCAATAAAACATGGACTCTTTGTCCTTGGCCTATCGATCATGATGTCATTGACACTAAAGTGGGTCTATAAGGCTAAATAAAATGAGGATGATTCTCTTGATCGTCGCAAAGCACAATTAGTGGCTAAGGGATTTAATCAAATTAGTGGCATTGATTTTTTTGAGACTTTTAGTCCTGTTATCAAACATGTCACTATTCGAATTGTTTTTACTATTGCCATACATTTTGGATGGGATATCAAGCAATTGGATTTGTCTAATGCCTTGCTTCATGGTACTCTTGATGAAGAAGTTCACATTTTCAACCTCAACATTATGTCGATCCACAACATTCGGAGTATGTATGTCGACTTAATAAGGCACTTTACATATTAAAACAGGCTCCTAGAGCTTGGTTTAATCGGTTCTCTCAATGCCTTTTGGAGTTTGGATTTTTGGGATCCTCCGTTAATCACTCTCTTTTTACTTACCTCAAATCTGATATGTGTATTTCTATTTTTGTGTACATGGATGATATTCTTGTCACGGGATCACACAACTCATTCATTGCCTC
Organism: Juglans regia; assembly: GCF_001411555.2. Taxonomy (NCBI): domain Eukaryota; kingdom Viridiplantae; phylum Streptophyta; class Magnoliopsida; order Fagales; family Juglandaceae; genus Juglans; species Juglans regia. The sequence continues at coordinate 8,607,421 of NC_049907.1, forward strand.
CTTGATTCAACAATTAAAGTCTAACTCCACCATGAAAGATTTGGGGTCTCTCCATTATTGTCTTAGAATTCAGGTCCCATGTGACTCTCACGGCTTTCATCTCCGTCAATCCAAGTACATCTTGGAAGAAGAGGCAGGCGTGATTGAGTGATTACAAAATTGTTTACGGGATGCTCCTTCTTTTTCGATGTTCCACGATCTGCTGCCTCTTGTTAATTATTTTCCTCTCTTTTCATATTTATTTCCTTTAGTTAATCTTTATTCTCTTTGTACAGAATAATATACGGTCATTAAGTTGTAATCGTGTATATAAGTGAATATATGTTCTGGTCTTGGTACGTTGAACCAATACCACTTTATACAATTATTTCATATATCCTGTAAATGCGAAAATGATTTGCTTTTTTGAATGTAAACAGAATAATATTTTAGCTCCTCGATTACAACTTCTCCGAAAGTGTACTTATTCCATTAAAAAAAGCTATTTTAATTGCTTCCATACAAAAAGGTATATGATCCAGTGGTACTATCTGTCGATTTCGCTTACAATTCTTGGAATTGCCTTTTTAATGAACTTAATAATGACTTATTGTGGAGTTTTTTAAAAAAAGGGTAGGATAGTCTTCTACTCTCTAATGATGGAGGACGCACAAAAGAAGGTCGAAAATGCAGATACATGGCGTCTTCTATGCAAGTTCATGAATCACAAACAGTAAAGCTAGGGCATTGATCAGGAAACACTAAAAAGTAAGTTTTAGCACACATGGCAATGCCTGTAATTGTGGTGGGGGGAGTCCTATTTTTTCTTCTTTTTTTCTCTAGCTAGTGTGGCATCTTCTCCCACTAGAAAGTGCTCTCTCTCTCTCTAGAGGTTGATTGATGAAAGCTTAGTGGGTGGTGGGTTGCTTGCAGATTGCTATCTTTTCTGATAGCTAAGGTATCTATCTATCACTTGCATGTCCTTGTGCCGAACCCACGATAATTTCACTCCAAAAATGGGCCACCTTATCGTCTCTCTCTCTCTCTCTCTCTCTCTCTCTCTCTCTCTCTCTCTCTCTCTCTCTCTCTCTCTCTCTGTGCATAAAAATATAGCAAGAAAAAAGTGCATGTAATGTTGCATGAGAAGACCCTACAAACAAAAAACCACTACATATATAATCGTTCGTGGGTCGATTATATATCATGACCAATATCCCCGGCCATATATCTTTTGCGCATCTCCATCGATCCACGTCCACATGCCTCTATAACTAGCTAGAGTACCCTAGTAACTTAATTGGTCTTGTTCCATCTCATGAATCCCAAAGTAGAAGACAGGATTCTTAAAGGGATTTTCGATCGCTTTGGGTGTTAAATGTTTGACCAACCAAATGGAAACTGAACTACAAATCTCAAACTTTCATTCCATGCATCTATATTTCTAGGATAGGTTTTCTCTGATATATCACCCGGAGTGATCGAGATCTTTCCATACCAAAAAGTGCTTTACAACTCCCTCATGATCTATCAATCATAATACGTTACACAAAGTGCAAAGAAAAAGGAACAAAAAGCGTTTGAAGACCGAGCTATAGCAGTAGGATTAACATGGTGCCATAGCTAGCTAGTCTAACTATATGGTGGCGGTGGTGGAGGTGGTCCAACCGGCCTAGAAATATGCTCATTTCTTCAAAGACTTTAAAATGCAGCAATATATGTATATATATATATAAAATCAACAAGAACTACATGACTCGCTTTCACTTCTTTTAATCCTCAGTAGTTGAAAAGTTATATATATACTGATTGATGGGATTTAGCCTTTAGGCCAGCTGATTGCTATGTATATTGGTTTTGCGCCCAACTCCAGTTAATATATAACACGTACGCGAGTACTATGACAAACATGACACGTATACGTACGTACTAATAAAACGGCAAAGATGGGCGGATCGAGTAGATTTCATTTTTATATGTTGATGATCATCGGGCGCGCATGCAGAAGTTTAACATATTAAGTGACCATGCATGCATGATTCTGTCGTACGTACGTACTTGCATTTGCAGATCTGTAATTAGTGATAAAAAGCAAGAAACTTATTATTAGACAATGCATGATAGTATATATATATATATATATATATATATATATATATATATATATATATCTATATTGCATATAGGCTAGCTTTGTTGAACCAGTTAATTAAAATTAAAATCTGTATCCTCCAGGTGGTGCAATATCAATATTGGCTCTTATTCCACAAATTACATTAATATGCATTTGATTTGAATTATGAGAATTGCAGCCAATTTAGGAAAATCAGCTCATTAATAATCTGCAATATTGCTCCTCCACATATAAGAAGGCTTTTTTCCCAATTTAGCTTGCAATAAAGAAGATCCTTTATAATACTTTGCTTTTAGTACTTGAGATGCTATAGAGTGAGGGTTGAAGTAATCTCCACCCTTGTTTGGCAAGCATAGCAAGATTGAAATTCTCAAAATCTCTAAACCACATACCTCCTTCTAATTTAGCCTTCCCCATTGTGTTCCATGATACGACCAATGAATCTTCTTCTCATTCTCATGTTGACCCCACCAGAAATTCTAAATCACACTATTTATGTTTTTGAGCAATCTACTTGACAGCTTAAAAACTCTCATACTATATGTTGGAAGGGCATGTACCACTGCTTTAATGAATATCTCCTTTCTAGCCTGGGATAGTGTTTTCACCTTATTATTACTAAGCCTCATTCTCACTCTATCCAGTATACTTTTAAATGACTGTTCTCGAGCTCTTCCAACCACAGTTGGTAACCTAAGGTATTTTTCATAAGGCATTGAAGATCTGACCCCAGCTATGCTTAACATGTAATCTTGAGTCTCTTGGGCAGTGTTTTTACTAACTTGGATTGAGGTCTTCTCTAAACTCAATCTTTGTTCAGAGGCTTCTTCATAATGTCTAAGAAGACTAAACATTCTCCTCCATTCAATTGAGTTTGCTTTGCAAAACAAGAGACCATTGTCTGCAATGAATAGATGAGTAATTCATATTTGACCTCTTACAAAAGGAACCCCATTAATTAATCTTCCTTTTGCTTTCCTAATCAAAGTACCCAAAGCCTATGCACACATAATAAAGAGGTAAGGTGATAGAGGGCCACCTTGCCTAATTCTTCTTGATGGTTTAAAAGGACTTTGAGGAATCCCATTAACCAAAATAGAATAGGAGACAGACTCTATGCACTTCATCACTGAATCAACCCAGCTTTGATCAAAACCCATTCTGCTCATCACTAATATAAGGAAACTCCACTCAATCCTGTCGTATGCCTTATTCATATCAACCTTCATTGTCATATACCCTTCATTTCCTGCCATATTGCAATTCATAGTATGTATTGCTTCAGAAGCAACTATGATGTTGTAAGGAATTAGTCTACCAGGTACAAAAGCTGACTGATTATGAGAGATAATACTTGGTAAGATTTTCTTCAGTCTGTTAGCTAAGATTTTTGACATGACCTTATAAATGACATTACAAAGAGAAATGTGCCTGAAGTTAGACACTTTAGCAGGGGACTTTTTCTTAGGAATAAGTGCTATAAAGGTCTCATTTATACCTTTCCCCATAATTTAGGACATAAAACTACTTCACTAATTACCTCTTTCCCTACTGTGCTCCAATGTTGTTGATAGAAAGCTACTGGGAAGCCATAGACCGTCCGATGTTTCAATGTTGTTGAAACATAGACCGTCCATAAATGAACCTCCATAATTTAGGACATATAAAACTACTTCACTTACCTCTTTTCCCACTGTGCTCCAATGTTGTTGATAGAAAGCTACTGGGAAGCCATCTGGTCTAGGGGAGCTGAGACCGTTCATCTGAAACATAGCCTTTTCTACATCCTGATAGGTATAATGTCTCAGCAACTCTTTATTCATATTTGTACTAACCCGAGCTTCCATAACAGCCAAACACTCATCAACATGTTTTGGGTCCATATGTGGTAAAAGGTCTTGGAAAAAGGTTTGGAATTGTTCACTGATTTCTTTAGGGGTAGTGACCTCCTTTTCATCGTCCTCTATAGGTCTTCTTATTGTGTTAACCTTTCTTCTTTGAGTAGCACATTGATGGAAAAAATTTGTGTTTATATCTCCTTCCTTTAACCACCTTTGTTTTGCACGTTATTTCCATTTTGTATTATCCTCTTCAAGTAGTCTGTCAACTTCCCTCTGTAGAGCTTTCATTATGTCATTCATGTTCCCTTTTTTTATCTGGTGTAAAATGGAAATCTATGCCAACTTTGTTTTGATTTCTCTCTTTGTGTTGCCATACTGTTGTTTGCTCCATTTCATCAACTGCTCTTGACATTTTCTCAATCCTTCTGTTGTATACCTTAGTTTATTATCAGCCAACCTTGGTTTACTCCACTCTTCTTTGATAGTCTGATGGCATTCTTCTCTTTGTGCCTAGCAGGCTTCATATTTAAATGGCTTAGTCAAACTGCTCATGCTGATAAGACTGTTTTCCATGGATAGAAGAATTGGGCTATGATTAGGGCTTTGGGCAAGTAGAGTACTTACTGCAGTACTAGGAAACAACTCATTCCATTCATTGTTACTAAAGGATCTATCAAGTTTTTCTTTAGTAAAAGCATCTCTATGCTTGTTATTACACCAGGTGAATTTGTTCCCAACAAAACCCAAGTCACTCATACCACAATCCTCCACTATAAGCGATTATAAGGTCTCATTGCTCCCCCATACTTCTCACTGTTAGTAAGTATCTCATTAAAATCCCCCATGCACAACCACCCCACCTCTCTCTCTGGTTTTATTGCTTTGAGAAGATCCCAACTAGCCTACCTTTTTGCTGTCATTGGACTTCCATAGAAACCTGTCAGTATCCAGCACTTCCCTCTATCTGCATATTTAACCCTTAGAGAAATATGGTTATGAGTGTAAGACTCCAATTCAGCTTCAACATCCTTATTCCATAGGAAAGCAAGTCCCCACCAAGTCCTCTACAATCATCTACAAAGATGTGGTAGAAATTGAATCTTTTCTTAACCATCTCCACCATATTTCTTTTACACTTTGTTTCAGTGAGGAAAAAGAAGTTTGGGATCTTAGTCTTTACCATGAGATGAAGGTCTCTAACTGTTCGAGGGTTTCCAAGCCCTTGGCAGTTCCAACTTAAGCAATTCATGGCTATTGGTAGGGCTGTACACCAGCCACCACCAACTCTTCACAATTTGAGTCCATTTCAAAGATGTGGTAGTCCATTTCAAAGCAAGTCCCCACCAAGTCCTCTACAATCATCTACAAAGATGTGGTAGAAATTGAATCTTTTCTTAACCATCTCCACCATATTTCTTTTACACTTTGTTTCAGTGAGAAAAAAGAAGTTTGGGATCTTAGTCTTTACCATGAGATGAAGGTCTCTAACTGTTCGAGGGTTCCCAAGCCCTTGGCAGTTCCAACTTAAGCAATTCATGGCTGTTGGTATGGCTGTACACTAGCCACCACCAACTCTTCACAATTTGAGTCCATTTCAACTGTAATCTCAATTTTTTGTTTTTTAGAACCAATATCAGTATCACGGTCATCAAGCATACTTTCGATGTCCATTTTCCTATCCTCAGTGCCCTCCACCTTCTTACTAGACTCATTAACAAACTCATAAAAAAATTTGTCCATTGCTGTCTTTTTCCTTCTAGCATTCTTTTTTTATTTTTCCAATAAGAGGATTTGATCAGTCAAAAAATATTCTAAAGAACTTACTTGGGAAGCCAAGGAAGATTCTGTTTGATAGCTACCAGCTGTACTATCCATTTTAATATGGAGAGAAGTTGTCGTGACTCCTTTAAAAACTTCCTTATTGGTGGCAGTTGTCACATTCATTAAGTTTGACCTCCATTTTAGCTTCTGTAGCAGAGTTTTTGGAAACTACTTCCTTGCCATTTCCCTCCTTTCTCTTATTGGAAAATTCCATAGATTCCTTTCTCTCCCTAACTTCAAGCATACTTCCCATATTAACATCACCTTCCATATGAGTAGAAGATTCCTTCTTAACTTCCTTGATATGCGCCTGTTGAATTGACTTTCCAATTTGAGCTTCATCACTATCTCTCATTCTTGATTGCCATGTCTGATGCTCTTCCTATGATGGTTGGCCTGCATCCCCACCATACCTTTTATGACTGCAGCTTCAATTGTTTTTTTTTTTGCAGGAGGAGCACATAACCATGCACCATATTGAGGTTGTCCAGCATCTGCACTTTTTCCTACTTTCACGATTGGTCTTTGAATGCTTGATCACCCCACACTGAAGACAGAAGTTTGGATGCTTTCATACTTAAACTGAACCCAAATTTTCTTTCCATCAATGGTAAAAAAAAAAGTCCCTCTCATTAAGAATTTGCCCCAACCTAACCCTCTGTGATCTGTAGCAACTTCTAGCACTTTCCCTACACTACCACCAATCTGGTTTCCCACTGCTTGATTCATACATGCTAGAGGCATGTTATGAATCAACCAAAAAACTTCTTTATTAAATGGCAACTCACTTTGATGCATCAAACATATAAATCATATAAAAACTTCTTTATAGCACAGACTTCGAGAAATCTTAACAAATGCTTCCGTGCATTTTTTTTCAGTATTTTTAATAAAGACTAATTGTGTTGTAAGGAATTTTTGCACTTGACATTTCCTTTAGAATAAAAGAAAATATTTTTATGTCAAATTCGGTAGTAGCACTTCGGCTTCCCTGAGAATTTCTAAAAGTGGTTTTATTCTTAAACCTAGAGAGCGGGGTATTACAATTGGTATCAGAGCTTAGGTCAAAAATTCTCTAGACTTTTCTAAAACAAAAAGAAAAATTTACAAAGAAATATATTTTTAGGCAATCAATCTCATTGTTAAGGCTGATATTTGTTTAGGCTTGTATTGAATTTGGAGTGTATAATGGTTGACACGTAGCATGCTAATGTGTACACCTAAAGGATTAGTGAGACATTAGACTAAAATATAAGACGATCAAATTTTTTTGAATATTAGGTTCGACTAAATGATTGAGGAGTAAAGAAACATGAAATGCATGTGGCGGATAAATATGTAAGTTATTTGAGGTCTAGCAAATCTTGAGGATGGAATTTCTATAAGGAGGAGAGTTTGTAATGACCCGGCTCAATAATTCTAAGGTTGGAATATCGATAATTTTCATTGGGCTAAATTATATTTAATGGGCCTTATTGGATAAGTCCACGAGTGATCAATTATTGAGGTTAATTAGGAGTTTTAATTAATCTCAATAACTAGGTTAAATCTGATTTAGTATTGAACGAGCTGGACTCATTTTAGAATTTAAAAATCGACCATTAGAAATTTATTTCAATTTAAAATTATCATTGATTGAAGTCCCCCACACAGTTTTAGTCACTTCCAATTCTGCATTGAATGAACTACTAAATCGTGTTTTTAAATTCAAACTCTCTGTTTAGATGATTACGACTAAGTGTTCAGCAAATTAGTGTCATTACATGTATTAATTGAGTTCAACTCAAATTTTTCGGCACCTTCTCCCAAATCTCTCTATAAATATATTCATTTCTTGTACTATTTAGAAAAGACCATAAACCTCCATAAGTGTGGCGGCTAAATCCAAGATACCCAATCCAGCACCTTACGTGTCTCACGTTCACCACGCCAATAGTCGACTGCCTCATTTCTCTCACAAAATCTCTCATGCTTTCTCTATCCTTCTAGTTCATGTGATCGATTTCGTGCTGGAAATATTAGATTAACGTTGTAAGGTTAGTAGCTTGATCATAAATTAGAATTAGTATACGTTACCTAGTTATATATATTTTTATTAAATTTAACTCTTTGGAAGCCAATGTTTATGTACAACACATGTCATTCATGATGTTTTATTCTGCATATTATAATTTATAGTTATGTATGTATTATGCATCTCACGTTGCATAAGATACGTAACCTTTCATAAGATCAAATGTAAGATAAGCTTAGAACAGTTAATCAGATGACCATTTAGATGAATTGTACCAATGCAATTTATTGGTGGATGTGCAAGCCACGGAGCTAAGCATGGTCCACCATAGTATGCTAGAATACTATTAGTGGCTCCCTTTGCAGCCATGGGATGTGAGGCTAGTAATCAATATTGCACCCAAGGTTAAGTGTGTGGGTCAATATGATAAGTAAGATAAGTAAAAAAAAAAAAGTCAAGATAAGTCATGCATGTCATAGCATATATAAGAACAACCACAATTTTAAGTTCTGTGCATGAAATATTTTATGAAAAACCTTATATTAAGTATGTTTACGTTATGATGGGTTTCTTACTGAGTCATCAACTCATTTTAGTTGTTTTATGTTTTTAAACCACGCAATTCAGAATATTTATGAAGGTAGAGTTACAGGACGGGACTTAGTCCAGGGAGGCGTGATAGTGGCCTAGATCATATACACAGATGTTAAGTTCTGATTTTATAGTACAGACTTCAAGAAATTTTAATAAATACTCCTGCGTACTCTCTTTTATGATTTCAGTATTTTTAATAAATAATGATTGTATTATAAGGAATCTTTGTACCTAACACTTCCTTTAGAATAAAAGAAAATATTTTTAAGTCAAGTTCAGTAGTAGCCCTCTGGCTTTTTAGAGAATTTCTAAAAGTGATTTTATTCTTAAACTGGGGGCATGGGGTGTTAAAACAAGCCTCCGAACTCCATAACTACTTTACACGGGTTTTCTTTAGGAACGAGTCAATGGGCTCAACCACTACTTGAGATGGACCTGGGGAGTTGACAAGCTCGCTAACCACTTTGTGTAGGTTAAAACAAATAAACTCTGACTTTAACTCCAAAATGGCAATACCAACGTGAAAGCGCCTCAAGGGGCAAGAAATCTGCTAGCACCAATGAAAGAAAAAAACGATCACAAGAATGAAATATGTGCTCTTTGCTAACAATAAATATGCAATTATCAGTCATGCACTCGATTATGAGGCATATGCTTGCACAAACAAAATTCTCAAAGGGCCATCCTCAAATGCCCTTTAATGAATTACACAAGTATCCTTAAGGTATGCTCTCAAAGATTTTCATTCTATTATACAATGGAAACCCAGGGTCAAGTTTCTAAAATTTATTTTTCTACAGCTTTCATAAATTATCTCTATCGTGATTGACTTCAAGATTATTAAGACCTTCTTATTGGACAAGTCGACCTTAAAAATCGTGGGCATATGTTGGCTATAAAATGAGATGCGTCTAGCCCATTAGAAACCCTTCGCTAATAATAAAAAAAATTATAAAGCCAAGAGATGAGCCAAAGAAGAGATAAAGGCAGAAGCAGTTGACTGGGATACAAAAGTGTAAAAATGACATAAGGCAAATAGGATTCAACCACTCTTAAAGAAGGTAAAAACCTTCTTTAAAGGGAGAAGATCTTTTCAAATCTCTAGACTTCTCGTAATACAGAGATGATTCCTCCAAAATTCTACAGGGACGGCGTCTTCTTCAATCTCCCTCAAACCGTATTTCCTCTTTCGTATTGTGAGCTATGTAAACCCATGAGAGACTGTAAAATCACTAGACATAGTGAATTTTACCTCCAAACTATCCGTGGATGTAGGTTTTTATGCTGAACCATATAAATTTTTATGTCTCTCTATTAATATTTTATATGTTTTATTTATTATTTATTTCATAAATGAGCAAGCGAGTATTGTACTAAGAGCATTGACATTGGATTGGCTATTCTACTCTTCAAATTTTGACTAATATGTAACTTTTTCACTTTTAGCTAATCATTCAAAACTTAAAGTCTACATTGGATTAGTCATCACACTCTTTATAATAATAAAATATTATTATTTTTTATTTTTATAATTAATTTTTATTTTATAATTAATTCTATTTTCATAACCTCCTATAATCACCTATAATTTCCAATAATCATATTCATTTTCATTTTCATAATCCAATAAACAAAATTTCATCACACGATATCAATATTATCAAAACAATTCCATCGATCTTCAATGCAACCATCGCACGATAACATATTTTTACAACTATCACCAGACGCCATGATTTTGATACTGTTTAAAAGAACAAAAGAAAGAAAGACCACTGCAAAAGAATTATAGAGTTTTCAACCTTTGCTTTTTACCAAGGGTCTCGATTGAATTGACAAAACTCAACAAGCATAAGATACAAACCATAGATAGTTGCAAATGGTTTCAAGGTGAGTAGAAAATCAACCAGGGTTAAATGGTTTAGAGTTTCTACGTCATGACCTATTACAGCTATCGGTACTGGAAGTAAAAAAGCTTCAATGGACACGTATAGCCAAAACAATCTGAATTGCAGACACAATCAAGAGCAATATCGAATGCAAGCATTCACAAGCATAACTCTGTTTGGAACAGCAAGTCAACAACTACCCAAATCTACCCCATCTCTGTAATTACATATGTATACGATAAACAGTGTTTGCTACAGACCACCACAACTTGGAGATATCTATGATGTCTTCACAAATAAATAAGAAAATAAAAGGACGACTATTCTGGTGTAAATTTTACAAATCATAAAAAATATGTTAGTCGTGGACTTTCTGACCAATGCTCGTAAACTTTTTGGGCAACATAATCTGAATGGTGACTTTGTTTTGGGCATAATTTACAGGAGGGCATGGAAGAAAAATGGACGGGTTACAATGTAAATTGTAAGTGTTGGTAAGCCATAGGAGCAAGATGATGCTATTACAGATGCAGGCAGACATGTCAAACACAATCGAGACAAGCAAAGAAACTACCAAGCGAATATGAAGACAAGCAAACATGGAGACAAGCGAGACTGAAGAAACTACCCGAGATCAACAAAATCAAACCCAAACAATAAAATCAAGAGAAGAATCAAAGCTAGGACTTCGAATTAAACCCAATATCAACAAAATCCAAACCCAAATAATAAAAATTAAGAGTAAAATCAAGGTTAGGATTTCGAATTTTACTGTGTGCTTGTCATGGTGGAGAAAAGCTGTCGCGGTGCCGTGCTGGAGAGTGCCGTCGCAGGAGAAAATGGTTGCAGGAGAAGAGAAATGGGGAAGAAGAGAAAGAGGGAAGAAGAGAAAAAAAAAACTAGAAGAAGAGAAAGAAGGAAGAGACGCGGGAGAGGGAAGAAGAGAAGAAAAAAAAATAGAAGAAGAGAATGGAGGAAGAGACGCGAGAGAGAAATAGGGAAGAAGAGAAGGAAGAAGAGAAGAAGAAACGCGAGAGAGGAAGAGGGAAGAAGAAAGAGAAATGAAACGCGGGAGAGAGATAGCCAAAATTAATAAACTATGTATTTGGAGGTGAAATAATACTTTTTATATTTGAAGAAAAAGATGAATTTACTGTAGACAATATTTAAGATGAAAAGTATTTGGCTAATTCAATGTGAACCAACTATTGATAAAGTTAGTTAAATTTAGATATAAAATGTTATTTGAAGAAGTCAATGTGGATGCTCTAACACCTAAACCATCATTGTGGGTCATTCAACCATATTATTGGACTTTGGCCATATCCAAAAAAATGAACAGTGTCATTTTTGAAAGTTTTTTGGTTTTTATTTTTTATTTTGTAGAAGTTATAAAATATACTATAGCTGGAGGGTGTGTAAAATTATCTTTTTTTCTTTTTTGAGTGGAATTCTTTGCCCATGCTTTCATCCAAAAACAAAATCTTGACAAGTCTATTATAAGAATTAATACATAGAAACTGCTGCCCAACTAACAGCAACATTGTACCTTAATCCAAGAGCAAGATTTTGATATTAATTAAATATTGTATGGTAAACGGATATATATGTATATATATATATATATATATAACAAACAAGTACAACTTGACCCCAAAAAAATGTGATGCAACTTGAATCTTGATGAAAGAAATCCGACTTGATTGAAGGAGAGAGATTAGCTCAACTTGAAAGACCATGTGAGTATGGATTGAGACGGGTCAACACTAACGAAATTGCAGACTTGCACCCATGTCAATGTCCCCACACGCTTCTTCATGCTTCAAAGGCCTTATGCATGCCACCCACTTCTATATTTGCATGCATTCAACAAATTAACATTATTTATCTACGTTTTTTAAGCAACATTTTCTTGCTTATTGATCATTGATATCTATATATGGGCAAGGAAAAATGAAAAAAGTCTTTCGCATATAAAAATGTAATTGGTGAAAAGAAGTATAAAAATATTTAAGTAAAATATTGAAATCCTACATCTAAAAATAGCATATTAAAATAAATTTATAAACTGATATAATTTAATATAATACATTATATCTGTTTTTTAATATACAAAGTTTTATTTGAAAATCTAAGATATCAAATAAATTCACTTCAATATATAAATTTTATTATTAAAATATTTTTTTATCCCTCAAACATTTTTCTAAAATTATAAATGGGGAGGGAATATATAATTTAATAATGCTAGATATACAGTCTAGGGTGTACAAATTTCGTGCACTCCTTTTAAAAAAAGTAGAATTCAACATTAAAAAATTTATTTTTTCATATGGGTTCCAAATTGAATAGTGCTAGATATAGTCATGTATTGAACAAAAGCCGCACACTCCTTATGGAAAAGTGAGTAAATATAAAATCCACATGAAAAAATAATTTTTTTAATGGTAGATTTCACTTTTTTTCAAAAAGTACTTGCACAACCCAGAACTATATCGTGTGTCACAAGTATCCCGTCCAGATAGGACTGTAATCGAGCCAAGACAAGCCGAGTCGATCTTTACCTGGCTAAGCTCGGCTTGACTCAAAATATTTGAGGGCTAGAGTTCAAATTTATTCTTTGTTCGAGTTTGACTCCGTAAGCTAAATTTTCAATTCGAACTCGAACTTGGCTCGAATTGTTTATTATTATTTTTTTAATAAGACTTAATAATTAATAAATTAGATAGATAAAAAAATAAAAAATCTAATATTGAATTTATACAACTAACAAGTAGAATCTCTATTGATTTATAAGATTTTAAAAATTTATAGATAATTAATATCTAACTAGTTGATATTTATCCATAATAACAATATATTATATGTTTACAGAAATTATTAATACATACATATAATATGATAGCATATATATATATATATATTATATATGGTTTCCACATATTAATATATAGAATTATTAAATCTTGTTGATTAATTATTGTACAAATTATAAAAGAAAAATTTTATTCATAAGCCTCATACATCACACACCACATTTTTTGTTATTTTTTAATTTTTTTTCCCTTATCAAATGTATGATATATGGATGATGAGTAAAAAAATTCAATTGTTTTAAGAAGAATAAAATTAATAAAAATAAAAAAATAAAAGAAATTGTGGTATGGTGTGTGGGGCTTATAAATAGCAATGCTCATTATAAAATATAACTATAAAGTATATTCAATATATAGACATAAGTAATTAAGTTACATATTATATATTTAATTATAAAAGTGATATGTTTATATTATTAGCTAATACGCACACATATATGTATATATACATAGGTGTATGTATATATTTATTAATATATGAATAAACTTTAATCGAGTCAAACTAATAAGTTGACTTAGACATAAACGAGTAGACCTTAACGAGTTTTGTCGAATATGTGTCATATACTAATCAAGCGAGTATCTATTTTCACAAGCAAGTTTTTTTTTAAGTGTCAAATTTGATTCGAATTTAACCAGACGAATATTGAGCGAATTATTGAACAGATTACTTCATTTACAACTCTACCTCCAAATTATAAATATAATATAGAATGTTAAAGTCACAGGCCACGCGATGCTTTTAACACTATGTGAATGTTTCCAAAAATGGACGAACGGCCAACAAATCTACAAGCTGTCACCAAACCTCACGTTTAATTCCTACACCGTCGATCCTGGCCCTCCATTGTCTCCCAGTGTGAACTTCCCCCAGCCGTTTGATCACCCCGAAAAATTCTGACCGTAATTTTTGCGGACCGATTCCTACTTACTCGAGTAGAGAGAAAAGTGGAACTCGCCGGCTGCAGCGACCACATGGCGGCACGTCAAGTGAGAATGAGATTGATTTTTTTTCCCCAAAATGGGTTTGATCTTTAGTGCAGATTTTTCGTAATGGAGTTGACTGAATTATTCTCATTTAGAAATTTTTTAAAAATAATTAAGAAAAATTTATAAAACATTTATTTCTCCACATATTAATTATTGATATACTAAAAATCATAAAATTTAAACTGTAAGTATATAATTAACAAAATAAATCTTGAAGTAAAAATATAATTAAAATTGTAAGTATATGTTTTAAATTCTTTATTTTTCTTTCCGTAAAATGCCTTGCCAAATATAATTTTCATGCCAAATTGAAGTTCATTGACAACTATTTTGAGCAAATTTGTACAGGAAATCTTTGGTGAATGCGATTTCTTAGAATATACTTGTCTTTGTGAATTGCATACTACACAATCAAACATCTAAATGATGGGAGTCTCTTTATTTATGTGAAAAATAAAATTGATAATTGATTATGATAAAAATGGGTTTGATCACGTTATCTTAATTCTAATAAAAAATAAATAAAAATAACCACTTATTCAACTTTAAAATCAAATAATGATGAAAAGATCAAACACGTATCTTTATTTCTAGCCTTCTTATTCGTTCTAAAGAGTTAAAAGAAAAAAAGAAATAAATGCATAAAGTAAATTATATAATATTTATTGAATATATAATACAGTATAAATAATAAATACTTTTTATATACACTTTATGTGGTAATTTTTATTTTATCTTAAAAATAAAAAATTATTCTATTCTCAAGCTGGTATGTAGAGTATAAAATTAAATTTATTAAAATAGTAAGATTAGATGGTTTGATTCATAAGATTAAAATTTTAAAAGTTTTTTTTAAATTAGATTGTGCCATATAAATATTTTATTGGATATGTTATCCACACCGATTTATTAATAAAAAATTTCAAAAATAATCTACAAAAAATTTCTAATCATTTAAAAAATATGACATTTGATTAAATGGATGGAAAAAAAAAAAGGATTCAAAACGATGGGAAAATCATCTTAAATTCCTTATTACATCATGAAAAGGAAAGAAAAAGATTCCAACACGTTGGAAGAAAGCGCGTGAGGCACGTAGTCGTTACCGACCCACTAATTCAGCATCTCATGATTTTGATGAGAGCACCCAAAAAAAATTTTCAGTGGCCTCCCCTCTTTCATCTTCCCTTCTCTCTCTCTCTCTCTTTGTCGGTAAAACTCACGAGACAGCATACGCACTTTACGAAGGAAAAGCGCGTGCCTGGGAAAATTTTCTGGTCAGAATTCAGCATCCCAGACATCCCAGCTTTGACATTTTTCACAAGTCAACCCCCAACCAGTTTTTTAATGTTTTAAAGAAAAAGAAGGCACAAAAGATAAGCATAGAGATGCCAAATTGCCCTGTGTCTGACACATCCTCTCTCTTTTATCTCTAGCACATTGTGGAAACCCACTTTTTCTTCTCTCTCTATATAAACATGTCTTTATATAATACTTTCTCCCCCCTCGTTACACTCTATAGCCTTTTTTTCTTTCCTTCCTATTCTCTCTCTCCTCAAAAAGTCAGCGCCTTGTTTTGTCCCTCTCTCTTCTCTCTCTGTCTTTCCTCAAACAGCGTTAACAGTGACAAAGGTACAGATTCACAGGCTTTGTCTAGACTATGGAGGAAGATTGGGATCTTCAAGCTGTGGTCAGAGGCTGTGCCTCCTCCGGCGCCACCTCTTCCTCCTCTACCGCCGCCGCCGCCACTACTACTGCTTCTTTTCTGGGAAATTTTCATTCAAATTCCTGGTTTTCTGATTTTGGTGGCGTTGGTGAACAAGCCTGCAGCCAGCTTCTCTCATTCCCAGATCCTTTTGAAGCAAGATATGTTTCTGAGGAATTGCATGAGCTTTACAAGCCTTTCTTTCCCAAACCCCAGCCTCTCTCTCCTCAAACCTCACCCAATATCTCGCCCTTCTCTTCCCTTTCCTCCCTCACTGCATCATCCAAAGCCCAAACACAGCAGCCGCATCCGCAGCATCAGCAACAATTGCCTAAGCAGTCTCAAGCCGGTTCTGGGACCGGCCAGAGGTCCAAAAGAAGGTAGTTATTTTAGCCTTAATTTATATCTTAATCGTTAACCAAAAAACTGAGATTTGTGAAGAAAAAAAAATCCCACTTTTCAATATCTACTCTTTGATTGAGACTAATATATAATTTCCCATTTTGTGAAAATATGATCTCTAGTTGATAATTCCTAGATTTTTCTGTTTCAGGAAGAACTTGCTAAAGAAGGTTTGCCAAGTACCAGCAGAGGGTCTCTCTTCAGATATATGGGCTTGGCGTAAATATGGTCAAAAACCCATCAAAGGCTCCCCATATCCGAGGTTGGTCTCTTCAAATCTCACCCTTATTTTTCAAATAATTCATCTTCCAGAAAACTGTTATTTACATTAATTAAATTAATTTTTTTGTTTGTTGATATCTTTGAATAATAGGGGCTATTATAGATGTAGCAGCTCGAAGGGATGCTTGGCCCGGAAACAAGTGGAGCGGAACCGGTCCGACCCGGGAATGTTCATAGTCACGTACACAGCTGAGCACAACCACCCTGCACCCACGCACCGAAACTCACTCGCCGGATCCACACGACAGAAGCCTTTCCCGAACCAAACGGTCCCTGCCTCCTCCGACGACTCCAAAAAACCCAACTCAACGAAGCCCTCTTCGCCGGCAACTTCCATGGAGGACGAGCTTGGTCTACCCCAGAGTACAACCACTGACAGCAAGGAAGAAAGCAGAGAAGAGAGGGAGGACACGGTGGAGGACGAGGAAGAAGACGAGTTTGGGATATCGGACGTGGTTCTGAGCGATGATTTCTTTGTGGGTTTGGAGGGGCTCGTCGGTCCGGCCTCCGAAGACTGCTTCTCCGATCACCTGCCGGCAACCTTCGCTCTTCCCAGCTGGGTGGCCAACAATGCCGGCTGACTTGGGACGTGTCAAATGTGACATGGATTATGCTTTTTGTGATACACACCGTTTAGAGAGAGAGAGAGATAGAGAGAAAAGAGTTAATATTTTAATTGTAACGTTTTGGTGGAATCTTAAATTTAACAATGCTTTAGTGAGTGAGTCTAGGAGAAAAAGGAGTTATTCTGTCTTTGAGAGACTGTGGGAATGCGGAAGAAGTTGGGTACCTAGATAGATAATTGCTTATCTTTTTGGCCAAAGTAGAATTTAGTGATTAGTTGATTCCCTTTGTTAACTTTGATTAATTTGATGCGCTTTGTTACTTTGATCGATACCACCTTTCTCTTTTTCTTTCTTGTGTTGTTGATTTTTGTTTGTGTTTGGTTTTGATTGATTGTCAATCTTGTGTCGAGTTTGATTGGCAAACTCCGTCCCCCAAAATCATACGTGAATGATACACAATTATATGTGTATGTGTGCCCATGATGAAGAGATTTGGTAGAAATTGGATTAGGTTTATAACCTATCAATGCTTTAGTGCTCCTACATTGTTTAATGGGTCCATAAAAACTTCAGATAATGTTGTTGAAAAAATTCATTGGCCTAACTCATCTCATAAAATCGGTTTAACAATAGATGATTGCTCATTTTTTATCAACATGCCCAAGATATTGTCATAATGTGAGATTATTCTTTAACACCCTTCCTTACATGTAGACTAATATTTTTCCTGATAATTGTCATGGGCTCATTCATCCTATGGCAGGCTTCGATATCATGAAAAATTCATGTGCCTAACTCATCTCAAAAAATCGGTTCAATAAGAGAGGATTACCTATTCCTTATAAACATGCTCAAGATCTTGTTCACAAGTAATGTGAGATTATTCATAAACAATTGTCTTGATTATCTAACATAGGGTGAGTTGATTGTCTTGATAATTCCCAAATACCTCCTCTTTGTTAAGGCCCTGCAAAGAAGAGATTGACGCATAAAATATATACTATAATTTTATTAATAAATAGTGTGGTGTAAAAGTCTTATAAATAGAATTATTATTTTATTAATATTTGTAACGTAATTAAATAATTAATAAATATTATAATTTATTCTTTTCATACGAGCCTCTCCTCTCTCTCTCTACTACCATTATTCATGATCTTGAGTAGTCATTATTAACTCTAGAACTTGATCAAGTGTGGAAATTTTAGGATATCTCTCTTGTAGCCTCTTAATGACGAAAATAGTTTCTTTTTTCTTTACATTGAATGCGGGTCATAAAATGAAAAAGAAGGCAAATTTCGATTGGAGTGAAGTACATAAAATTAATTAAATTACCACAGTCCCATTAAATAGTAGGTGGAATTTGAATACATAAGGAAATAATACTTTTTTAGAAGATTAATATAATCTTATTAAACAGCAAAAAAAAAAATTTATTTGCAATTCAATCTTTTTACACATCCAACATATAATTGAAGTAGATCTCATAATGATGAGTAATGCTTAACTTTTTCTTATACTTATAATATGTTTAAGTGTGTAGATATTAAGGTTTCGTTTAGAAATTAAAGTCTCTCAACTCATCATTATAATTTTTTTAAATCTCAATATAAAATATAATAAACAATTTAATTTTTTTAAATTTTAAAATAATAATAATAATAAATAATAATATTATAATAATATTTTATTATCTCAACTAAACTCAACTTAACATCTAAACGCACCCTAAACTTAACAAAACTAAAAAATATATGTTTCTTACATGTTGAAAGAAGTAACCATATGGATTTACTTCTAACCAATCTAGATAACACAATACCGTTAAATTGTCATATTGCCTCATTTGAGTACGTGGAAAAAAAAAAATATATTTTTTTAAGATTAACATAATATTATTAAGAAAAAGTATGTGCTTTTAATATGCTTAAAGATTTAGGATTTGAATCTCCTAGATTTTTATTACAAGAGTTATATAATATTTATTGGGCATTTAATAGTGCACATGGGAATTATATTTACATTATTTATTGTTCATTTAATATTTTTTCAAAATATTTATATAAACACCAATAAATATCATAGTACCAATCCATATTTTACTCTCTCCCCATTTGAGAACGTTAAGTTTGGACAAAGAATTTTAGAGGATCTTTTTCCATTATATGACAATCTCTTTTTCATGATCATATAAAATCTATACTGCATCTAAATCCAAATAACTCTGTAATAAACTTGCTCTAACCCACTCTACAAAAAAAGAAAATTTCTTATAAAATTATGCTTTAGATATTTTTCAAAGATCATGACGAATTTGACATTTTTAAGGAGAATAAAGCTGATTTGGGAGTTGAGATTCGTATAAAAATTTCTCATAATTTTCTTTCCAAACAGGGTATGTTTGGGTATCAAACATATCTTACTCTATCTTAAACCAATCATTAACGAGACTCACTATTTTTTCAATTTCTTATAAATAGTTAAACATATATCAACATATTTTATACATTCAAACACATCTCAATGAGACTGACAAAACACTATTATTCACAAATCAATTTAGATCATCTGAGATCACTTCAACAACCAAATGTAGCCTCAAACATAAATACTTTTTAATTTCAAATTTTTAACTTTTTCATCTAATCATTACCTAATCATTATAGTTTTTCTAAATTTCTAAACAAAACACAAAAAATAATAAGAAATGACTTGTACAAGCTCCAAATAGACAAGTCTCGCATAACCCATTTGTAAAAAGGTAGACACCACCATGAAAGTGTTAAAAAACATTATGTTTTAGTAGGTTCTACATTTTAACAAAAAGCTTACACAAACTTTGTTTATTTGAGGCTTGTACCTATCATTACTAAAAAGCATTACAATTTTTTCAAATTTTAAAACAAAAATAATATTAAAAAAATAATATTCAAACAATATTTTAACTTGATCATATTTTTATTAAACTTTTTTTCTCTCAATTTTTCAAACTCAATAAAACATCTTAACTCAAACTATCTCATCACTATTTACAAAATTATTATCTTATCTCATTACCCAAACATACTCTTAAGAGTTGCAAGGCCTCGTTTAGATGTTGAGATTAGATGAGATGAAAAATTTATGAATAATAGTGAAATAATTTCTAAATAGTAGTGAAATGATTTCAACTACAATATTTTATGAGATTTTAGAAAATGAGGGAGAAAAAGTTGAATAAAAATATTATGAAGTTAAAATATTGTTATAATATAATTTTTCAATATAATTTTAGTCTTAAGATTTAAAAATCTGATTTTTTTTTTTTTTTTGTTTAAAAGTTTAAGAAAGTTATACCGATTAAATGAAAAAAATAAAAAATTTAAAATTATTTATATAAGTGATGCTTGGATGTTGAGACGAAATGATCTTTTCTCAACATGCAAACGGGACTTAAGAGTTGCTAATCTATGCCTTCATTAAGGTCTCGTTTGGTTATACAGATGAGATGAGATGAGATGAGATGAGATGAAAAATATGTTAATAGTAATGAAATAATTTGTAAATAGTAATAAAATAATTTAAATTAAGATTTTTGCGGAGTTTAGGGAAATGAGAGAAAAAAAAAATTGAATAAAAAAATTATAAAGTTAAAAAGGGTTAGAATATAATTTTTTAATATAATTATTGTTTTGGGATATGAAAAATTTGAATTTTTGGTATTTTGTTTAAAAGTTTGAAAAAGTTATAATGATTAGATAATGATTAGATGAAAAAATTAAAATGTTGAAAATCTGAAATTGAAAAGTATTTATGTTTAAATGATATTTAAATATTAAAATCAAATAAGATGAGATAAGATGTGATGAGATGGTTTCAAATGTTATTAAAAATAAACAGGAGTAAAATAATGACTGAATTTAGTTAAGAGTATTCTCATTGAATTAGTCAAATATAAATTCAAATTTTAGCTAATATCACTTGAGTTTGCATTTGCCTATTCCATTCAAATCGAATCCCCACATTAGATTATCCATTTACTCTCTATATAATAATAAAATATTATTCATTTAATAACTATTAATTTATTTTGTTTTTATCACATTTTGTAGTTCTACCAATTAAATGTTAATAATAATTATATTCTAATTAAATTAATATTAATATTTATCACATTTATTAAATATTAAATTAATATTAAATATTAATAATAATTATATTCTAATTGAATTAATAATTTATTTATCTTTATCACATTTTATATTTACTAATAATAAATCGAACCAAATTTTTTAATTATAAAAAACACTTACATATTTGGTGAGAGGAGTAAAAAATAAATATTATAGTGTTTGGTTAAATTACTGTATACTCACATATTTGATGAGTTACTGTAATTAATGTATAAATTTATATAAACATGCCTAATTTAATGTGGAATATTTTAAATGTCTTTGTTAATTAAATTTGATTAAAGTTGGATCAAGCCGATGAGAGTGGGGGGCGTGTCGAAGCCCATGGTGCTACTTTGATTTAAATCTTTTTTTTGGACGACTTTGGCATGATCATGACTGCTTTAAAAATGATAGATATATAAGTTTTTATATAATTATGTTTTCAATCAGAGGTATTTTTATAAAAATACTCTCATTTTAATATATAAATACATAAAAACTTGTAAAAGAGATTGCATCTGTATCTATTATTGTTTAATTTTAGTCATAACGGCTAGTCTAGGTCTAGACCTACTCTAAATAAGGAAGGGGTTTGGGATTATTTTCGGTAATGATGATCTTAATATAAACACTTTTTTAATTTTAATTTTTTTATTTAATTATTATCTAATTATAACAATTTTTTAAAACTTTTAAACAAAATATAAAAAAATAATTCAACTTTTTTAAATTTCAAAATAAAAATAATATTAATAACAATATTTAACTTTATAATATTTGTATTTAACATTTTCTCTTTTATTTCTCAAAATCTCATAAGATATCTTAATTCAAACTATTTTATTATTGTTCACAAATTATTTTAATATTATTTACAGATTTCTTATTTCATCTCAACATCCAAACAAGAGGTAATATGTTTTATTATTTTTTAATCTAAATAATTCTTATAATTTAAAGAAAAATATATGCGAATTTTATGATATTATATACTAGCCATAGAGAACATAAATTCCAAAATTAGTTGAGAGCCCTAGAAATGTCTCATGTTATGATTTTAGAGGATATTATTATAATCAAATCAATATCTAATAGTCAATGAAAGATCCATTAGTATATCTTTAAGGGCTGAGTTAGTATAATAATGATTTGATATTTTTATATATTCCCTTCTCAACGTATATTATGCTTTATATGTAATCTAAAAAAGCATTATAAACATAATCGAATGTTCATTATTAATATATTGATATATAACACAAATTACAGCAAAAAAATATCATAAATTATAGATATGATTTTTTCCCCTTTAATAAAAAGCATAACATGATTATAATTGTTCTAAGGTAAAATACTAAACGGAGCTCAAGGAGGAAAAAAAAAGGCATGCATATAAACCTTTTAGGGCCAAACTTTAAGGGTTTTTTGTTTTTTTGTTTTTTGTTTTTTGTTTTTTTTTTTTCAGTTTTTGTAAATCAAATTGATTATAAGATTTGGATTTAGATCAACCTATATAGCTAAATATATGAAGTTTAAAATTATCAAAAAGAAAATATTATTATTATAAATCTTTTTGCGTAGTGAAATAGGTTATAATAATCTTTTGGGAAGGGCCAAGTTTTTTTTTTAATGATTTTCTAAAAGGGAATATTACATTAGGAAAGAGCAATGTAACACGAGACCGGTCTTGAGAAGAACAAAAAAGTTTTTCTATTTTTTATGATTTTTTTTCAATTATTTTTTTTGGTATTCTTAAATATTTTTTAAAAAATTTATAATATTATTAAAAAATATTTTTTTAATCATTAAATAAAAAAATAAAAAAACACTGTCGGGAGAAATGTTCGGGACGCAAAAAAACACTGTCTGAGTTTGGTTACCAAACTCATTTCAACTCATCTCAACTCATCATTACAACTTTTTCAAATCCCAATATAAAATATAATAAACAATTTAACTTTTTTAAATCTCAAAATAATAATAATATTAAAAAATAATATTCTAACAATATTTTATCATCTCAACTCAACTCAACTCACTTCAACATCCAAACACAACCTAAGTACACTCAAATGCAGCTTTTTTTGTCATTTTCTTCCTCTTATAATCTGTAGATAACTTTGATTATAGCACCCGTTATACTGAATGATCAAGAAGATAGGAAAGCAAGATGAGATGAGGAGTTCTGGGTACGATTGGACCTGTGATAAATTTGCTATCTATATAAGAAGAAAGAAGCAATGAATCTACGTAGGGTTGGACCCATCATCGGGATCTCATGCATTTCTCGATGGGAAATGGCGTGACATGATGTCTCTCACCCAAAAATTAAGGGATTGCTTGAAAATAGATCTTATCATAAAATTTTCATTTCATATCATCTTATCACATTTTTTTTTTAAATATAATTCAAATATAAAACTTTAAAACTAATCATTATAACTCTTTCAAATTAATCATTATAATTTTTTTAAAATTTTAAACAAAAAAATAAAAAATAATTTAATTTTTTAAATTTTTGAACAAAAATGATATTATAAAACTAATATTTAATAATATTTTAACTTTATAATATTTTTTATTTAACTTTTTCTCTCTCATTTTTCAAAATCTATAAATTACTTAATAGTCTCAACTCAAACTATCTCACTACTATTTACAAACTAACTTATTTAAGAAAACCAAAAAAATAAATGAAAAAAATAAGACAGTGTTTTTTGGGTCTCGAGCATTTCTCTCGAAAGTGTTTGTTTGGATCTCGAGCATTTCTTACGAAAGTGTTTTTTGTTTTTTTAGTAATTAAATAAATATTTTTTAATAATATTGTAAATATTTTTTTAAAAAAATATTTAAGAATATCAAAAAAATAAATAAAAAAATAAAAAATAAAATAGAAAAACCTTTTTGTTCTTCTCCGGACCAGTCTCGTGCTACATTGCTCTTTCCTAATATAATATTCCCTTTTAGAAAATAATAATAATAATAATAATAATAATTATTGGCCCTTCCCAAAAGATTATTATAACCTATTTCACTATTCAATTAATTTTATCACTTAATTTTATGATCTTAAAAATGTTTTTTTTTTTAATTTTTATTTTTTAGCTGTAAGCAATTTATTACTTCTTGCTTATAAGTATTTTTCAAAGCAATATTTTTTTGGGATACACTGTTATCAACGATCCTAAAACATTTGTATTGATCATTACATTCTTTAAGAAGAAAAATGCTTCTCCCATCGAGAGAGATATGATTATGTATATTTTTATTTTATAATTAAGGAAGGATTTTTAATGTGTTTGTGATTTTTTTTTTTAAAATATCTAAAAAGGTTTTAAATGTTTTCAAAGAAAATAATAAAAAAAATGTAAGTTACATTGTCAATAATAACGGTACAATGCAAAAAACTTTTCGAATAGTATCGAGAATGATTCTGACCACAAATTAAAAGGAATGTGAAAGAAAAGAAGGATGCTAAACCATTATGAATATTGTTACATCAACAATGAAATAGTGAAAGGACGATTATTTTTGTAGCGATGATGTATTTATAGCCATATATGTCTACCACTAATAGTTATCCTTAATAGTTCATGGTTGGAGTTTTCATTGGTATCTTGAGAATAGATTGTCAAGAAATTAAGACTTCGTTCACTTTTATAAAATTTTTTATCTCATCTCATCTCATCTAATTATTATAATTTTTTTAAATTCTCACATAAAATAAAATAAATAATTTAAAATTTAAAAATATCAAAACAAAAATAATATTAAAAAATATATTCTAATAATATTTTATGAGCAGTGCTACACCCACTGAATATGTAGCATGAGACAGGTCCCGATAAGAGCAAAAAACTAATTATTTTTTATTTTTTATTTTTTTATTCATTTTTTTTACCCTTAAACATTTTTAAAAAAAATATAATATTATTAAAAAAATACTTTCTTAATCATTAAGTAAAAAAAAAATTGTCGGGACCCAACTGTCAGTGAGAGTAGCATTTTTGATATTTTATTCAATTTTAAACTTTTATTTCAACTTATCTCATTTTATCACATGTGTAAAAACAAACAAAACCTTAATATATGTTTAAATTTGAAAGCAGTAGAATCTTCTGTAAAAAAGTGTCTATCACAACATGTTTGCTACCAAATTCTCTCTTTTTAAATGGATTCTTTTCTTTTTCTTTTGCTCTTTAATTTATATCTGTAATCTCTTCATCCACCAGGTTAGACCCCACTTCAAACCATAAAGGGTGATTTCCCAATTGCCACCATCTTATAAGCGGGTGGTTAGAACAACAAACTCATCATCCTATATATACTTTACAATATCATTTATAAAATTAAGGGTTAACCGCAAAATCAGTACCTGTGTTTATATGTTTTTGCAATTTGAGGTCTAAGTTTTTAATTTTTATAAACTTCATACTTAAGATTTTACATTTTTGTAATTCGAATTTTCTGTCCATTTCCAGCAGGGGTGGACCTACGTTGGTAGTTGGAAGGTGATTTTTAAAAAATATGCTTTAGTATATGATTTTTTTAAAGATATCCTAATATAAATATAATTTATCCCGTCAAAAAATTTTTAAATATCTCATTTAGTACTTAGTTGTCTAGGTTTCTTTTAGTTTTTTAATAATTTTTTAATAATTACATCTATTTTTTGTCATTAATAAAATCTCACATTCTCATTTTTTTTACATCTTATAAACGGCAATAAAATATCTTAATCTCTTTTTATAAGCTATTTGATAAATTTACAACCTCATTTTTCCTATTTATTTACACTTATCTTTTTAAGTTTTCTACTAGCTAGCTTGTTTGGATTAGTTTTACTAGTAAGTACATATATACTACCATCAAGTTAACAATTAGGAGAAAATACAACAAATCTCGCATAACTATTTCTATCTATATTATAGAGACTTAAAAATATTCAATCTTAGATTCAACAAAAAAGCTTATATTTATTTACTTAATTTTTATCAGTTACTTCAAAAAAATCTTATATGACTATTTCTATCTTAATTTTTATCTTTCACTTGAGTCCAATGGAACTCAAGTAAGAAGTTTAGATGGGTGGATTTAATAATTTAATTTGTCCTTAAATAATAACTTTATATAGTTAATATTAAATATCGGTAACATATTTTTCTACCTTAAATATTAGTTATTATTATTTTCTATATGCGACATACTTTACTAATCGTTCCCACGTACTAAATTCTAATCCCGCCCTTGATTTCCAGTTAGAAAATTAGTGGAAAGGTTGTCATGTGGTATTAGTCCATATTAGCTTTCGGTTGGCTGACGTGGATATTGATGCTATGAGCTAGATAATTAGACTGGCACGTAACCTTCTATTAATCTTCTAACAGGACATTGACAGGGGTCTCGGATTGTAATAATGTGAAATCTCATTAATTGATTTTGGAAAAATTAAAAACTTAAATTTCAAATTGAAAAGAAAACTCGGATACTAATTTTACAAGTGACAATGTCACTTCATAGTAATGGAATATGAGTGTAATAAAAGTATATTACGTAGAATTTCACTTTTAAATAAAATGGCACAATTATATTGATTAGTGGTAAAATGAGTTATAAATAGTTATAAAAACGCTTTAAATATATTATACTAAAAAATATTCCTACATATGACAACAAACTTATTTTCTACAAGGCATCCAAAAAGGACGGAGAAATGGCATATATATGAGCAACAACTCATGATTGGCATCGTATTGTATTTTTTTTTTTATTGACCAAACCTCTTTATACAAACCTCTTCATAAATTTTTGCAATTTTATTTTAAATTGATAGTATTTTTATTAAATAATTTATAAAATAGTTATAAGAGGATTATTTTTTATAAAAATATTTTCTATTTAAAACAAAATTGGAATATAAATATGTTGTGTCACAAAATTGGAATAAACAAAATTGATCTGAAATGACACTCGTTTTCAAGAAAATGCAGTGATGGATCTATGAGTAAACTACTTCCTTCACCATTCTTAGAAATCGGTATTTTGAGTTGATTTTGTACAGTTGATTTTGCATACTGAGGTGATTTCAGATTATTTGAGTTGATTTGTGAATAATAGTATTTTGTATATCCTATTGAGATGTTTTTAAATGTAAATAGATTGAGATATGTGTTTGAATGTATGAATTGAAGTAAGTTGAGATATGTTTAATTTTTTTATAAAAAATTGAAAAAGCAGCGTGTTCCATCAATGATTGATTTAAATTGAGTTTAGTTGATTTCAACAACTAAACACATATCTTTAAAGCATTCACAATGATTTATTTATCTTATCTTTTAAACTACATTACCAAACTTTACTTTTTCTATTTTACATACTGACTTTCACAATATATCATATATCAGCTTATCTATTTTTTCTTCATATCATTTAAATAATATTTTTTTATTCTTTTAAACAATTCATTTCTACCAAAAAATTTGTAATATCTATATATATTTTTATATTTGTAATATATTATTATATACAATGTAATATAATTCAGTCCTATACACACAAAATACAAACATATAAGCCAAATAAAAATTAAAAATAAAATCAAAATATGAAAAAATTGGATAAATAATATTTCCAAGATATTTTTTAGAAAAAAAAATAAAATATAGGTATTTTAAATGATGAACAATAAAAAGAATTTGTGTTGAATGTAAAAGAAAAAGTAAATGAGGGAGTAAATGAAGTATAAATAATAAAAAAATTATTTGAATAATGAACAGTACCCGTTACATGTAGTTGGGTTACTATAGTAATTTGTATTTTACATGTTCTTTTACATAATTGGATGAAAGTCATTTTATGAACAATTTTCTAAATAATTTATATTTTTTGTATTATACATAAGCCATTGACAATGCTTAAGGACCAATATATTAAATTTTCTTTAAGTATTATTTGAATATATACATCAGGGAAAAGAAACATGGTTTTTAATATGATTAATAGTGTAAGATTAACAGCGTGAATGATTTTCAAATATTGAAAGAAAACATATATCTCTCTCTCTCTCTCTCTCTCTCTCACATTTATAAGACGAGTGACAATTTGATTGAAAAACTTTCTTCAACCAAATTTGAAAAAAAAAAACTTTATATTATATATGAAAATGTTGCCGGATATCTCCTTTCAACTAGCCCTACTCTTCATATAAAACACAAATTTAAAAAAAAAAAAAAGAAAAAGAAAAAAAAAGGTAAAAATAACCCATATTCAGAATGTAATGATAAGAGAGTTTATAAGTAGGGCCGGATGTAAGAATTCAAGTAACTAATTAAGCATGAATGTCAACGATATGCTATCCACCAAATAATAGTAGCAGTGGACAAATTTGCTTTTGTGGCAAAATCAAGATGTGGTATCTCATTTAAAACGTCTTATTATGTTTCCTGCATTCACATTATATTCAAGAACTATCAAACATAGCCTGTTTTGGTCATACAATCCAAACTATCTTATCTCATTTTTATAATTATTATAATTTTTTCAAATTTTAACATAAAATATAAAAAATAATTCAATTTTTTCGAATAAAAAAATTATATTTTAATAATATTTTATTCAACTTTCAATTTTTATCTCATCTCATCTGTGTAATCAAACGAGGCTACAATTGTTGAATGTTTTCCCTTTTGGTCATGGGTGGGTTTGGATAGATAGTTCAGATAAGATGAGATGAGATGATATATTTTGAATGGTAGTGAAATTTTTTGAGTTAAAATGAGATGAGATAGTTTGTAAAAAAATATATTTGAATAGTGAGATGAGATGAGATAGTTTTGACTTAAGAGATGAAATACTATTTATTTACTTTTATTTAAGTGGATATTTTCAAAACTTAAGAAATGAAATATTGTGTTTAGATAGCCAAAACTACTGTACAGAACAACTCTAGATGTGATGTTTTCATTTGATCTGTCAGTTTGTAGGTTGGTGAGACATTTGGCAATCTATACTTTAAATCTCTCTCTCTCTCTCTCTCTCTCTCTTATTTAAGAGAAATAATATTTGTTGATATGCAAATCTTGTACATTCCTTTTAAAAATAGTGGATAAATTTTGAATCTATATGATTTTTTTTTAATAGTAAGCCCTACTTTTTTTCAAAAGGAGTACGTAAGAGTTACATACTTAACTAGGACGGTATCTAACATTATTCTTCATTTGAAAATCTATGTTTTTAAACTAACCATGTAAAAAATTTGGATCAATAAAAAATTTGCTACTTTTATGAATCTAGCTAGAAAATACGCATGTGGAGGATGCAATATTCGAGTGGCTGAAGGAGGATGCTATATCCCATTTATAACTTGAGCCAACTCCTTGGGATTGAAAGAGCATGGTAAAACGAAATAAATATAGAAGAATAAAGAGGAATTTGACTCTTTACGGTATGCCAACAACCAGTAACCTTGTTGTCAACATGTACGTGCCAAATATATAAACTACCATTGACTTGGACCTTTCTTCCCCTACCCACCCAAGGTGAGAAGAAAAAAGAAGAAAAAAAAGAAAAGAAAAATGGGATAGTGATTCGATTTTAGCATAACAAAGATGAAAATTGAAGTGCGAAAAGTTCTGGAGGCATGACGTTGGCTTGATCTGCAAACGGCCGTTTGCAGTACAGTAGTTGTTATCCATGGGCAAGGGAGAAAATGAAGCTTAAATTCAGCCTCATGATCCGAGTAGATTTAATTATTTATATTATATCTTTAATATTTTTTTCTCACATATAAGTTAAACTCTCATAAATAAGTGAATTTAACAGATGAAATATTTAGTTAAGAATCTAACTTTAATATCACATGAAATTACTATTTATTTCAAAAATTTTAACTGATAAAAAAAATATTTAATTATTTATATTATATTCTTAATACAAGTATAACTATGCAATCAATTTTTTTAGTGTCGTAAAATTATCTTTGTTGTCAAGTCTGAAGCTTGCCCGCAAACAAATAACTCAATTGAATATAACTCACCAACACGGATATGGAATAGATCCATCCTTTTATTTGGTTTGTTCAACATAGAAAGACCTGCATGGACAACAAAGATTAGGTAACAGTATTAGATTAGGTAATACTCTTTCCTTGCTCATCTATGAAAGACCTCTTGTGCCCTCTCAATTTCACCAGCTTTGCAGAACCCAGCAATCACGCAATTATAGGTAACAGTATTTGGTGCACATTTATTTTCAGATCTGATCTGACCCATCAAAGTCAACCCTTCGTATTGCCCCCCAACTTTACAAAGTCCATCAATCAAAGTAGCACATGTGATTACATCAGGTTCAACAGACAACCCATGATCATCTCGAACTTAGATCATCTTTGGCAACTTAGATCATCTCGAACTTTTGATTTCTCTCTCTCTCTCTCTCTCTCTCTATATATATATATATATATATATATATATATATATATTACATTCTCCAGAAACCAACACAAAGAAATAAATCGTTACATAATATGAAGGGGTAAAATACACTAGGCAAGGCCTAGCCTATCAAGATGGCCATCTCTAGAAGATAGAATATGAGAGAAGGAGAGGGGATAAGAAGGGACTAGGGGTGAGGCTATCAGGACTCAGGAGGCATGGAGGTGTTAAGAGAAAGTGGGAAAGGGAGAGGCGGTCAGACACGCAAAGTAGACATCCCTCGTCACTACCGAAGTACATGCATGAAAAATGTAAGATAAAATGGGGCATGGTGTCTATGATTTGAGGGACTTCCGACTTTTGGGACTTCTTATTCAACCTCAGGACAGAGCTCTAGAAAGAACATCTTCTCCAGCTAATAGATGTACAACTCCCATTGTACAGTAAGAAAAAATAGACTATGAGAAATTGTAAACAAGCTTATTATAGTGGAATCTCCCCTCCCAAAACCCCCGTGGGCGTAGGCCTAGTGCCGAACTACGTAAATCTGTGTGTTCATCTCTTCCTATTTTCTCTACATTTAAATATTGTTCACCGCAACAGATGTACTCACCGACACTGTACATTCATACTGGACCACTACCGGGAGTTCCAAACAACATTAGTCGAGACTCAGCCCACCTTAGTGAGTCTTGGGAATGGATCTTTCTTTCCTTTCGGGCTGCGCGTTTTAGGCTTTAGCAATGGCGCCGTCTGTGGGATCATAAAAGATCTTATGTGTATTTCCCATGCCTATGACAACCCATTCCGAACAACTCAAAAGAGACACCAGGGAAGCCATGGAAGCAAGATTGAAAAACATGGCGGAGTGGGTGACGAAACTAACTGACGAGGTGCAAACATTTCGTAAAGAAAATGAAAACCTTAGGAACCTCAACAAGTGCAGGAGGAGGAAGTAGAGTCTAGCGACAGTGAGCATGCGGGGTCCTGGAACACACAATAAAAGGACATGCATGACGAGCTCCGTAGTCTTAAGGGAAAATATGAGGAGATAGCAAAGAAGGTGGGTACATCGTCATCAGTGGACCAACTGCTCACGAACATAGGTCTATCCTACACAGAGGAGGTGAGGGTTGTACCTTTACCACCAAAGTTCAGGGTCCCAGCCATGAAAATGTACAATGGAGGAAGGGATCTTTTTGAGCACCTGGAAACCTTCAGGACTCACATGACGTTGCATGGCTTCCAAGGCGAAGTAGCATGCAGAGCATTCCGGACGACCCTGAGGGGCCTACACGGGTATGGTTCGGGTCTCTGGCGCCTGTATCTGTAGATAGTTTTGGCAAGTTAACCAGATTATTTTTTACTCAATTCATGTCAAGTCGGAGGAGGCAAAGCCTAGCAGCATACCTCCTCACCATCAAATAGGGAGAGGATGAAAACTTAAAGTCCTACCTAACTTGGTTCAACAAGGAGCGCATCACCACTGACGATCAAGACTAGAAGATAACCTTGGCTGCAATTCTATGAGGGGTTTGGCTGCGATCCAAATTCATGGACGAACTAGCAAGGAGGACACCCGTGACGTTGCGAGAATTCATGGACCAGGTCGACAACTCCATCAACGTGAAGGACTCACTTCGGGCCGGAGCCAAGAAGAAAGGAGCTGGAGCAAGCAGAGAGGAAGGCAAAGGCCCTGGCTAAACCTAAGGCCCACAAGAAGCTGAAAAAGAGTTCCCAAGACAAAATGAGGGAGGAAGTCTCGACAAGGGGACCGGGACCTCAGTTTGACAGGCCTACATTCACCATCCACGAGGCCTACACTTCTACCGCTCGAGGAGAGGATGAATGGGGTATTGCACGTCGCTATTGCACATACCACAAGCATGCGGAGAAGACAAGGTAGCGCCACCCCTCGACTCGGAGACAAGAGCAAGAAAGAAGGGGAAGGTCGAAGGAAAGGAGCAGGAACTGGGTCGACCGACATAGGAGGGGAAGACAACACCAGCGACGACCATTGGCGTTGGGGCCGCAGTAAGATTGTCCTCGCTCACCACCACGGGGGGGGACCTCCACTAGGAGAAATATTAACCATAGCCGAAGGATTTACGGGTGGGGGTGTTCCTCCTTGAGCAGAAAAGCACATGCCAAGCGGGCCTGGTACCACTAGGTGTACTCAGCCGAGTACCATCTCGTCAAGCATTGAAGGGGTGAGCCTACCCCTGTCATCTCCTTCATAGAGGCCGACGAGGAGGGGGTCCTCTATCCCCACAACGACGTGCTAGTGGTGACTATGCTAGTTGCAAATTTCACCACCCGTATAATCCTCATTGAGAACGGGAGTTCTACGGACATCATGTTCTGGGAGGCCTTCACCATAATGGGAATAAATGCTACTTGGTTGCAACTGGCCCCCATGCCATTGAAAGACTTATCTGGGAGTATGGTTTAGCCTGTGGGAACCATCACGTTGTTGGTCCTTGTCAGCAGTAGCCCCTGTCATGGTCGACTTCCTGGTGGTGAGAACCCCGTCGTCGTACAATGCCATCATTGGAAGGCCTAACTTCAATAGTTTGCAAGCCGTCACATCTACCTACCACATCAAGATGAAGTTCCCAACTCCCTAAGGAGTGGGAGAAATCCGAGGCGAACATGTCTTGGAAAGAGAGTGCTACAACCAAGAGCTAAAGTAGAAGGGTGGTGGGCTTACCTCAGACGACATCTTCGGGAAAGAATAGGCGATGCACCGCTTGGAGAGCCTTGGCAGGCCTTTGTCTGCGACTCGCCCTACCGAGCTCGAGGGGGAGTGAGGGGTGCATGGCCCCAGAAGGCAGAACGAATGAAAAGCGGTTGAAAACTCTGTTTCCCCTTATTTTATTGTCACTTAATGAAAAACGTGATTTTTCAAGACATAGCAACATGCCTACTTCGAACTTTCGTATTAGCAACAAAACATCGACAAGACAATCTACAATTAAGGAAATCTACAACAACAAAGTCATCAATGGATTGATGTTTACCTTCCATGCAATGTCACTGGCTGGGAGCCGGTCCAGTCCCAAACTGTCTAAACAACATACCTCCCGCAGGGTCAAAGGGAAGGGCTAGGCCGAAGGCAGCCCTATACCTCCCTCGATGGAGAGCTGGTTTTGGCCCCCCAGCAGGTTGAATAGCTTACCCCGACCCGCATCATTGCGAAGAGGGGACCAGCCACATCGTTGTTCGAATAAGTTACCTTCCCCACAGGATATCAAAGGGAAAGGTAGGCCAAAGGTGTACCTCCCTCCCGCGACGGAGTGCGGGTTTGCCCTCGGCAACCTGAAGACGAAGGCTTACCTTCCTTGCGTGCATCAACAAGTGAGTGTCGGTTCAATCGCAAACTGCCTGAACAACGTACCTCCCGTGTGATCAAAGGGGAGAACCAGGCCAAAAGCAGTTCTATCCCTCCTGCAGTGGAGAGTGGATCATACCCCCCGGCGGCCCGAAAAACTTACCCTGACCTCCACAGCAACAAAGAGTGGGACCAGCACCAGCCTGATCCAACACTTACATTCCTTGCAATATCAACTAGCGGGTGCAAGTCCAGTCTCAAATTGTTCAAACAACGTACCTCCCACGAGACCAAAGGGGAGAACTAAGCCAAATGTTGTTCTACCCCTCCCATGTTGGAGAGCGGATCATGCCCCCCAGTGGCCGGAATAGTATATCTCGACTCCTGTTGCGATGAAGAGCGAACCAGCTATATCCCTGTTCAAACTGACCTCTCCGCGGGATACAACAGGAAAATGTAGGCCTAAACAATGGAGTGTGGGTTAGTCCTCAACTACTCGAAATCAAAAGACTTAACCTTCCCCGTAAGCTTCAATAGGCGGGAGCAAGTTTAGTTGCAAACTGCCTGAAAAAATTACCTCCACACGTGGTGATAGGGACTAGTCGAGCCAGAGGCTACACGGACTCTCCTCCGGAGGAGAGCGGGCCTAGCCTGGCCCAAAATCTTACATTTCCTTGTGATGTCAAAGAGCGGGAGCAGATTCAGTCTCAAAATACCCGAAACAATTACCTCCTCGTGGGATAACAGGGGCGAGTCGAGCCAGAGGTTGCTCGGACCCGAATACTTACCCGACTCTCATCACGGCAAAAGAGCAGATTGGCCCTGCTGTCTTTTGAAGAAGTTACCTTCTTGGGGAACTAAAGGGGCAGGTTGGCTTAAGGCATCCCGACCTCTCCCCAGAGGAGTGCAGGCCTTGTCTTTCAACTACTAGAAGTAAATGCAATCTCCAAAAAGGAAAGACATCGCGTAGGAAGTTACACTGTGTCAACGAGTGGGAGCGGGCCCAGTTATTGAATGCTCGAAAACTTACCTCCTCGCTAGATAACAGGAACGAGTTGAGCTAGAGGCCACTCGGACCCTCCCACGGAGGACAAATGACCTAGCCTTTAGATTGCCTGAATACTTACCCCGACTGACACTACAATAAAGGACAAGCTGGCCAACAGTTGCACGAAGAAATTAACTCCTTGAGAGTTTAAAGAGGCAGGTTGGCCCGAGGTGTCCTAACCTCTCCCCGGCGAAGAGTGGGCCGAGTCTATGGACCTCCCAAATACTAGGGCAAAATGCATGAACATCAAATAGCACAGATAGCAACAGCATGGCAGAAAGCAACTAGCGTAGCGCGATATAGGCTGGAAGATCCAGGTTTGACAGGGATACAAAATGCAAATGGAGGAAGGGGGTGTAGTTCCAAACTGCCTGGATAACTTACATCTCCGTGGACGAATGAGGCAAGTCGAGCCTGAGGCTGTCCTGTCTCCCTGCAGCGGATCATGGGAATGGCCCAGTTAGAAGACTACATGATAAAATCAGGGTAAAGTGAAAGAATAAAAGAACCATGCAGGGGAAAACATGACTAGAACAGGAAAATAAAGAAAATCAGGAGAATTCAGGCCTCGTGAAACAAAGTTTCTAAGGCCTTAGGAGAACGACTACATGATAAAGGCCGATGAAAGTGGGGCAAACAGGAAAGCTACAGGCTAGCGTGGTCATCAAGCGTAGGTCGGACACTGGCGGGGTGGATTGTAAAGCCCTGTGCAGCGAATCCTCGCAGCCAGATCCCCCCAGGCCTGCAACACAAGGCAAAAGATCGAGATGACAAAAAAAGGAATATGCAAAGAGACATAGCCGGATACCGTCAACAAAAAAAAAAATATTATCAATCATCGACAACCACAATACATGGCTGCGAAATTACGAAGAGCAAAGTACAATAAAACAACTAGTGCAACGGTGCGACAGGAAATTGGGAAGGCATATTCAAACAAGATTGTAGGGAGGTCCTAGGAGGATGACTATCAAATAAGGGCAAACGAACACAGCACAAACGAATAAACGGGTGGCTAGCGGGGTGGTCAGGAATCCTACAGCCTCCTGCACCAAAATTCCCCCCAGGTCGCCAAAAAAAAAAAAAAAAGAAAGAAAGAGAAAGAGGAGAGAATGGACAAAAAGAAAACATAATGGGTAGGTTGGTACATCGAAAGGGCAAAGTATTTTCATTGATTAACATTATATACAAGTTGCTAGGCGACAACATGTAGGTACATACATTAAGCCTAAAATGAAAGAAAAGGAAGAACAAAACAAAGGAGCCGTAGCAACATCAAGAAACTAAGGCATGAAACCGTCAAGTCTCGTCACTGGGAATACCAATCTCGAGAGCATTAGGAGCAGGATCACCCGGCTCTAGAGTGGCAGGCTCGGGAACGGCCGAACCTGGGAAAGAATCAGGGATCTCTTTCTTCCCCAAGTTGGGACTAAACGCAAAGGCCGCCTTCTTGACAGGAATGTTGGAAAGGTTAAGGCCTTGCAGATAGTTCGTGAAAGTCTTTGAATGCAGCTGCGGACTCCGCAAGAGGTGATCCCACACCGACCTATGGCCCTCGGCACACCCATGCTCCCACGCTTGATCATGACCTCCCAGGAACAACTTCAGCTGCCTATCTTGGTAGAGGGCGACCTCCTGCACTTGAGATAAGTCGTCCTGAAGGCTTTGGTTAAGCCGCTCCAACTGTTCCCTCGCTTCCCTTGCCTTCCTCTTGAGCTTCTTCCGAGAAAGTTCCAGTTTCTTGTTCCTCCTAGACTCATCCTCCAGGGTATGTTGGAGCTTCTTCAACTTGTGCTCCAGCTGCTCCCCCTTTTCCTTTCGTCACGAGCATAGCGAAGGGAGGTGTTAGTCATCGAACAAAGGTTTAGAATCTCTTGCTCAATGGCCTCCTGGTCGTCCACAGTAAAAGCCATCAGCTGAGAGGTACCCTGGCAATAAGAAGGGTCGACATACAACAGTTAGTAAAGGAAGACTAAAGGCGAGAGAAAGGAAAAGGACAAAAAGAGATGGCTGAACCTCGTGGAAAAAGCCGGACAAGCACTTGACAACCTGGCTGATGGCCTCCGCAGGGCTCTCTCCAGTTTCCAGTTGGGACAAAGGCGGGATAACTTCTACTGAGTCCTCTACCTCAGACGTTTGCACGACCACCTCGAGAGGAGCGATTGGACCTTCGCACAAACCTCCCGGACTGGAGCAGACTACAATATCCAGAAGGGAATCACGCTCTATTGGGCGCTCCGCCTGGGTGGGCAATTCATTGCGCAGACCCCTTGAACCTAAGCCAACTATAATATCCGGAAGGGAATCACCCTCCTCTTGGTGCTTTACCTAGATAGGCGGGTTGTCGACTGGACTCCTCGGATCCGAGCGGACTACAACATCCAAAAGGGAGTCACCTCCCATGCAATACTCCATCTCAGCATGATTCCTGGAAATAGCAGTCGTCGCCGCCTTGTTAGCAGCACCCAAACCTCCCGAATGAGCCTTAACCTCGTCTTTGAATGAGTAGCTACCGACGACAGAACGAGATAAGGAAGAAGGAGAAATCCACAAAGTAGAACGTTGCTCCTCATTAGCTCGCTTAAGGACCTCAACTGCAAAGATATCCTGGAGTAGGGCATCTATTTCGACCGCGAGGACACCTCTACAGCACCAGCTGGTGGTGGCATCATGGAGGGAGCGTCAATTGGAGGGCAGGTCTACTAGATCATCAACTGGCGATGCCAAGGCAGTGGTGGGAAGACATACATCGGGGGTAGCTAACTCCCGTTGTGGAGGAATCAAAGCTCTAGAAGGGGGCCTACTGTCGGCCCATGTGTCCTCTAGGTGAGGCTTCTTTTCCTTACCCGACTAAAAAGGGTCTGAGGGATGCTTCTAAGAAGGAACAACCCGGGGCTGGGCCATGGTCACCCTGTTATCGAAAGGAATGTGGCCAAGGGAAGGCAGAGAATCCCTTAAGCTCTCTGTGAAAAGAATAACTTCTGAGAACATGCTGTCGGGGTTCTTCTACACCCACTCTCAAACAACTGCAATACGGACGCATTAGAGACTCCATGGCCCTAAGATCGCCCTCTCCTAGTAGTCTTCCCCCTTATCTTTTGCAGGCCCAGTTCTGAAGACCAGAGTTGTCGGAGCCTAACTCAAAAGCGTGCGAAACATGACGTTAACACATAGCTTACGACAATCTCCAACCAAAACATTATAATCTACTAATTGGGTTATCAGAAATCACCATTTGGCTCCCCTATTAGACCTTCCAAGAATCATGGAGATGGATTAAGACCAATTCATAAGTTCTAGAACCTTTTTTATTTTGTATTCTACTAGTATAATAAGGTGTTTGCTGGGATCTTAACCTTGTCAATCTTTATGCATCTTGCTGCATGCTTTTGATAAATGAAATGCTTGTTTGATTTGGTTAAAGAAATACATGAAGAGTCAAACAAAGCATCTTATGTTAACGTCAACTTAATCTAGAGTTTGATACTTGATCAATGTACCTATTTATCTTTTCAGAAAACAAGTAGAGGATAGTTGTGTGCTAAAAGACACAATAATACAATAGATAATAAGAATCTGAATCTCTATAATGACTATTCTAGGTTGAATGGTCTTCTTCTTCTCCCTTTGATCAGTGAGAGTGTTAGCCATCTCTACATGAGATAAAAGCAATCTGAGAGTGTTATCCTTGTTGCAGTTGAGAGTGAAAAACCAAGACTAACTTGAGAAAGTGAGGTAATTTCTGTATACTCTTCACGAATCAAGTTATTCTTGTTTTAGTTCATAAAGAATATACTAATGCTGCTTTACTTCTCCAGTACGTTTTTAGTTAATCTCTCTTTAGATTGCACATGGAGTAATTCCAACACTTGGTCACTCAATATTTTCTCATTGATGTAATATTTTTAAGTCTTGATTGATATGTACTTATGTTTGTGCATTCTTAACTGGTTACAAGAAAGGAAAGCAAAATACATACATATATTTCTTCTACGTCCACTTCTAAGTATTTATTGCTTAAGTACTTGAGGACTTAAGAATTAGATCCCCCAGCCTGTTCCGGGGACGACACTTGCAGTTTCAAATACTTCGATATAGCCAAAGATCCCATGGACCATTACTTTCTCGGTGCATATGGACAGGTGAATGCCTTTTTTCATTTTTGGTATCATCATTTTTTGGAGATTCAAGATTCCATTCCTCCTCCTTTTGGAGTTTTTTAGAAGCTGTCCTGTGTCCATTTTGGTGCGAAAGCAGAAGATAAAATTCCTACTCCTGTTCATCAATTTCTAGTATATTAATATACATTTCACTAGCTTGTAGTACTACTGTAGCATTGCTAAAATGGTGATACAATGGTGAAGAACTTGTCGTTCTATATATGCTTCATTAAACTAGTTGTGAACTCATAGAAAAATTGTGGCAGATTCATCAACTTTTGGTTAGTGCAAATCAGTTTGAGCGTCACTTTTAAATGGCTTGTGTTTAAAGTGTGAGTTCCGAGTAATGCTAGGTATAAGCTCCAAATGTATAAGCCTTGTACAAGCCTATTGTAAAAATGTGAGTCCCATGAAAAAAAAGTGTGTGGAGTCTACTTTTTTCTATAAAGGGCTTATGCATTTGAGGCTTATATATATCATTTCTCAAAGATATTTTTGTTTGATCTATTTTTCAATCATTTGGTGTGTTGCTAACTAGACTTAAATTGCTGTCTCAACATGGTTCCTTAATGACAGTGATCCATTCTAACTAACCTGGTATGCGCATCAATATGCATGGTGATACATGCTGAAGTACTTTGGTTGTTGTTTGTTGTTCATGTAGTTTGTTGGCCATATTTCATGCCAATACATCTACCTTTTTTCCTTCTAACTTTTGTTTGTTGTTTAGTTTGTGGATAATTTGGGCATTGCATCGTTATTAGCTTAGTGTATTTGTAATATTATTCACATTCTTTAATTGTTTTAGGGTATGAGGTTGTGATATTGTTTTACTAGTATTTTTTATTTTGTAAAAGACTATTTCCTGCAATCCAAAATCGTTGAAAATAACTTTTTAGTAATGCTTATTTGTGGCGATAAAAATAGTCGAGAATAATGATTTGCGACCAGAAATAAATTTTGCTTGCAAATCATTATTTGTGGCGATGGTATCACCGAAATGAGTTAATCTTCCACACTGAATTGCACCTAAAAGAAGCCACGACCCAAAAAATGAAAAAGAATCTTTGAGGTGCATGATTTTAACATTATATGGTGGAGGAATCATTTGATAAAGCTTTATACGCATGATTAATGTGTAATGCATAAGCTTTGCAAGCTATATATGGAGGTGATCAGCCACTCACTAATTTTTGCCATTTCATTTGTCATAATCTGTAAAGAACTGCATGGAATAAGCAGCCAAGGACTGTTGGGTCCAAGTGTACGTTTACAAACAAGAGAAACAATCCCGATTTCGCTTCATAGTCATGTGCCTTTCAGAATCTATGCTTGATTGATTCTAGTTATTGCTTTTCCACAATTAATCAATAAAAATAATCTAAGATAGAAACCATTAATGTAGATACCAAGGTGTAGGAATAATTTACATACGAATCACATGATTCCATGACTGTAGGCAACATAAAAGGAGAAACATTGCTATCGCTAAATCTATGTGCAGAGAAACATATGGCATAAAACAAAACAGGAGATCCCATTTGTCCATTTGTTGGGAAAGGGATTAAGCCTTACATATGAAATCATCGTCCAAATTAGATGCATTTTTCAAGTCTATTTTGATGTGTCATCCAATGTAACACCTTGCCCCCCACAGTTTAGAAAGACATTATTTTTTTTTAGAAAATCTCAAGAGTCAGAGTGCTACTACTGATCCTAACTTGAAAAAATATTTTCTTTTATCATGAAGGAAGCGTCAAATACAAATATTTCTTATAATAAATTGAGTTGTTTTGAATTAAAATACTAAAATTATAAATGAAACTGTGTGAAAACATTTATTAAAATTTTTCAAAATCTGTGATATAAAAATCATAACTTAAAATCTCTGTACATGATCTATGCCACTTTCATGGGTTCCTGGATTAAGTCTCGTATTGTAGTTCTATCTTAATAAATATCTTGACCAATGATGGTTTAAAAATATAAAAACAAACTAAAATGAGTCGATCAATCAGTAAGAAACCCATCATAACGTAAACATACTTAACATAAGGTTTTCACAAAATATTTCACGCAAAGTTTAAAATCATGACTGGCCATACTAATGTCTATGCTAAGCACAATTGATTTATCTGAATTAACTAACTGATCTGATTTATCTAACTGATATGACTTGCCAATACACTTAACATTGTGTGCGACGTTGTGCACTGGCCCCATGTTGTGCGGCCATAAAGAGAGCCGCTGATAGTATTTTAGCATACTGTGATGGACTATACTTGAGTCCGTAGCTTGCACATCCACCCTGAAACTACATTGGTACTATGAATTTGAATGGTCATCTTATTAACTGTTATGAGTTTATTTTACACTTGATCTTATGAAAGCTAACGTGTTTTATGCAATGTGAGATGCATAATACATACATAACAATAATATGCAGAATGAAATATGATGAATGACATACTTACAAATATTATGACATGCGTGGTATATAAACATTGGCTACAAAAGAACTGGCTTTAATAATATATATATAATTAGCTAACGTATGCTAATCTCAATTTATGATCAAGCTACTTACCTTGTAGTGTTGCTTTCTAAATTTTTCGACACAAAATCGATCACAGTGTTGGACTAGATATATTGGTTTCGGCCGCTACACTTATGAATGTTTATTATTTTTATCCAAATAACACAGAAGGAGAATATTTATAGAGAATTTTGGGAGAGCGTGTCTAATAGTTCGAGTTCGACTCAGTCACAATCATTTTAGAAGAGATTTTGAATTTAAAAATATAATCTAGTAATTCATTCAATTTAGGATTGAAAGTAATTGAGATTGCGTATGAGATTTCAATCAATGATGATTTTAAATTGAAATAAATTTCTGATAGCCGATCTTTAAATTCTGAAAGGAATCTAACTCGTTCAATAAATAATAAATGTGATTTAAATTAGCTATTGAACCTAATTAAAACTACTACTAAACATCAATAATTCATGCATGGATACCGCGACACCATGCGCTCTCACAAGCAAAGCCTTGAGAAACTGAGGTTCTTCAACCAGTCGTACTGTCTGATGCCCAATAGAAGTTCCAACCAGAACACGTTTTGCCCAGAACATTGGACCACATCGTACTTTCTTCCGCGTATGACAATAGATGCATTTCAAACTTTTGAGTAATCCCATCCTCCAGATCCAACAGCCATCCTAAGCAGCAGAAACAGAAATTTCGTATCCTTGAATAAATTTTTTCAACTTTCCCGTTTCACCTACTGCAGGAAGCCATTCGGTAAGTACCTCCAGGGTTATGTAATCAGGATTACATGCCTGTTCAACCATTCTGTCCATGAGGTCAAATGCTTTCTCCAAGAAATTTTTCTCTCGCAGACCTTTGAACATAGCATTGTATGTGATAACATCAGGCCTTACCCCCTTAACTTTCATTTCATCCATCAGAGAGAGAGCAAGCTCTACTTCATTCTTTTTGCAAAGAGAATTTATTAGAATATTGTATATTACATTGTTGGGAGGAACCTTTGACGAAGAGCTCATATCTCTGAAAATCTTCATTGCTTCTTCAATTTTTCCATTTAAGCAGTATGCGTGTATCAGTGCTCCAAAAA
This sequence comes from Juglans regia, assembly GCF_001411555.2. Taxonomy (NCBI): domain Eukaryota; kingdom Viridiplantae; phylum Streptophyta; class Magnoliopsida; order Fagales; family Juglandaceae; genus Juglans; species Juglans regia. Next base: position 8,650,270 of record NC_049907.1, read on the forward strand.
TGAAAACTGTGGGCACAAGACCCTGCTTAATCATCTTTCTCATAACTCCATGGGTGGTTGCGAAGTTTCCCGTTTTGCTCAAATAGGTAATCAAGGTGGTATATGTGACAATATTAGACTTAACTCCAGCTTGCTCCATTTCTTTGAGCATCTCATAAGCTTTATCCAATTTATTCGTCCTACAGAACCCACCAATGAGAACATTGTAGCACACAATGTTAAGGCAGAATCCAGCTTCTTTCAACATTGATATGACAGAGCTGGCATCATCCATCCTTCCAGCACGGCTCAAACCAGATATTAATGTATAATAAACAATTGCATCTGGGGAGCATCCATCCTTCGACATTTGATTGAAAAGTTCCATTGCTTTATCAATATTGTCAACATTACAAAAAGCATTCATCAAGGTTGAAAACGTCACTGCATTGCCTTCCAGACCTGCTCGTCGCATTTCATCGAAGAACTGAACTGCACTATTGACCCTCCCATGTCTGCACATACCATCAACCAAAGTATTAAGGGTGATTACATTAGGAAATACTCTTTCCTTGTTCATCCGATCAAAGAGCTCTTGTGCCCTCTGAATTTTGCCAGCTTTGCAGAACCCATCAATCAAGCAATTATAGGTAACAGTATCTGGCATACATTTACTTTCAGATCTCATCTGATCCATCAAAGTCAACCCTTCTTCTTGCCTCCCAACTTTACAAAGTCCATCAATCAAAGTATTATATGTGATTACATTAGATTCAACAGACAACCCATCACTCACTCCTTTCATTTTCTCAAAAGCCTCCAGTGCCTCATCGACCCTCCGAGACTTGCACATACGATTGATAAGGATCCCAAAAGTTACCACAGTTGGTTGAATATCCATCTCTTTCATCTCGGTCATGAGCGTATTCATCCTTTCAAAATCCCCATCCCTTCCCAACCCCGTCAAAAGTGCATTGCAGGAAGCGACTTCCAGAGTACCTCCAGCCTTCATCACATCATGTAAAACATCCCAAGCACGACCTATCTTTTTATTCCAGCACAACTTGGTAATCAATTGCGTAAGTTTAAAGGAATCTGGAAACACACCGTGTGCACCTAATTTTGACACCAACCCAACAATCTCCTCGTCACTAATACTTCTTCCAAACCACTCCCTTCTCGACAATGCAGGAAAAACAACAGCACCTGTAATATAATTGGGCGGACAGTCCGCACGTGTTTGAAGCATTTCATCAAGCATCTTAAGCGCCTTGACGATGCGCCCTGATCGGCAAAGCACATCAAGCACCACATTGTAAAGGTGCGTGTCTTTGAGTGAAGGGTCTAGCTCGTCAACTACAGCCAGCGCCTCGTCCACCCTTTCGGCCCTTCCCAAGCAACGAACAAGAAGTCTTGCGCCATTAACTGTAAGCGGGATATTCCGCTCTTTGGACGTTCTATAAAGCTCTAACAGCTTGTTCTGCGGATGAGGTTCGCGGCTAGCGAGCTCGAAGATGGCCTGGAACGTGAAGGACAATGATGTTAACTCTTGTGAAGGCGAATTTGATCGGATGTAGTCGAAGAACTCGATGGCTTGGGAAGAAGAGGCCAATCGAAGAGTGATTTGGCGAAAAATAGCAGGAGAGGAAGGAGAAGAAGAGGAAAAGAGGAGCTGGTGAAGTTGGGTAGAGCTGGAGTGCCCATCTTCTAAGGCTTGGAAGAGTTGGACTGCTTCGTTTATCAACGAGTCCTCGTCTTGTGGTGGTGGAATGGGTTCGGTGGAGAGATGGCGGTGGAGGGGATAGTAAGGGATTGCGGGTGTTTGGGGTTTGAGCAGACACAGGTGGAGGAGGAAGACTGTGGATTGTTTGGATGAAGAAAGTGGTACGCTCATTTTATTCAAGCTACGTCCCTCAACAGTTCCTCCCTTCAGTGGCGAGCCCTCTGGCTCTCCACCGTGCCGGACCCTGAAAGGACTCAGGATCAAGGTTGATTTGGTTAAATTATTTGCCCTGGAATACACTGATTTTGTTTAATTTTGTTACTGTTATACAGTGATTTGGTGAATTTTTTTTTTGGCTGCAATGACATTGATTTGTTAAATTTTGTTGCTGTTATATACTGATTTGGTTAACTTGTTTGGTTATTATACACTGACTTGTTAAGTTTTTTTAGCTGTTATGCATTTTTTTTTTATTAATAACGGATCACATTCTATTTATAATAGATGACATAAAAATTTAATTTAAAAATAAGTCAATTACAAATGTCAATAGCTTTCCAGCACACTTCCGTAATTTAGATGGTCTAGTCCAGACAACAGATCTCTAAAGACCTAAGTCTAAGAGATCTATCGTGCACAACTCTATCCACGACAGAGTTAATAAAACCTCATACCCCGACTAAGCGGAGTATGGAATACCAACCCCACCATAAGCACTGCCAAGCAGAGGGGGGAGCACTCCATTCGGACTAAAGTCTGAAGATACTATTTTTTTGGACTTTTATTTTTCTAAGAAGTAAAGACAAGACACGAAATAAAATACAATGAGGAACACTGTGCAAAAACGAAAAAATAGTGCACTAAGAGGCTACTATGGTGCGTGCAGTACACGCGCCACTCTGAAAGGAAATCCGACGGCCAATCTTAAAAGTCCCAAGCTCACAGGCTCCAAATATCTCCTCTTTGTTAAGGACCCACAAAGAAGGAGTCCCCGCATAAAATATATATCATAATTTTATTAATAAATAATGTGTGATGTAAAAGTCTTATAAATAAAATTATTATTTTATTAATGTCTATATCATAATTAAATGATTAATAAATATTATAATTTATTCTTTTCATACACGATCCTCTCTTCTCTATCTCTCTCTCTCTCGCTACTACCATTACTCTTGAGAAGTTATTATTAACTCTAGAACTTGATCAAGTGCAGAAATTTTAAAATAACTCTCTCTTGTAGCATCTTAATTATGAAAATAGCTCTTCTTCTTTTTTAGGATTGTTATGCGTCAGCCAATATTTTTCCTCATATTTAATAACTTTTTTTCATAGCATGTTAGATATTGAGTAGTAAATAATGACTGATGAGAAGATTTATTCATTTTCTTTACATTAAATGTAGATCATAAAATGAAAAAGAAGACAAATTTCGATTGGAGTGAAGTACATAAAATTAATTAAATTACCACAATCCCATTAATTAAATGTGGGTCATAAATAGTCGATGGAATTTGAATACATAAGGAAATAAAGCTTTTTTAGAAGACTAATATAGCAAAACAATTATTTGCAATTCTATTTTTTTACACATGCAATAACATAATTGAAGTAGATCTCATAGTGATGAATAATGTTTAACTCTTTCTATAATTATAATAGGTTTAAGTGCGTAGACACAATAAACTTAGCAAAACTCTTGTTGATATCGTGTTTCCAGCCCAACCAGCTCCACAACAACCGAACTCACTCGATACCTGCAACTGAGAGGAAGAAGAGGCTCTGGTGATGTTCGGGGTCACTCTGATGCCAAAGTCAGTGAACAATCCTCGTGTGATGGGAAAAGCTTAAAGAACTAGAGAGAATGGTAAAGGGTTCAGAGAGCCTTCACGTAGGAGGGATGGCTGTTATTTATACTTGATTCAGACTCTACTACCGAGGGAGGTCGTGATGTGTCAGGTCATACTTGACCTACCCCCACTCCTCCCCTGCTGTGATAGTGTGTCAGTCTGTGGCTCAGGCTGCTGAGGGAGGTCGTGGTGTGTCAGGTCGTTCTCAGTCAGACCCGCTGCCACCATCTGCCAAGACAAGGTGTTAGGTCGTGGTCAAGCCGTCCTGTGTACTCTGGCAGCGAGCCGTTGCATGCTAGGTCTCCTGACACGCACATTGAATGCAACATGCATTGGGTCTGACGCGCCCACGATCGGGCACGTCCAACCATCTGCGTACAGTGGGTTAGTCTGCACGGTACCTTATGGCAGAGCTTGGCATGTCAAAGAGTCCCGAGATGAGACTCTTGGTGTATCCGTGCTCGGTGCCAAACTTTCCCGAATAGGTTTACGGTTGTTGACTTGTACGCAGTCTCCCGGTTTGGGCTTCTAGCCCACGTTAGGGTTTCGTCCAAGGGCCTGGGGTTCCTGTAGCTTGATCTCTTTAGGCCTTGGCCCTTCTTAGACGAGCCCCCTCTCACAGTACCCTGCAAATTCCTATCACAGACATGTGGTGGGAATTCAAAACACCCCCAATAATGGTGCTACCCGTTTGGCTTCCGTCGCTTCAAGTTCTCGAGGCTCTTTGTTTGTTTGATGAGTGCGTTTCGTTGGTTTCTGTTTCCCATCCGTCTTTTGTCTTTAGTGGGCCGTTCGCCAGTTGAGTTCTCGAGGTCACCTGTTCGACTTCTGCCGATTCGGGTTCCCAAGGCCATATGCCTGTTCAATGAACGTCTCTCCTCGTTTCCTGTTGTCGTTCCATCTCCCGAGGACTGATTGGACATGCTAGCTGCCTTTTTCTCCACGTCCTGGGACCTCATTGGTTTGTGGCCCCACTCACCTAACATGATGGTTGTTGGGTGCTGCGTGGCGTTTGCTGACGTCATTGCTGTCAGGAGCTCTTCATTTCCCGTGCACTTTCCAACCATCCTTTGCTATATAAAGCCCACTTTTCCTTCTTCTTCCACCATTCTTCATGTTCTTGCCATTTCTCCCAATTCCTTCACTAGCCGTCGTGCCTTACTCTCTTTCTTAGCCCTTTTGTTCCTTTTCTGCCATCGTCTCCTTCTTTTTCCTCCGCTGCTATCTTCCTCCACTTCTTACTTTCTCGTTGCTTCTCACCACTACCATGGCACCCAAGGCTGACGCCATTGCTCTGTATTTCAGGGAGAAACACTGGGTTTCCTTTGTCTTTGGTGATGTCCTCAGGGCATTTCGTGCCATATACAACATTTCCCCCTTTGTCATTTTGGAGATTCCTCGGGGCGGGGGAGAGGGAACACGCGGTGAATCCTGACAGCACAACGTCGCAGGTGGCCCTTTTCCCATTGATGTTTGCCAACGGTCTTCGCCTTCTATTCTGATGTCCGATTCGCAAGGTTTTTAATGACCTTGGGCTGGCCCCGACGCAGCTCCATCCCAACGCGTGGCGGCTCTTGGTATCTAGCTGTGTCATATTCCGGATAACACTTAGTGGGACCGTTAAGGAGTACCCCGACTTGATGGCTTGAGAGTACCCCAACCGGGGAGCATCTGCAGTTCCCAGGCTCGTGCTCTTGGCCGGAAGAGTGCTTCGCTTGAGTAGCTTAACTCGAACATAAAGGAATGGTCCCGAAATTTTTTCTTCGCATCGGGCTCGGATTGGGAGTACCCTAAGGGGGAGGCCATCCACAAGGAGTACCCCGTTTAGGCATTCTAGGGGTTCCTCCCTTCCTCGGAGAGTCTGGAACTTACACTGAATTGGAGGGGGGAGGCCCGTTTAGAGACAGTGATAGCTTGGGTGAGGGCCCATCCTGAAGAGTCGCAGACCAGCCCTTTCCATTTTTCCCACAAGAACATTCGCGATTTCTTGTCCATGCCCGATTGGTAGGAACTTCTTGGGTCATATTCCCTCTCCCCAATTGCGGAAGCGCGTCTCGAGCTCCTCTGGTGGCCGGGCTAAACAACCGAAGGTGCGTCATGATCCATCTCGTAGGAAGCCAAGTAGTGAGGCAGAAGGTTCCTCTTCCTCTCGTGGTCGTCTTGGGGAGTCTAAGAGCCGTATCGAGACATCCTGGTGCCAAGACATTCGCGGAGATTCCTGTCCCTTCAACATTGGGGTCCACATCATTTCTGAGCGGTTCGCGCTCCACCGCTAGTCCTTTTTCTTCTTTGACGGGCCCCCGGCCTACTTCCATTGTGTCCCCCTGACCTGTTGTTTCCTACTTGGGAAGGGGAGGACGCATGCGACCTCCAAGCGCACTTCTTCAGTTCCTTTACGCAGCCCCCTCGTGGACCCAACACATTCGAGCCATTCGTGTCCTTTGAAGTACCTTAAGGCAGGCAGCGACCCGTGAGGTCCCTCAGCAGACCCTAGAGGCTAGGCGCTAAGGATAAAGGTAGAGTTGAGTCCTAAGGCAGCTTCCCGGGAGGAAGAGACGAGTCTGATAGTCAGGAGCCTGGAGCCCAGAGCTGGGAGTCGGGAAAAAGAGTAGGATCCCTCTAGCCAAGGAGAGCATCTCGACTTCTTCTTCCAATTGAGTGAAAAAGAAGAAGAAGAAGAAGAAGAAAGAGAAATGGAAGAAGGGGGAGGTAAATGAGATGTCCCTTCTCTTGCGACCGGGAACCTAGAGGCTGTATCCGGGTCTGCCTCCCCCCACATCAAGATCGCTCCCCCTTCTTCCTTCGCCTAGCCTAGCGGGGCCGAGCATAAGGGAGCTTCCAAGGATTACCCCGTCGTCGTGGAGTTAAGTGATGACAACAATTTTGAACCTCCATCCCCAGTTGCACTCGGGTTGTGCAGCGAGACTTTGGGATTGCTCCTGAACTTCTCCAGGCAGCTGGCAGTTGCTGGCCCCTCCTCTTCTACTAGGGTTGACGGGAGCCAGGCATTGGCCTCGAACCTGGACAGAGCCTGGGCTTTGGCCATCGAGCGGCAGCCCAGATGCTATCTCCCTTTTTTCGCCCAGGTAGGCATCTCCTTCCCTTTTTTACTTCGTTGAACCTTCTCAGCCCCTTGTCTCAACGTCTACAAGTGTTTCTTTAGATCAGTTGCCCAAGATTATCTGGCAAGAGCTGGGGGAGCTGGAGGAGGCCAATTGGTAGCTCGGGACGATGGGGCGCTTCGAAAGATCAAGGACCTCAAGACCAAGCACAAAGAGCTGATCCGCGACGTGGTGTTCATGAAAGACCAGAGCCAACTCTTGGAGGAGCAGAATCAGCTCTTGGAGGAGCAGCATTGACTTTTGCAGACAGTCGTTGCAAGGTGTAAGCAGAAGAAGAAGGCTCTGAGACGCCTTCTACCGACGCCAAGGAAAACATGCAGTTGTGGTCGTCTGTGTACCAAAGCCTTGAGGAGGCTCGTTTCACGGCCAAGTAGAACTTGGTCAATCGAGAAGCGGAGCTGGAGTCTACCAGGGAGAAGTTGAAGGAGTCTGAGCGGGATCGGGCCTTGGTTGTTGGACAACTATTAAAGTTGTTGGCTACGCACTTCAAACTTACCCAGGAGGCCCAACACCTAAGTCTTGAGATCTGTCTTCTTGTAAGTGTATGGACTCGGCTTTGTTGGACAGGGGTTCGGTTGGCAAGTCAAGAGACTTGGCCTTACCGCGCAGCGGGTCTACCAACTCATCTTCTTGCGAGTGTAGAGACTCCGTTTTATTGGACGACACAGTTAGCAAGTCGAGAGATTTGGCCTTACCCCGCAGTGAGTCTAAGGACTCAGCTTCGTAGCAAGTCTAGGGACTCGACTTGCTGGATGGGGGGTCTTTCAGCAAGTCAAGAGACTTGGCCTTACCCCGCAGTGGGTCTAGGGACCCATCTTCTTGCGAGTATAGGGACTCGACTTCATTGGACGGGGGATGGGCATCAAGTCTAGAGACTTGGCCTTGCCCCGCAGCGAGTCTAAGGACCCGTCTTCTTGCGAGTATAAGGACTCGACTTTGTTGGACGGGGGGTCGGTCAGCAAGTCTAAAGACTTGGCCTTATCTCGCAACTAGTCTAGGGACTCGACTTCGTTACGAGTGTAGAGACTAGGCTTCTTGCGAGTATAGGGACTCAACTTTGTTGGACGGGGAGTCGGCATCAAGTTTAGAGACTTAGCCTTACCCCGTAGCGGGTCTAGGGACTTGTCTTCTTGCAAGTGTAGAGACTCGGCTTTGTTGGACGGGGGTCCGTTAGTAAGTCAAGAGACTTGGCCTTACCCCACAGCGAGTGTAGGGACTCAACATCATAGTGAGTGTAGGGACTCAGTTTTGTTGGATGGGGGGTCGGCATTTAGTCTAGAGACTTGATCTTACCCCGCAGCGGGTTTAGGGACCCGTCTTCTTGCCATTGTAGGGACTTGGTTTTGTTGGACAGGGGGTCAATTGGCAAGTCAAGAGACTTGACCTTACCCAGCAGACGGTCTAGGGACCTATTTTCTTGCGAGTGTAGGTATTCAGCTTTGTTGGACGGGGGGTCGGTCCACAAGTCTAGAGGCTTGGCCTTACCCCACAGTGAGTCTCAGGACTCAACTTCGTTACAAATCTAGGGACTCGACTTCTTGCAAGTGTAAGGACTCGGCTTGTTGGACAGGGGGTCGATCGACAACTCAAGAGACTTGGCCTTACCCCGCAGCGAGTGTAGGGACTCAACTTCTTTGCGAGTGTAAGGACTCGACTTTGTTGGACAGGGGGTCGGCATCAAGTTTAGAGACTTTTCCTGACCCCACAGCTGGTCTAAGGACTCGTCTTCTTAGGAGTGTAGGGACTCGACTTTTATAATTCCGAGCTTAGGCAACAAAGGATTTGAGATAAACATCCAGGTATCTTCATTCATTAAATAATTCATTAAATAAGTTTATAGTCGTTCATACAAAGTGTTGCCTTATATTCCTACACGAAGTAGTTTTTCAAGGGTTCAGCATTCCAGGGGTGAGGGAGCTTATGTCCCTGGCTATCCTTGAGGCGATAGGAGTCGGGTTGATTTCTCGCGGTTACTATGTACATGCCTTCCCATCGTGGTCCTAGTTTTCCTTCTCCCTGGGTGGTTACTCCGGTTTGTCGTAGCACCAAGTCGCCCGCCTTGAAGGAGCACGACCTAGCTCGTCTTTTGAAGTATTGTTTCGCCTTCTGCTTGTTACTTGTCGCTCGCATAGTCACCTCCTCCCTTCTTTCTTCCAGAAGGTCCAATCTCTCTAGCCTTTCGTTGTTGGTGTCTAGGTCGAAATGCTAGAAACGGAACGTGGGCATTTCGACTTCCATAAATGAGGGCAAATGGTGTCTCCCCAGTGGGGGTCCAGACAGTCGTTCGGTATGCCCATAACACACTCAGAAGTTCTTTGGCCCATGCTCCTTTGTGTGCCCCAATCTTCTTCTTGAGGGTGGAGATGAGGGTTTTATTGGTCGCCTCGGCTTACCCATTGGCTTGTGGCTGTCCCAACGATGAGTACTTCACCTTGATCCCTAGCTCCATGCACCACTCTCGGTAATGTGTGCAATCGAACTGTCTTCCATTGTCTGATATAAAGCTCTGAGGTATGTCGAACCAGCAAACTATTGACTTCCACTGGAACTTCATGATGGTTCGGGAGGTGATACTTATGAGGGCCTCTGCTTCAACCCACTTTGTGAAGTAATCGACCGCGACGATTACAAACTTGGCCCCTCCTCTAGTTGCTGGGAATGGGCTAATTAGGTCCAAGCCCCATTGGGCGAAAAGCCAAGGGGCCGTGATTGATGTTAGCTCCTCTAGCGGGTAGTGCGTCACTGGCTTGTGCTCCTGAAACTTCAGGCGTTTCTTCGCAAAGTCTTCTGCATCATTGAGGGAACGGGGCCAGTAGTACCCTACTCGAGTCACTCTTGAGGCTAGCGCCCTTCCCTCTAAATGGCTTCCGCAAATTCCTTCGTGGATCTCCACCAGTACATATTGTGCCTCGTCCCGTGAGAGGCATCTAAGGAGTGGCTAAGAGAAACCTCTCTTGTACTGGACCCCTTCCAGCAAGGTAAACCGAGCCACCCTGTTCCTAATCTTTCGTGTTTCCTCTGAGTCACTAGGCAGCTGCCCTTCCTACAGGAATTTCTGGATGTCCGCTGCCCATTTGGGGGGTGCCGAGGTCGTAATAGATACCTCACCCTCGATGGACAGGGCGTCGACCGTTCTAACCATGGTGTTTTCTAGGAGGGAGAGTTATTCCTGTCTAGATGAGGCCTTTGCCAAGCAATCTGCCTTCTGATTCTCTCATCTTGAAACTTGTTGGATGCGGAAGTAGCGAAAGCAGTCGCGCTCATTGCAGACGAGCTGGAGGTACCTCTTCAGCCTTTCTCATTTCATTGCAAACTGCCTAGTACTTGGCTGACCACCACCTGGCACCTGAGAGTCTGCCCTTACTTCTATCTCTTCTACTCTCAGCAACCGGGCGACTGACATCTCGGCTAATAACGCTTCATACTTGGCTTCATTGTTGGTTGCCTTAAAGGCAAGCTTGACCGCGTAGTTGTGCTCCTCCCCCTGTTCGGTGACTACATGCACCGCCACACCACCGCCTGCCGTCTACATAGACCTGCCAGAGCTTTCCTTGGGGTGCGATTGGGACTTCCTCCGAGAAGCTAGTGAACTCTCCAACAAAGTCTGTCAATACATGTCCTTTGATCACAGAGAGGGGCAAGTACTCCATATCGAATTCGCTAAGCTCGATTGCCCACTTGGTGAGCCGTCCTGAGGTGTTTGGCTTCTACAAGACTTTCTTGAGGGGAAGGTTGGTCTGCACCTTCATTGGGTGGGCCTAGAAGTATGACCTCAACCTTCTCGTGGCAATGATCAGGGTGAACACCAACATTTTAGTCCATGGGTACCTGGCTTCAGCTTCACGGAAGGCTCGACTAATGTAGTAGACGGGTCGCTGTCCTTCCTCTGTGTTTCAAACCAGCACTGTAGACATGGCATGTGGGGACATGGCTAGGTACACAGTAAGGTCCTATCCAGGTTCCGTTTGGCTTAATAGCAGGGGTGGCTCTGGTACTTCTTCATGTTGGTGAAGGCTTCTTTGCAGGTTGCATCCCATTCTTGGGCATTCCTCAGAACTTTGAAGAAGGGGAGACCCCGGTCAATTGATCGGGCGATGAAGCAGTTCAGGGCCTCTACCCTACTGGCCAAACTTTGAACTTCATGGAGATTGCGGGGGAAGGGCATCCCAACTACTGCTTCCACCTTTTCGGGATTCACCTCGATCCCCCTTTTGGAGACCAGGAACCCCAAGAACTTTCCCGACTCTACCCCGAAGGCACACTTCAGTGCGTTGAGCTTCATCTGGTAACGAAAAATGATGGACAAGGCTTCTTAAAGGTCTGCTAGATGTTGCCCAGGCTCCTTGCTCTTTACCAGCAAGTCATCCACATACACTTCCATATTCAGGCCGATTTGCTACTTGAACATCCGGTTGACCAGCCACTGGTAAGTGACCTCAGCATTTTTTAGGAAGAACGACATAGCTTTGTAGCAGTAGAGCCCTCAGTCCATCACGAATGCTGTCTTCTCTTTGTCGTTTGTACTCATCCTGATCTGGTTGTACCTTGAATAAGCTTCCATGAAGCTGGGAAGGGGATGTCCTCCTGTTGAATCCATGATCAGGTTAATGCGTGGCAACGAGAAGCTGTCCTTCGGGAAAGTTTTATTCAGGTCGGTGAAGTTGACGCACATACGCCATTTTCCATTGGACTTTTTCACCAGAACCACATTGGAGAGCCATTCCGGGTAGTGAACATCCAGGATGAACCCCGCCGCCAGGAGACGGTCTACCTCATCGGCTATTGCAGCGTACTTCGATACATTAAAGCTTCATCGTTTCTGCTTGACTTTCCGGGCTTTTAGGTTGACGTAGCGCCGGAGCTCGATGATGGAATTCTCTATCCTGGGCATCTCCTCGTGGCTCCAAGCAAACAAGTCTTGGTGTTCGATGAGGAGACATCTCAGCACCTTTCTTAGCTATGGGTCCAACTTAGTCCTGGCGTGGCCCGTGCGCTTCGGTCCAGCTTTAAGGGTTCATTGGGTTCAGCCTGCCAAAGGGCTTGCTCATCGCAGACCTATTCATCCCATTCAGTCAGGGCCGGCAGCGAACCTGGCACGAATGTCTCTCTAGCTTTTTTCCACAGCCATGACTACTTTGATCTCGTGCCTTAACTCTTGAGCGTAACACTCCCGAGATTGGACCTGCTCGCCGTGGATTTCGCCCACCCCCAATTTGGTAAGGAACTTCATCTTGAGATGGTAGGTAGACGTCACTGACCTCATGTTATTCAGGGTGGGGTGTCCCAGTATTGCATTGTACAAGGATGGGGCTATGATGACTAGGAAATCGGTCATGGTTGTGGCGGTCTTGGGTGCCTTCCCCGCCAGGAAGGACAGGGTGAAGGCTCTTATCGGTTGAACAATGTGACCTGTGAGACCTTAGAGCGGCATAGGGGCCGGACGCAACCAGTCTGGACTGATCCCCATCATGACAAAGGCTTCCTAGAACATGATATCTACTGAACTGCAGTTGTTGATTAGGATCATTCGAGTCATAAGGTTTGCAACCTGCGTCGTCCCTACCAACGCATGATCGTGTGGGTGGAGGATACATCTTCATCATTTTCGCCAAAGGTTATCAAGGCCCTCCCTGGATACCGCAGTGCCCTGACAACAATTCTCCTGGTGGTGAACACCTCTTCATAGAGTGTCTTTCGAGCCGACGAAGTGACCCATCCTCCTGCATATCCTCCAGTAATTGTGCAGATTTCTCCAACGAAGTGTCGCAGGCTTCGTTTCTTGCTCCTTGGCTTCCCGGGCTCGCACCCCGTCGGGGTCCTTGATGATCATCTCCGCGGCAGTCTTCCCAGTCCTCTGATCTGCACCTCTCATTCCGCTGATCTTCCTCACTTTTTCTTTTCAAGGCATAACAATCTCTGGTGATATGCCCATTGGTCATTTGGTACTTGTAGTAAAAGTGGCATTCTTTATCTTGGGGTGGCTCTCTTCATGGGCTCGGTCACTGATCTCCTTCTACTGCCAAACTCGCGTGAGCATGTAGCATCCTGCTTGGCCAGGTTGGTGCTTCTCCCCTCTTCTTCACATCCGGTGCTCCTCTTTTTCCCCCTTCATGGTCGTGACGTCCCCTCCGACCAGCCACCTTACAGTCTGCTTGCTCCATCTCGGACCGTAGCGGGGCCATTAAGGCCTCGTGGGTGTCTTCCACATTGATGAATCCATCCACCCGGTCCATAAAATCCCTCAATGTGGTAGGGGTCTTGCGTGCTATCTCAGTCATAAATAGATTCCTAGGCTAAATTCCCCCAGAAAGGTTGTCAATGTGATCTTCTCGTCTTGGTCGTCAGTAGTCATGCATTCTCGAATGAACCATGAGAGATATGTCTTTAGACTTTCGCTGTCTCACTACTTAACTGTCAGGAGCTAAGCAGTTGGGCGACCCATCTTTCGGCTTGCCATGAACTGCGTCATGAAAAGGCGAGCCAACTCATCGAAGCTTTTTACAGTCCCATTCAGCAGGGACCCGAACTAGGCTCGGGTGGCTCCTGTCAGTTTTAGTGGGAAGGCTCGGCAAGCAATCTCCCCCGGGAAGCCGTGCAAGGTCATGTGGGCCTTAAACGTTTGTGCTCCAGTGGGTCCTTAGACCCGTCATACACTTCCATCTGGGGTACCTTAAACTTGGGCGGGAGTGGTACCACCATAACTCTTGCACTGTATGGGAGGTCGGTGTTGAGTAGTAGCTGGTCTACGATGGATGTATTGCCCATTCACTTGGTTATTTCTGCAAATTTGTCCCTGAGCTTTCGGAGTTCGAGGTGCATCTTGCGCCTTTCATCCTCTACTCCGATGTTTGTAGGGACCCATCACGAGTTCTCCCCTCCGTTGCCGCTAGGTTTTCCTCCTCCAACTAGCTACTCGTTGGTCCGCCTAAGTGCCGCGTTCTCCTGGCTGAGCATCCCAGCTTCCTCCTTCTGCTTCCTTATTGTCTCTTCCAACTTGATGAGTCTTGCTTCCATCTCTTCGCACTGGTTTTCTTTAATTCGCGCAGTTTGGGACTGTGTCGCTGCAAGCATGCGAAGTACACACTTTTATGGGAAAAAAAATAATTTCCATAGATGGCGCCACTATTGATGTCGTGTTTCAGAGCTCGAGTAGCTCCACAGCAATTGAACTCACTCGATACCTGCAACTGAAAGAGAGAAGAGGCTTCAGTGACATAAGGGATTACTCCGATGCCAAAGTCAGTAAAAATCCTCATGTGATGGGAAACAACTTAAAGAACTAGAGAGAATGGTAAAGGGTTCCAAGAGCCTTTCCGTAGAATGGATGTCTGTTATTTATACCTGATTCAGACTCTACTGCCGAGGGAGGTCGGGTGCTTCAGGTCGTGCTCGGTCAGACCCACTGCCACCATCTTGCCAAGACAAGGTGTCAGGTTGTGGTCGAGTCGTCCTGTGTACTCTGGCAGCATGCCAGGTCTCTTGACACTCGCATTGAATTCGACATGCCTTAGGTCTGAGTAGCCAACGATCAGGCATGTCCAGCTGTCTGAGTACAGTCGGGTAGTCCACATGGTACCTTATGGTAGGGATCGATAGGTCAAAGAGTCCCGAGACGGGACTGGCGTATCAGTGCTCGATGCCAAAGCCTGTTTTGCATGTCTAACCCCCCTTGACAGCCCCATGCCTCTTGACCCCCTTGACAGCCCCTTTGACCACCTTGATAGCCCCACACCCCCATGACTCTTGACTCTTCTTGTTCCCCTCTTGTCCCCTAGCTTCTAATCCAAGTGGGCTAGTCCTGGCCTTTGGGCCCTAGTGTTTTACCCCCTCATAATACCCTATGATTCTTAAGGGCAATTCGTCCAACAAAGCCCTTGACAATCTTTAAAGTAACTGGTCCACCCGAGTATGTAAGGAAATAAATTATGGGGGCTGGTCCTTCACCCGTTCCTCGTGCTAAGCAGTAAAGAATCTTTAGCTTGGATTTAGACAGATGCGCTCGACTACTGTAGTGCGAGCGCGAAGCTCAGCTAAACCAGGAATAGGCTCGACCGCGTAACATGCGAGAGTGTAGCTTGTCTAAGGCAGGAGGCAGGCTCGACCGCATATGATGCGAGCACCGAGCTCAGATGAGATGGGAGGTTGGCTCGATCGAGTATTGGGAGAGCGTAGAGCTCGGATGTTTGTTGTTATATGTAAAATATATATTCCTTTGATGCCTTTGTTTTGTTGTTAGTGTTGAAGTTTGTGTGAGAACCCATGCAAAATGGTCAGAGGGCCCGTCGACCCCCTGGGTCCACCTAAGGCGGTTGCCAAGCCCGTTGGCTTGTTCCCAAAGGTAACCCGCCAAGGCAGTTGTGGAGCTTAGAGGCCCGTTAACTCCGTAGGCTCATTCTCGAAGGTAACCCACTGGTAGTGGTTATGGCTTGAGAGTGACACTAGGCGCGAGTCTAGGAACTCGAATTGTCTTGGTTGGGGGGTCGGCGTCAAGTCTAGGGACTTGGCCTTACCCCGCAGCATGTCTAGGGACCCGACTTCTTTGTTGGACAGGGGGTCGATGTCAAGTTTAGGGACTTGGCCTTACCCCTCAGCGAGTCTAGGGATCCCACTTCGTGGCGAGTCTGGGGACTCAGCTTTGTTGAGTGGGAGGTCGGTGAGTCTAGGGCAATGTTTTGAATACCGTACCGGACGCTGTACCGATCAAGGCACTGGAACGAAATATTTCGGTACCGGTATCGTTTCGGGATAAAATTTTGGAATAGTCGATATATAAATAAATTATATATAAAAATTATATTCCAAAATAATAGTCTATATATAAATAAATTATATATAAATACATATATATATAAATTATAAATAGTCAAGTCTGAATTGGGGGTTAAAAAATAAGCTTGTAGTTTGAAAAAATGAAAAAAAAAATACTGGCCGAAATTGAGGCCGGTACAGGCCGAAATTTAGGCCGATACGGCCGGTATTTTGGCCGGTATGAAATAGATATAGTACCTGTACCGGCCGGACGGCCGGTACGAAATTCACAACTATGGTCTAGGGACTTGGCCTAACCTGGTGGCGTGTCTAGGGGCCCGACTTTGTGGCAAGTCTTGGGACTCGAATTTGTTGGACGGGGGGTCGGCGTCAAGTCTATAGACTTGGCCTTACCCCATAGCGATTCTAGGGACTCATCTTTGTTGATGGAAGCGCTTGTGAGCCGAGTTGCTCTGCCAAAGAGTAGGGCCACATGGCCGGCGTTCCGCACTTCAGGAAGTAGTTTTGTTAGTAGAAATGAATTCACATAAATTTTAAGAGCAACAAACCATAGAGTTTTAGCAGTTGTAGTCCATCTTTTTGCTTGACTAAAAAAATCGTTTGTTGTTAGTTGTGATTCTTGCGTAGGTTAGCCTCGAGCAATGAGTCCTGTGCCTAGCAGATAAATCTCGAGGTTGTTGACTCCCATGCAGATGGATTTCAAGCTGCGTTTCCTGAGCAGTGGAGGTGAATCCCGAGTAGAGGAGCACTGTGCACAATGCCATGCCCAACATATGTAGACTTGGGTCTATCCCAAGGAGAGTGAGAGTTTGAGCAGATGTGGGTCTGTCTCGAGTAGGGTTCCCAAGCAGTTGACTCCTGAGATCGTGACTCCTGAGCAGAAGATTTCCTAGTTGGTTACTCCAGAGCAGTTGTTTCTTGAGCTGAGTAAATCCTGGGGCAGAGGAGTCCCAAGCTGATGGGCTATTTTCGAGTTGGTGGGTTGAGGATGTGTCGAACTGGTGAGGTTGCTTATGAGCTACTGACTATCGAGCTGGTGGGGTTGGCTTCCGAGTTGGTGCCTGTCGGGCAGGTTGATCCCGAGCAAGTGACTTCCGAGAAGCAGGTGCTCGAGTTGGTGAGGCTACTTCCGAGATGGCTACTTCCGAGCAGGTCACTCCCGAGTAAGGGAGACTTGCCCGCGCAGGTGAGCCTTTCCCGACGTGGTGGTCATAGCCGTGCATAGAAGAGGATGCTTTGATTGGGATGGTGACGAGATGGATGACCACACTGTTCATCTCAAAGAAGAGGAAGGCGTGCTCTTTGCAAGGTGGCCGAGGAGCTTACCATGTGGGTGAGTGGCCACTGGTTCCTCTCGGGTTCTCGCTATGTGCACCATGTGCACTGCCGATAGACACTTTGAGTCTCGGTTGCACACGAGCGGCAGATGATTGCCCCCAGCGGGTTGCCATGCATGCATGACATGCACCCGTCGTGCCATGCATGACCTTTACATGGGCAACAAGTGCACAATGCCATTTGTGACACTTGTGCATGCATACTATTGTGCACTTAAGTGCAAAGTAATTGCTTGCAAGTGCATGCACCCTGAGCATAGACTACATTCCCTTGGGTTAAGGAGACAAGTGGCCTGGGCATTTAAATTGCAAGTGCCATGTGTAGGCCCTTACAGGCGAGCTCTAGTTTTTCCATGACACCGTTAATAAAAATAAAAGCAGAGCAGCTGGGTGTAATTATTTGGAGTATGTTTTGCTTGTCTATTTGAAGATTATTCAGTGCACTAGAAAATTGTCCTTCTCCCACGTCCGGCTTAGAAAGTGATCAGATCCCATAGACGGCTCCACTATTGATGTTGTAAAAATTGCACAATAGGCCGAAAGGAGAGAAATAGTCATTCCTAGCCCATTAGGTAGACTTGCGCCTCATTCGGTCTTGTTTGAAGCCCTCGACAATTTTCTAGTGCGGTTGTATGGTGCTGATGCGTAAGTCCATGGCGGTGAATGAAAAACATAAATGTAAAGAAATAAAAGAGATGAACACTTGAGTTTATGTGGTTCGGCATAATGCCTATGTCCATGGGCATTTGGGAAGGAGAAATCCACTATAATATTCTTGTTTACAATCTCTCATGGTCTCTCATTCCTTATTGTACAATGATAGCTTCGAATACATTTACTAGAGAAAATCTCATCATTGGAGCTCCCTGTTATGAGTTTGAAGGAAAAGTCGAAGAGGAAGAAAATTGAAGAAGAAGAACCATCCATCTCGCTGGAAGCCGTCCAGACCCCCTATTTATCTGATTGTTTTCCCACATGCGCCCCTGCAATGGTAAGGCCAAGCCTATTTTGCGTGTCTGATCCCCACAGCCCCATGCCTCTTGACCCCCTGACAGCCCCACAGCCCCCTGAGAGCCCCACACCCCCATGACTCCTGACCATTCTTGTCCCTTCTTATCTCCTAGCTTCTAATCCAGGTGGGCCAGGCCTGGCTTTTGGGTCCTAGTGTTTTACTTCCTCATAATTTGTGATGATGAAATGAAATAAAATAATTTCTCTATCCAAACTAACTCTAAGACTTTTGTATTGATCATTACATTCTTTGAGAAGGAAAATGCTTCTCCAATCAAGAGAAGTTATCGATTATGTATTTTTTTTTCATAGATAATAAAATATTTTTAATGAATTTGTGATTTTTTAAATAAAAAACATTTCAAAAAGAAAATAAAAAAAAGTGTAATTTATATTGTCGGTAGTAACAATACAATGCAAAACTCACATTTCTCGAGGGGCCTAACATTGTCCTCTTAATAAACTTTTCGAGGACGATTCTGACAATAAACCATTATGAACATTGTTACATCAAGCTGACGATGAAATATAGAAAAGAGGATTATTTTTGTAGTGAGGTATTTATAGCCATATTTGTCTACCGCTAAGCTATCAAAACTACAAATGTAAATTAACGAGCCGTATCGATAAAATTTTAGTTCTCCTTAATAGTTCGTGGTTAGAGTTTTCATTCGAAATCGATGTTATTATATCTTAATTGAGAAATTAAATATGTGTTTAAATTTAGAGACAATAGAATCGAATGTGCAAAAAGTGCTCATCACTGCATATCACACATTCTTATCTCGCTACGTAAATATTGCACTTTTCTTCATCCTCGGATTTTTTTTATATTTAGTTAAAAAAAAAAAATCAAAAGTTGATAGGTAATGTCATGAGCACCTCATTGTACTTAGATGAGGTAGTACGCAACGTATCAAATTGTTTCTTCTGTCTTTTTTTCAAATAATATTCTACAAGGCATCCTACAAGGACGGAGAAATGGTAAATATATGAGCCATAACTCATGATTGGCATCGTGTTGTATTTTTTATTTTTTTTATTTGACCAAACCTCTTAATTTATACAAACCTCTTCATAACTTTTTGCAATTTTATTTTAAATTGATAGTATTTTATTAAATAATTTATAAAATAGTTATAAGAGGAATATTATTTTATAAAAATATTTTCTATTTAAAACAGAATTATAAAAAGGAAGATACATAAATTGTGTCACAATTATTTTCTCAAATGCATGTGTCCTAACATAACTGCAAAGTTTAAAACGAATCATATTACTTAATCAACTAAGATTGCTCAAAAAGAGGGGGAAAAAAGAGAGAGACTAAGTTGGTTGGTTCCGCAACCACTCTTTCATGTGGTGGATATAGATCGAATCAATCATTTTGATCTGAAATGGCACCCGTTTTCAAGAAAATGCAGTGATGGATCTATGAGTAAACTTATTTCCTTCACCATTCTTAGAAATGGGTAAAAATTGAGAGGGTTTGATCCAAGAGAAAAAAAAAAAAAAGTGATGGATCTAAGGTTGTGTTTGAATGCTGAAATGATTTCAAATATTTGAGTTGATCTACGAATAATAGTATTATGTGGATTTCATTGAGATGCATTTGAATATAAATAGATTGAGATATGTATTTGAATGTATGAACTAGGTTGAGATGAGTTTAAATTTTTTATATTTGAATGCTTGAACGTATGAACTAGGTTGAGACATTTGGCAAACTGTACTTTAAATCTATTTGTCTCTTATATAAGAGAAATGATATTTGTTGGTATGCAAATCTTGCACACTCCTTTTAAAAAAATTAGATAAATCTCAAAAGTATATAAAAAAAATTATTTTTTAATAGTGGATCCCACATTTAAAAAAAAAAAAAAAAAGCGCAAGACTTATATACTTAACTAGGACTGTATCCGACATTACTATTCATTTGAAAATCTATTTTCATTTTTAAACTAACCATATAAAAAATTTGTTTTTCCATGAATCTAGCTAGAAAATACGCACGAGTAGGATTAGGGATGAGTTCGGTCCGGTCCGGTCCGGTCCGGTCTTGGGCCATTTTCTGGACCGGACCGGACCTATTCGGTCCAAGAATTGTCCACCCTAGATTGGACCAAGTCACATATAGGACCGGTCCGGTCCAGTCCATTTCGGTCCAGTCCGGTCTAGGGTCAGTCCAGTCGGTCTGGACATGCCTAAAATGGGCCATTCAACCCATCTAAATCTGATTTTTTTTTTGCCCAATTTCAATTTTTTTCGGCCCACTTCAAATTTTGTACATTTCTTTTAGCTAAAACTACTAAAAAAAGCTTGATCTTGAAAAATACAATGATAAAAAAAAAACTAATCTATATAAAAAAATCCAAAAAAAAAAAAATCTAAAAGTTATTACAAATTACAAATTACAAATTATAATCTAAAACTTAACAACTTAAGTACTTAACATATAATGGGTAATTTACAAGGCCACTAGCCCACTGCCAACAGATTGCCCATAGGCCATAAAAGATAATATCTTCCTGATAGTACAATAGCTTTCCTCAAGACACTTGTATGCAACTTCAAGTTCAGCATATGTATTCCGCTCACTAGGGTGCAAGGTCGAAAGAGATGCTTTAAGATTATATGGAAGCTGCATGTTACAATCTTAATCAGCCAATATATGGAAGCTGCATGTCACTTCATTATAATAAATTTTAATTTTATAAAATTACCATTCATTTAATATGAAATTATAAAATAATTATAAAACAGTCGTAAGTATTTTTTTAATTTTTTATCAGTAAAACAGTCATAAGTATATATATCATTTCCCATGAAACTAATATATGTTAAAAACTAACCTGTCATGTAGATCCTAAAAAGATAGAGGCCATGAAGTTGAGATATCCATTAATGTAGAAAATTAATATAAAGTTATAACTTATTATAATGAAGTTGAGATATCCACAAAAGCATACTTCCATGAATCCATCTAAAGGAAGAACATGATAGAACAAGTTTCGATAGTTATGACTTTATAAATTTAGTTGTAAATAGTTGACCGTGTAGACAATTTAAAGTAGCTAAAATCTGATAAAATGTCACATGAAGATCAGGAAATAATTTAAGAGCCTAGCTTACCAACTATCTTCTCACATCTTTAGTCTTTAATCAACATTGGGTGTAGGACTAGGGCCAATAGGCATTGAATTTGACGCCTCCACAGAATCAGCAAAGTTCAAGTCCCCAACAAGTTCTATCCATAAAAATTTTAAACAAAACAAGTGAAATAAAGTTACATAACAATGATAACATAGAAGATAAAACAAAATAAACCACAAAAGATATCAAAGGTAATTTTATTACATACCCATATCCAGCTGCTTCTCAAATTCCTCCACTTCATCTATTAAAGTCCTAAGACTTATTGGACTAGAAGAAGAACGAAACCAATTTTGTGCACATACGAGACCCTCAACACTCATTGGATTTAAACTACTTTGAAAATGGTCAAGTACACGACCCGCAGTGCTAAATGTAGATTCAGAGGCCACAGTAGATACCGGTATTGCAAGTACATCGCGTGCAATCTTTGAAAGTACGCGATATCTAGCTGAATTCACCATCCACCAAATTAGAAGGTCAAAACTATCATCTTCATCCTCACATTTTTCAGCTAGATATCTATCAACCTCTGACTTACTTTCCAAACTGTCTTCAGACTGCAACTGTTGCTTAAATTCGGCCATCAAATTCTCCTTTCTACTCGCCGCCTCGTCAGCTGAAGGAGCTATATCTTCATTTTGGAAACTTGTGCGCTGAGGAGAATGCCCTTCTTCATTTTCCTTGTATGCCTCATACATGCGGATAAATGCATTTTTCACCTTCCAACTGAAATCAATTTTTTTTGTATGATCATGTGCATACATTTTTCCCAACCCAAAATCAAGATATAGCATCTTGTAATGAGGATCAAGAAGAACACCAACATATAGCAACATATTCTGATTTTCCAAGTTCTCCCAATATTTGTCAAACTTTCTTTTCATATTTGTGACCATTAATCCCACCACGGGGTTTCGTTCTTCACACTCCATGTTAATGGCATCTTTAATAATAACCAACTCCGGAAAAAAAATATTACAAGTTACATATTCACCCCCAGAGAATTTTAAAGTTGCATCATGGAATAATTGAAGAAACCTCACAAACAACTGTACCTTCACCCAATCGGATGCATTGGGAGGCCCTAACTTTTTTGACTTTCTCGTATTCTCCACATGGTCCACATTTTCATCATCAACATCGTCATCATCATCATCTCCAATACTACTAAGGAAGCACGAATCTTCCTCCTCCAACCGATGAAAAGCCCTTTTAAATTTTGAAACCCTCTCCAACATAAGATAGGTGGAATTCCACCTAGTCGGTACATCTAGGCAAACTAGGCCCTTAGATTGAATATCTTCAAACTCCACACATTTCTTAAATGTACTCCACCTTTAAGGGGAGGATTTAACATACTTCACAACACCTCTCACCTTCGCAATAGACTCATCATACTCTTTTAACCCCTCACGAACGATTAAGTTCAAAATGTGGGCATAACATCGAACATGCAAGAATTCATGTTCTAAGATCGTGTCTCTCCTATACTTTGTTTTTTTTTCAAATAAGAAACAGCCCAATTATTAGAATTTGCATTATCAAACGTGAGTGCAAATTTTTTTTGTCGCCCCCAATCATGCAAGCACATCTCTATGCCCTTACCAAGGGTATCACTCTTGTGATTTTCAACCAAACAAAAGGAAAGAATCCTCTTGTGTAACTTCCAGTCATTATCAATAAAATGTGTTGTGAGACACATATAGTTTAGATTTTGCACGGATGTCCATGTATCCATAGTGAGGGAAACTCGCTGCCCTCGAAGAGCATTTCTCAACTTTTATTTTTCTTTCAAAAATAAATTAAAACAATCCTTGGCAACCGTCATACGAGATGGAATCCCTACCCACTTAGGGCAAACCACAAGCATAAACTTCCTAAAACCCTCCCCTTTAGCATGCCTAAAGGGCAACTCATCAAGAATAATCATCTCTGCTAAGGCTTGTCGGCAAGACTCAACACTAAAAGCAATAGACACAAGTCCCACACTACCACTACCACTTCCTCCCTCCACTTTCCAACCTAGAGTGGTCTGGGATTTATCCGTCTTCTTAAACAGACATTTCTTACATTGATGCTCAATGTGATACTTCATGTTTTTCGTACCACTAGTCTTTGTATCACATGCATACGAAGCACCACAATAATTACATGCAGTCCTAGGTTTACTTGGATCACCTTTTGGTATTTTTGTAAAGTGATCCCAAACAAAAGACCTAACTCTACCTCTTTGGATGGGGGTGGGTGTGGGCATATGGGTGGATGCATGTTTGGTGTTGACTCTTGCACATCATTTGTAGAAGACTCCATCTATAAAAAGGACAAAATGACAAAATAATTAGAAAACAAATATTAATAGTTAAGGAGGTTCAATAAACAATGGACAGTTTCAAGTTTCAACCAATAAAATGACACTTTAAAGCAATTCCTATATGCCAAAAAATTATTTGACAATTTCTATATATAAACTATAAAGCAATAAAATGACACTTCTAAATATAAGAAATTACCCTGTTGAGTTTATCTTGAAGTAAATAAAGTAAATGAAGTAAATAACTTTATTTTGTCTATCATTTTTCCTATTTTTCAATCATTACTCATGAATGTTACAAACTTACTTGCCTAGTACTTGCACTGTTATAGCTCATTGTCCTAACTTATTAAACCATATAGTTGAACCATTAATTATCAACATGATAACTGCTTATAAAATCGTGAACATGCATGCATGATACGATGATACCATATCCTCACATATTTTAATTACAAAAAAAGCCACAATTACAGTCTCTTCCAAGTTCTTTTAAGTATAGGCTACCAACAGACTTATTGTATTTATTCTTCTTCTAATTATAATAAGTATTTGGATAAAAAACTATAAAAAATAATTCCTATTTTTTTCCCTGTTCTTAGAGACTTAGTGTAATAATCTATCTTTTTTTTTTTGTTAATTACATGACATGTATAATCTTAAAGTTTGTAAAGTTTGTAAGAGTAATTTATTTATTTTTATTTTTATAAGGAGTGATTGCATATATGCATGTGATGCACTGATGGCAAAAAAATTTATCACAAATTCACAACGTAACGGATGTTCCCTAGAGCATCAACTACCATTCTATTTCTACCAAGTAACCAAGCAGATGTTCCCTAGAGGCTAGAGCAAAACGAAACCATTTTTATCAAAAATTTCACAAGAAAATGAATTTAAGTTCTGGGAGAGAGAGAGAAAGAGAGAGTACCAACTAGGCAATCGGGGCCTGCTGCAGTGCTGAGATGGAGGGTGGATCGCGATTCGCGGCGCTTACGGTTGGCGGGATGACGGGGCCGCGGGAGGGCACTTAGGGTTTGCGGGAGCTGGGCTGCGGGAGGGGAATTGGGGAAAAAGAAAGTGGAGATGATTTCTGGGGAAGACGAAAGCACACAGCCGACATTAGTCAAGTTATATTCCCTGAAACGGCGCCGTTTTAGGGAAGTTAAGTTGGAAAAAAATAACTGGGTTGCGCGAAACGACGCCGTTTCACGCAACCCAGTTATTGTTTTCGCCTGCAGTGACTAAAACGGCACCGCTTGGGTGCCATTTTGTACCCAAACGGCGCCGCTTGGGTGCTATTTTGATAAATTTGTGATTCTTTTATCTTTTTAGCACATAAATTAATTAAAAAATTATTTAAATTAGTAAAATTAAAATTAAATAAACTACTTAATGTGGATTATTTAATTAACTCTTTAAAAAATAATTAATAATAATTATATTTATGATGTTAAATGTTAATTGCTATATTATTATAATAATCATAATAATAAATTCTTCCATCTATTAAACTTTTAAGTTTTTACATTTTGTATATGTAAATTTGTAATGTGATTAATAAATTATTGTATTAGGCTATTAGCCTATTAGGTATATATAGTTATAACTTATAACTTATAGTGATATTAATACTATACTATTATACAAATATTATGCTATAATACTATAACTTTTATAATATGCTATTAAATTATTAATACTATTATACAATAACTCTTATATGAGTAAAGTTATTATAACTTATAATAGTTATATAGTTGGTACTTACTACTTAGTATAATATATTATATAATACTTATAATATACTAAATAACTATTGACTATACCAATACTAAATTACTAATAGTAATAGTAATATATATTATAATGATATAGTGATACTAATATTATATATTATATAATAATACATTAATACTATAGACTTATAGTGATTAGTTATTATGAATCATGAATCCATGATTACTTGATTAGTATAAGTTATAACTATATAATATTATTAGTATTAGACTATTAGTAAATAGTAATATACTAATATTAGTTATAGTGATTTAGTAATTAGTACAAGTTATAACTATATTATAATATTTATATTATAATGATATAGTGATACTAATACTAGATATTATATAATAATACATTAATACTATAGGCTTATAGTGATTAGTTATTATGAATCATGAATCTATGATTAGTATAAGTTATAACTATATTATAATATTAGCATAACTATAACTATAGTTGTAGACTCTTACTCTATATTAGACTATTAGTATTTTTTTATATATACCATATTAGAGTATAGAAGACTAGAAGTAAAGTCTAGACTATTAGTATAAATATTAATATTAGTATAAAATTATAAATATTAGTATTAGTATAAAATTATAAATATTAGTATTAGACTATTAGTTAATAATTATTTAATGGTGAGTTAGTGATAGGTTAAATGAGAATTATATCTCTATATATATAAAGAGCCTATCAAACGGAAATTTCTTGTTTTAACAGTTTATGTTGTTTTCCGTTAAAAGTTAACGCCGTTCATTTGGTTGGCAGCCGCTGCATCATGCATGTATTTCAATTCATTATTAAGGACATCAATATCTGCGTGTGCTTGATTCTAGGATTCGATGTTTAAATATACAGCTAGCTGCTTCCGCATATGTGTGCGTGCATGCATTCACGTATATATCCAAAAAATCCAAAACAAAAGTAGTGCATGAATTTGTACGTACGTAGAGAATTTGTCGCTTCGGAATTGAGTAATCAGAATGGATGCCATCCAGATTCAACAGATCTTTTGTTCGCATTTAATAATTAGAAACCATTGGAATCATGCTCACTACTTAATTAATTATATAAATCTTCATTCACGAACTGGCAGCTGGCCTGCAAGGTATATCCTTAAGGGATTGCCAACAAAGGGACTCCGCCGTGGAGGAACTCGGTCACGCACGACGACCCGCACACCACGTCCACGCAGAACTGGACCCTCTGTCGAGCTTATGGACAGATGAAATCTGGGGTTCTTTACCCAACCTGAAATCTTGATTTTTCTGGTCCGTCTCTCTTTTCCCTCTTTTCTCGCTTTGGTTTCTCTGATTCTTGTTATCCTATTTTTGGTTTCCCGGAAAGTGGAGGGCTATAAAAGTTAAAGAAGGAATCTTCATTGAGTTGGGAGTTGGTTTTTCTTTTGAGAATTGAATATTTTGGGTTCTTTTGTTTAGCCCTGTTTTCTTGGCAACCGGGCAGAGGGGGTTTTGGGTAGTCTTGTTCGAATCTCTGAATTGTAATTGAATTATTTGAATACCATTGTTTTAGAGCTGAATTGATGTTTTCTTTTTGTCGCTCATTGTTGCACTTTTGATTGGAATCTTATTCTTCTCTCAAAAGATGGTGTCGAGAGAGGGCAGATCTGATATTTAGTGGGAATTTGTTCCATTGTAGAAAGAATTCATGGCCGCCCGAGGAGTATATCAGCAGGAACACTTTGCAGTTGGTAAGCTTTTATGTCGCTTGCATTTTTTTTTTCAAAAATTAATTTCTAATATTCATTGGACTCTATTTGGTTGCAGAGAAACTTTAAGAATGAAAAAAGAAAAGGCAGACTTTGAAAACTGAAAGTTGATTGTTGTAGTTAGGATATCTGGTTTTAATATTGTACGTTGACTAATTTTTCTTTTTCTACGAGTGTTTTTTGTAGTTTGATTTCGATAGTGCTGCCCCTCCGGAACAAGCCTGGAGGAGGAGATGAAATAGTGTCACATTTATTGACGCAATAAGGATGGTAAGAGATTGTTCTCTTTCTTATTAGTTCACTGATTGTGGAAACAGACGTGTGCAATATTTAATCTTGTGCATAGCTTATCCTATATTTATATAGATTTTCAATTTCCTTTCTCAGTTATGTCCTACTCAGTTATTTCTTCACATGGGAGGGTAATTTCTATTTTTCCTTAACGGAGAGGTCATTCATGTTAGATCTATTTGACCTCCTTAATGTTCAAATTCCAATGAACGAATAAAGAAATGTTTTTACATTAGTTTAGACCATTGAAACTTAGCTTCAGAAGCCTGAACTATGACTGGTATTATCTCTGCAGAAAGCACCTATTGATCCTTTCTCTCGAGAAAGTTGCAAGCCATCAGCATCTCAAGGGGTTTCGCTTGGAGGGATGGGTATGTGATGTATCAAAGTATAATGCTTCATTTCTTGTTTGTAATAACGTTTATTAATCATAGAGGATCTACTGTGTTTATGTCACAAGAGTGGCAGCATATCTAGAGGTTTTAGAGGGGACTTTAGGCAATGGCAAATTGTTCCTGGTATATGCGAACCTTCACCTGTCATGGAAAATCAATTCTCAGTAATGCTCTGACTTAGCCTCATCTACTTGCTATGAGGTTTCTATTTTCAAGATATTTTGACATTTCTGTGTTTTTGACATTCTCAACTTATCTGGTGTTATAAGCCATGGTTTTTTAGGTATTTTTTGCATGCCATCTCAGATAAGAATTGCATGCAGTAAACTCTTTATGTGAGCGTGTAACTGAAAATAGTTTGGTAGTTCATAGATCTTAGTCTACTGTGATATCAAGCATATTATGAGTTGAAGTGCTTTCGTAAAAACATTGTCACTAACTGTGAACTGAATCAAATGTGAAACGAGATATTTTCTGTTGAAAATTTAAATACTGAGAGCTATTATATGTAGATATATGATGAAGCAAAAAAGTTATGGTATTTATGACAGAAAGATGCTAAGCATGAACCAAAAGATCTTGTTTCTTCATAACCTCCCTCTCTTTCTCTCTGTGCCTCTCTCTTTGTGCATATGTGTGATCAGAGGCCTCATACTTCTTTTATTGGTGAAAGTTTACATTTTAAGAGTTTAGTATGCCATTTAATTATATTCTGAAGCAAAAGAAGAAAAGTGAAACAAGGTAAGTGAGATAGTTGCTGGATATTGAATACCGTTAGCAGTAAGCATGAGCAGCAACCGCTTATTCAATCTTGCACAAGGAACCAAGCAATTATTGTTGGCTTCAAAATGGGATATCACTGCTTCAAAGGAATGCAGGGCAGGCTGAGATCATCTGGAAACTATTCTGCCTTGTGATAAAATTACACAAAAAAAAATCAGTCATGGGTCTCTTACCCCTCTTATTTTCATTGTCATAGATGTAACACCACTGGCGCAACAATCAGTTAAATAAGTCTTTTAGTTATGCAACCCAAGCCTAATAAGGGAAGCAGAAGGGTGGTGAAACCAGAAATCATCTTATCTTTTTGACGTCAATTATCACGAGACACTTTAGGCAAATTGAATGTGTTAAGGGCCTTCTCGTTTGTTCTATTTCCAACAAAGGGCCATGTTAGGATATTAAACATTAGGAGAGTGTAATGATTTCCCCATTCAGTTAGATAAAGAGAACCTTGATTTATAAAGACCGATATTTGTATGTCCTCTTAGTTGCTATGAAAGAAGCAAAAGATCCTTGTCCTACTGTGCAAAGTTGGCATGTGGATTTGGAACCATGAATTTACTTTTAATTTACTCTGTAGGGACCATATTATAGCTTCTATTAATGTTCTTTTTTTATAATATATCACATCGTGTAATTATTTATAAATTACATAAACATTACATCGTTATTTAATTAACCAAAAACATTACATTCTTATTAATAAAAAATTAATTCTTAACAAACAAATAAATAAATAAATATAAACTAAGCAAACGTGCATTGCACGTTGCTTTCACCTAGTAATTAATATATATATATATATATATATTTTTTTTTCAATTTTCATTCGGTCGGGTCGGGTCCGGTCCGGTCCGAAAAACCCATAGACCGTGGACCGGACCGAATTAAGTCGGTCCTATAAAATTCGGACCGAGACCGACCGGTACCATTCTCGGTCCGGTCCAATCCGGACCAAATTGGTCGGTCCAGTCAAATTTTCCAGTCTGGACTGACTGAATATCACCCCTAAGTAGGATGCAATAATCGAGTGGTTGCTTTGTGTTCCTTGCATAATTATATCAAGGATTAATTGCTGTAGCAACAAACATCAAAGGCATAGCTTACCATCTTAAGATAAACTAATTATTCATCATATTTTAAGGCTTCCCATTACGATGATTAAGGGAAATCAGTATTTATTATTACAAAAATTATTAGCATGGGATTTAATAACAAAATTAACAGATAAAAGTTTTCTTAAGAGAATATATTGTCTTAAAGCGAAACAATTAACAGATATATTAATCATTAGCTTATTTTAAGGAGTCAATTTCTTCTAATTTTCTTTTAGAAAAGAATATAATATGTACTTTGCACTTTGCACACTCAGGTTATCATAATTTAACAATTTACAGCCTAAATTATTAATATTGGCTTATTGCACAATATGTTAAGTTTTAATAGTTTGAGATAAAGAATGCAAAACAATTGATAATTTACACATATGTTCGGATGAAAATGACAAAATTAGCCACTAAAAGCATGTGCTCTCCCTCTTAATTGGTAACCATAAGAAGATATTTAAAATAGAAAAATTATACTCATCATCTTCATACCACACACTATACATAATTTTTTAATTTTTAATTTTCTTCTCTTACTAAATGTGTGGTATATAGATGATGAGTAGAAGAAGAAGTTAATTAGTTTAGGAAGAATAAAACAAAAAAAAAAAAAAAATGTGATGTGTAGTGTGTGTAAATGATGATTAACAAATCTTTTAAAAATAATACCTTAAAATTATCAGAAAGAGAAATTAAGTCATTCCAAAAAGACTGTTAAAAGGATTAGAAAGTCCTTAATCACTAACATACAAATTAACATAAAAATAAAAGAAGTCGAGAAAAAAATATGCAAATGCGGTTTTCCCGGTGAAGCCTTCAAACCGATTGTTACAAACATAACATCAAGAAATGGAGAGAGTAGCAAAATAATTTATTTATTTTTAATTAGCACTGGGTATCCAAGAACAGAGTCTCAACTAATTCTAAGGATGCACAGGCCCTCGGCAAAGAATTTTTTGCAAGTGCAACACGGTTAATTCAAAGAGAAATTCTTCCAATACGATGGCCCTAGAAATGTACACAAGATAATTCGAACCTTAGACGTGGAGGGAGCATACCACCAAGACCAAAGTTTTTACCACTTGAGCCAACTCCTAGGAGTTGTAGGAGCAAACTAAAATGAAATAAATATAAAAGAATAAAGAGGAATTTGGCTCTTTACGGTATGCCAACAACTAGTAATTAATCTTGTTGTCAACATGTACGTGCCAAATATATAAACTACCATTGACTTGGACCTTTCTTCCCCTACCCACCCAAGGTGAAAAAAAAAATAAAAATAAAAATAAAAAAAGAAAAATGGAGGAAAAATGGGATAGTGATATCGATTCATAACAAAGATGAAAATTGAAGAGCAAAAAGTTATGGATGCATGACGTCGGCTTGATCTGCTTTGGAGTAAACAGAACGAAAAGAATACTAGTGCAGAAAATCAACGTCAAAACGTAGTCTAGCGAAACTAAGGTTCTTCAACCAGTCTTTCTGCGTGATGCCCAATAGAAGTTCCAACCAGAACACATTTTGGCCAGAACGTTGGACTACATCGTTCTGGCCAAACTTTGAATAATCCCTTCCTCCAGATTCTACAGCCATCCTATGCAGTAGAAACAGAAACTTCGTATCCTTGAACAAATTTTTTCAGCTTTCCCGTTTCACCTACTGCAGGAAGCCATTCGGTAAGTACCTCCATGGTTATGTAATCAGGATTACATGCATGTTCAGCCATTCCGTCCATGCCTCCCAACTTTACAAAGTCCATCAATCAAAGTAGTATATGTGATTACATCAGGTTCAACGGACAACCCATCACTCACTCCTTCCATTTTCTCAAAAAACCCCAATGCGTCATAGGCCCTCCGAGACTTGCACATATGATTAATAAGGATCCCAAAAGTTATCACATTTGGTTGAATTTCCATCTCTTTCATCTCGGTCATAAGCGTATTCATCCTTTCAAAATCCCCATCCCTTCCCAACCCCGTCTAAAGTGCATTACAAGAAGCGGCTTCCAGAGTACCACCAGCCATCATCACATCATGTAAAACATCCCAAGCACGACCCATCTTTTAATTCCTGCACAACTTGGTAATCAATTGCGCAAGTTTAAAGGTAACTGGAAACACAGTCTTCAGCTAATTTTGACACCAGCCCAAAAATCTCCTCGTCACTAATACTCCTTCGAAACGACTCCCTTATCGATAATGCAGCCAAAACAAGACCACGTGTAATATCACTGGGCAGACAGTCTGCATCTGGTTGAAGCATTTCATCAAGCATGTTAAGCGCCTCGTCGATGCGCCCTGATCTGAATAGCACACCAACCACCACATTGTAAAAGTGTGTATTTTTTAGAGACTGGTCTAGCTAAGAGACACAATAATACAATAGATAGTAAGAATCTGAATCTCTGTCGTGATTATTCAAGCTTCAATGGTCTTCTTCTTCCCCCTTTCAGTGAGAGTGTTAGCCATCTCTATATGAGATGAAAGCAATCTGAAAGTATTACCCTTGTTGCAATTGAGAGTATAAAACCAGGGCTAACTTGAGAAAGTGACTGGTGATGTGAGTATATATACTCTTGAATCAAGTTATTCTAGTTTTAGTTCATAAATAAAATACTAATGCTACAAATTTACTTCTACTAATTTACTAATTTTCTCATTGATGTAATATTTTTAAGTTTTTATTGATATGTACTTATTTTTGTGCATTCTCAAGTACGGTTGCAAGAAAGGAAAGCAAAAAACATACATATATTTCTTCTACCACTTCTAAGTATTTATTGCTCAAGTACTTGAGGACTTAAGAATCAGATCTCCCAGCATGTTCTGGGGACGACACTTGTAGTTTCAAACACTTCGATGTAGCTAAAGATCCCATGGACCATTACTTTCTTGGTACACATATATGGATAGGTGAATGCCTTTTTCATTTTTTTGTATCATCATTTTTTGGAGTTTCAAGATTCCATTCCTACTCCTTTCGGAGTTTTTTAGAAGTTATTTCTAGTATTAGGGGTGGGCAGTAGGGCCCGCCCTCGTCCCCGCTACCCCCCCCGCTTCCGCTCCTCCCCAGTTGCCCCCCGTCCATCAAATCCGAGGGACAGGTGGCCCCGCCCACATCTGACCCCCAAGGCGGGGGCGAGGGTGGGATAGGGGATATATATATATATAAATATATATATATATATATATATAAAATAACTCAGGCATAAAACTGGTTTTTTTTAAATATACAAATAACGAAATGACTTCGTTTCGTGAATGGAAAACGGTGTCGTTTCGTTATTTGTTTAAACCCCCACGACATTACCCTACCTAGAATCTCTCTCTCTCTCACTGCTCAGTTGCTTATGTTCTACAATCTGCATCTTCGTCGCTGTAGCCTTCCGTGACTTTGTCTTCATCTTCGTCGCCGAAGGTAAGAAACCTTAAATCTACTTTAATTTTTTGTGATATTTATTTTATGAAATGAAGATTGGAGGAAGGATAGGGTTTAATCGGAGATGGAGGATGGGATTTTGTGAATTGTGTGCTGTGAAGACTTGATTGTGCATGTGGTTTGAATGATTGATGAACAATATGTACTGTGTAGTCGTGTGTGAATTTGTCTATGACTCCATGGTTTATTTTTTCATTTTTTTTTGAAATACTTTAAAATAATTTAGAGGTTTCAAAGATTGAACCCCTAAATTAATTTAGGGTTTCGATTCACCCTAAAATAATTTAGGGATTTCAAAAATTGAAACCCCTAAATTAATTTATTTGGGATTAGGGTTCCAATCCGAACCTTAAATTGAAACCCCTAAATTATTTTAGGGTTTTGATTAACCCTAAAATGTGGGAAACATCAAACATTTCTGAGGCTCTAACATTTTTAAATGACTATTTTTTATATTTTATAAATGAAAAATGTTATTATCGTAATATAGTATAAGAGCTAGAAGATTTAAGGATGATGAAAAATAATTTAAGGATGATGAAAAATATCGTATTACTTTATATAGACGGATGAAATTGAGATATTAGTGTCCTTTAGAGGTTTTATTTAAATTTAAATTCCAAATTAGAAAGACATCGAACCATTTTAATTGAGTGTTTTTTTTATATACTTTCATATTATTTTTTATTTTTTATTACTTATATTTCTCTAATGATTTTTTATTTTTTAAATACTTTTTATTTTTATTTTGATAATGTTCTATAGCTCCAATAATGATATTCATTTTCATCAATTGAATGTAAACATATTCATTTTTTTTATGTTTGATGTTTTTAATTTGAGTATTTCAATTTTTTTATGTTTGATGTTTTTAATTTGAGTATTTCAATTTTTTTATGTTTGATGTTTGATCTTCCAACTTCCAATATATATGTTAATGCTTGGATATTAATTGTTTGACATGTTGCTATATTTGCTATAATTTTAGATTTATTGTTTTCTTGAGTTCATGAATATACCAGCAGATTCTAGTGCGAGCTCTCATTTGCATGCCCAGGGTACCCCTACCCCTACCCCTACCCCTACCC
The DNA here is from genome assembly GCF_001411555.2 of Juglans regia. NCBI lineage: Eukaryota > Viridiplantae > Streptophyta > Magnoliopsida > Fagales > Juglandaceae > Juglans > Juglans regia. Next base: position 8,684,152 of record NC_049907.1, read on the forward strand.
CTACCCTTACACCTACCTCTACTCCTACTTCTACTCCTACCCCTACCCCTACCCCTAACCCTAGCCCAACACCTACCCCTACGGCACCTTGCCCCGCCCCCAAGCCCAGAAAGAAACCTGCTTCCATAGTTTGGGTTCATTTCACCAAACTAAAGGGTGGTGACCCTAATAACCCCAAAGCCAAGTGTAACTATCGTGGAAAATTTTATGGATACCACTATAGAAAACATGACACCTCACAATTAAATGTGCACTTAGAAGAGCAATGTAAAAAAAGTCTAATATTAAGATCATGAGAAATGCTTTGGGACCCAAAAAATGTCCCGAATGGGACTTTTTTTTTTTCACCGAATGATTAAAAAAATATTTTTAAATGATGTTGTGAATTTTTTATTTTTTTTAAAAAAATGTTTATGATGATTAAAAAAAAATGAAAAAAAGAAAAAAAAAGTTAACTCTTTTCGGGACAATTTTTGGGTCCCGAATTCGGGACCCGTAGCATCACTCTAAGATCATTAAAATAGAAGAGCCAATCTAGGCTAGAAATTGGATTTCAAAAAATGACGGATGGGACTAGTGGGGCTGTAACTTTGAGAGGGTATACTAAGTATGATCTCTATGAGTATAGAAGACACCTAGCTCGTATGGTCATCATGGACGAGCTACCTTTTCAAGTTATTGATAGGAAAGAGTTACAAGCGTATTCTCGCTACTTGGAACCAAGGTTTAATATTTCTTCTCGCCACACGGTGGCAAATGATGTAAAAAAATATTTTTGGTCTGAAAAATAGAAGTTAATGGGTGAATTGGCAGGTCAATTTGTTTGCCTTATCACTGATTCTTGGATATCAGTCCAAAATTTTAATTATATGTCTTTAACTGTACATTTTGTTGATTGTAATTGGACATTGCATAAGAAAATTATAAAATTTTGGAAAATCATCAATCATAAGAGTGAGACAATTGGGAAGACCTTGGAGGTCGCAATAAATGAGTGGGGGTTAACCCGAGTTGTTACAGTCACAGTTGATAATATCTCGTCTAACAATGTCGCATTGGGACGTCTGAAGACCTATCTTAGAAAAGCAAATAAGACAATCTTGGGTGGTGAGTGTCTGCATGTGAGATGTGCGGCACATATTCTGAATCTTATTGTTACTGATGGTTTTAGGGATTTTCATGACTCGATTGCTCGGGTCAGGACTGCTGTGAGATGGATGAGATCTTCTCCTTCGAGGTTGGAGAAATTCAAGGTTACTTCGAGGTCTACGGGCCTAACATCCAAGAAGAGTTTTTGTACTAATATGCCTACACAATGGAACTCAACATTTTTTATGTTGAAGGTGGCCCAATAATATAAGCTAGCATTTGCACTATTGGGTGATGAAAACATCCAATATGTTAAATATTTTGATGATCAACGGGGATTGGGGAAACCCGTAGATGATGATTGGAAAATTATATATATTTTTGTAGAGTTTGTAAGCTTTTTTATGAGGTCACCATGACGATATCTGGAACTTTGTACCCTACATCCCAGCAATTCTGTCAGCAAATATGTAGGGTAAAAGAAGAATTAGATGACATGGTCATAGGTGGTCACATTAGGCTGTGGGAGATGGCATTAACTATGAGGTCAAAGTACGACAAGTATTAGGGAGATTTTACTAGGGCTAATATTTTTTTATATGTAGCTGTCGTCATCGACCTAAGGTTTAAGGTGGATAGCATGATATTTGGATTGAGCCTTGCGTACAGGCAAGCATGGGCGGAGCTTATTGCAGCAAGGGTTCGAGAAACCCTTAGTAGATTATTTGATAAGTTTACCGTCCTGCGGGGAGGTAATATTGCAGCACCTACACGTACCCCCCCACCGGCTCAAGAAGTCAAGGTTGGGAAAAAACGTAAATTAGACTGGGGTGAGAGGTTTGAGCAAACCCCCTTCATCCGGAGTTCTATAGAGGCTCAGTCAGAGATAGAAAATAATTAGCAGCGGAGCTTCAACCATTTTCACGAGACTTTGATATATTAAGTTGGTGAAAGGTAAATGCCGTGAAGTATGTCATCCTTGGAGAGATGGCCCGCAGTCTTTTGGCCATCCATGTTAGCACCGTAGGCTCAGAGTTGGCCTTTAACACCGAAGTACGTGTATTGAATTCATTTTAGAGTTTATTAGTTCCTACTACTATGGAGACTTTGATTTCCATGCAGAATTGGATCAAGGGAACTCCAATTCATGTTCCGAATGTTCTTGAGTATGAGGAGGCCAACAACAACGAGGAGGGTGGTGATCAGCCTGGATTTGGTATTTATTTTAATTTAATTTTCTAATTTCTTATTAATTTATTTATTTTCATTTAATTAGTATTCATTAATTTCATTTCAAATTTAATTGTTATAGTAATACATGAGACGGCGTCTACAACTATCTCCGATGCAGTATGACTTTGTATTAGATCCACCATTGCCATGGTTTGCACAATTTGTCCCTTATTTGTTTTTTGCATTTATAATTTTATATCATATTTTAATATCTAATTATTTTGCATGTATGTTTTTTAGCTTTTATATTCTTAATATACATATGTCGAATCCTAATGACCGATCTATGCTCATTTGCCTTATCTTCATCTCAAATTCCAATTGCCCAATCTCAATCTCATCTTGGTTAGTACTTTTAATATTTTGTAATTTAAATTTTTAAATTTTTGTTTCATTTTAAAACTTTATAATTCTAATTTGTTTTATTTTTAACTTATTAATATTTTAGGTTTTATAACTTATTAACTTTTATGATCTTGATTTTCAGTCTCACAGCAGTCGACACAACTCACCACTGAGTGAACTCACCGCCACAGCGCCACCCCAAATTGATCAAATTGAAAATTTATGAGTTATAATTGTTAATTTACAATTAAGTGTAATGTTGCTACAATAGTTAATAATACAATTTGTAATATTTAATATTTTTAGAGGAATTTGTAAATTGTAATAGTTTATTGGGTCTCTTAGAGTCTTAATTTGTATAATTGTAAATTGTAATGTAATAGCTTAGTGCCTTAGTGATGATTATTACTTAATTAATTAATAGTTGAAATTCAGTATATAGTTAATAGTTCTATCTATATATATATATTCAATTTTTAAATATATTTATTTGTTTTAGTTAAATTATGGACTCAAATTGGCCCAAAAATAGATTTTGGACCCAAACTGGACCAAAAATAGATTTTGGGCCATTTAGAGCATTAGTAGTGGTTTATGCATTTTCATATGCAAAATCATCATTTTTGAAGAATGATTTTGCATATGAAGAAAAACTTCCACATTGGTTTATGCATCTTTGAACCAAATAATAATAAAATATTATTATTATTTTATTTTTTATTTGTTTCCTAAAATTATTTTTTTATATATATTTTACAATTAACATCCTCTTTGTATTATCAACTTAATACAAATTTTATGTATCAAAATCATCTTAATATAAATTCTATAAAGTTGATTTTTAAGGATAGGAGAGAGAAAAAAATAGTAAACTAATGTTTGAATTTATAGCTATGCAAAAATTTAGAGATGCATAAGTCAATGTAGATGAATTTAAAGACATTCTTTAAATTTGAAGATGAAGATAGAGAAGCCACTACCAATGCTCTTAGGGCCCAAAAAACTAAGTTGGGCCAAAGGCCCACTAGAGGGGGGGGCGACAGATGGGGGTCCACCCCCGCACTCAGGCAAACGGACAGGGTACCCAGCCTCTGCATGGGTAGGGGCGAGGGTACAAGGAACAATTTCCCACCCCCACCCATGCATGGGCAGGGTAGGGGTGGCCTCGCCCCTTAAGGGGCGGGTAGCACCCCTATCTAGTATATTAATATACATTTCACTAGCTAGTAGTAATACCTTAACATTGCTAAAATGAAGGTTCCATACATTGAAATGAGTTCATCTTCTACGGTACATATATATAATTCGATCACTTTGACTCGTGGGAAAATGCCATAAATGTTGTAGTGGCGAACAACTATCTTTTTTCCTTCTAACTTTTGTTTGTTGTTTAGTTTGTGGATAATTTGGGCACTGCATCATTATTAGCTTAGTTTATTTGTAATATATTGTTCACATTCTTTATGTGTTTTAGGGTATGAGGCTGTGATATTTTTTTACTATTATTTTTTTTTATTTTGTAAAAGACAATTTCCTGCAATCCAAAATCGAGGAAAATAACTTTTTGGTAATGCTTATTTATGTCGATAAAAATAGTTGAGAATAATGATTTGCAACTAGAAATAAATTTTGCTTGCAAATCATTATTTGTGGCGATGGTATCACTGAAATGAGTTAATCTTCAACACTGAATTGCACCTAAAAGAAGCCACGACCCAAAAAATGAAAATGAATCTTTGAGGTGCATGATTTTAACATTATATGGTGGAGGAATCATTTGATCAAGCTTTATACGCATTATTAATGCAAGCTATATATGGAGCTGATCACAAGCTATATATGGAGTATACAGATATTCAATGAAGCATCCCATAAAACAATCCAACATTGCAATTCAGATCCCACAAAGAAGGTGAAAAAATTCAGCCAGCAACAAAAAATAACTAGAAAAACTGTAAGGAATGTAGCCCAGAATAATCCTTACGGATAAGGCCTTTCAACCTGCGAGGAGCATCCCCCAAGCTATTCCAAACAAGATTAAATCCTTCTGCCCCTTGTTTAGCCAACCAGTCTGCCACTTGATTACTCCCTCGATCGTCACACTTCACCTAAGATCCCCCGTCTTCGCTCACGAAGTTGTTTCTGGTGTAAACACCTACCAAATTGTTGGATCAAAATCTGCTAACTACTACTTGAATGTGAATTACTAGATTTAGATTTGTTTGGCACAAGGAGTCCTATGGATTATGTGTGTTAAGTTGTCATTTTATAACGTCAGTGACTGTTTACCCCGCTCTAGTTTGAAACTGTGCAAAGGTGGTTTTCCCAGTGAAACCTTTAAACCGACTTCTTACAAACATAGCATCAGATGGTGGGAGCAAAATAAAATGAAATAAATAAGAATAAAAAGGAAATTGGCTCTTTACGACATTCCAGCAACTAGTAAGTCTTGTTGTCAACATGTGCCAATACATTAATTACCATTGACTTAGACCATTTTTCCCCTACCACCCAAAGGGAGAGAAAAGAAAGAGATAAATCGGATAGTGATATCGGTTTTAGCATAACAAAGATGAAAATTGAAGTGGGGAAAGAAGTTGTTCTTGAGGCATGACGTTGTCTTGATCTGCTTTGGAGTATACAGAGGAAAGAAACGAATACTAGTGAAGAAAATCAACTTCAAAACACAGTCTAGAGTCACGCAAACCACCGAAAGATGATGACTAAACTATGAGGTGAAATGGCCACCAACTCCAGCCCCTGTGGAGTACAGAAGTAGTTGTTATTCAGGGGAAAGGGAGAAAAATGAAGCTTCAATTTGCGAAATCACCGTCACCCAAAAGTTTGAGTGGATGGAAAGAGCTAGATTTAATTATTTATAACATATCCTTAATACTTCTTCTCACATGTGGGTTAGATTCCTCCAAAATAAGCGGATCCATCGCATGGAATATTTAACTGAGAATCTAGTTCTGATATGATAAATCACCACTTATCTAAAAATCTTGATCTGATTGAAAAAAGTAGACTTATTTATTTATATGATATCCTTAACACAATTATAACCACGCAATCAACCATAAGTGTCGCAAAATTATCTTTGCTGTCTAGTCTGAAACTTGACGCATACAAATAACTCAATTGAATATAACTCATCAACACCGATATGGAATACATCTACCTTTTATCTGGTTTGTTCCAGATGGAAAGAATGGAACCCACCATGGACATGCATGGATACCGCAACACCGATGCGCTCGCACAAGCAAAGCCTTGAGAAACTGAGGTTCTTCAACCAGTCTTTCTGTGTGATGCCGAATGTTCCAACCAGAACACGTTTTGGGCAGAACATAGGACTACATCATATTTTCTTCCGCGTATGACAATAGATGCATTTCAAACTTTTGAGTAATCCCTTCGTCCAGATCCTACAGCCATCCTACGCAGTAGAAACAGAAACTTCGTATCCTTGAACAAATTTTTTCAACTTTCCCGTTTCACCTACTGCAGGAAGCCATTCCGTAAGTACCTCCATGGTTATGTAATCAGGATTACATGCCTGTTCAACCATTCTGTCCATGAGGTCAAATGCTTTCTGCAAGAAATTTTTCTCTCTCAGACCTTTGAACATAGCATTGTATGTGGTAACATTAGGCCTTACCCCCTTAACTTTCATTTCATCCATCAGAGAAAGAGCAAGCTCTACTTCATTCGTTTTGCAAAGAGAATCTATTAGAATATTGTATATTACATTGTTGGGAGGAACCTTTGACGAAGAGCTCATATCTCTGAAAATCTTCATTGCGTCTTCATTTTTTCCATATAAGCAGTATGCGTGTATCAGAGCTCCATAAGTGACAACTGTGGGCACAAGACCCTGGTTAACCATCTTTCTCAGAACTCTATGGGCGGTTGCGAAGTTTCCAGATTTGCTCAAATAGGAAATCAAGGTGTTATATGTGACACTATCAGCCTGAACTCCAGCTTGCTCCATTTCTTTGAGCATCTCATAAGCTTTATCCAATTTGTTCTTCCTACAGAACCCACCAATGAGAACATTGTAGCACACAATATCAAGGCAGAATCCAGCTTCTTTCAACATCGATACGACAGAGCTGGCATCATCCATCCTTCCAGCTTGGCTCAAACCAGATATTAATGTATAATAAACAATTGCATCTGGGGAGCATCCATCCTTCGACATTTGATTGAAAAGTTCCATTGCTTTATCAATATTGTTAACATTACAAAAAGCATTAATCAAGGTTGTAAACGTCACAGCATTCCCTTTCAGACCTTCACTTCGCATTTCATCGAAGAACTGAACTGCACTATTGATCCTCCCATGTCTGCACATACCATCAACCAAAGTATTAAGGGTGATTACATTAGGAAATACTGTTTCCTTGTTCATCTGATCAAAGAGCTCTTGTGCCCTCTCAATTTCGCCAGCTTTGCAGAAGCCATTAATCAAGCAATTATAGGTAACAGTATTTGGCATACATTTATTTTCAGATCTCATCTGATCCATCAAAGTCAACCCTTCTTCTTGCCTCCCAACTTTACAAAGTCCATCAATCAAAGTATTATATGTGATTACATCAGGTTCAACAGACAACCCATCACTCACTCCTTTCATTTTCTCAAAAACCTCCAGTGCCTCATCGACCCTCCGAGCCTTGCACATATGATTAATAAGGATCCCAAAAGTTACCACATCTGGCTGAATATCCATCTCTTTCATCTCGGTCATGAGCGTATTCATCCTTTCAAAATCCCCATCCCTTCCCAACCCCGTCAAAAGTGCATTGCAAGAAGCGGCTTCCAGCGTACCACCAGCCTTCATCACATCATGTAAAACATCCCAAGCACGACCTATCTTTTTATTCCTGCACAACTTGGTAATCAATTGCGTAAGTTTAAAGGAATCTGGAACCACACCGTGTGCACCTAATTTTGACACCAACCCAACAATCTCCTCGTCACTAATACTTCTTCCAAACAACTTCCTTCCCGACAATGCAGCAAAAACAACACCACCTGTAATATCATTGGGCGGACAGTCCGCACCTGGTTGAAGCATTTCATCAAGCATGTTAAGTGCCTCCACGATGCGCCCTGATTTGAAAAGCACATCAACCACCACATTGTAAAAGTGCGTGTTTTTTAGAGACGGGTCTAGCTCGTCAACTACAGCCAGCGCCACGTCCACCCTTTCGGCCCTTCCCAAGAAACGAACAAGAAGTGTTGCGCCATTAACTGTAAGCGGGATATTCCGCTCTTTGGACGTTCTATAAAGCTCTAACAGCTTGTTCTGCGGATCAGGTTCGCGGCTAGCGAGCTCGAAAATGGCCTGGAACGTGAAGGACAATGATGTTAACTCCTGTGAAGGCGAATTTGATCGGATGTAGTCGAAGAACTCGAGGGCTTGGGAAGAAGAGGCCAATCGACGAGTGATTTGGCGAAAAATACCAGGAGAGGAAGGAGAAGAAGAGGAAAAGAGGAGCTGGTGAAGTTGGGTAGAGTTGGAATGCCCATCTTCTAAGGCTTGGAAGAGTTGGACTGCTTCGTTTATCAACGAGTCCTCGTCTTGTGGTGGTGGTTGTGGTGGTGGAATGGGTTCGGTGGAGAGGTGGCGGTGGAGGGGATAGTAAGGGATTGCGGGTGTTTGGGGTTTGAGCAGACAGAGGCGGAGGAGGAAGACTGTAGCTTGTTTGGATGAAGAAAGTGGTACGCTCATTTTGTTCAAGCGAAGATGCTACGACCCTCCACAGTTGCTCTCAAAGACAAAAATCTAGCAAATTGAGGCCTCTGATTCTGCCTATTACTAGATATACAACAACAGAAGACTAGGGTTCGGCGTTCAAAGGAGCGTCGTGTTTCTCCCCCATCGAACTCGATGGGTTCGGCTTTCACTTCAGACGCGAGGATGGAGTTTGAACAAGGTTCCTTTGGAAGTGAGTTAAAAAGATGAGTTACAAATAAAAATTAAATAAAAGTTGAAATTGAAATTTGAACAGGTTCCGTCTGAAGCCGAGTCCATCCGCGAGTCCAGAAAGACTCGTGAATCGCTTAAGCTAAGAGCCCTATAAGTAAAGGACTCACAACCACAATTACAGGTGAGATAATCCCGAATTGTGGGGGATGAGGCTCAAGTACGAATATCTTGCATGAGATAACGTCCACAAAATAAGAGATATCCTCTACATTTAATTGATAGATCACAAAAGATAAGCACGAAAGATTGGCGATCAGAGTTATTCGCCACCACGCCGCATCCTTTTATAAATAATTCAGTGGAGGTAACATCTTCCATCATGATCTCTACTTTTATATACTTATTCTTATATCGTTACTGCCTTAAGCATCTAAGTTTACACAGGGTAACCAACGTCGTCTCTTTATTACAACAAGTGTCAATCGTGTGGTTGGTGGTGTGAAACACGTCCTTAACAGTGGTGCCGTATGTGGCATCTTTACAGACTTCAATGTGATTTTCACATGCCAACCTTCACGAGATCACAAGTCGACCGAGATATGAGACCCAGCATGACGGAGGCAGAAGGAAGGTTAGCGGAAGCGGAAGCGGAGGAAAATCTGAAGCAAGTGATAGCAGTTGTTGAACAACATCAAAAAGAGAACGAGGAACTAAAACAACAGAGGGATAATCCCCCTGCCCAAAACAGGCAATCTGAAACGGATGTGCACAGTGCAAAGGAAGTTAATAGTGAAGAAATGGAGAAAAAAAGAACATGCATGATGAAATACGCACTTGAGTAGTCAAATATGAGGAGATTGCCAAAAGGATGGGCGGCTCCTCCTTCGGGGACCAAGTCCTCACATGCACGGACCTCCCTTGCAACGAGGAAATCATGGTGCTCCCCCTGCCGACTAAATTCAAGGTACCACAGATCGACTCATATGACTGGTCCAAAGATCCCATTGATCACCTGGAGAATTTCAAAACGCACATGACTCTCCATGGCTTCCTAAGGGAGGTGGCTTGCCGCACCTTCCTGTTAACTCTAAAGGGCCAAGCACGGGGATGGTTTGAGGCCCTTCACCCCAGATCAATTGGCAACTTTAAGGAGCTCGCTAAACAGTTTCTTACGCAATTTAAGGCTAGCAGAAGACGTCGCAAACCGGCGGCCTATCTGTTAATCGTAAAACAAAAATAGGGGGAGAATATGAAGAGTTAGCTAACACGCTTCAACAAGGAGAGACTCACCACTAAGGATTAGGATAAAAAAAAATCACTTTTAGCTGCACTACTAGGAGGAATCTGGCCTCGAAGCCCTTTCATGGCTGAATTGGCTAGATGAACTCCATCCATCCTAAATAGGGGTGGCAATATGTAACATGACCCCGTTAACCCAATACGAGCATGACACAATAACAGCGGGTTAGGGTTTAGCCTTAACGGGTTCGGGTCAAAACAGATTGACCCGTTAAGACATGATTGCTTAACGGGTCACTAACGGGTCAACCCGTTATCACCCGTTAAGAAAATTAAATTTACCTTTATACCCTTAGACCTAAAGGGCAAGGACGCTCCACTTCCTTCTTCAAGTTCTAAATTTGTTTAGATCTGTGTTTTTAATTTTTTATTATATTTAGAATTGTAACATTAATATATTTAGATTGTATGTTTTCTTTATTATATTTAGGACATAATTTTAATAATGAATATTATTACAAATTGTGTGGATCATATTTGTTTGGATTGTAATTTTAGACTTGTAGTTAGTTTTTTATTTTTTATAGATATTATTTATATTTAAATATTTATATAAAATTAATTAAGTCAAACGGGTCGTGTCGTGTCGTATCGTGTCTGTTCAAACCATTAATGTAAACGGGTTGAAATGAAACGGGTCGTGTCGTGTTGCGTCGTGTAAGTTTATTTCTTATTCATTAACGAGTCATAACGGATCGTGTCGTGTCAATCCGTTATCTTACCGTGTCGTGTTCGGGTTTGAAATTTTAACACGAAATCCTTAACGGGTCGTGTTCGTGTTGACCCATTAAGTGTAATGTACATACCTTGATACGATACGAGCACGACCCGTTAACACGATTTGCCACCCCTAATCCTAAAGGAGTTCATGGATCAGGTGGATGACTTTGTCAATACAAAAGATACTCTACAAGCTATGACAGAACCACTGAAGAAGGAGACAAAGGTAGAAAACAGAAACCAGAGCAACTCTAAATACAAAGACAAAAAACCAAACGGGTGAAGCCACCCAGAAGATAGGCGAGATCATGGGCACCGACCTATGCATAACAACCCCAATGTGCAAGAAGATGGTAGAAACCCGTGAAGGGAAAAATTCGTACCTAACAAAGGACGACGCCATTGCACCTACCACTAAAGTTACACCCACTGGACCGAAGAGTGCATCACCCTAAAAAGACAGATTGAAGAGATGACTACGAGTGGGGAGTTGGAAAGAATGGTGGCTGATTACATAAATCCACCAAGGGAACCAAATCGGGAGAGAAGCGACAGAAGCCCCAAGCGCCAGAAACAAGAGGAGTAGAGAAGAAATAACTCCCCGTGACCCAGAGGAGATCAGGCGTAGGCACCCTTGGGCGAAATCCGCACTATAGCGGGCAGATTTGCTGGCAGCGGCGCCCCGACATCCAGACCATCTCGTTCGGGGATGAGGATTGCAAAGGGGTTATATACCCTCATGATGACGCCTTGGTTGTTACACTACTGATCGCCAACTATACGACCAGACAAGTCTTGGTCGACAATGGAAGCTCTGTTGACATCCTCTTTTGGGATGCGTTCGTTTGAATGGGGATCCCGATGGACAAGTTGCGACCATCTCCCTTCCCACTGAAAGGGTTCTCAGGAGAAGCTGTTCAACTTGTCGGCACCATCGCCCTTCCTATAAAAGCAGGACAAGGCACCCACACAGTCACCAGCATGACTGACTTTCTAGTAGTCAAGGCCCCGTTGTCTTACAAAGCCATATTGGGGCGCCCCACCCTCAATAACTTAAAAGCGGTCACCTCCACATACCACCTCAAGATGAAATTTTCAACAGAAGTGGGAGTGTGCGAAGTCCAAGGAGAGCAGATAGTAGCCCAAGATTGCTATGTTCAAGAACTGAACACAAGAGCACCAACGGATGCTCTGCAGACAATTTAAAAGAACAATTACCGCCAACACTACAACTAGAGGAAGGGCAAGACATGGAGACTAGGGATGAAGGTAGCCTGTTACAAGCCAAAGCCAACGAGCCCTTGCACATAGTGAAGCTGCATCCAAAACGCCTAGCTGCTACCATAAGGGTTGGCTCCAAGCTCCCACCAAAGTATCAAGAAGCCCTGGAACAACTGTTGATTGAGCATAGAGATATATTCTCCTGGAGCTACGAAGAGATGTCCAGGATCGATAATTTGATCATAGGCCAAGAAAGTACGGCAGAAGAGGAGGTCGTTCATCACTGAGAAGTGCACGACTGTAGCAGAAGAAATCGAGAAACTCCTAGCCGCGAGCTTCATACGGGAGGCACACTATCTAGAATGGCTAAGGACGTCAAACAACACCTAACGGATCTTAGGGAGTCCTTCACGATATTGCGAAAGTACCAAATGAAGTTGAACCCAGCCAAATGCACGTTCGGGGTAAATTCGGGCAAATTCCTGGGGTTCATAGTCTTGCAGAGAAGAATAGAGGCTAACACTGAGAAGATAGAAGCAATCTTGAGAATGGCGCCCCCTCGAACCATCAACGATACTCAGCGACTGGCAGGGAGAATAGCGGCTCTAAACAGGTTTGTATCCCAGTCCACAGATAAATGTCTCCCATTTTTTCGTGTTCTAAAGAAAATGCACCCTTGGAATGAAGAATGCGACCAAGCTTTTCAAACGCTGTAGGGATATTTAGCCAGCCCACCCCTATTAAGGTAACCTAATCAAGAGAAAGTTTTGTACGTGTACCTGGCAATATCCCCCTAAGCCATGTCAGCTGTCTTAGTGAAAGAAGAGGAAGGAACGCAGGCACCAATGTACTATACAAGTAGGGCCCTGAGAGGCACCGAGGTCAGATACCCGCAGATGGAAATGCTGGCATTCTCACTAGTAGTGGCAACGAGAAGGCTGCGGCCATACTTACAAGCCCACCCCATAAAGGTCTTAACAGAAAATCCTCTCGGAAGAGTGCTGTAAAACCATATTCCTTTGGACATTTGGTCGCATGGTCCATCAAGCTCAGCGAGTTTGAAATCAGCTACTCCCCCAGAAACACAATCAATGGCCAAGTACTCACAAATTTTGTTGCAGAGTTTAGCGGGTTCCACGCTGAAAACGTAGCCCCACCGCTAGGGAAGCCCTGGACGACCTACGTCGACAGCTCAGCACGCCGGACGGGTGGCGGCATAGGAATACATATCATTACAAAAATAGGACAAAACCATTATTTTATGGCAACGTTCTACTTCAAGGTCACCAATAATGAAGTAGAATACAAAACTAGTAGGGTTATCCACTGCTAGGGCATTAGGCGCTAGACAAGTAGAAGTTAAGGCAAATTCTCAAATAGTGGTGAACCAAGTCACAGAGGCCTATACAACTAACGGGGAAAACTTAAAAAATATCTTGAGTAGGTATTAGCATTGCATGACTAGTTCGAACACTTCAACATAATGCAGATTCCAAGGGCAGATAACTCTGTGGCAGATAGATTAGCAAAAGCGGTTTCAACCAGAAAGGAAGCAGAATTACCATGGGAATTTCAGCGGAGATTAATTGAAGTGCCAGCTGTAGAAATCTTAGTTGCACAGGTGGGGCTCAAAATGCCAGAATGGGCCAAGGAAATAGAGGAATTTCTGGATACAAGAAAACTCCCCGTGGGGAAGGAGATGGCAAGAAGATTAAGAAGAAAGCTGTGCGATTTGTCAAAATCGACGGGGTTCTGTACAAGAGAGGCTTCGCAACACCTTTACTCAGGTGAATCTCACCCGAGGAAGCGCAATATATACTCGTAGAGATACACGAAGGCATCTGCAGCAACCACTCAGGTGGAAAAGCATTAGCAAGGAAAGTCCTAAGGATGGGATACTGGCCAAACGCCCTCAGGGACACCCAACAGTTAGCCAGGAGATGTACCCAGTGTCAAGCATAAGCCCCAGTTCCCTACTGCCCACTAGAACAATTATCATTAGTCACTTCCTCATGGCTCTTTGCCCAATGGGGAGTCGATCTGGTCGGTCCTTTCCCACCTGGAAAAGGTGGGGTAAAGCACATGGTCGTAGCAGTCGATTATTTCACGAAATGGGGCAGAAGCATAATCACTAGCTACCATAACAGCTAAGGTCGTAACCAGGCTTTTATGGAAGAACATTGTGTGCAGGTTCGAGATCTCCAATACAATAATCTCAGACAACGGGAAGTAGTTCAACTCCAAGCATTATAGGGCGTGGTGTCAAGAACTCCGAATAAAAGTGAAGTACTCATCACCAGGCAACCCACAGGCAAACGGGCAAACAAAATCAACAAACAAATCCTTACTCGGAATTTTGAAAATGAAAGTAGACAATCGGAAGGGCGAATGGACTGAAGAGCTACCATGAGTTTTATGGGCTTACAGGACTTTGGTGAAAACCCCGACAGGGGAGACACCTTTCACTTTGGCATATGGGAGCGAAGCAGTTGCCCCCACAGAAGTCGGCTTGCCAACACACCGAACCAGCCACTTTGATCAAACAAGGAATGACCAAGCTCATAGCGAACAACTAGACCTCCTTGAAGAGATAAGAGAAGAAGTGAAAGTCTAGAATGTCCTTAGCAAGAGAAGAACAGAGCAATATTTCAACAAACAGGTCAAGTCGAGGTCGATCAAAGTCGGCGACCTTGTCCTAAGAGAAGCAGGAGTCACCACACGAGACGAAGGGAAGCTCGGTCCACAGTGGGAAGGGCCTTACGTAGTGACAACTACTAACCGCCAAGGATCATATCGACTCAAAGATAGTGAAAGGAAAGAGTTGCAACACTCATGGAACGCCGAGCACCTAAAAAGGTTTTATGCTTAGAAAGTTCATCTTTTGTTTCGTTCATATTCATTTGATATAGAGATAAGGTTCTGTTCTTTTCAGAATATATGTTATTCCAGTCAATTACTTTGCTGTCGAAAAGAACAGGGCATGAAGGTCGCAAAGACCACATGGCCCCCTCCAAGCGAACAGGGCTTGGAGGTCGCAAAGACCACACAGCCTCATCCAAATGAATAGTGCGTGGAGGTCGCAAAGACCACACGGCCCCCTTCAAACGAATAGGGCGTAGAGGTCGCAAAGACCACACGACCCCCTCCAAGCAAATAAGGCATGGAGGGCGCAAAGACCACATGGCCCCCTCCAAGCGAATAGGGTGTGGAGGTCGCAAATATCATACGACCCCTTCAAACGAATAGGATGTGGACGTCACAAATACCACACGGCCCCCTCCAAGCGATTAAGGCATGGAGGTAGCAAAGATCACACAATCCCCTCCAAACAAATAGGGTGTGGAGATCACAAAAACCACACGACCCTCTCCAAACGAATAGGGCATGGAAGTCACAATGACCACATGACCCCCTCTTGTGACCACACGACCCCCTCCAAGCTAATAGGGCGTGGAGGGTGCAAAGACCACACGCCCCCTCCAAGTGAATAGGGCGTGGAGGGAGCAAAGACCACACGCCCCCTCCAAGCGAATAAGGCGTGGAGGGCACAAAGACCGCATGGACCCCTCCAAACGAATAGGGCATGGAGGTCACAAAGAGCACACGACCCCCTCCAAACAAATAGGGCATGGAGGTCGCAAAGACCACACAACCCATCTAAGCGAATAAGGCGTGGAGGTCGCAAAGACCACACGACCCCCTCCAAGTGAATAGGGCATGGAGGTCACAAAGACCACACGACCCCCTCCAAGCAAATAGGGCGTGGAGGTCGTATGGTCTGTGAAGGTGGCAAAGATCACACGACACCTTCCAAACGAACAGGGCGCGAGGGTCGCAAAGACCCCACGATCCCCTCAAAAGAGAAGATGGGTGCAAGGAGCCTTAAAAGAATAAAAACACCAAAAGAGACAAGTTATTATAAACAAAACATACGCCCAGCGGCCAACCAAAATCGACAAACACGTTCAAGGCAAAATGCAACATAATGGTGAAAATCGAAGTCCAAAAAAAAAAGACTTACAAAGATTTACAAAAAAGCCCAAAATAGGGGCCCATCAGTCATTTCAAGCAAAAACAAATTTCTCATCCTTAAGGTGAGGGACGAGGAAAGGCGTCCGGCATCACATCCCAGCCCACTGAGTCTGCATACTGACAAGCGACGACATTAGGCGTAAAGTTTGCTAAGTTTAAACTCTTCAGGTCAGTCCGGGGGTTGGCCAACAAATGCATTTTCAAGCGCGCTAACCCCACGCCGTACCCATATCCAAAGGCCCTGTCTTGAACAGCGAGGGAGGCAGAAAGTTGGGGATGCAGCCGAGCAATCTCATTGTTCGCAGTAGTCAGCTCAACGTCTAGCCTTCCTCATGCCCCCTTGACTCGTTCACTTCTAGAGACAACCTCTCCAGACTGGCCAGATTCTTATCTTGGCGAGCATAAATCGCGACGCGCTCCTTCTTGTACTTGGCAAAAGCAGCCCTGTCCCTATCCATGTCACCTCGCAGATCGGAGATCTTGGAGTCCTTCTCATGGCACTCCTTCCAGAATGCCTCTCTCCTCACAGCGAGCTTCGTCACCCCCCTCTCGTGCTCCTTTTCAGAGGAAGCCAAAGCAGCAACCGCCTCCTCGAGCTTCTTCTTAGCACCAGCCCGGGAGCGCTTAAAGGAGTCCAATGCCCCCTTAAGGCACAGAACCTCGGCCCAAGTGGCGGCTCTCTCCATCTCAGCCACATGCAGGGCAAAATTGTCACTGGAAAAAAGGCTCTCAACACGAAGGAGTTCAGACCGAAGACTAGACGACTCCTCATGAAGAGAATCAAGGTCAACTTCCAAGGATTGTACGTGACCATCAGCCTGCTCTAGAAAACATCGTAGGTTATTCCTCTCATCCTTAAGGCGGCTGTTCTCCTACTTGGCAAAAAAGGAGAACTTTCGCCTCTCGCGAACCTCCTCCTCCAAATTGGACCTCTCCTCCACGACCCAAGATGTCAGCGCTTCAACATTCTACACAAGCATGGTAAAGTTAGGAGCCAAAAGAAAGCGCCTACGAACAAAAGCAAACAAGAAGGAGAATAAGAGTTATTGGGGCCAACATCCTACTCAGGCAGCTTGTCATCTCCGTAACCGCCTCCGTGGGAGGCAAAGAAATATGAGGACCAGCATCCTCCTCCTGGGCAACGTCTCCCACAGAACCGGCTCCAACCTGCGCTGGGTGCCCCAACAAGAGATGTAAGACTGCCGCAACCTTAGGCGTGGGCACAAGCAGGCCACCTTCAACATGAGCGCCAAACGGCTCACCAGCAAACTCGTCTTGGCAAAAGTCTTCTCGCCGACCAACCAAATCTTCGTCCTAGGTCCTTGCCTCCATGACAGCCTAATCTCTAGGGACCTGCCTACCTTCACAAGGAATAGTGTCCGCCTCCCCGCCAAAAGATGACGGTGTCGGCAAAGGGATGGACACCCTATATTGGTTCATGGGTGGAGTCTCGCCGCTTGAAGTGGTGTAGGGCAGAGAGTGTGTAGAGGAACCCAACCTTGCACTAGAGCCCATGCTTGCCACCCACGGTTTTAACCATGAGGTCGCTAACTACAAGAGAGGTAATACCAAGCACTCCTTCAATGGTGTCACAACCCAAGGCAAAGGCAACATACATTTCACTCAAATCATTCCTACCACCAGGCACTGAATCCGCAACAGGAACCGAGGGAAATTCCCAAAGAGACCCCAAGATCATAGGCCAATGAGACATCCTCAAGTGCATGTTTCATCAAAGCACCCAGATCATAAAGATCGGGGCTTAGCAACGAGGAGGTTTTCTTGGGGGACGCCACTAGCGTGGCCTGGCCAGGAACAACAACATCCACGCCCGCCCCCGGCATCATTTTCTCAAGGGAGCCAGCGGCTCTACTAGGAGTCACCCCCTCAGTGCGAGGGCATTTCATTTTCGGCCCCCCAGTCTAAGGAACACTCTGTTTCGTCCGCCCCTGGCGAACTAGTTTGAGCTTTTTTCCCATGACATGGGTGCGACTAGGCATCGATAGAAACCTATCGACACTGGAGTCAGAAAGAAGGTCATCAGACCACAGACTGTGGCGGCCATGGTCTTTCGCCCATTCAGGGACAAGATTCACTCAATTTTGTTGACTATTGGTCAATCCCAACGGCAACAATTTTTCATCAGGTACACGCCCCCAGTTGGCTGAGACACGGTATTCCTTAATGAGCTTTTCATCAGCGGGGTATTCCCAACCATCACCAGAGATTAAGAAAAACTTACTGGTCCACTGCTTGGCATTGGAGTAATGCCCCTCAAAGGCTACTAGGCATTGCCTGTGCACACGAAAGCTACAAATATTCCCTGGCAAGGACACCAACCCTTAGAAAGACAGAAATTCCTTTAGCATGAGAATAGGGTACACCTCCTGAAGAGGCTCCAGAACATAGCGGAAGACGACGCAGGCACACATCAGCACGCACCACGCCACGCCTTGCTATGTAGGGGTGAGCTTCAAAAAATTCAAAACATCGCACACTGGGCAAATGAAAGGAAGGCGAAGCCCATTCACAAGAGAACAAACCGTTAGGGTTACAACCTCGCCATAACCCTCTTCATCAATATATGCCCCTCTCCGAGACATTCATATCCACCGATTCAGGAATACGGAAAGATTCCCTCAGTTCGACAAGGTCTTCCACACCCAGAACCGAGCGCCAAGAATACCCATCGAAGGAAATGGGTTGACGAGTGAGAGAGGATTCGGGCTTCTGCTTGGCCATTATCTTAGCAGAACTGTGACTAACCATTACGGAAGTCTTGAGGGGAGAAAATGCAGAGATACGAGAAGGAGAGCGAGGGAATTTGAAGAACAGAGTAAATGGGAATATGAGAGAAGATGAGGAAGACGAGAGAGCGAAATGAGAGTAAAGCCAGAAGTGACAGGAGGCAAAACAGCGTGTAAAGTGCACCCAAGAAATGTAATCATGAAGATCATGGGTAATTCGAAAGGTTTGGTTGTGCCGGCAGTCACAACCCTCTTTAAAAACACATTAAATGAGCGGGAACTGTTATGGCTAATGTAAGCCACGTCTTTCCTAAAAAGGAAAAAGAGTGGAGTGATACGAATAAGACTAGCGGGGTAAGTAACCAACAAAAGAGAAAGGCCAAGAGCCTAGTTGTTTAATTTCCCATGTGCAAGCACAAAGGAAATTAGCGGAGTAACTGGAGGGGACATTTAGACCCTTGGGCTGAGAGCCCGTCTAAGGTCAAGTCCATCCGCAAGCCCAGAAAGACTTGCGAATGGCTTGAAGCTAAGAGCCCTATAAGTAAAGGACCCACCACCACAATTACATGTGAGAAAACCCCGAAGAGTGGGGGATGAGGCCCAAGGTAAAGTACGAATATCTTACATGAGATAACTCCCACAAAACAGGAGATATCCTCTCCGTTTAATTGATGGATCACGAAGGATAAGCACGAAGGACTGGCGATTAGATTTATTCGCCACCACGCTGCATCATTCTATAAATAACTTGGTGGAAGTGACATCTTCCATCATGATCTTTACTTTTATATACTTATTTTTATATCGTTACTGACTTAAGCATTGGAGTTACATAGGGCGATGGTGAACAGCACCGTCTCTTCATTATGGCAGGTGTCAACTGTGTGGTTGATGGTGTGAAACACGTCCTTAACACCATCCAAACCCCCAAACTTTTTGAGTTTTTATTCTTTTAGATTCTTTACTTATATAAATATATATATATATATATTTAACAATTTTTTAAGGTTTTATTTTCTTTTAATTTTATACATTTTTAAATTTGAAAAGTGCAAAATTTATAAAATAATTTCATAAATATACGTGACTTGATGCATGCAGTACATTTGAATTAATTTATAGTAAAAAAAAAATTACAATCTAGCTATTACATAAAAATTATAAATTTATAAATTTATTTTTATAAGATTTTTTATAAATAAAATATTATCTTTTTAAATAAAAGATTTATCTTATTCAATTTTATATATACTTTTAAGGCTTATATATTGGATATGAGCGCTCACACCTTTCTTTCCCTTTCTTTTGTTTCTTCTCTCACTAGTTACAATAAAGAAATGACAAACCAATCGAGTCACAATTGAATTTATAATACATTTGACATGTGTGCTCAAAGCTTTGCAATGCCAAATCGGAAAATAATACCCCTTCTACGAGGGTGGAGTACTAGTATCCCCTAGCTACCTATCCTTGAAGAGTGATGTTTTTTTTTTTTTTCTTTTTTTCTTTCTATTTTAAATTCTTTAATCTTCTTTTGCCTTTTTAATGGGCCCATTTTTTTAATTTTAGAGTTGTGTCCAATTAAAAACATGTATCGGGTTTGGATAGTCTTACATGATTTATGAGACATGGGAGAAATATTTTATTAGTTGACCTTAGCCAAATATAAATGAAAGGACTTATTTGAAATAAAAAGAAAATGTTTAAGTCCATGACGTAATATGACATAATTAAAAAAATTATTCTATTCTAACATGTAAAATTTAAGAAATATTTTAGTATTTAAATTGTATGCTATTTTTCATTTTTGTGAAATTTAAAAAACAATGGTTGTCGATTTAAACAAGAAATATTCTACTTAACCTCCGGTCTAATGGAACACACACCACACACCTGAGGTGGCGAACCGGTTTGGTCGACCATGTCACAATTCGCTTTCTCTCCCCTCCCTCACTCGATGAGATCCCTTTCTTCCCCTCCTGAAAGCTAAATCCCTTTCTTACACTCCTGAAAGCCCTCACCTGAGTCACCTCACTTCTTCGAACTTTCTCATCCCAGCGAACACCCTCTTACGCCGTCACCCCTCGCGAACCGTCACCCCCATTTTCTCCACCCCAGGGAACACCACCTCACACCAAGATCCTCTAGCCCCGACAGTCTCTCAGCCCTAAAAGGCTAGAAGAAAAAATTTCTCGCTTCCTCACCCCTTCAGTCTCTCATCTATGAAACCCTAGAAAAAATTTGGCCCTCACCCCAACTCAAGGAAAACCCACTTTAGAGCTTCGAGCCCCTCCCTCACCCCCTTCAATGATCGATTCCTCCCTTTAGTGGTGAGCCCTCTGCCTCTCCACCATGTCAAGCCTTCTGCCTCTCCACCGTGTTGAGCCATGTAAGGATCCCATGCTAAGGTTGATTTGGTTAAATTTTTTGCCTTGAACTACACTGATTTGGTTTAATTTTGTTGATATTATTATATAGTGATTTGGTGTTTTTTTTTGCTACAATTACACTGATTTGGTTAACTTGTTTGGTTGTTATACACTAATTTGTTAATTTTCTTAGCTGTTATAAATTGATTTGGTTAACTTGTTTGGTTGTTATACACTGAAGGACTCAACTTATAAATTCGGAGAACCATACAACTCCTCTCAAATTGATTCAAAAAACTTGTATGTGTGCATAGGAACAACTCATTTATTGAAGGACTCATTCATGCAACCTTAATTGGGTAGCTTGGACCGAGGTCTTTGTGAGTTGGGCTGTAGATATGTGTGTTCTAGTTAAGTTGAATGTTGTCAACAATAATTTGAACATGAAAGAAAATACTGCTTAGGAGTTGTTATGTCATTTACACTTGACATTTACATAAACACGACTCGATATATACTGATCTCGTTTAGGAGTCTATATAAATAAACACGAGACATGTATGTACCTCCACCATACTACTAATAATAACAATGGGTGGCTGGGGTTCTCTATTCTAAAATAATATATGAAGAAATTCATGAGTCTAACTCATCTCATAAAATCCGTTTTACAAGAGATGATTGTTCATTCCTTATAAACATGGCTAAAACCTTGTCCACAGGCAATATGAGATTATTCCTCAACACCCTCCCTCACGTGCAGGCCAATATTTTTTTTTTATGATTTTTGTCACGGGATAAGTATTGTGGACTCTCATTTGTCATGTGACAGATTCTGATACCATGAAGAAATTTATAGGCCTAACTTATCTCATAAAATCGGTTTTACAAGAGATGATTGCTCATTCCTTATAAACATGTCCAAGACCTTGTTCACAGGCAATGCGGAATTATTCTTCAACAATAGACAAGTAAACATAACGCGAACTTGTAGATTTCCTTATGGCCAATGCTATCCACACTACAAGAAATTCGGTCTTTTCCAGCGATTTGTGAAGTTTGGAAAATGAGGAAGAGAATTTAGACTGAACTTTTTTGCGGCGACTTTTCTATCTTTAGCGGCGATTTTTGTCGCCGCAAAAATTATTTATAAATTGTAGTGTTGTTAAAGTTCCATCAATTAGAAAATCTCACTGCAATTGAGGATATTTGCGGCGAACATTGTCGTCGTAAAAAAATATGCGGCAATTATATCTTATTAGCGGCGAATGAAAATCACGGGAAAAGCTAATAAAATTTAAAACCCGCGCGTTACGTTTTCCCCTCATTTATTTCCCTCGAGCCCTCTCCACCGCCCCCCCCCTCCCCAATCCCTCTTCTCCTTCAAGCCTCCGCCACGCACAGCCCGTCACCAACAACCCCACCACGCCACCGCCACCTCACATCGACGGCCACCCCCTCCTTTTCCCCCAACCCCCACGCCGATCTCTTGCCTTTTCCCCGAATCTGGCCTCACATCTCTCTCTCGAATTTCTCTATATCGCCATCGCTGGGGGCACCATTTGCCACCACCACACCTCGGCGCTGTCGATAGTCCTCCGTCGGAGCCCCCTTCTCCTCCATGCCTAGCCAAGCAGCCCGAAGCCCTCCCTCTCTCCCTTGCTCTGTTCGCAACCCACAACCACCAGCTCTCCTCAGCGCCGCTGTGCTCCTCCCGAGCCACCACTCCACGCCAAGCTACCACCACGACCACCCCTGATATTGCCTTCTGTTTTCACATGTGGGTTCTTTTCATTCCTTTTATCTTTGCTTGATTTCTTGGTTTAGTTCCGTTTGGAGATTGGGTTTTGTGTTTTGCACCTGTACCATAGAAATATATGTGTGGTCGCTAGTTTGTATATGGGTTGTTGATACCATGCATTTTTCAATTATGGCTTTGGACCTAGATTTGGTGCATTCTGATGAACTTGATGTCTAATTTCCAGTTTGGGGCAGAAGGGATATATGAAGATAGATTTTATTTTTATTTGTTAGAACTTGAAAACATGAATAAGATTTTCCCATTATTAATATGAATGTTTTCTTGTTTTAATGATAGGTCCTGATAAATTATTGTGTATTCAACGTTTAGAAAACCATGAATACACAAGAATTTATTCATAAATCACACTAATTTTCTCAACTTTGTTTAACACTAATAAATCACACTAATTTTCTCTCATTATAGGTACTATTAAACATAGAGAAACAAAGTTTCTTTTAAAAAGAAAAGGAAAGAAAAGAAAAGAGAATGCCAAGTGATAGGGAATACAAAGTTTCTTTTCCGCAAATAGAACTTCATTACCTGAAAATAAACTGAGTTATAGTTTAATTATAGTTGCTTATGTCTTGTTTATTTTCAAATCTCTCTATGTATGAGAGAATGCCAAAAAAAAAAAGTTTGACATTGTATTGATTTGATATTATAACTCATGAAGTATTGTAGTTCGCAACTCCAATGGTGCCAACAAATAAACTTGAATTATGATCTTCTGATTATAATTTGACCATTTGATCTCCTTTTAATTATGAGTTTTATAACAGTACTATGCTTTTCACGATTTTGGTTTGTACAGAATATAACAGCAGCAATTTGCAGCCCCTAGTCTCTTGAGTTTTTATTCAACTTATACTTCGTCTTCTTTCTTTTTAGAATCAACTATAGTCTATAAGTTTATTAAATTCTTGTACTAACTCTGTTTCAAATTACAGTATAAATTTGGATTTAGGTCATGCTTCCATAAAAGAGTCTTGTTTTATTATCATAAGGCTTGCCATGGGTGTGGTTGTGCAAATCTCTATTGCTGGATAGCAATCATTCCTATTGCTATAAGTTCTCTTTTTTATTTTTTATTTGTAGCTTTCACTGTTACTTCTAGGCTGATTGATACATGTGTACATCCTAAGGTGGTATAATAGATATGTATTCCCAAATGAAAAAAAGCATGAAAAGTCAACATCACATAACTCTGAGTTCCCCTCATGTAAATGTCTTGTCATCTGGTTCTACATGTTTGTGTGTAGCTTGTTCTTCTGGTGGGCACAAAGCTGCAGCATGTTAAGAGAGAATGGCGTTCGGTGCATTTAGGAAGTTGAGTCAACTAAGCAACAAGGATTATTATTTTTCTCTCTCATATATATATATATATATATATATATTATCCTTCCATAGGAAAAGTCTTCATGTTAGTACATGACCTGTTGCTGCTGATCATGACTGATTCATCGTTCACTTTGATCTGTTATTCAAATAGGCTGCAGAGATGAGTTTTATTTTAATGCAACCTTAAATATCTGCCATTGATAAGTTTTATATATTTTGATGCAACCTTGAATAACTATGCCATGGATCTTAATTAGTAAAATAATAGCAGAAATAGGAAACAAGCACTTAACCAAGCCAAGTTCTGCCATAAACTAGAAAGCTTGTAAATTAAAATAATCAGTCTCATTTGGCTGAATTAAAGTTCATTGAATAATATTATAATTTCTCTCAATTATTCAGTCAACTTTCTTTTTCTCTCTCACAGCGCTTACTGCATGTGCAAATTAGGTGTGGGCTTGGTACTTGTATTGGCTAATTCTGCGAGTGCATGCATATGCTCTGCTCTGCTAGATCTGAACAGAAAATGATCAAATATATTCTCGAGGCACTTAAGTATTGGTGAGGATATTTGTTTTCTGATGGTTATCCAATGAAAATGAAGTAGGAAGTTGATTATCCATACTTCAGATGGTTAAGTTTCTTGCAGACTAACAGTGATTTTGATGCTAAACCCATGGTCATGCTTAGATGCAACTATCCAGGTTACTTAAGTTCATTTATTGCCAATGCAGATTCACATATGTCTACATGATTCACATCTGTCATTATTGTGATGTATTAGAACTGAATCTCAGTCCTTATTCTGTTTGCTTAATATTTGTATTTTCTTTTCAATTATAGCTGCATCCAACTTACACTAACTTCAATCTTAAGCTGCTACTTGTATATGATCTTCTATATACTTTCTAGTTTATTGGGTTGATAGTTCTTGTAATTTAAATTGTTGTCCTATGTACAAAAACCCTCCAAGATACTAATGAATTCTGATATTTAAGAACAATGGAAGAAATTGGAGCATCATCTTGCTGACATAGTATTGTTTCTTACAGTAACTACTCTTTTACCAAACTAAGCCTTAGGTGATGACTTTATTGGTAGATTTAATTATATCTTACAGTTATATTTACATATATTATATATAAGGGTCTCTCATATATTATATAGCTTGGGTATAGTTGTTTGATATAGGAATGTGATTGTGTCTCTGTTAAGTGTGTAGGATCATAGGCCATTCAACTAGATTTATGCAAGTTGCTTTCCATCGGTCTCTTCATGAGCTGTACAAACGTAAGTGCCTTGCATTTGGCCTGATAGATATTAAGTCCAGTTTGGATTTTGAGTATATTAGTTGGTCTTATACATGTGGCTGGGCTATTTGTGTGTGTGTGTATGTGTGTATATATATATCTTGTAAATCAGAGGGTTAAAACCTTAAGTAAGGCATGTAAGCTTGTTGGGTTTTTGTGCTCCCTTCAGACAAGCATATAGTTCACTATGACCAGTTCTTAGAGAGATTCAGATTTTGAGGAGCAACTCAAATAACCCCAGTAGAGAAGTAAATAAAATCAGATGTTAAATATTAAGTAACCATGCCAAAAAGTTTAATATATAAACTGGACTAATAGCTTTGTAATGTCATATTTTCAATGACATTACCATTTACATGTAAACTTGTTGCAAGCTAAATTTGAAACTCATTTGTCAATGTATATGTGATAGTTGATGTTATTCAATGCATAAAGTCATATATGCAATATATTAGTAAGTGATAATTGAACATTAGTTATTAATTTCTAATGCTATTCACATTTTCACCCTCACTACCTCTACTCCTTTATGGTTTCTTCCCACATAATTTTTTTTTTTTGTTACTATCTCGTGTAAATGTTCTTATTTTCTTTTTCATGCCTGAATATTTAACTTATATTTTCATTTGAGTATTTATTTTCGTTGATAATCCAGCTTGGGTATAGTTCATCTCTGTTTTTGTGCATTTTTTTTTCTTTTTTGAAAACTATTTCCGGCAAGTAAATATCGCCGGAAATTTTTTCTGGCGAATTTTAATCGCCGAAAATAATGTATTTTGGCGACAATAACAGCTAGGACTACAGTATAACAACAATAATTTTTAATGCTGGAAAAAATAATTAGACTTTTGCGGCGATATATATCACCGCAATTGCTTTTTCTCAATGATTTAATAAGTGAACTGAATGGCTATTTTCGTTGATTTTTTGGACAATTGCGATGCAGAAAAATCGTTGGAAATAGTAGTATTTGTGGCAATTTTTGCCTATCGCTGAAATTGATTAAAAAAGACACTTTAATTTCATCGAAAATGCCTCATTACATTCCATTTTTATCATTATTATTATCATTTCATTGTCATCGCAACTCTCTAGAATATCCAATACCTCATTACATACAATTTCAACTAAGCATTACAAACGTACTACACGTACAGAGCGCACATACCATTTATTGGAAATAACGTACAACCTATTTATAAAAAACCATAGTGATACAAACGTACTACCTATAGCACACTAATCTTTGTGTATGTTCATGTCTGATTACACCACGCTACCAAAAATATAATAAATTACCAACTCGTCGTGAGATGAAATAGTTTTAGATAAAAGTTGAATAAAATATTGTTAGAATATTATTTTTTAATATTATTATTGTTTTAGAATTTAAAAAAGTTGAATTGTTTATTATATTTTGTGCGAAAATTTGAAAAAGTTGTAATGAATATATGAGATAAAATAAAACCGTTTTTATATCCAAATGAGGTCTAAATATTTGTGAATCGGGTATGTACACTTCTAGAACTATTACAAATACCAAAGAGACCATAACTATTACACTTCCAAAAATACCATATTTTCCTATGTACACTTCCATACCTCTATCAGAGAAACATATTACACTTCCAAAACTATTACATTGAAACATATTAAACTCAAACCCAACATCTCGATTATCAACCCAACAACAAAGCCACGCTTATATGCCGCTCATTCAAATTTCATCGTGTATGCTGCAATTACCCAATCTGCTGCACTAGAAACGTAAAAGAAACTGATTGGCATTCCTTGAATAAATATAAATGTTTCCACAAAATCCAAAAATGATTTGTAGTGGTGCTATAACAGTAACCTCAAGATATTAGAAACTCCCTGATTGATTTGCACTAAGTCCCATGGGGGCAAGCATGACGTACCCTGGATATATTAGAAATTGAAAATCCACACAAAGACCTTCCATATGGAAAATTTCAACAAGTTCTATAAATGGAAAACAGTGCAATAATATATATCACGCCTCCTCATTCCCAAGTGGCATTGGTTGTATGACAATACTACGCTGGGTTGGGATGACAACCTTGTCAATACTAAGACTAAGTTATGCTTATGGGACCTCACCATAATGTGAATCGTCGTCAAGTATTTTTATGTATGTCTAAATTGACAAAACAAAAATACACATCTATTAGAAAAGAATATGCATGTAGTATACCATTTAGACAATTAGTTTACCACAAAATACTATTTGTTTCTTTTTTCTCTTGGTTCCAGCCTTCTAAATCGGATGAATCTTTCTTCTCGTTGGTGGTCTCCCTTTCCATTGAACTACGTGAGAGCTTAATACTTTCTTACCATTCTTGGTGACAACGTTCTCCTTCATTTTCGTTGAACCGAACTCAAGCTGTAATCTAATAAACTTGTGCTCGAAGTCATCCAAAATGCACAGGAAAGCGTTGAAATGGTCATCAATTAGGGATACACGCGTGGTTAGTTTCAGACATATTTTAACCACAAGGTCATATTGTCTTGCATCTGGCTTGACCCACAAGTCATCATAGCTACTCTTGACCAGTGTATATCTCCTCTTTAAGTCTTTCATCGATCCAATACATATTTCTCTGGCAACTCTTTAATGTGTTTCATCTGACAGACTTAAAATACATGCCTATAGATAATACATCTCATCTCAAACGGGGCACACGTGCATGTAACTTTGCATTCATCCTTGTTCAAGTAAACTGAGTACTTCACGGTTTTTATGTGTGGTAGAGCCACACGGTGCCTGAGGTAGACGACAGATGGTGATGATGTCGACAGCAAGGATGCAGGAGGAGGAGTGAGGCCGTGTGGAAGGACAACGAGCTGGGGGGCAAAGAAAGGGGACACGGGGGGATGAATGAAATTGAATTTGGATCCTATCCCAACACAAATCAAAACACACTTTTCACATTTAAAAAAACAATTGCCACGTAGGTGCGTGGAGGTTAGGGAACGGTAGGTGGTTGTATAGAAGAATTCTTTAAACAAAAGCCTCCTCCCTCTCTCCTAAAAAACTCTTTCACTGAAAATGATCCCCTCCAAATATGAGGGAGGCCCCTCCCTTCCTATTACTCTTGTCGCTTACTTATGTTCATAAACATTTTGCAGGTTTTTTTTTCAATTTGTTTCTCATTTGACTTAACATTGGCCTATTTACAACCATTCTCGTTTGTTTTTATAAAACTTTTCAATTTATCTTATTTTATCTTATCTAATCATTACAATTTTCTCAAATTTTCATATAAAATAAAATAAACAATTCAATTTTTTTAATATTATTTCAAATCTCAAAACATAAATAATATTAAAAAAATATATTCTAACAATATTTTATTTAATTTTTAACTTTCATCTCAACTCATCTTATCTCTTCTGCGAAAACAAACGATGAGTGTCCAGATATTCACACACTACCCCATGCAACTCTCAACCCGTCGATCTACTAATAATAAAAAATAATCATCAGGATGTAATTAGCATGTGAAGCTCACGCATCACACATATCTCACATAGATTTTGCGAATAGATCCAACATCTCAGGTCTTTATTCTAGTTTGGGGTGGCAAATCTTGTTTTTGAGTTGTGTTCGTATCGTGTTAAGTCATGAATATTCAACTATATAGTTCAACCCAAACCCAACCCGTTAAGTTAAATGTGTCAAACTTCTAAACCTTAACCCAGCCCATTTAGATAACAGGTCGTGTCATGTCACCTGTTTTAACTCGTTTAATAATTAATTAGAAATATATTAACACGACACAACTCATTTAAATCCATTTGTTTCATGTAAATGGGTTGAAGTAAAATGCATAACGCATTTGACCTGATTAACATAATTTCATATAAAAGTTAAAATATATATTTATTAATAACTACAATATCTTAAAAAATATATATCAATATTTTTAAAATTTTAACATATAATAAAACCAATATTACAAGCCACACGATAAAAAAATATGAGCATAGGTTTAAAATTACACTCCCAACAATAAAAACATAAGCATACTGAGAAATATCAATATTATAACTTAGCAATAATAAAATTTTAATTTTGAAATAAATTCTAAACGGGTCAAAACAAGTTGATTTCGTGTTAAGCAGGTTGACCCATTTATAAATCAAGTCTTAACGGATCAATCCATTTTGACTCGAACCTATTAATATCAAACTCAAACTCACTAATTTCGTATCGTATTCGTGTTGGGTTCACGGGTCGTTTCATATTGCCACCTCTAGTCTTAATGGGTCAACCCGTTTTGACCCAAGCTCGTTAAAATAAACTCAAACCGGCTAATTTCATGTCGCGTTCATCTTAGATTCACGGGTCGTGTCATATATTGCCACCCCTAGAAATCACCATTTGGCTCTCCTCTTAGACATTTATGGGATGGGTTAGCACCAATTTATAAGCTCTAGAACTTTTTTTTTTTTTTTTTTGTATTCTACTATTATAATAATGTGTTGGCTGGGATCTTAACCCTTTCTTTATGCTTCTTTTTTATAAATGAAATGCTTGCTTATGTTAAAAAAAGGCAAGAATCAAACAAATCATATTATGTCAACGCTAACTTAATCTAGAGGTTGATACTTGATCAATATATCTCTTTATATATTTAGAAAATAAGTAGAGGCTAATTGCATGTCAAGAGACACAATAATACCATAGTCAGTGAAAATCTAAATCTCTGACCTGAAGGAATGAAATTTAAATATATTAGAGAGAGCACCAACAATGAAAGCACATTGTTGGGCCCACTAAAATGAGTCCGTCTTCCACATTGACTTGCACCTAAAAGAAACCACTGCCTAGAAAATGAAAAAAGAATCTTTGAATTACATTTTAACATTACATGGTCACCATGTTATGGTGAAGGAACCATTTGATTAAATTTTGTTGTGCTATGTGCGGCAATTATGATGAACATTACCAAAAAGAGAAAGTAAGAAAAACACTAAGATTTAACGTGGTTCGTTAGTATGCATACTTCCACAGCAGCGGGGACTGAATTTTCACTAAGTGTCAAATAATAATTATATCATATGTATTTATACTAAACCCTAATCGTACAAAAGGTATTAGAAAATTTCAATAATACCCACATGCTGTACCATACAAAGGATTACATCATATGTATTTATACTAAACCCTAGTCGCTCTGCTCGGTACACTACCCTAGTCGCTCTGCTCGGTACACTACGCTCCCCTCACTCTGCTCTGATTTACTCTAGGTATCAACCTCCTTTCTCTGTATACTTGTTCTACTCAATATGAGCCACATACTACAACAAACTTTATACGCATGTCACATGATTCATGTGTTATGAATAACCTTTAATTTGCAAGCTATATACGAAAGAATGTCAACTACTAACTAGTTTTTGCCATTTCATTTTATCATAATCTGTAAAGAATAGAAGTTCTAGAACTGAAATAAGCAGTCAAGTGTACGTTTACAAACTATTAATGCTGAAAAAAATCAAACAACAGGTCAGAATGGAAGAAAGAGTCATTCTCGACCTGCTGTGACGACTCAGGCATTAATCGGTGTGGTTTGTGTAAAATAAGATAGAGTAATGCATACTAAGATAAGCAAATTGTGTTGGAGTAGGTTTTGATACCTTACTCACTAAAAGATTTGTATATTTATAGAGTTTTAGTTACAAAAGAATTCAACTTTACAAGGATATCTAATAAACTATCTTAACAAACTAAAAAGAATTGTTAGAATTCAAATTTCAAGTATTCAAAATTCTGTTTTAACATTGCAGCATATTCGGCAACTAATTTGATATTGCTGCATAATCAGTCATGCTAACAGTTTAGAGCCCCAACAGTAATCCGATGTGGTTGTAAGACATTTGTACGTACATCGAAAAGGAGAAACACTGATATCGCTAAATGTATGTGCCAAGTAACATATGGCATCAAACAAAAAAGGAGATCCCATCAGTCCATTTGTTGGGAAAGGGACTAGCCCTTGTTTGTTTTTGCAATATTTTTCACTCATCTCATTTTATCTTATCTAATTATTATAATTTTTTTTAATTTTTATACAATAAAATAAATAATTCAAAATTTTAAAATTTTAAAATAAAAATAATATTAAAAAATATATATTATAATAATATTTTATTTAATTTTTAATTTTAATATTAATTTATCTCATCTGTAAAAACCAAACCAATGATATTGTTCAGATATGAAATCACCGTCCAAAGATGCATTTCAAGTCTAGTTTGCTATGCCTTCCAAGTTCCAAACAACAATCCAGAATATATTGGGCTTTGATTGTGTTGAGAATGATGAGATGGCACGACGACAATGACGTGAAAAGGGAGAGACAGGCACATACATTTTTTAAAAGGATTGTGCCCCTTAGTGTACTTGCTCTTTTTTAATCTTTTCCTTTTTTTTTTAAATAGTTTTTTTAAAAATATATTAATTCACTAATAGATAATTCTTTAAGCATTTAGGAAAAAAAATAAAAAAATAAAATATATGAGCGGCCAAATTGAGAGGCCAAACTCAAACCACATAATATCATTTTCATTTTTAAAAAGCACTTCCACTTATAAGTCGGTGCAAAGAACATATTCTCTACAGAAATTCTAAAGAAACAAATATAGCGTATAGTTGAGCTCATCAATTAGAGTAGTGCTAGTTATACATATGCTAGATATTGTTATAGATTGTGCAAGCAATCGTACACTCTTTTAAAAAAGAATAAAATTTATTATTAAAAATTAATTTTATCATGTAGATCTTATATATATTTATTTTTTTCAAAATGAATGAATAGATATCATTTCCCTTTTTGTCAAGGTTGAAATCATCTCTAATATTTTGAAAAAGCATATTTGTGATCGACGTACACTTCTTTCAATAATGAATCATATTTATTTTAAAAAAAAGGTATATTTTATTCACATATTTTATAACTATATGATTACTCTTTTATTAATTAATATGGTAAAAAGTCAGTACAAACTTTGATTCCTATAATTAATAGGGTTAAACACTTTTATAAACATTATCACTGGTGAAGTTGAAAACAAAGACACTTTTAAAAGAAAAAGCCATCATGATTAACAACAGAGTCAAATTTAAACCGTGGGAAGAGGCTACAAGAATTTGAAAAATCCACAGAAAATATATATATTTGCACAAGAAGTGCGACTCTTTCATTGCACTTGGCTACTTTCTCTCTCACAGCTGCATCTAGATTCTAAATGGTAAGCAGATTTGAACCGTAACTTAAATACTAGTTTCAATTTTGAACCTCAAAAGTTTTTGAGTAATTAAAGGTACATATTTATAAAGTAATGTTATATATAATTATAAATTATATAAATTTCGTATACTTATTTTAAAAAAGAGTTAAGTTAAATATTAAATAATTAAATTTTTAACGTGAATCATATATTTAATTATTTTTTTAAAAAAGTATGCGATGCTCACACGTTCTATGACTGAAAATATCATATTTTTTTCTTAAATAGATAACTTTTATATTTTTTGTTTTTTTAGTAAAAAATGTAGGTTCTATTAGAAAATAGTATAATTTTTTTTTTTTTTACATTTTTGGAATCTACTTTTTTTATAAAGACTAACGGTACATAGTTTCTCACTTTCCACGCGTCCACAAAATGTTCGTAACTCACGCGCCACCTTCCTTCATAAACCCACTCCTCCTTTCTCTCACTCGTCCCTTATCCTCTCGTGCTGTTACACTGATCGCGACAACTGGATTTCACCGCCTCCGGTACCGTAGAATTACAGTCCGTAAGGTTAACTTCATGGCCGGATATAACTTCAATGCCAGGGACTCCTCGCCTGACCACGTCCAAGGAAAGTGGTACTCGGTGCCGGAGCTCCGCCTCCGAGACCATCGTTTCACTGTGCCCCTTGACTACTCCCTCGATCATGGCGCTTCACCTAAAATCTCTGTCTTCGCTCGCGAAGTCGTTTCAGGTGTATACATCTACCAAATTGTTGGATACAAATTTGATTCGTATTATTATTAGTAGTATTTGTTAAATACTGCTTTGAATGTGAATTACGAGATTTAGATTTATTTGGCACAAGGAGTCCTACAACTCGGTCTGTTTTCTGGGTTTGAAAAAATACGGATGCATCTTTATGCTTTGGTTGGTCTTTTATTTATTAACCTTGATTGTTTTCGTCGAGATGAGATAAAAATTAAAAGTTAAATAAAATATTATTAAAATATTTTTTTTTAATATTTTTTTTATTTTAAATTTAAAAAATATTAAATTATTTATTTTATTTTATATAAAAATTTTAAAAAAATATAATAATTAGGTGAGATGTGATGAAAAATTTTGTAAAAATTAACTAGGCGTACGCGTATAAATGTGTGCATGAGCGTGCATATTCCTGCTATATTCTTTATCAAGCAATCAAACGAGCTTGTCAATCATATATCTGTCCTTGACCCTCTTAATTTTCAGAGAGCATACTGATCAAAATTTTCAGAGGCCGTTGACCCTCTTAATGTGGAAGTCCATTTTTCTTGTTTTATTTATTTATTTTTCAAATTCGTACCTCTTCTTAAACTGTTTTTGTCATCTTTTCTATAGAACCTAAACTCTACGTGCTTTAGTTTGTTTACAAGTGCTTGCTTAATCTTTTATTTCACCATAGACCAAATGTCTTAAACCACCAACTCCCACTAAAGTATATTGAATGGATGATTTTTCATAAAATAAGCGAAATTTTGTGGTATTTGCAGGTTGTGCATTTGTGCAAGTTCAACGCCGTCACTCTCATTTTGTTGCATTGCCCTTTTTTAAATTATTTTTTCCAAGCGTATATCTGGGTGGCATGATTTAAGTGTCTGAAATTAAGTACATTTTATCACCGGGATTCTAACAGGAAGACATGCCAGGCTTAATTTCGTCCCAAACTGAATTAAGAATGCCACACTGTTGCATGCCAGCAACTGCAGCAGAAATGAATTCCTGCGATGTTTGAGATGAATGGATACCTTTTTAATAAGCACGAAACCAGTGAATGCCTATGGATTACGCTTGTTAAGTTGCCGTGTTATAAACTTCAGTGACTGCTTACCCTGCTTTAGTTTCTAATATATTTCTTACCAACGGTGGATCTGTATATGTCACCAGCAAGCAAACTGTTCTCGAAAATTATGATTCTGTAAAATTGCCTTGTGGATGATTATTTGGAAGCTATTTTAAATTTCCACTAATGACTTAATTGCATAGATATTTCTGTTTTCTCTTGCTAATGCAAATATGTGTTGCAGTTGGGAAAGAAGATCAGCCTCTCCCATACCTATTGTATTTACAAGGTGGACCTGGATTTGAGTGTCCTCGACCGACTGAAGCTAGTGGATGGATACAAAAAGCTTGTGAGGAATTTCGTCTCATATTGATGGATCAGGCATGCTTTTCTGCATGCTCATAGAGCAAAGCTTTAAGTGATTGTTGATATCATTCTATATTATCTTTTCTCCAGCTGATGATACTATTTTGCAGCGAGGAACAGGCTTATCGACTCCTTTGACGGCATCATCTATGTCACAATTTAAGTCTGCAGAGAATTTGGCAGACTACTTGAAACATTTTCGAGCCGACAGCATAGTGAATGACTCCGAGTTTATTCGAGTGCGTCTTGTTCCTGATGCTTCGCCTTGGACAGTCTTGGGTCAGGTATAAAGATTATTATTTCCTTTTGTTCTCATTTAGTTGTTCAGCGTACAGCCATGGTTCTGCCCCTCGGCAGGGACTTCAATTGACTTGCAATTGTTAGACCATTTAAGAGAAAAATCTGCCAGCAAGCAGCAAGAATGTTTGCTCGCGTGTGCGTGTTATACATGCATGCATCTATACATACATACAGCAATGATCGGACTTTTGAAAACAAGGAGCGGTCGCCGGGGGAACTTAGAGCTTTACTTTTCAGTACTTTAATGTTATGGGCCATTGCTATAGATTTTAATGGCCTGAATGTACATGACTTTTTAGCTTCCCTTTCGTTGACCTAGATAGGTTTTATCTCTTGTATTCATCTTGTGTACTTAGGTTTTTGCCTATCTCTATTTATAATATTATCGATTACTTATCAAAAAAAAAAAAAAAAAAATCTATCTATGTGTGTGACTATGAATGTGTATGCAAGCATATAGGCATGTATGCGTATTTGTTTTGCTACTTGTACTATTGTATATGCCTGTTGCATGTATGTGTATTGGTTGTGCTGCTCGCATGCATTTTATGCCTGTTTCTCTCATCTCTTTTTTTTCACCTCATGTTGATTACTAGGTTTAGTTGCTGTCACAATTTTGCTTGTGGTTCATTGAAGCCTTTCTGACTCTACATCAAATGACAACTTTTTGTTTTTTCTTGTGCAGAGTTATGGTGGTTTTTGTGCAGTTACCTATCTGAGTTTCGCGCCACAGGGACTGAAACAAGTCCTTCTAACTGGAGGAATCCCTCCGATTGGAGATGGATGCACAGCCGATACCGTGTATAGAGTGTGCTTTGAACAGATTATACTTCAGAATGAGAAGTACTACAAGAGATATCCCGGGGATGTTGAAGTTGTTCGTGAAGTTGTTAACTATTTAACGGAGTCTGAGGGAGGCGGGGTGAGGATCTGCCACGTGTGATTTTGTTATCATTCCTAATGCGAAAACTCAAGCTAAATCTTTTGAATTCCCAGGGCCCTCATGTTTTGGTTCTCTCCACTTTTTCTCTTTTGTATAGGTGCTTCTTCCGTCTGGGGGCATCTTAACTCCAAGGGGACTGCAAGCTCTTGGACTCTCTGGCTTAGGAACTTCTACTGGTTTTGAGCGGTTGCACTATATGTAAGCCTCCATAGCAATTATGAAATTACTATTTATATTCTCTTCAAGCCAACTTTAATTTTATTATGACACATAGGTTTGAGGGAGTCTGGGATCCTGTCATAGTTCCAGGAGCACCAAAGCAGATCAGTTACTACTTTTTGAACGCTGTAAGAGGATTGCCGCTTTCTTATTGATCGAGTCCAGTGTTTTAAATTACATTCTTAGAATCAATCTCTCAGCCATTCTGTTCATGCAGTTTGAGAAGTGGTTAGCTTTCGATACTAATCCACTCTACGCGCTTATGCACGAGTCTATCTACTGTCAGGTAGGCTGTTAATTTATCCTCAGAATCAAATTCTAAGATTATTAAAAAAAATCTTGAAAATCACTCTCACTCCCTCTCTCAGGGTGCTTCATCAAAGTGGTCTGCTCACAGAATAAGGAGTGAATATGAGGAGAAATTTGATGCAATCAAGGCTGCTAGAGGTTCCCCTGTACTTTTCACAGGAGAGGTACAGACGACATCAACATGCTTTTATAATTTCCGAACAAACTCAAATTTTCCTCCAGTTATCTGAGTCTGTTGAGCAGGAAAATAACTTTTTGATAAGAGCTAGATGTTGTGGGATATTTTCATTACTGATTGGTAAAAGCTACATCTTTCAAAAAGAGTTGTAAAGAGAGTTATGTATGTATCATTATTCTTTATGAAATCATTCATTCAAAACATTACTAGGAAACCATAAACTGAGCTTATTCACATATGATGGATACATACACAATTCTGGACATGCCAATAAAAAGGGGATCTTTAATCTTTTGCATCTAATGCATGTACCTCACGTCTAACATCATCTTATCTCATAGTGAGACCACTTTATAGTCTTTGAACTGCTGCTATTTTTCTGGTCTTATACTGCTGGTGAACCAGGTCCTCGATGTTCTATTTCATTGTCATCTCATTTACAGACTAGAAACAGTTGCTTATAGTGTTATTTAAAAATTGTGTCTTGTGAAATTTGCTTGCCGTGACCATGCAATCTTTTTGCAACTGTAGAGGCTATAACTGGTTTTTGACAGTTGATGTTAACCCTACTTGCTATGACCAAATTAGGCCTGTTCATCAGGGCAGGATTTTTTTCTCGGCCCGCTCCGAAACCCGGTTATCCGGGTTCCGGCCCGGTACCCACATAGAAAAACCCGGGTACAACCCGGTACCTGGTTTGTTTGTTTGTTTATTGTTTTTTTTTTTTAATTTTTTTTGTTCCTTTCATGCATAGAAACTCAAAAGAAAAATGCATATTATGTCCAATGTATCATTCATTTTATGGTTTTTTTTTTTACTCTCTTCTCCACGTGGCTTTTTATTAGTGGTTGAGGAACATGTAGGTTTTGATTTAAAAAATTCAATAAATAGAGTTTGAATGCCACATCAACAATTTTTTCATGAAAAAATATTCATAACATGTAGGCTTTGATTTAAAAAAAAAAAAAAAAAAAGAAGAAGGTGCAAGGTGCAACCTGGGTTCCGGGTTTTTAAAAACTGGTTTCAATCCGGATTCCGGCCCGGTTTTGACCTGCCTTGACCTGGCCCGGTATGAAACCCGGGTTCCCAGTCCTAGACCAAATATAGTGGGAGTCTTCCTTTCTCCCCTTACCTTTTCCATTCGCAGAAAACTTAGAATATAATTCTTTTGGGAGGTCATTAAATAAGGTGTATGCGTGGATGAACTGATCACATGATGCATAAGCCATCTAAATATTATGAAACCCAAGGGTGGTCGGATGTTGAATTTTATGGTTTTTTTTTTTTGTTTGGGAGGGGGGCGATTCTACCTTGAGAGCATCTGCAAATATTCTTTACTCTGATTGATAGGGAACTGTTGTGCATGTGAGACATTGAACATTTTAGAAACAATGTTACACGCAATACACGAGTCACAGGTTTTCAGTTTCTTTGCCATAAATAGGTTTGTCTTGTTCAGGTATTCAATGATTCTTTTCTATAATGTGCCTAACAGTAGGAATCGAGTTGCCAAAGTTTTTCTATTAAAATTCTGAAGTGCATTGGATTTGGCTTTTTCCATGGCGTTGCTTATGGTGTTTACCTATTACCCGAATACATACATTTCGAATTTGTAGATGATCTTCCCATGGATGTTTGATGAGATTCATGCTCTGAGGAAATTCAAAGACGTTGCTCATATCTTGGCTGAGAAGAAGGATTGGGGTCCACTCTATGACACTACTACGCTGAGCAATAATAAGGTGTATTTTTCTTGAATTGCAGTTGATCATCTTCTTGAATTATTATTGACCATTGAATTTTCCAATGGAGATTTGAACCTACCAACAGTCCAAGATGTAAAACAGCATTTTTTATCTGTTGATTTTTTTGAATGCTGATAGGTACCTGTTGCGGCTGCTGTTTATTATGATGATATGTTTGTCAACTTCAAGCTGGTCATGGAAACAGCTCCTCAGATAGCAGGGATTAGGCTGTGGATTACCAACGAGTTCATGCATTCTGGTCTACGCGATGGAGGGGGCCAGGTTTTCGAGCACTTGATGGGATTGTTAAATGGAAAGAAGCCTTTGTTCTGATCTCCTCTTCCATTCCTCTGTGGTTTCTTCTTTTTGAGTTTACTGTGTTCCCCGTTTCACTTAATAAGTTAGAACTTAGAATAGAACATTCCAATTGTTGGACCAAAATAAAAGTAATGATACATACAATCGTAGATTGTGCAAGTGTCATGTAATTGTTTTGAAAAAGAGTGGAGTCTATCGTTAAAAAAATAATTTATTTTCATGCGATTATTGTATTTATTTATTTTTTTTAAAATAATTATATGATATTTATACAGTCACGACTGTAATTATTATTTTTCTTAAAATAATTCACTTATTCGTGAGGCATTTTCTCAAGTTCAATTGGTTTTGACTGAAACGCATCATTGATGTGGAAGTCTGGAAGCCTCTCACATCAATTAACATAAAATAATATTCTTTAAATCATTTAAATATATATTTTTTTATTTTCTCTTTACTCACTCTAACCGATCAGAATGAACGAGTCAATGGACATCCATCGATGTGATCGAGATCAAGGTCGATTAGGATGAACTTACCCTCAATGCTATGTGGTTGGTCCTTAGCAACTCCTTCCAGCTTTAAATCACGGGCAGGCACAATCCTTCACTGAACCAAGGGTTTACATCCGTATCTCGGGCTTGTTTGGAACATTCTAAAATTCTCATCTCAGCCTATTTTATTTACAAATATTACTTAAATATAAATATTTTAAAAAAAATTATTATAACCTTTTCAAGTTAATTATTATAATTTTTTTAAATTTAAAAAAAAAATCAATTTTTTTAAATCTTCAAACAAAAATTATATTAAAAAATTATATTCTAACAATATTTTAACTTCATAATATTTTTTATTCAATTTTTTCTCTCATTTTCTAAAATTCCATAAAATATTAGTGAAATAGTTAGTGAATAGTAGTGAGATAGTTTGAGTTAATGTTTTATGAGATTATGAGAAATGAGAGAAAAAATTGAATAAAAAATATGATAAAGTTAAAATATTATTATAATATTATTTTTGTTTGGAATTTGAAAAAGTTGAATTGATTTTTTTTTTTTTTTTAAGTTAAGGAAAATTGTAATGATTAGTTTGAAAATATTGTAATGATTAATTTGAGAGTGTTTATGCTTGAGTGATGTTTGGAAAAAAAGAGATTGGATAAGATGAGATAGGATGAAATGAGATGCAAATTACTTTCAAATATCTCCGGTTAAAAACTCACATGGGCAAAGCCTGTTATGTTACGATTATCGAGAACTAGAATTCATATTTAAAAAGTTCTATTGTCACAAAGAGATTTCATAAAAATAAATATACTAATATGAATTCATATAATAATATAACGCATTAAACCAAGTTACATATATTTATAAATTTATTTTTACGAGATTTCTTTGTGGCTAAAATGACATATTGTTAGGTATCCTCTAGGTATTATTTATCATTCCCGACGTATCCTTATATTTTTCTCTTAAAGTGTATGCTTTTTTAATATAAAATATTTAAAAACTAAATAAATAAAAAAATCAGAGACATATGACACAGATGAAGAGTAACATCACTAAATAGGCCTAAAATTCCCAACTTACAAATACAATCAACGTCACAAACAAGAATTACAAAGAGAAAAAATAACCTTTCAAAATTGACTAGTTTGATGTGATGCATAAGATCTTAATTTTTCAATTATATGAATTTATAATTATTTTGTATATCTAACAGTTATCTTTTAATATAAATTAGTTTAGAATCGCAGATGCAATGCACGTGCTTAATTCCTAACAAAATGAAAATATTACTGCAAATTATAGCGAATAACATAATTACTAAACTACAAGAAAAACACAACATCTTGGACTAACCTGGCTCGTAGTGAAATGTTATCAAGTGAGCCCAGCCCATTAGTTCAAAAACAAGGAAAGAAAACCTTACTCTCACCCCTCGCCAGTCGCCATTGCCGGTCGCCTCCTTAGCTGCTGCTGCTGCTGCTGCTTGTTACCCTTTTGCTCATTTAAGGGCATTCAAACAGCTTCAAGTATAGCAGAATAAATCAAATCAAAATCTTCTGCTTCTTCATTATACAGATCGAGAATGCAGAGATCTTTAACGTCGTTGGCTCGGCCGCTTGTGATAGCCCGAGGATTCTGCACGAGCCCCGAGAAAATCGTAGCTTCCGTGTTGTTCGAGCGCTTGCCTGTTGTAATCCCGAAAATCGACCCTGTCGTTTACGCGTTTCAGGAGTTCTCGTAAGTCTCTTCTTTTGTCATTTTCATCTTACGCTCCTAATTTATCGGCATATAGAGTCTGATGTTGGGGTTATTCGAATCGAGCTTTTCATATATCGAGGACTTGATAAAGTTTTAATTGGAATTTTCTTTCGTTTTCTGAGCTAATAAACAGAGGTTTTATGTCAGTAAAACCCGAGACTTTCATTTTGATCAACTTGGTGAGATAAATGTGCCATAACAAGTGTAAGTAGCTCATGTTAGGTTTTGCTTCTTTTCTTCTTGGGTTTAGGTTTCGGTCGCGACAACAATATCGACGCAGATATCCGGATGAACTTTTAGATAAGTCTAATTCTAGGTAAATATTTATTTATTTGTATTTTTATTATTATTAGTATTAATGGTGTTTTGATTTGGATTTCCTGCACTTGACCACATATCTCAATTGATTTGTTGTTTGCTGGGTCTTACCTTTAAATCCTGACATTTGCAGTTTTTGTAATTCCATTCCTGAGTGTCTTGTCTCTATAGCTCATTATATCAATTCTCAAATGAATTTGGTCACTGAGCAGTTGTATTACCTGATTAGTATTTATATAAAAGCATATGGTGTAGTACTGGAGGAAACCTGACTTCTTATGTTAAATGTGTGCTTATCCATATGCAAATTATTGATATCTGAACTGCAGCATTTGCTTTTCTGGGTTATAGCAAATGCTTTCTTTCAGAACTATCACTTAGTTTTCCCGGAAACCTGACTTCTTATGTTAAATGGGTGCTTATCCATATGCAAATTATTGATATCTGAACTGCAGCATTTGCTTTTCTGGGTTATAGCAAATGCTTTCTTTCAGAACTATCACTTAGTTTTCCCTCCTATCTAACCACCCCACCCCACCCCCCCCAAAAGAATTCCGTATGTTGAAGGATACTGATGGTCAGGCTGATTGGTGAATGGTGTAGCTTTAAGAAATTAATAAATATTGTAACACCCAAATGGAATGCCCAAACCACATGACCTATACTCCAAAATGACTAGTCAATGATACAATTGGAGCACCATTAGAATATTATAAAGAGCAAGAACTTCTCATTTTCAAGTAATGTGAGATCTCATACATCACATACCATTACACATCATATGGGCTATCACAATCTCCCCTCATAAATTCTCGACATCCTCATCGGGCCCGTATTTCGTAAGTGGCACGGCTTAAGTCCCACATTTCTGATTGGGATAGGCTCTGATACCATTTGTAATGTTTCAATGGAAGGCCCAAATCTCATGGCTTATACTCCAAAATGACTAGTCAATGATACAATTGGAGCCTCATTAGAACATTATAAAGAGCAAGAACTTCTCATTTCCAAGTAATGTGGGATCTCATACACCACCTATCCTTATAAATCATATGGGGTATCACAAATATGTACATCAAACTTTTGTTTTTTGCTTGATTGGAATTACGTGACTTGGTTTACTGTATTAGGCTTCAAGACTCTAGGACGGTAAGCCTATATCTGTTGCAACACATTGGTATAGTTCATT
This sequence comes from Juglans regia, assembly GCF_001411555.2. Lineage (NCBI taxonomy): Eukaryota > Viridiplantae > Streptophyta > Magnoliopsida > Fagales > Juglandaceae > Juglans > Juglans regia. Next base: position 8,726,840 of record NC_049907.1, read on the forward strand.
CTAAAAGCTCATATTTTACAACAGGGGATATATTAGTATCTTGTGTTACATTAAAGGTATGAATTTATGTTTTTTACTTGCTTTGTTACCATTTGCATGCATGTGAATGTGACATAGGTATCGAAATCTATTTAATCTGTTGCTTCTTGGTAAGTACTCATCTGAGATTTTGCTATAAATCATAAATGATAAATGCAAGACTCTATCTCCCACTTCATCCCTCCCCTCTTTTTCTCATATAGAGACACAAAGAGACTGAGGCAGATAGTTTTTTTTTTTAAATAACGTTACGTGACACTGAATTCCATGAACAGGGGAAAAGGTGACTACCAAATGGAGTATGTACCAGCTCCACGGATCACAGAAGCTGACAAAAAGAATGACAAGAAGTACGAAGCAGATCTTTATTAAACTATTTTATTCCATTTTTTTCTGATTAGTAGAAAAAGAAAATATAATTGAATCTTGCCTGCCAATATTAATTAGTACTCATAAGTGATGGTTGAAAATATTCTGTTGTAGTTTTAACCTGCTTCTCTCTCTCTCTCTCTAATACTGAATGAATTTGTTTATATGCAATTTCAATTATTGGCCTCTTATAGAGATTATTGGGATATTTGAGCAGTATATAACCATATGGAGTTGTCAAGAAGTTTTATTGATCTGTACCTGGGCTTTGCCTACTTTTATGAATAAAATTTCTTGATTACCGATAAAAAAAAAAAAAAAGTGTATTGATCTAGTGAGGATGAGTTACATAGATACTGAAATTTAAACCTAGACCTCTAGCTTCTCTAATTTTGTTAAATAATCTGGTTATAGAGTTGACATAATTTTGATTAGACAAATTTTCCAACTGCCAGCCTTTTGTCCCAGTGCTACATTGTTTCTTCAACACTGGAGCGTACTTTTCTATGAGATAGTCGGTGTTCATGTGACAAGTTCTGTGGTATTATAAGTGGAGTTTATTTTTGCTTTAGCTTTTAACTTAGGAGATGTTTGGATTCGAAGATGACTTGAGATGACTTGAGATGAGCTGAGATGAGTTGAGATGGATTGTAAATAGTAATGAGATGAGTTGTGAATAGTAGTGAGATTTGTGAGTTAAAGTTGCTGAATAGTAATGAATAGTAGTGAGATGAGTTGAGATGAGCTGAGATGACTTACGAATCCAAACAAGTTCTTAGACTGATTCATGCCTGCATGCAATTGATGAAAATATGCACACACACACACACACACACACATATATATTGTAGGTTTACTCTTGATTAAACCTTGGTCATTTGGGCTTTTGAAGGCATAATAGAAGCACTGGCATTATTATGTGGAAGATTGGAGTGCAATTTTGCTATTTATGAACCTCCATTTGCTTTCTTTTTTTTCCTCTTTAGGTCATTACAGAGAGCACTTGACAGAAGACTCTACCTTCTGCTCTATGGCAAAGCATATGGAGCTCCTGGCGGTGAGCCTGTCTGGCATTTTCCAGAAAAAGTATATGGATCTGAGAAGACATTGCGCAATGTGAGTTGCTATTTGTTTATCAGCTTCTTCTTATTCTTCCCATATATATAAATTCTTTAATTTTTGCAGTGTGCGGAGTCTGCATTAGAATCTGTGATTGGAGACCTTTCCCACACATATTTTGTAGGAAATGCTCCAATGGGTTATATCATACAGCCAACAGATACCAAGTCAAACATTCCATCTTTTAAGGTACATTATCTTGATATAACTTTAACTTTGCTCTGTTGTTTGCCAATGTGTATGTGGCATTATGCTTGCAATTCTTATAGATTATCGAGTATTGGTAATGGCTGCATCTATTTATATGTCTTAAAGGCTAAAGCTCTTGCTTGTCTTTTCCTTTTTTCAGCGATTCTTCTTCAAGTCCCAAGTGATTGCAACCAACAAGTTTGATATTGGGAAGTGTGAGGATTTTGTTTGGGTGACCAAGGATGAACTTTTGGAGTATTTTCCTGAGCAAGCTGAATTTCTCAACAAGATGATCATTAGCTGATGCAACAATCCTATCCAGTTTCCAATCCACACAATAGATTGTGTTAAGAAAATGTCGATGATTAATACGTATCTATTAGGCTGCGGGATGCAGTTGAGATTTTGCCAGAGCGTTAGATAGGAGGTTTGGCACTGCATGAACCATTTTGTTTCAAGGTGCTGTTTTTGTACGTACGTTAATCTCCTTTAAAAAAAAAAAAAAATTACTCAGTGTTTTGGTCTTATATAAAATTTATGGTTTCATCATATCATTTTATCTATTATCCTCGTTCTGCTAGCTAATGTTGTGTATCAAATGGTGAAGTTCTGGGTTTTCATCGACCCATATTATCTGGATTTTCATCATTTGATTTTGCAGAAGGCCCTAGCCGAAGGGGTCAACTTTGATGGGTGGGCTACAAGTCCTCATAGGTGACCTAATCAGGACTGACTTTCCCATTGATCAATACACCAAATGAACCACAATATGGGGTAATTGGACTAGTCCAAGTGTGGAGAGATTGAAAACCATATTCAAAGAATAAGTATGGTGCTGGTGTAAAGTGATATTGCGCGAGGAGAAACATAGTAATGCGATATATGTTTAGGGTGTGCTAGTTTTGTGCATGCAGGTTTTTTGAAAAAAAGTGTGATATACCAAAAAATTAAAAAAAAAAGAAATTTCTCATATGGGTTCCAATTTCTTAAAGAATCTGTACGGAATTTACACATTCCAAAATCTATATAATTCATTCATTTCAATGGGAACTAGTTACCTAAGAAAGAGGGGGGGGGAAAGCCCTAAGGTGCTACATAGATGGACGTCTAATTAAGCCAGTCCACTCTCAATCAGTAGAAAAATAGTACCAACATTTTGTGTTGTTTTGAACATGTGTCCTATAGTTCAACAATGTATCGTTTCTATCAATTCACTTGTATATACATCATAATTAATCAAGCTCGTGTTATTCTTTTTTTTTGGGGGGGTGGGGGGAGGGAGAGAGAGAGAGAGGACCATGCAAATGCATGCATTGATGATAACGATAGTCATGATATTGGGCCACGTCTCCTCACACTTATAGGGGCAGGTGAACTGAAGTAGTTGAAATGTTGTTGGGTTTACCTCAGTTGCAAGATATATAGGTAATTATAAAGAGAAATACCCTACTTTCAGCCTCAAAACCTCTCTCTCTCTCTCTCTCTCTCTCTCTCTCTCTGGGTCAGTCCAACCCCTTCTCACCTTCCACCAGCTTTTCTGTCTATAAACTTCATTCCTCCAACCTTTTCATTTCCTCCCATAAGCATTATTAATTCTCTCTGGGGACCCATCCATCTATGGAAGACCAAGAACTCCCAATAACCCCACCACCACCACCACTGTTGCCAACTCAAAATCCACCTTTCTTCTTCTTACCCTCAATCCCATCCTCTTCATTGCACCCTCCTTTGGACTCTCCTCAAGCCCTCATGAATCCAGAGATTGACTGGGTCAGCCTTCTGATCTCTTCAGGCCAAGTCAGGCTTACTGACAAGAAGCCAATGATAGAAAGTGCTAATAATTCTACAATGGCTGGAAATATTGGTACTACTGTTAATGAAGATCGAGAAAAGGGTTATAAGGATCATAAGAGAAAAGCTGGCAGCATGAAAAAAGCAACGCGGCCTAGGTTCGCGTTTCAGACTCGGAGTAAGGACGATATTCTCGATGATGGGTACCGGTGGAGAAAATATGGGCAGAAAGCTGTGAAGAACAGCATCTATCCCAGGTGTGTGTGTGCGCTATATATTAATCCAAGTTTCTCGTACAGCTTATTACGTTGCATGCATGGCTAATTAATTTGTTTATAAAATATATATATATATATATATATATATATATAGAAACTCTAAGCAATTAATTTGTTTCATGTTTCTTTGTTATTATACCTTAATTACACACACACACACACACACACACACACACATATATATATATATATATATATATATATATATATCTGGTGTTCTCTTAATTTTCTGCATTCTCTCGCGCGTCTTCCTCGATCGCTACTTTTCGATTTTCAACATGCATAGTAAGTACGTACCGGAATCAAGTTAACCGGGTTGATCTCATCATGTTCTTCGTCTATGCCCGTTGCCCTCCGTTGGAGATGGGTATATTTGCTTTTGGTTTGCTTTGTTTTAGATGTGAATAAAATCTAATATTAATGCATGTGGTTCCCAAATATACTTCCGTACGTACAACTGATTAATCACAAGATTAAAATTTTAGATTGCTCTTCCGGAGAAAAGATCTGCATGGATCTCCTGATCATGATCTTGAGTACTCTCCTATCTAGCTATCATAATGCATGGACAAGTAATTAATAAAACAAAGCAAACCAAAAGCACATACCCATCTCCAATGGAGGGAAACGGCCGGCATAGACGAAGAAATTAAAACAAGTAAATAATTCCTAAAACTAAAACATGTAAATAATGAAATTAAACATAAAAATGAAAAATGAAATCAATTAAGATCGAAGAAATTAAATAGACACTTAATTCCAAGAAAATCCTTAGTAAATAAAATTAAAAAAATCATGAAATTTATAGATTGAACGAGTCATGTATAATAAAATTCAGTCAAATATATTTTTATTAATCCAACAGCTCCTAATTCGGCTCGTTCCATATAAATATATATATATATATATAATTCTTAATTTTAAGTAAAATGCATATATGATTAATTGACATCATGATTATGATCGAACAATCCATCAATAAAATGACAGAATATTAATGTACGTACTACGCGGTCTGACTGTTTTGCAGTTCCAACGGCTCTTAATTTTATTTTCCATATATTTTAATCAAACGACTATTTAATTAATTTTCACAATCGTTTATCATATATATACGTCTAAAAGGGAGATGATGCATGGAATGGAAATAGATATGAAAAATTAACTTACCCATGAATTAATAGATCTTTGGTACTCTCCATTTTGTTTTCTGCTATTATTCCTCCTTTTCTTACTCTTTGATTTTCAATAAATTATAGAGCCAGTACTACTTCTGATGATAATTAAATTAAACCCTACAATAATGATGTTTAGCTGATCTCTTAATTACGTGATATTAATATACATATGAGAAAGATTTTATTTACTAATTAACGTGGTTTAATGTGACGCATGAGATTATAAAGTATATTTTAATGCTGCAAAATAAATATGACTATCATATTATCATTAATGTAATCAAGTTACGTCGATTTATGAATTTATTTTTGTGAGATTCCTTTGTGAATCTATATATATATATATATATATGTTATCTCAGTAAAACACAATTAAAATGATATATATATATATATATATATATATATATATATATATAGCCTGAGAGCTACAACAGTACCCCTAGATCTTAAGAGAGGATGCAAAGTATCAAATTTAAATATATTTTTAAGGAAGCAATTTGCCAATTTTGATAATTTAGAGTGCATAATCTCTTACTACAAAGTTTATTTATACCTTACTTAAATGATATGGATATGACATGATCATAACTAAATTAATAACGAAGCTAGCCATCATGAAATCAACATATAAAAATCTCTAATCATTTGGATTTGACATAATCTTTGACTACCCATACATGATTGCTTGAAATGCTGCATGACATTGTACTTGTTGATTTGAGTAAAATATATAGAGAAATATTATATTCACAGAGAGATTTCATAAAAATAAGTTTATAAATTGATATAATTAGATGTAAAGTGTTAGATATATCTACTTTATAGTTTAAAAAAATTAAAAGAAAATAAAAAAAAAACTTGCAATCTGATGCCTCATAGCAAGCATTTAACATTAGTTTATTAACTTTACTTCGAGTTTCTTTTTTCTGGTAAACCAAACATTTCTCAAATATGTATATTGACTAATTTGAAGTATGTAGGAGCTACTATCGGTGCACGCATCACACATGCAGTGTGAAGAAACAAGTGCAAAGGTTATCAAAGGACACGAGCATTGTGGTGACAACATATGAGGGCATTCACAATCATCCTTGTGAGAAGCTGATGGAAACCTTAACTCCTCTTCTGAAACAAATGCACTTCCTCTCTGCCTTCTAATTTATAAGCTCACTACGTACTACTTTGCTAGCTAGCAGCTCTGCTGCATGCAACAACGTAATATGATATTTACAGTTATAGAATGTGTAAGTGTCATGCACTCCTTTTAAAAAAAATGAATCAATATGGGACCGATATAAAAAGAAAAATAATTTTTTAATAATGGACCCGACTTTTTTTCAAAAGGAGTGCGACAATCCATGATTGTATCTAGCAATATTACTCATATATTAATTTGTCAACCTTGTCTTTGAACAATACGATAAAGCTAATGTTAATGCCAAAATACTGTTTCAACAAGAGAGTTTATTGATTTGACTGTGTTGTTCGGATGATCTAAAGGTGGAGACTTTTACTGAAGCTGCGCGTGCAGTATTTGTTTAACTACCAAAGTTTCTTCCGGCCGGTTGTGGTAGCCGGCCGGTATTGTATTCAAGAAATGTTACTTTCAGGTTTAATTTCTGACCGGGATCGATTTATACTTTTTTAAAAACGAAACTTGAGTTTAAAATGTTTTGATTAGCATGCGGTAGGGATTAATTAGGGTCTTTATCTGTCAGGACTCTATTAGGGCTTGTTTGGATATAGAAAGTATTTCACATTATCTCATCTCATCTCATTATTATAACTTTTCCAAATTCTCACACATGATATAATAAACAATTCAATTTTTTCAAATCTCAAAACAATAATAATATTAAAAAATAATATTCTAACAATATTTTTATTCAACTCATCTAAAACTATTTTATCTCATCTCAATATCCAAACGAGCTCTTAATCTTTTGACAAAAATAGATTTCTTCCTTATAAATTATTGTGCTAAAAAAATTAAACAAAATGGTGGTTGGAAGGGATGCATGGAAATTCAAGTTCAAGGATTAATGGATTTGCATGATCATGCATGTGGAGCTACGTACCTATTGGTCTACAATAGTATGGTTCAATCCTAATCTAATTCGTTTAATTCCTTAATACCAAGTTAAAAAGAGTTGCGTCATGTCATCCACGTAATTAATTTAATAAATCGATTATATATGTAGGATTGACTTGAACGTAACTTGTTTAATATACGAATTAAATTGATCTAAATAATATTTTTTTTGATTTTATACACGCAATTTTATATTCGACCAAACCCCACTTTTTCTATCTTGAGAATTCACTTAATTAAAAAAAAAAAAAGCTCAATGTTACGTACAGTCTCCAAATGAGGACTGCATTGCAAGCCTAGTTAATTTTATCTTTAAATTTTTTCAAAATTACAATAATATCCTTATTAAAATGGTACTTTTTTTCAATTAATAAAGGGTTTGCACATGCAATCCCCATTTGGGGACTGGAAATATAATTTCTCAAAAAAAAAAAAAATCTTTATCCCATTATTTTTTTAACTCCATTAATTCAAATATTCATTCTCATCCATGATTTGTATTGTTTCCAGCTAGCTAATTAATCATGTCATCCATTACTTCTCTTTATTTTTCTTTTTCTAACGACCGCATTTCTCACGTGGTCATTCTCCTACCTAGGTGTGTAAATCGGTCTGATCTAGTCTGGTGATCCATAATTTTCTCTGGACCGGTAGCTATATGTCTGGTCCGATCCAAAATTTGCAAACTCCGAGACCGGATCAAATTTCATCGGTCCACATATTTTGAGATCGAGACCAACTGGTCTAGAATTCGGTTCGGTCCAATCAGTTTTGCCGGTACAGACAGAATTACTTACTACCCTACTCCTAACCATCACATTTTCTCAAATGTTATATTTTTAAGTAGTTGTGTTTTTGCAAACTTCGTTTTTTAATGTTTATATATATATATATATATAAAACTTATTTCATTATAAAATAGAAGACTATTTCCCCTTCAAATTTCATTCACTGATATCCAAGGCCATCCTTTTTCATCCATATATATTCTTCAGTTTTTCTAGCTCTTTGGTTTGTAATTCTTCTTCTTCTTCTTTTTTCTCCGGCAAAATACTTCTTAATCACAGTTACAAAAGTTTCTGTGGAGGAAGAACAATCGAATAGTGATACAAGAGTACTACTAAAGGCTTTTTGTGTCTATTTTGATGAATCACTTGTGTCTGGTCATTCTTTAAAACTTTTGAGAATGTTTGATCAAACGATCGAGTTGTTTTGATCTTATATTCAATCGTAGAAGCTCACATATCATATTTTGTCTAAAGAAGAGATAATGTTAGGAAGTTCGATTATCTTATTTCTTTTAAAGGATATTGATCTGCTAATCAACGAACAACAAAACAAGAGAGTTTTTATTGTATTCCGCAAACAGTTTTTTATCAAAACTCGATAGCACTAAAAGGAGACAAAATTTGTTCTAAAGAAATCGCCGTTACTATCGGGCCTTGAAGCTTGTATTGATAATTAAATTACTGTTTGCCTTCGTGTTTTCCCCATTTTCTGTATACATATATCCAACATCTTTTATATATACAGAATTTGCTCGAGGATATATATACTCCTCCAATCAATTGCTCAATGACCGAAAAGAACTCCATGTCCACGAAGAAATAAGAGGAACATTTTGATGTATCCTACGGATCCATAATAAAGAATTTAGACTTCATTTGGTTACACAGATGAGATTAGATGAGATGAAAAATTTGTAAATAATAGTAAGATAATTTGTGAATAGTAATAAAAGAGTTTGAGTTACAATGTTTTCTAGGATTTTGGAAAATGATAAAAAAAAAGTTGAATAAAAATATTATAAAGTTAAAATATAACACTTTTTAATATAATTTTTGTTTTGGAATATGAAAAAGTTGAATTTCTTTTTGTATTTTGTTTGGAAATTTGAGAAAGTTGTAATGATTAGATAATAGTGAGATAAAAAAGTTGAAAAGTTAGAAAATTTGAAATTGAAAAGTGTTTTGTGTTTAAATAGTGTTTAGATATTAAGATGAAATGTGATACGATGAGTTGAGACTTGAGATCATTTGTGAAACCAAACAAGGTCTTAGAACTCCCAATGAATGCTTACTGCTTCAAACATAATTTGCAATAATCTTGTGATATGCACGATTTTTCCAACTTGAAACACCCAAATCATTATAAAGGCGTGCATAACTGTGTCATAAACTCATAATCATTGAAGATGAGTTCATGTGGGATGCCATCATTGTATTAGAGAGAGAGAGAGAGAGAGAGAGAGAGAGAGAGAGAACTTGTTTTTGCTTCCAAATTAGCCAATCTTAAAAACTTTGGATGAAGAAATTTTATGGTAGCATTACTTACTTATTCTAATCTTGATTGAGTTCTTGTTTTTGCTAGTTTCTATTTAGATTTATTAGATGGTCTTGTTCCTTACAAATAGATCATGTGCAAAATGAAATAAATGGTATAAGTTTCAGGTATGATATCCATTCAAATGAAGTTGGACATAGTATGCAACATAACAGGTGAATATATAACAAGCTATTTAATAAAAAAGAGCACAAAGTTCTGTTCACAAAGTTCAGACAATGTGCCTATCATGAGTCAAAATGAAAGAAAATACACAACTAAAAAGAAGGAAATAATTAATTATTTGCTCCCTTTTCGCCTTTCAAGTATTTCCACTTGACGTTGCTGAAAATACTGTTGTTGCATTGGAGACATGGCACTTGTGTCTATTGCCATAATTCTTACTTCCTCCATGTCTAGTTCTAATTGAAGTATTGCCTTCTCCGAACGTACTAGTTCTTTCTGAGCTTGTTCCAATCGAAACATTTCTTGACTCATGCACATCGTCTTCTCGTCCTCCATTGATTGTTTTAAGTGAGCCTTTTCTTGCTCAAGACATGTCAACCCTTTGATCTCTTGATCACGTGCTTCGTCCAAATTTTCAGTTAATTTCTTCAACTTATCTTTCCTGATCATGGAGTTCAATAATACTGCATTATCTGACTTTGTACTCTCTTTTCTCTTTCGTTTTTCCTTCTCATCTTTCATGGTTATTGGTCTTTCCGAGTCTAGAAAGCTATTATTGGAGACGTCATCTTTCCCTAGATTTGTCGAATCTGGAGTTGATGGAGAAGATGCCACACATGGTAGTCTTCTATTTCTTTTTTTCAAGAGGTTACGCTGCAACCATTTTCCTTGATGTCTCAATGATGTCCAACAATGTTCAAATGAAAAAGAGGTTTCATGAAGTTGTTGATACTTGGCCTTTGCCTGAAGAATCTGAAAAATGAGAAGAAACTAAAAAGTAATTAGTATCTTCAAACTATCGATTGTATTGACAACAATTTCAAATTTTCAAATTATACCTTGTCATGTTCGCTCATATCGCTTTGATGCATTGATTCGATTTGAGCCAAACAATCACAAAAATTATCGATGCCAAGTTTAATTATTGTCCAGCGATTCATTAGGGAGCTCGGACTACGTTCAGAAATCGCCTGGCCCTTGTGCTTGAGAAAGAAATCCCAAATTCTCTCCCAATATGACTTGTGTTTTTCCTCAGTTCCAGCATGCACACTAGTACTTAGCCACGCTGACACAAGGAGATTGTCTTCCTCCACACTGAACTTGACACCCCGATGTCTCTTATTAGTGACCATTTCAACTTGGGGTAGAGACTCTTTGACGATTTGTGGAGTATGTTGAGACTCCAAACATTTATCGTCAAGGTTAGAACCCTGTAAGAGTGTTGTGAATGGCATGTCTCCTTGTCCTTGCGAATCCATTCCTTAAAACACAATTTAAATTCCATCAAAAGGTATCATTTGCCAACAATAAACGTAAGGTAGCACCAAGTCATTCACAAACAAACAAATATATTGGGTTTTATTTGAATTAATGCCTCCCAGCTCACATGGTCTGGAAAATTTTATCAACTACAATTGAATAACACTTCTGGCAATTCGTATTCGTGTTATGAAGTTATCAATATTTGACTATATAGATCAACCCGAACCTGACCCAACCCGTTAAGTTAAACGTGTCAAAGTCTCAAACCCTAACAAGACTCATTTAGATAACAGGTCGTGTCACCCGTTTTGACCCATTTAATAATTAATTATAAATAGGTCAACACGACACGACTCATTTAAAGTGCTCGTTTAATGTAAATAGGTTAAACCAACATGCATAATCCATTTGACTTGATTAACATAATTTTACATAAACATTAAAATCTATATTTATTAGTAGTCACAATATCTTAAAAAAATAAGACAACCTACAAAAAACAAAGTATGAATATTTTTAAAATTTTAACATATACTAAAACCAAGATTACAAACTCTACAATAACAAATATGAGCATAAGTCAAAAATTACAATCCTAACAATAAAACATAAGCATACTGAAAAATACAAATATTACAACTTAACAATAATAAAATTGTAATTTTGAAATAAAATCTAAATGGGTCAAAACAAGTTGATTCTGGGTTAAGCGGGCTTGTTATTGACCCGTTTATAAATCATGTCTTAACAGATTAATCTATTTTGACCCAAACTTGTTAACCTTAAACCCAAACTTGCTAATTTATCACATATTGACACCCCTAGCCAACATATCCCATTCACAAAAACACTTTTCTCAAACCCATACTTCCATAGAGACAGTAAAGACAACACCGCGCAGAGAAGATGAGGAAGCAAATGACAACAAATACCGAACAAAAGTGTCAAAAAGTAAAACTTCAGAATTAAAGCACACTGAATTTCAGCAATGCCAAAAATTAAGTCTCCACAAAAGTACGTGCCAAAAGTTTAATTTCCCTGCAGCAAAATGCTGGGCCTGCATAATAAACTGAGGGCGAGGTTATGCAAAACTCATACCAACAAATTTGGAAGGCCTGAATTCCGACCCAATTTAGTACAAAAAGTTCTCTTTGCAATCAGTGGAGACGAATAATTCGGCATAAAAGAAAATAGGAATCAACAAAAGAAATCAGAAATACTGAACCAAATAATGATTAGAGAACATGTAGACAACAATAAAAAAAACGCTGAAGTAGAAATCTTTTGAATGAAATTATAAAACTAAGGTAGAGTTCTACAAGATGAATGGTCAAAGCTCAAAGATTGGGTTCCACAGCCAATGGCAGTAGTGGGAAAGCTAAGGGCATGTTTGGTTTCCAAAAAGTTTCAGACTTTTTTTATTAAAAAAAAATTTCCACTTGCAAACATATTTTGAACACCATCAGATTTTTCTATTATCTAAAAAAAAGGTTTTAATCCAATCACTTTCGTAAGTTCTTGTTAAAAAATAACGCCACAAAAACCAAAACAACTTTTACAAAACCTAAAATACACCTCACAAAAATAGTATTCAAACATCCCAATTCTACCAACCCACTTTCACGAACTCCAAAACAAAAATCTTGTTAAAAGATTTTATCCAAATAATTTCTCATTTAATCTACCCACTTTCACAAAAACCCAATACAAAACATCTCATAAATATTTTGAAGAATCCTCCCAAAGTACAGAATTTTCACCTACCAAACATGCCCTAAAGCCCTAGGAAACATATCAAAATGTTTTTCCCTATTTTGTTTTTTGGGTTATGCTACTCATCATCCCACACCACACACCATATATATATATAAATATATATATATTTTAAAAAATTAATTTTATTTTATTTTATTTTTGCTAAACTAATTGAGTTGTTCTACTTATCATCCATACACCATATACTTGTTATGGGAAAAATTAAAAAAAAAAAAAATTAAAAGAGGTGCAGTGTGGGGTGTGTGGGGATGCTAAGTAGAATTATTCTTTTTTTATTGGCACTGTGTTCGGGAACAGTATCCCGACTAATCCTGGGGGTGCACAAGCCCTCGGCAATAAGTTTCCCGTAAGTGCACATCAAGTAATTCAAGGGGAAAATGCCCCAGTCTGATGGCCCAAAGGACTTGTTTGGATCCAAGAGGATTCAAACCTTAGACTTGGAGAGAGCATTCCACCAAGACCAAAGCCTTTACCACTTGAGCCAACCCCTAGATGTTTCCCTTAAATAACATAAAGAGGCCAACAGAGAAATCAAAGATTTTCCAAAGAGGTTGGCAATGAAGATGTTGAAAATAAAGGGCTACACTTTCCTCTGTAAAAAAATGGGATGCAGGGGTATTTTGTGGTTCATTATCTATAATCATCAAAGAACAGGATGCTAGTGCTCTAAGCCTTACCCATGAGGCTTCCCTCCATTCTGCCTGAGGGCTGCCAGTTCTGTGCTGATGTCAAGGTTGCCGAGCCTTCAGTCTGCAACCTTTGAGGATGTGTTGTCTCGCTCACACTTCCCCCTTTCTTGCTAGTTCCCCTAGGCCGCTCAGCAACTGTAGAAAGAGACGATGATAGGTCTGTTCCAGATGGTTGGAGTTGAACCGGTACATATAGTGGTGTTCTTGACTTCTCAGCCATTGGTTGAGCAGTAGACTTGAGTGGTGTTTGCGTGCTATTAACATTATGCATGGCTTGGCCACTACCACCACCTTGCTGAAACTGCACTGGTTTTACAACAGTCGATGGAGGAACAGAATTTAGCGACGGAGTCATAGCTGAAGGGTGAGAAGCACTGGATTGTAGCGAATTTTGATGCCCAGAGGAAGATTTGGAGGAAATGTGATGACCACCTAGGCCTTGAGTGGGAAAGATATCGGCCTGTTGGACATCTTGACCAGAAACATAATTGTCCTTGTTAACTTCCTGGTTCTGTCAAGGAAAAATTGATAGAAAAATAAAATCACGTGAAATATTTCGGTCAACAATGTATACTCCACTTTAGTAGAACACACCATAGGGCTGCATATGCTAGCTAAGAAATCTGGAGTGACAATGGCTATTTATGTGTCATTGCACTGAGAAAAGGATAGGCTGGATAGCTACAAATGAACCAAAATCGGATCAAACCTGTATTGATGAGTTATTGTGCATGGAAGATGAAGCCATGTCTGAGACTGGTAAAGAATTCACAAGCGGCCTGAGCAATTGCTGCTCTCTATCCAAGCCCCCATGTAAAGACTGTTGGTTCAGAACTGGAGAAAGAGTGTTTGTTAGGACCGGTGCAAGAATTGAATTGCAAGATGATTTGGAACTGCCAGGGGTTCCAGCCCAAGTAGACGTACTGCCTACTGAACCAAGTGGGACAGCAGAAATAGATATGGGAATTCTTGAGTATATGTTTTCCTCTGTTGAACAAGAACCATGTTGGTCCAACCTGTCACAGTTTTTTACTTCCTTTTGCACAACATTTCTTGGAATGCATGGAGGATTATCCAGCAAATGTCGTCTTCCAGTACCTCCTCCATATACATGCATTGCATTCGCCCCTTCCTTGGTAAGATCAGAAAATTCATCTGGCAAACATGAGAATCCATCAGAATCACACTGCCGAGGTCTTTCTTGCTGACAACTTGGTGTCCCATGGCCTGTTTTGTCAGCATGGTCTTTGTTCTGCAAGACTGACATCCAGGATCCATCTGCTGAGATCATCACATCAACAACATTCTCTTCAGTCTCTCCCAAGATCTGAGCCAGAAACAAGGGGTTCACTTATGTGGTGACATTGACCACGTGAAAACATTCAAAACTACCCTTTTTTTTCATTCAAACTACTTACCTTAGCTATATCCTCATCAATGCGTATATCCGTGTGGCAGACAGGTTGGTTACAATATGGGCAACACCATAGTGGCCTTCTTGCATTCATTTCCACGAAGTTCTCATAATCAAAGCACTGCATTTTGCACAATACCAGAATTGACAGAGTTTAAGAAAAGGAAGACAACTGATCAAGAGAATATGTAAGGCACTTGCATCAATTTAGTGCAAACCAAAATGATAATCTATAGATGTATAAAGAGCATTTCCAAAGGTTGACCAATTGACCAGTTGCACGGCTCTCCCACTCTAGCCACATGAATACACAAGATGCTTTTGGACTTCAGAACTATCAATTTTAAAATACCCTTTCTTTATAGGATATGAACATTAGAATACCAAGTAAGCAAGTATAGAGCATGAAGCAAGGAAATGACGTGAAATTTCTTAAGATGCACAAGGCCTCTAGATCTCAAGTGCAGGCATGGACATAATAGTGTAGGGCTTTATAATGTGTCATATGTGCTCTCTCTCTCTCTCTCTCTCTCTCCCCTATTATATTTATTTATTTATTCTAGCAGCAGGCCTGTGGAGTTTTGTCGTGTATTAGTAGAAGATATTTGGCAGATTAAGTTGACATTGGGTCAGAATCCACACCTAATCAAATAAATCCACACAATCATTATTCTTTGAACCATTTAACTTGTTAGTTGTTACTGTCGGTCTTTTGATTTTCACATTTCAATCTGAAATAGCAGGCTCGGTTCTAGTTGACCATATAAATGGAAGAATCACATATTCGAGTTGTATCACATTCAGTTTGAATGGAGACAAGGCCCTGGATCCAGGTGGATTCATGATGGTGCTTTTCCAAATGCATCCGGATGTGTAAAAGATGATTTAACGAGGGTTTTTCATAACTTCATGCTAAGGGTAAATTTGTAAAAAGCCTCAATGAAACATTTGTAGTCCTTGTCTCAAAGAAAGCCAGAGCAATTGATATCAAAGATTTCCATTTTATTATCAATGTAGCGGAGTCTAGAAATCATATCCTAAGTCCTAGCTAGTTGCCAATGAATGCTTGGATAGCAAAATCATATCTAGAGCCAGGGGGACCATGCATGTTAGGCTTGGAAAAGACATATGACCATGTTAATTGGGAGTTCTTACTATATAATTTGAGAAGGTGTGGCTTTGGGGAGTAGTGAAAGGGGATAGAATTTTGTGTCTCTAAAGTGAGAGTTTTGATTTTGGTGAATGGAACCCAAAGGGTTTCTTCAATAACTTTCATGGGCTGCAACAGGATGACCGTTATATGCCCTCTTCTGTTTGTTATTGTGATGGATACACCCAGCAAGATGATCTCTGGGTTAGTGAGTGCGGGTATCTTATCAGGCTTTTTGGTAAGGAATGGGCATGATGAAGAGCTTCACATCTCACACCTATTTTTATGTGACATCCTGATCTTTAGCGAAGCAAACCGAGAGAATGTGTTGACTGCATTTCTTCTTTGTTTTGAGGCTGTTTCAGGATAAAAATTATTTTGGAAAAGTCAACACTACTTCCAGTGAGCAACTTTGATGATGTGGGTAGTTTCACTGGAATTCCTGGGCACAAGATGGGCACAAGATATTGTTGGTAAAAGCATGCTTAAGCACAAAGGTTGAAGTGCTTTGCTTACCAAAAGCAAAGAACATTTACAAAAGTGCAGTTTTTGGAACTTTTTGTGGGAGCTTAATGCGCAGAAAAGCACACTTTTGCAATTTCTTAAAGAAAAATGTATAAAATATCAATATCAGTTCAAGACCCATAAAATAATGTAAACAAATAATCTTAAGTATTTAATTGAAATTGAAGATCATGTACGTACCATGGTGGCTATGTATATGCTTGAGCCTGATATGATAATCCAAGTTGGCTTTCTAGATGGACTGATATTTGATTGCTTATGTTAGCATAGAAGTTGACACCTACAATTCTTGAGCTTCTTTGGTTGTGGCGTTTTTGGTATAATTTGATTCAACTATATAACGAAATTTTGATAAAAGGGTAGGCATAGCCAAAATACATATGAAGTATATAAGAGGAAACGCCTAATTGGAAAGGAGAAAAAGATACAAGAAATCATGATAATTAAGACCACTAAAATCAACAGCAATTGCCCATAGTAATATCATAATGAGAAAGAAAGATCTAAGCTCCTCCAATGAGCGTTCCCAATCTTTGAAAGACTGTTCGTTCTTTCCTTGTAAATGCAAAATAAAAGGCAAATGGGAACCATCTCCCAAATGGCAGCAATCTATGACATACCTTGAAGTGTTCTCCAACTTGTAATAAACTCAACCACCTTCTCAGGCACAACCCAACTCTTCCGAAAAACTTGTCACACAATATCAACCTTACTCAAGAAACTATACACTCAAATAAATCCAAGCTGGATAATCCAACTCAGCAGCTCTAGAAGCTTCAATATTCTCTTTTCTGTTATAACAAACTTCCTTTATGTTTACCTTTTTGTCCTCTGCGCACTCACTGCCTGGTGCCTATATAAGTGGTGTAAAGCCTCATTGTAGTGACAGAAAATTATAATATATACAATTGCAATATTCAGAGAATGTTTCTCTTTATTTTCACTCTGTTATCATGGTATCAGAGCTGCTAAGACTAGCAGTCTCTCTGATCCGTTTCTACCATGGCCACAAGCTCAACTTCATTTTCCAATCCTAATTTTCAAAACCAAAATTCCCAAACCACTCGACCAACCTGTTAGGTGTGCAACAAAGTGGGACATGTTGCCCTCCAATGCCATTTTCGGTTTGACCATGCATACCAGTATGTTCCCCCCAGATCCTTCTCTACAAATTACACATCACCTTCAGCCATACCCGATTCCACATGGTACCCTGACAGTGCCGCTACTCATCATATTATGCATGATCTATCCCAGCTGAACCTCTCATCCGAACCATACAGTGGAATTGAGCAGATGCGAGTTGGCAATGGAACTGGACTACCGACTCAAAACATTGGTGATTCTTCACTCTCTCTCAACTCTACTTCTTTTAAACTTCATAATCTTCTTCATGTGCCTTCAATGACAAAAAATTTGGTTTCGATTATGCAATTTTGTGTTGATAACTCATGCTTTTTTGAATTCCATGCAACTCATTTTTTGGTAAAGGACAATCGGACCAACAAGCTCCTCATCAGCGGTCCAACAAGTAATGGCCTCTATCTTTTTCCATCATCTCCTCAATCTACATCTCCATCAGCTCACATTGGTGAAAAAGTCTCTCTGGATTGCTGGCATCAAAGGCTTGGCCATCAGTCTCTTGCAATTGTTGCTCGCATCTTGCGCACCACCTGCTTGCCATATTTCCCCAACACCTCTTTTACTTGTTCTCAATGTCCTCTAGCAAAGGCCCATCAGTTACCTTTTAAATTGGGCACCACTCATTCTGTTAAGCCTTTAGATGTAGTATGGGCTGATTTATGGGGCCCGGCTCCTTTTGTTTCAAGAAATGGCTTCAAGTATTATCTATCAATAGTGGATCATTTTACTAGATTTACATGGTTCTTTCCTCTCAAAAACAAATATGATGTTCTTAATGTCTTTTCTTCTTTTATTTCTTTTGCTAAATGATTCTTTAATTCAAAAATTATTTCTATTCAAACGGACGCAGGGGGAGAATTTCGTCCTCTCACAAATCTTTGCAAAAACCTTGGAATCATACATCGATTTTCTTGTCCTCACACACACCAACAAAACGGACTTGTTGAAAGAAAACATCGACATATTGTCGAAACTGGTCTTGCACTTTTAGCTCAAGCCTCTCTCCCTTTATCCTATTGGGATGATGCTTTTGAGACAGCCACTTATCTTATTAATTTGCTCCCCACACCAATTTTGCAAAATCGTTCTCCGTACTTTATGGTGTACCACAAACCCCCGGATTATTCATTTTTAAAGGTTTTTGGTTATGAATGTTGGCCTAACCTTCGTCCTTACAATCGTCATAAACTAAGTTTTCGCTCCACATCATATCTTTTTCTTGGATATAGTCCATCTCACAAAGGTTACAAATGTCTTGATCAACATTCCAACCTCCTTTATATTTCTCGAGATGTCATTTTCAATGAGACAAGCTTTCCTTACCGATAGCCCACAAAATCTCAATCTCACGCCCAACCCAACACACAAACTGTTTCACTCCCTTGTGCTTCTATTTTGGGCCCCGCTCCCGCTCCCGCTCCCACCCCCCCCCCCCCCCCTCTTATCTCTCTCCTCAGCACTCTAATCATCACTTTCGGCAAACATCACAGCTCAGGCCCATCAACACAGCTTCTCCTCAGCCCATCATTAATTCAATCAATACTCACCATGAGCCCACCTCTGACTCATCCTCCTCTACAAACTCTGCGATTTCTCCCCCAAATCTCTCTGAACCAAACCCTCGATCCCCCTCTACATCCAGTCCTCTCGCCGAATCCCAACTCTTATCTTCTCAAAATCTTCCTCTTTTAACTCCTCCCCGTTCTCCCATCATTACACAATCTCATACAAATTCTTCTCGTCCCCGCATCTTCACTGACGGCACGGTTCCTTATTCAACTCGCCACTACTATCTCTCCTCTGCCATAGCTCCCGATGATCCCACTTCCTTCACTGTTGCTTCAAAATTTCCTGAATGGAAATCAACCATGAACAAAGAATTTGAAGCCCTCGTTAAAACAAATACATGGACCCTTGTACCTCCTTCCTCTATCACTAATGTCGTTGGTTGCAGATGGGTATTTCGGACCAAGCTAAGACCTGATGGCTCTATTGAACGAAGAAAAGCGAGGCTTGTTGCTAAAGGCTTCCACCAACAACACGGTATTGATTATACTGAGACTTTCAGTCATGTGGTAAAACCCTCAACCATTCGTTTAGTCTTATCTCTTGTTATTTCTAGAGGTTGGAAACTTAGGCAAATTGACATACAAAATGCCTTTTTTCATGGCACTCTCACTGAGACTGTATTCATGCAACAACCACAAGGATTCATTGATCCTGTGCAGCTTGATTTTTTCTGCAAATTAAATATGGTCTTAAGCAAGCTCCGAGAGCTTGGTTCTCGGAGCTCAGTTCCTGGCTCTATAACTATGGTTTTGTGGCTTCTAAGGGTGACCCATCATTGTTTATTCTGCATAAAAGTAATCTCTGTATTTTTATTCTTGTATATGTGGACGATATGATCATTAGATCATCCCCAAACTCTGTTGTTGATCAATTGCTTGAATCTTTGGGTCGAGCCTTCCCTATCACTGATTTGGGTCATTTGTCTTATTTTCTTGGCTTAGAGCTTACTTATCTTAGTGATGGTTTACTTCTCTCACAAAGAAAATACATTTCTGATTTGTTAAAGAAAACTAATCTGCTTGGTGCCAACCCAATTTCCTCTCCCATGTCTGCTTCAACCCGACTCTCTAAATTTGATTCACCTTCTTTTGAAAATGTCACTTTGTTCCGAAGCATTGTTGGTAGTTTACAGTACCTTTCTCTAACTCGACCTAATGTGTCATTTGCTGTTAACAAAATTTGTCAATTCATGCATGAACCAAAAAGCACTCACTGGACAGCAGTAAAAAGAATTCTTCGATACCTCAAATCCACCATTAATCATGGCTTGTTTTTCTCCAACAAAAAAAACTGGTTTTACACTTCATGCATACTCAGATGCAGAATGGGCTGGATGCCCTGATGATAGGAGGTCTACAGGAGGTTTCTGTATATTTTTGGGCAATCACTTGATTTCTTGGAGTTCCCGTAAGCAACATATTGTTGCTCGTTCAAGCACGGAGGCCGTATACAAATCTTTGGCCAACACAACAGCAAAACTTATCTAGTTACAAACCTTGATCAAGGATCTTGGTTTCTCACTTTTTCAACCACCTGTTCTGTGGTATGATAACCTTGGAGCAACATACTTAAGCTCCAATCCAGTCTATCACTCAAGAACCAAGCATATGGATGTGGATTTTCACTTTGTTAGAGATAGAGTAGCAGCAAAGACCCTTCAAGTTCAATTCTGCAGCAGCAAAGATCAACTTGCCGATGTGTTCACTAAGCCATTGGTTTCTGATCATTTCTTCACTCTAAGATCGAGCCTCACTGTGATTGATACCCCAGTAGACTCAAGGGGGCGTATCAACCTTACTCAAGAAACTATACACTCAAATAAATCCAAGCTGGATAATCCAACTCAGCAGCTCACACAGCAGCTCTAGAAGCTTCAATATTCTCTTTTCTGTTATAACAAACTTCCTTTATGTTTACCTTTTTGTCCTCTCCGCACTCATGGCCTGGTGCCTATATAAGTGGTGTAAAGCCTCATTGTAGTGACATACAATTATAATATATACAATTGCAATATTCAAAGAATGTTTCTCTTTATTTTCACTCTGTTATCACACAAGGCCCTGACAACCTCACAAGAAGTAGCAAACGATCCACTATTTCGCCGCTTTTTTCTACACATGGATGTAACATATCATCTTTAAAAATTTGCAATTTACTTCAATCAAGTGCATGCTTGTGCTTTAGACCTTGCTCCTAGGCTCTAGGCAGCGTTTGTACTTAGGTGCACCTAACACTTTCACCAACACTGGTGTAAGGTTACCTCCCAACCCATGTTGTGCATTGGCCATTGGCCTCCCGTTGGGAGCCCACTTCAAGGCCAAATCCATCTGGGAGTGAAGGTTAGTGGGATGGAAATGTCTAAGGTTATATTTTCTCTTATCTCATCTGTGTAACCAAACAATGCCTTAACTTTACAATTTTTTTATTGAACTTTTTCTTTCTCCTTTCCCAAAACCACATAAAAGTCATAACTCAAATCATTTCACTACTATTCACAAATTATCTCACTACTATTTATAGATTTTTCATTTCATATAATCTCATCTGTGTAACCAAACGGGACCTTCAAGGCTCGTTACTTTCCTTAACACAATATTAGTCCTCACCAATAATAGTATGCACACGGGTTACCAGCGAATTTGCATCCAAGATACAATGACTCCCAGAACAAGTCTGTTTGGTTAACTGCGCTATACACAAACGAAATTAGACATGAATACCCTTAGATTTTTCTATTTAACCGAGAGATTAAAAAAAAAATTCTTTATAGAATGAATATATCTTAATGACAAGTTTTGAAGAAATGAAATATTTTTGAAAGTTTGATTTGCAAGCCAAGGGGTCTATTTATAGATAGTCAAAGGATGCGAACGAAAAGTTATAACTTTTCATTTTGCTGAAATCGGTTCCGAATAGGTACATATACTGCATATTTTACCAAATGACACAAAAGTCGAAATTGGTCCAATGGTCATGTGCACCTCCCCCAAATGGTTGGCATTGGTTTGAGTCCCACTAGGCACGCCCATTGGTATTTTTATTTTTCAAGTAAGTTTTGTGCGCCCTTTGTCAAAATGGTTTAAATACCCCTCAATGGAGGGTTTCCTTCTCATTAAATAGCCAAGAAATCCCTTAACTACAACCTACAAATAATCAGTAAATAAGGTAATGATCTAAGTAAGGAAACTGTACAGCAGCCTAGTGCCTAACAAAATGATCGCCTATACATATATACATTGACTGCCATATATACATCATTGACATCCACCCTCAAATTGAGGTTGGTCTATCAAGAAGTATCAATTTGTCAATCATGAATTGATGGTGGGGGCGAGACAGGACCTCGATAAAGACATCAACAGTCTGGTGTTCAGTGGAAATGTGAGGAAGTGTAATCACATGTTGATCAAGTGCTTCACGAATGGAATGACAATCTACTTCAATGTGCTTGATGCACTCATGAAATACCAGATTGGCAGCAATCTGAATAACACTTATGTTATCCGCATGAAAAGGAGTAGGAGTAAGTTGCGAGATACCAAGTTCACCCAACAAATCCCGAAGCCACACAATCTCTGAACGATACTCAAATTCGGTAAAGGACTTCGAGACTCGATCCTGCTTCTTACTCTTCCAAGAAATAAGAGCATCACCAAGGAACATGCACCAACCAGTAACTGAACGGCGAGTATCCACACAACTAGCTCAATCAGCATCATTATGACCCATTAACTATAAGGAGTTCCCAGTAGAAAATAATAACCCTATGCCAGATGTACCCTTGAGATATCAAAGAATCCGTCATACTGCTGCTAAATGAGAATGAAGAGGAGTCTGCATAAACCGACTGACCTGCTGTACAGCAAATGAAATATCTAGTCGGGTAATTGTCAAATAATCCAAACTCCCTACTAGTTGCAGATACAGGGATGGATCAGAAAATAGTTCACCCTCCTCCTGACAAAGCTTCAAATTGACCTCCAGAGGTGTAAGTACTGAGTTCCCAAACTGAAGACCAGCCAAGGTGAGGATCTCTTGGGTATACTTGTGCTAATGCAAAAGCATACCATTGGGACAAGAATGCACCTCGAGACCTAGAAAATACTGAAGTGAGCCAAGATCTTTCATATGAAAGGTAGTCTTGAGATTCTGTTGCTGTTGCAGTTGCTCAATCAACTGAGGGTTAGACCCTGTAATAACAATATCATTCACATATACTAAAAATGCAACAAGTCCAATGGCAATCCTCTTAAGAAATAGAGAAAAATCAAATTGACTCTGAGTAAAATGAAAATCAAGAAGAGTGGTACGAAACTTCTCAAACCATGCACGCAGTGCCTGCTTTAATCCATACAGAGACTGCTTCAACCGACAAACCTCAATGGAGGAGTGTGTGAACATACCAGGAGGAGTCATATATATTTCTTCCTTCAAATCACTATGTAAGAATGCATTCTTCACTTCCATCTGCCGAAGAGACCATCCTTTAGAAGCAATGATAGCCATAATAGTTCGTACAATAGTCATATTGGCCGCGGGTGCAAAGGTCTTCTCATAATCAAGGCCATACTCCTAACAATTTTCAAGAGCCACCAAATGGGCTTTATACCTCTCTATATTGCCATCAGGCCGTAGCTTGATGGTATATACCCATTTGCATCCAATGAGTTTTACTCCATCAGGACATGGGACGATGTCCTAGGTGTGGTTGTCCTGAAGAGCCTGAAGTTCTTCTTGCATAGCTTGCCGCCAACGAGCTTGAGTAGAAGCCTAAGAGTAAGATTTGGGCACAGAGTATCAAGAGTAGCCTGATGAGCAGTATGTAAGAACCCATACCTATCCGGGGTCGTGAAACTCGAGATGACCATCGAGGTTCAGGTGGGATGGGATCAAACGTTGGTTTAGTGTCAGAAAGGGGCAGTGGAGACTGTGGGCAACGTCTTTGGTACACAACCCCTGGCTTAAACCGTTCAAGAGTACAAGACACATCATCAAAAATAGGAAGCTGAACAGAAGCAGAATCATTAAGAACACAAGACTGGAAGAAATATTAGTTTTCAAAGAAAACCACATTTCAAGAGACACGAAGCTTGTTAGCATCTGCATCATAACACAAACCCTTTATATGCATTACTATACCTGAGGAAGGCTGAGCAGTAAGCTTGTGACGTTCACTAGATGGCAAGTGAACAAAACAGACAGCCAAATATATGAAGAGAATTATACTCAAGAGTAACACCAAACAAATGAGTAAACGACGAGTCAAATTGTACACTTTGAGAGGGTAGATGATTAATCAAATAAACAGCTGTAAATAAGGCTTCTACCCAAAACCTAGGAGGCACAGAAGATTCAATGAACAAAGTACGAACAACGTCCAAAAGATGACGATTCTTACGCTCAGCAACCCCATTTTGTTGGGGAGTGTAAGGATGTTGGGAGAGAATACCCTTGGTTTTGAGATAATTCTGAAACGTATTGGACATATATTCTCCCCCAGAGTCAGAGCGTAGTATCTTAATACAAGCAGAAAATTAGGTCTCAACAAAAGCCTGAAAAGTGGAGAACACATCAGCTTTAGATCGAATGAAATATATCCAAGTGAAACGACTATAGTCATCAATGAAGGCCACGAAATACTTGTACTAAGCATGAGAAAGGACGGGACTCACACCCCATACATCAATATGAATAATCTCAAAACATGTGGAAGCCCGACTGCCATGTAAAGGAAAAGGTAAAGATTTGCTCTTACCAAGTTTACAAGAACTACAATCAGAAGACACATTAGAAAATGAATCTTTATTCCCCAAATAACCATATTTCATAAGATGAGTTAAAACAATAGAATTGGAATGTCCCAATTTCTTATGTCAGACATTACTATCATTAGCAACAGTAGTACAAACAAAGGCATCAAAACTAGGAATGGAAAACTGAAGAGGAAATAAACGTCCCACTTTATGCCCCTTCGCGATCACTTTCCCCAACGCGTGATCCTGCACACAACAACCATTACGATCAAAGTGAATTTCACAATTACTATCTACCAGCTGTCTAACAAAAATTAAATTCCTGGATAATTCTGGTGACTCAAATACATTGTTAAAAGAAGACCCCAGATTTCCAATTGCAATAATAGGAAGAGTACTACCATTGGCTATTTGAATATGCTGGTCACCCTTATACTTAAGAACATCAGGTAAAGCATTTGTATTGCCAGTCATATGATTGGAAGCCGCAAAGTCAACCAACCAAGGAGAGGTGAGTAGATTTCCCTTAACTTGAAGGCCAAAGGCAGAGAAAGCGGAGACAATCATTTGTTGGACCATCTCAGGTGTAAGAGTAGATAAAGAACCGGTTGTTGGTTGCTACCCTGGAGCAAGAACAGAGGGGACAGCGGCTAAATTGGACTGGACAGCAGTGTAAAACACTTGACCTTGTCTATTCTAAGGTCGCACGTGACAATCTTTAATGATATGTCCTTCCTTTTTGCAGTAATTGCAGAATTTCTTGCTGCAATGCTTTGCAATATGCCCAAACTCCTTGCAACTGTAGCACTGTATGTGTCATGGATCTTCCTCTCCCTTGAGCAGCATATGCCACATTAACCATCTTAGTAGTCACAGTTTCTTGAGTTAGGCCAAGTTGAGTGGCAAGACACTGCTCTTCTCGTAATAATTCCCCCAAGCACACATTCGAGGAAGGAACAGGATTACGGTTTATCAAACCAACCCACACAGTCTCAAATTCTGGTCTTAACTTTATCAGAAATTGGTCTCTTTGACTCTCAGAATGGACAACTTCAGTGCTTTTAAGGCTTCCTTGGGAACATTAGAACAAAACTATCCCGGAATATTCACTCCACAGATTAAGGAATCCAGCATAGAATTGTTCAATAAAAAGATTACCTTGTCTGTAGTTGGCAATTTCTAGCTTTACTTGAAACCTCCAGGTAGTGTTGTCTTGATAATAAACTAGCCTAAAATAATCCCACATCTCCTTAGCAGTAGTAAACGAACGAAGATTGATGACCATATGTGGTTCAGCAGAACTTAATAGCCAGGAAACAATATTGGCATCCTTGCTAGCCCATGAACTAAGTTCTTTGGGATCAGTCGGAGCCTTAGAAGACCCATCCAAATGACCCCATAGTTCCTTCCCTTTCACAAAATCCTGAACTGAAATTCCCAACTTGTATAATTCTTGCCATTAAAGTGAACAATTGAGTTTTCGCTTGACATAACTACCATAGAAAACTCCAATCACCAAAAATACCAACACCAAGAGTCGCCGATAGTCCAAGAGCACCAGAAAACGCCAACCACCAAGAACAGAAACTTCCGACAACACCAGAAAACTCTGATCACCAAGACAGAAACTTATGACAGCACCAGAAACGCTGACAAAGGGAAAGCACCCCAGAAACCAGAACAGAGAGGACCGACTAGGTTAGTCCCCTAAACCAAGAATGAGTCTCACAAGAGAAACCCAACCAAAGAAAACCCAATAGCCCAAATCACCCAGAAATACGAAGGACTGACTTTAGATTGAGGGCTCTGATACCATGTCAAAATGGTTTGAATACCCCTCAATGGAGGGTTTACTTCTCATTAAATAGCCAAGAAATCCCTTAATTGCAGCCTACAAATAATTAGTATATAAGGTAATGATCTAAGTAAGGAAACTGTACAGCAGCCTCATGCCTAACAAAATGATCTCCTATACATATATACATTGACTGCCATATATACATCGTTGACACCCTTGGGCTGCTAGCCACACTCCTATGCCCCAATAAATCATTAAAGCCCACTTTCTTGACATAGGGGTGGTTCAAACCCCCATCATCAAGGTCAATAGTGGTGCTCAATACCACTAAGCCAGTCAACAACTATCTCTCATAAATTCAACCATATTATTATAACCATAAGCTTATAAACTTTCCATAATTTCTCTCTCCCAAAATATTTCATAACTTCCAAAATAAATCCCAAAATATTATTAATAATAAATATAATATATAATTATTTTGAAAATGTTTCCAACAAGACACAATTATATCTCTCAAGAGGGGGGGGGGGGAAGAAAACCTTTGCAAAAGAGCACTTTGTCAAATTTGCTCACTCAATTTTTTTCCCTATTTTTCTTCAACTGATATAGCTAACTGCTTTTAAAAATTACAAAAGAGATTTGTATGGGGACTGTGATGGAGCAAAGATTTTGCCTAGGAGGCTGGACTACGGTCTGCCTCCCCAGATTCAGAAGGAGGTTTGGGTTGCAGAGAAAAATACTAGTTCATGGGGGGATTGGCGCTTTAGTGATGTGAACAGAACCTTTGGGGTTGAGTTGTGAAGGAAAATACCAAGGGTTCGGGAGAATTCTCTAGATCTACAAGATTTGAAGTAGTAAATGGTTCCAATATAAAGTTTTCACACAACATGTAGTGAGCCAATCAACCTCTTAGGGATGCTTCAGTGTCAGACAAGGTGGAAATTTTGGATGGCTCCACCCAATGGAGAGTGGAATTTGATAGAACGGCACATGATAAAGAGATGAATCCCATTGTTTCATTTTATGGTACTTGGTTTGATTATGACCAAGGCAGAATACTGTATCTTATGTCCGTTTGCAACACGGCTTCACATGCCACTATTCTCCTTTGTACCTGATCTTCAATGGGTTATGTCACCTTTGCCATAATCATTTTACGACCAAGGCAACATACCCGATCACTTTATGCTCATTCATACCCAATCTTCAAACTTAAGGTTTCAATACTTCTTTAGGCTCTTTGCTCTTTCTAATTAGATGCATCTATTGTATAGAACTTGTGTGCTAATAATGAAGCCAATAGTTGTAAACATGACCTATTTCTGGCTCACCTGATAATGCTTGCAGAGATGTCCTTTCACAGGTGTTTTGATACGTTTGTGGCTGTTAAAAACAAAAATAAAATAAAATAATTCAAGATAGAATCCATCGAAGCCAACATTAAGGCCTATTCCTTAAAACGATAAACGAGGTTTACTGGTTAAGAAAATAAATTTGATTTACAAGAATTTCATGAGAAGATGAATACATTTAATTTTTTTTTTTAACCCGGAAAATTGACATGATTTATACACAGTTCTCAAAAGTTTGCTGTGATCATAGTTCATTGTCTTTAGTTCAAATGCCACAAATTGAAAAGTATGAATAAGGAATAGCATATAATGTAACTTCATCTATCGTCCAATCAATACTAAGGAATAACATATTGAATGCCCTATGTCAATGAAATGGTGTCCCCACCAAGTAGTCCTGTTCTCCATCACATTTGCTGTAATGTTTCACATAGCAGTATCAAAAGATTCTAATTTATCCATAACAAAGCATTAGTCTTATCTAAGTAATTAAGACATTTCATGCAAACAAACAGTACCCTTCAAATTATAATCCTCAAATTGAGCTGCTACAATGGCATAATCAAACACTTAGGATACGTTTGGTACGTGGCTATTCTTCCATCGCTTGGTTAGAATTTTAATGTTAGAAATAAGTATTCCATAGGAATAATTGTTCCTTACATTTTGAGGAATAGCTATTCCTGGTGTAATTGAAAGGGCTTTCCAAAAAAATATATTTTACTAGTTTTTTCAGAAAAATAAAAAAGAATTGCAATAAAAACTCTTCAAATTTGTTGGGTGGCCAGCCACCCAGAATACATTTAAAGGGAATAATCATTCTACTAGCTCTTATTTTTTGGGTGAATTTTTATTCTACTAGCCTCTTAAATTCCCAATAATACCTATTCCTGCTCCTAAAGGAATGACCATTCCACATACCAAACATGCCCTTAACCTTATAAGACAGCAGCCAAGCTTGTATAATTCATTAATTCTTAGATTGTCTATAAAACAAAGACGCAAGCAACAGGAAACCAAAAAAAGTCACACAGACCAATGAGAGTAGTAGTAACAGCAAGAATATATAAAAGAATACCTTATCGGGCAATTTAATGAAATGCGTGATGGCCTCTCGATTATCTCAGAATCTAACATGTTCCAAGTTAGTAATACAGTCTTAGTTGCGTCTAAAAGCCCAAGAAAAAAGTCAATTAAGTCATTCTAAGCATGAAAAACACTATAACAGACAACACAGATGTCTCTTTTTACTCTCATTTGTCTTACCAGAGCCATATGGGCCAACAACAGGCTGAACATAATCTTGTAGTGATGGAGTTTCATAAGTCAATGGCATCATGCTCATGAAAGCAATAGTAATGAGATAATTACCTGCAAAATTTCAAAAAACTTGATAAATTAACAGAATATATCCAAGCAAACAATAGGGCTGGGCAGCAGCGGATCACCTGGACCCGCCCCACCCGCTGGGCAATAGGCAGGCGGAGTGTATGGTTAAATCATATTAGCGGAAGAGTAGCGGGTGGATACTCACCCACCTAGAAGTAACCTGCCCACTTGCTTTATATATCTATGTATATACATAAAACCCCTAAAATTTTAACCTAAGCCGCCCCACCTTTCTCTTCTCAATTTCTTCTATCTTCTCTCTTATCTTCTCTTCCTCACATGGCCATGGCCAGAGGGATCCACAGCCACAGTCCCATCATCTCCAACAAAGACAACAAGCATGGTTCCCAATCTGATCAGAGATCAATTCTGATATGATCATAAGATCATAGCTAAATCTTGATCAGATCTGAGATCTGACCTTTTTGATCAGATCTTAGATCTGATCAAAGATCAGATTTTAAAGATCTGATCTAACCGTTTGAGCTTGATTGTGATTGGGATTGTTGAAGGATGTTGGATCTGGGCAAGGCTACGGACAGTGGTTGGGCAATTCCTGCAGGGGCAGTCAGGGCCGGGGAAGGGGTCGGGCCAGGGCTGTGAATGTAAGCGGCCACCCAGCCCAAGTGGGGAGCAGGGGAGGGTGCTACCTGCCTGTTGAGGGCAGGTAGCAGCCCTAGCAAACAGGTATGCTTTGACATGGAAGTTTTGATCGGGCGTACCGTTGAACTGCCCAACAGCCTGAAAAAGATTAATTCCATATTTGAGCATTGCAGTAATATTTGTTGGCAGCTGTGGTCCAGTGTCCTGAATCAGTATGGAAATCATGACAACACTAATGAAACTTACTGCATCATGCTTTTAAATATATATTTAAAAAAGGCCACTGCAAGTTTAAGCAGAACTAAACAAACCATGGAAATGTTATTCCTTCCTTGCACTCCTTTACCATTTAACAGAAAGCTACAGAAGGAAACAAAGGTCCTGATTAATTTCACTCAGATTAAAATGGGCAATATAAAGCAAACATACTTTGCTAGAGGTGGAGTCATAATGCAAGATGATGTCTCCATATTATCCATTTGAGCAACAAACAGAGCCTACATGGAAACAACGAGAAAGATAAAAAAGCAATAGCTGTATCTTCCATGTACATATGAAATAAAAGAAAATCTGCAGTGTACAGGGAGGGAGCTCACAATGTTTAACAGAGGTCCTCTCATGTAATCATACACTTACTCCTAATCTAAAAGAAGCAAGCATTTAAGTGGAAGCTGAATAGGAGAGAAAATGCGATGCAAGCAAGACTCACAAACCTACAACTTCCAGGAAATTGCTGAGTGAAAGAGAAGGCTGTGACCCTTATGCAAAACTAAACTCCTGCTCCTAGTCAATGTGGAACAAACAAGAAACCTTAGACAAGGGACCCTTCGTCAGCTACAGTCATGCAGTGTAAGAAAGGAAAAAGAGTGGCTTGAACTGGGCACAAGCCACTATGGACTGTTTCCATGTAGATTTAACACTTGATTGAAAAAACACGGCAAGTAACACATAGTGTAAAGAGAGAAAAAATTAATAAAAACTGGAAGCGATAGAGTAGGTTAGAAGGTTATAACAAGTAGATCAAGAGCAATGTGCTGAATGGGATATGGAAAATGGCTAGAAAATAACTTATAAAAAAAATGGCTAGAAAATACAGGTAAGATGCCATCATACTAACGAATGAAGGATAACATTCCAAATAACTCTGACAAGTTGGTGATTAGGCAAAAACTAAAGCAGAGTGATCCTCACAACAAATCCAACAGGTGAAGACATCTTGGCTGTTAAAAGATTGGTTGCATTTAATAAAGCATTGTTGGGGAAGTGGCACTACTGGTATACTAATGATAGAGGGAGCCTTTGGTAGGAGGTAATTGATAGGAAGTGTGGCTGCAAGTGGGGTGGTTGGACCTCCAACGAGGTGAAACAAGAGTTACAGGGTGGAGTTATGGCAGAACATTAGGAGAGGATGTGGGGAATTTTTCCAGCGCATCAGCATTTTTTAGCACGCTTTGGCAAGCTGTTTCCAATTCATTTGAGTTCAGTTGGGTGATGCCGAGAAAGGTGGTAGATCTTTTAGCATGATGGAAGAGGCAGTTTGAGAGCCAACATGGCAAGACGTAGTGAAAGATGATCCCCATCTGTTTGATGCGGTGTATACGGTGGGAAAGGAATGACCAAAGTTCAATGACAATGAAAGGAGTGCCAAAGACATGCTTTATAATAGCGCATGGCAGCCTGCCTATGCTTCTATAGCTTTACTTCCTGGATCCTCTCTCTCTTTTCTCTACCCACCAGGTGTATTTGTTGCATACCCCGTGTACCTCCATTATGCCTCTCGAATAACACTCACCTTACATCTAAAAATAAAACAGATAATTATCATTTATTTTATGGTGAGCTATGCCTAAATTAATTCGGGATTGCTTACTATCTGATTTTGCATAGGAACTGTTGTACTCTTCAATATATGGAAGTCATAGACAATGGCCCTGTATCCAGCCTACCAACAAGATCAGAAAAGTTAAGTCATTTCTTTTTAGTACAAAAGTGAAAAATGTCAGAAAGTTAAACTAACAGATGCATATTTGCGTATATTCGTGTTGATTGATAAATGTAACATACCTTGATCTCAAGTGAAGCTAGTATGTGTCCCATTTTTATACGTGGATAGAATCTGTGTATGAACAAAGTCAGATGAAAAAGAGAAAAGAAATGTCAATGAGCTACTAGGACTTGAATTGATCCAGAAGAATGTCATAATTTTCAAGCAGATTCTAACAAACTATACAGGAGAAAAAAAGCCTTTATTTGTTTCCTTATCCAAGAAAACCTCAAACTTCTATGTGAGATTGATGTGGAAAACCGCTTAATTTAAATATTCTTGCACGTACATATTAGAAAGGAATTATAGCTCATGTAAGTTGGCTGATAATGACCAAATGAGGCTTCAACATTTTATAACGAAGACAAATCCTACTCAGCAGCCCTACAACACACACCTGCTTTTATTTTATATCTTTTTATTTTTTTTTCCCTCAACAAGTGTGTGGTGTAGGACTGCTGAGTAGAAGAACTCAACTATATGCTATTTCAAGCAGGTCCATAAATGCTGGAAAGATCCATTATTGGTAATCTTCCAGAATGATAAATCATTTACATTAGACTGAAAAAATAGACAAGTCTCAATAAAGAAGAGAACTTTATACCTCAAATGCTACAGAGGTTTGGATAGAGGAGTACAAGTAGCGCAGTCACCACAAAAGCAAAATCACTTTTGAATCTCCTTTCAAACTGAATTCATTTAACACTGTAAAGACTATGCAAGATGAGCAAAGAATTGAGAAGTTTATACCTAGTCATGATTTTTGAAATGCTGGACAGAGCATAGCTTGGTTCAACGTTAAAATCCTCAGTATTACTGAAGGATTTACCTATCTAAGCATTGCAAAAAACCTGGAGTAAGGTACAGGTCCAAAATCTTAAACCCAAAAGATAAAGGATAAAAAACAAATCTATACAAAAAACAATACCCAAGCAGTAAAAACCAAACCATTAAAAAAGCTAAATTTACTGACCTCTTTAGCCAACGTAAGAAGATCATTTGAATCTTTATTTTGAAACCATCCAATCATACAAGCATTCTACCTCAGACATCAACATATAAAACCAAATATTAGTCGGATGTCCTTTGGAAATTGAAGAATATATTGATCTCATATGGTAAGTTACATTAAAAATTGAACTATAATAAAGTGTTTACTTCACAAAGCAAAATTATTCAGATGCCTCTCCAGCAGACTAACATATTATTGAATGCAGTTTCAGAACAATATGTGCTTCTAAGATGGTTGCAGAGTCACAACGGTTTTTCACGTAACTAGGAGACAATATGTGCTTCACGTAACTGAACTGAGAAGACAAAGATTAGTAACTCCAATGGGAAGACATGAGTTTGAAAGATACGATAGTAAAACAAATCAACATTGATGAATTATAGGGTGCAGGAACAGGAAGGGGGTGTGCCCACTTCTTGAATATATGATTGTGGCTCCTCTTTTCTGGATAACAAAAAACTACAGATCAGCCTATTACATTCAATCTAAAAGGGGACCTCTTATACTTTCTGAGATAAACAAGAGGACACAGATTTCATAATGTGACGTTTCTAACCTTAGTTTTTTTAGAAATTGTGTGCTAGATAAATAATTGAAAGCATTTCATAGAAAGAGCACACAGAGTGTACATGAGTCATATTTTTCACTTCCCAGGGGATGCACTCATTAGCTTATATAACAACACTAACAAAGAGAAAATATGGAGTAGCTATCAACAGTCAATTGTCAGCAATCAATCTAAGATGCTTTCTTGCATAGCAACAATAGACCTGGTTAAACCAGACACGTAACTTTGTATACCTTGACAGAAATCATAAGTGCCATTACAGCTGCTTGAAGGGAAGAATGATTGTTATATTTATATACCTACAAGGTGTAAAGCGAAGTAAGAGATATAGCTTGTTTCAGAACATAATTTACGTAACCAAATTTGGAATCTGTACAAACTTTAAAGGGATAGGCTTTTTAGTGCATTAACTTTTTGGGATTTGACACACAATATGAGATAGTTAACCGAGGCATTAATTTCAACATGACATGATATGCATACCCATATAAGATCGGTATTAGGCATGTGATAAATCATGAGGGGATGGAATACGATGGAAAAGGCAACAAAATCCCAGTTTAACTATAAATTAATCCTAAGCTCAAAGTATGTTCAGTTAGCAGGAAAGTTAATGTGATTCAAGCCAGGCAATCTTCTTCATTGCTTATCAGAAAAAAACAATTGAGATGTGGTTCTGGAAAATACCCACAACTCCAATTGTATTTTGAACCATATAACAGTACTAACAGGGGAAAACCTGATGGACCGTCATTAATGCTGGTTAATTTTCAAGTTACATTGTATCCTTTTTCGTCATTTGTTTTGAATTACATGGTATTTTTTTTCTTGACATCGAATAAAGAAGCCCCAGAGCTCATTTTCTATCTCACTATAGAAAATAAAATGGAAATAAGTATATAAAGAGAACACAATGTTCCGTTGCCATCACACTCACAAAAACAGGTACCTGTTTAACCAACATAGGCAAATCCTGTGCTTTTAGTGGAACTTCGTTATTTGCGACAGCATCATCAATGCTTCTGTATTTATTAAAGGCAATAACTCGTCAAGCAAGTTCAACCAAAAGTTGTGTCTATAAACATAAATCGAGACAATTAGCGACTCTAGACTTAAAATACGATTATACATTCATGACCACACTTTGCAATCTCACCCTTCAACTCCATAACACTTGAACTTCCAAGCTCGAAAACATAAGTCAACTATAAAAACACCAACTTCCAAAATCCCAATCACCATTCTAGTCCATTTTCACTCTACCCGTTCCAATAACTTTAAGAATCCTAAACCTTTTACAAAAATATAAAAACAAATAAATGTACGATATATAACATCGAACTAAAAGAATATCTAACTTAAGTAAGCTCAGAAATATAATCAAACAAGAAAATAGAAAAGACCCAGTATGTGTTTTTTGGCTTTGGGATGCATATTACAAAAGTTGGGGAAGAGACCTGGCCAGGTAGAAGCAAAGATCGGACACCTTAGAGGGATCACTGAGCTGACCCGACAAAATGTGCATGGCAAGCGAGTCCGCTTGCCCACCCACAAAAAACGATCCCGTTGAGCGCCGTTCGCCTTGTCCACCACCTAGTGAAACACTCATGGGCCCGTCTGTACGATTCTGCATTCCCCAACTTTCTCCTTGTCTCGTTCTCTAGTTGCTTGGTGCCGAAGCTTTTGTTCAGCCCCTAGACTGGAGTTGGTAAAGTTGTTGTATTGTTGGGTTTCACAGCCTGAGTGCTTCTTGTAAGTGACAGGGCGTTCTTGTTTCCATGTTCAAATTTCGAGGTGAAATCCGACCGTGTATGAGCCATGAGGTGTTTTCCGGTGTCTCCGACCCTGGATGGTAAGTTCCGATTCATTCAGATATAAATATTTCTTTAAAAAAATTTTATTGATCATCTTCAATATTACACATTATATTTTTTTTCTTTTATTAAATATGTAATATATAAATAATAAATAAAATAATTTAATTAGTTTAAAAAAAATAAAACTAAAAAAAATTAAAAAAAAATATGATGTATGAAAATGATAAATAACAAAACTTATTTTTTAATTTTTAATTTTTTAATTTTTTAATTTATTTATATAATTTTCTAATAAAATAATATTAAAAAATTATATTCTAACAATATTTTAATTTTATAATTTTTTTATTTAATTTTTTTTTCATTATTTTTTAAAATTCTATAAAATATTTTAATTTAAACTATTTCACAACTATTTATAAATTATTTTATTATTATCCATAAATTTCTAATCTCATTACTTTTAAATTAATAAATTATACTCATTACCTTAAAGTATAGCCATTACCTTAAAATAAACGAGGACGTCCAAACAAGGTCATTTCAAATGTTGGACTTCCGACAAAAATTTTACCCATTACCTTAAATTAATAAATTATGAGAAAAGATTTAGAAAAAATCAAATAAAAATGAAATCAATTATATATGAATATATTTATAAAATTCAGTAACGTGCCTACCTTCGAAAAGAAAAATCTACTCGCTCCGCTCTAATATCCCATTACCTTGTCCTGCTTGACATGGAAAATGAATAAATTCATTTTAAACACACAAAGCCCCATCGACCTCTTACTTCTCCTGCACTATACGTTATGCCCATCGACCATGTGAAGCCTCAGTTCATCTCCAACCTTTTGAAGCATCGACGGAATATCTTTGACCTCTCCAATCTCATCTCCGACCTCTTCTCCGACGGTAAGGTTTTTTTTTTTCCCCTCCCAGACTCAAGACCCACCAGTTAGCCCAATCCACCATCTTCATCTACGCCCTTTTCATCTTCATCACCCTCTTCCTCTTCACTCTTTCCACGTTCGAGCCCACCCCCATTAATAGAACCCATCCAACCTCCCAACGAAGATTCATGTCGAAAAAACCTCCACCAAATTACATCTACAACCCCAAGCCCAAACCCAAAACCAATATTAACCACAATTCTGAACTCCATTCCTAATGGTTTTGGAAGACATTTACGGAAAATTCAAACAATGCATCAAAGACTGCTCTTTCACCAACTGCACTACATGGAATGGGAACTCTGTATAGGCGAGGTACCAAAGCAATGAACGTTCTTGTTGTTGCTCATGTGTTGGAGGATGCCACAGAGGACGACTCTGGACTGTTTTTGAGAGCCTTGCATAGGTCTGGCCTCATAGCTCGAGCCGACATAGTTTTCGTATTTGCTACTTTGTCGTTTTCTTCCAAATTTGGTTCCATTGTTCAAGAAGAGAATGACTTGTTTTTTAAGCTAATTCGTCATTATAAGGAATTGAACAGTACTAGTCCAAAGAGGGTGGCAGGTTTTGATGTGACTCGTTTTACGAAGGCTGGAAAGAAGGAGAAGAAGGACATGGGCGGGGAGTCCATATGGGGTAAGAGAATTATGAGCAATTTCAGTAACTCGGATGGCGAGGAAAGGGAAGCTGTGTCAGCCGAACTGAGTTATGGCTCGGTTGTGGGGTTTGAATCTTCCGAGCTTGACCCGTAGAACTCGCTTTCCGAGTTTCTGGACAAAGTTTCGATGAGTTTGAGAAGATGGACTTGTTATCCAATGCTACTCGGCCGACTTCGACGGAATTTCAAGCATGTCATGCTGGTGGACGTGAAGAATTATGTTGTACTGTTGTACTCGGCCGAGTCAGAAACAGAGGTTGGAGAGGTCGGAGATATTCCGTCGATGGGGATGAACCTGGGGCTTCACGGGGTCGACGATGGGCGATGGGCTCACGGGGTAGACATAACGTGCAGAGGACCCTTTGAGAAATAGAGAATGGATTACCGTTGGGGCTTCGTGTGTTTTAAAATGATAAAGTCATTTCCACGTCAAGCGGGACAAGATAATGGGATATTAGAGCGGGGCGAGTGGCAACGTCCAAATCAGATCAAATCCTATACTTCATAGCCCAAGTCTCATTGAAAATCTACAAAACAACTGCAATAAATCTTTATAAGGTCAGGTCATCAAATCGAGCAGCCATGAAGCAAAACCAGACTCCACACAAAAAGCTCAACAATTGTTAGGCAATGCTTGGAGACAGAGATGAGACACCAAATTTTTAAAATTTCTTATAATTTCATTCTCAAATAAAAAATATTTTTTAATTTTAAATTTTTAATTTTTTATCTAAAAATTATCTAATCATTACTCAAATACAAAAATCAATATAACTTTTACAAACTTCAAAACAAAATACAAAAATTAATACAAATTTAAAAATATAAATAATATTCAAACAATTTTCTAACTTTATAATATTTTTATTAACCTTTTTTTTTTCTCTTTTTCCTCAAAACAAAATAAAATATCTTCTTTCAAACTATTTAACTACTATTCATAAAATTTTGAAATACTTCATGTGACGCCTTCAACCCCCACTTGAGATATAATAGAGACTTGGAGCATCGGGACATGCAACACATGGTTACATACCCCTGCTCATGACAGATAATATACAATGCATCCTAATATGCAACTAGCAGTATATAATAATCATAACGGAAAAACTGTGATTTATAAAATTTCATATCAGAATGAACTAAACATTCCAATAATTCAAGTAACCATAGATAGATCTTGGCTTACTAAAAGAGGTCCAAATAGTAAGGCATGAGTTTAAACATAAAGTGTGAGATAGAATCTCCTTATTACAGGCAATTTCAACAAGGTTCCATAAAAAGGTAGATGAAAACATCTTTCTAATATGCTCCATAGTGAATAAGACCATCTCGAATAACATCACTATTAACTCCATCTCTCGGTCGGGGTCAGACTCGTTCTCAATCATCTAAAGCCATGGGGTGGAGTTCATTACCATCATGTTTGTCAAAAGTTGGTCCTGACACAACTTCTATCATTTCGGAGGGAATGCTAGTAGAACTACTACAATGAGATTCCTTGAAATCTCAGTAAGTTAAACAACCAACTTGTTCAGAGATAAGATATGTATAATTAATTATAAACATGAGATGCATACCAGATATGAAGAAAACTCGTATTTGTTTCCCATCCAGATTTCTCAATATATTTCATAATAAATTTGATGCACTTTTTCTTACAGAAAACATTTTATACTTCATCTTTTCAAAAATATATAATTTCTTATTTATTAAAGCCATTATTAACAGAACATAACATATGGTATTATCACAGCCCCCATTTGTACTGTGAGTACCTACCGATGACTGTAGCATAACTCATGTTGAAAATACATTGTCTACAGACTCATATCTCAATGCATTGATAATATAATATTTCATCATCATAACATATGCACCCACCGACATTATGTGCCATATACGATTTCACTCCGATATACTTTAAAAAGACTTCATTCGAAATGCGTTGACAGTTATTTGATTATAACTCAATTTTTACTCACTACAGAGTGGATAGAGGATTTCCACTAAGATAATTCATCATCTTAGTATTTGGGGTTGTGAAAAAAATTATTTTCATGCTATGCTCAAAATGTATTTTATGACATGTGTTTATGTAGTATGCTTCATGTAAAAATAACATTTTCATGTAACATGCTAAAATGGTAAAAGCCTCACATGTCAAGTAAGCAAGTAATCAAATGTTTAATGATGTATCATATAATATTATATACTCAAAATGACATTTATAATATGAATGTGGTGTTTATTCAAGAATCATAAATAAATTATCCAAGAGTACGTTAGAATCTTATTTACAAACTTCTCGGATTATTAGAAATGGTGCGACTGAAATAAGAGATATTTCTAAGTTAGGAATCATATAACTAAGGAATATTTTCAGTTTCAAGAGGGTTCAAAATAATATTTACAAAATTGCCCCTATATTTCTCGAAATTACCACTTAGGCCCTAAACTTTCACTATTTATATTTTAACCCTAAATTTCATCAAATTGCACAAACTTCTTATTTTACATGTTTTAAATCCATATGATCTTAGAATTGCAAGAATCAAACAACTATTATACTAACACTAATCAACCTGTGGCATGCATTGTGACCATTTGAGATTTCGTTTCTATAACTTATATGGATGCATGTGTGACCGAGTTTCATCATGTAGCAAACAATAAATCTAGCCCTAAGGACAAGTTCACAACTTAGATTCAGGTCACATGAGTTCCTATCAACATTCATGCATTGACTAACACCAAAACATTACAAAACTTCCAAACCGGGTATAAGCATGATGTATCTAGCTCTTCTTTGACATGTGAATTCTTAAAGCATAAGTAAATCATATATATTAACTCTTAACACAATGAAAATAGGTTTCTAAAGATTTATAACACAAACTTTGAGAAAATAAATCATGACATCACAAGATAACCTTCATGCAAGTGAAAATTGAATATGCTAGATGATCAACCCAAGATATTGAGTTATAAACCTATCATGACATGCTGTTATCCTTAAATATAAACCTTCAATCAATTAATCAAAATGTTAGCTAAGTTTAGGATATCATATCAAGACCTGTCATATCTAAAATTTTATACCAAAACAATTTACACAAGCAAGTTTCCAAATCTGAACCATATGTGCATTCCCAAGTTCAACCACATATAACTCAATCAAATCTTCATTCTCATGCCATAATTTAAAACCTAACATGTTAATTAATCATCCAACAAAAAGATAAGGTGGGATTACTAACCAAACCGTGCCTTATGGTGCTCTCAAGATCAACTCTCACCACTTGGTTTCACTCTTTTCTCACACTAAGAGTGTTTTGCTCTCAAGAATACTAAGGAGAAGCTTGAGAAAGGTGTGTGAGGAAGTGAGGAAAGAATGAGGGTATTTATAAGACTCAATGGAAGGAGTGATGGGAGAGGGGGTGCACAACTTGGGCTGAAGTATTGAAGGTGATTGGTGTGTGTGGATGGTGGAGTGTTTGTTTATCCCATGTAAAAAGACTAGGTGAAGGCCATTGGTGTTGGGGTTGAAAGGTTTAAGAAGTTAGAAACAAATTAAAATGATTTCCCCATGAGAAACCATGTTGAGGCTGACAGTTTTGGTTTTACCAAAGTTGTCCAGCTTTTTTATTCTTGTTTATTCCATCCTTATGGCCTTTTTTGCTAAATAGTAAACACTATTAGGTAGCTTTTCTAGATGTGTGTGGAGGTAGTAATGATTGTCATTTGGTTTACTTTAAGCAAAAAATGAAGGAAGGTTGAATGTGTATAGGTTCAGTCGAGTGAGCATCTTGTGTATCACCAATTCATCAATTAGTTTTGCTGTCCATTGGAGGTAATTGGCCAAGCATGCAATTGAATATTTTGGAGCACTTCTTCAGGGCTAAACGACAAAGGTAGTGGCGTGTGGAGATGGCTAGTTTTGGTGTAGAAAAGTTTTGAAAAATCATGTGCAGTTCAGCTTCGTGAAGTCTCATTTCCAAGATGAATAGTTGGGTTTTTGGATTGATTAATGGAGCTGTTCTTGGATTTATTTTAGGTCTGGATTTTCTAGGTTTAGGTGACACGATAAGGGTTGAATGAGTTGTAGAAATTCTCCTTAAGAAGTTGGTGAAAAATCATGGTTTCAATGGCTTGTTTATGGATGCATCAGTTTGCACTTGTGTGTGCCGATTGGTGGACTCTTTTAGCTTTTGACATGCCTTTTCACTACATGACATAGGTTGTGATCTATCTACTATTTAAGAGTCATGACAAAGTGATAAAATGCAAGTGAGGATGGTGAAAAATCCCATAAAAAATTGTCAAAGTTACTATTTTGACATGATGAAGGATCTTTGTGAATGGAAGCTTAAGGTCATGATGGAGAGATGACCATGGTAGAAAATGTTAACCTTAGGGGTGTGTGGGATGGTTTTTGGAGAGAGGAAATCAATGACATGGTGTAAATAGGTCCAATTTGAAATATTGATAGGAATACTAAGTTTTTTCTCCAAATGTTGAAATCTCATTGGGCCATATGTTTCAAGTGTTTGTGTGGGCCTTGCAATGGATCTTTCCTTAGGCCTTATGTTCAGTTTTTTTTTATTGGACTTTTCTTGGCCTCTCACTAAGCTAGGTCTTAGTCTTAGACCTACTAAGTTGGGCATATAGTCTTGGATCTTGCTAAGTTGGGCCTATGATCTTGTATTTGCTAATTTGGGCCTATAGTCTTGGTCTACTAAGTTAGGCCTATAGTCTTGGGTTTATCCTTACCTTTCTTATCTTAATAAGCTAGGGCCCTTATTTAACCAACTTTTGGGCCTTCTCCAAATCTATCTAGTATTTTAACCAAGTTACTTATCTCCCACCAAGGTAGCAAGTCTCCAACATGCCACTTGTCATTCTATCCTTAACACCTATTCTCAAAATCATAGCACTAAAAATACTAACTAAACCAATGGTGTAAGTTTTTTTTAACAACACATGATCCAAAAATTACATTTTTATTAAAGATCGCAACTTCTACTAGGCTAGGGTCATGGTTATTATGGTTAAGTCCTTAGGTACTTTTAAGTGGGGTGATACACTTCAAGTGTCAAACTTGCCCTTAGACAAATCAAATATAATAAAGAGTTTTTTTAATATTTAATATCAATTATACTAGTGATAAAAGGAAAATAATTAAAATGATAGTGAATAGTATTAGGCTCCATTTGGATTGCAAGATAATCTCACCTCATCTCATCTCATCGCAATATACAAACACAAATACTTTTTAATTTTAAATTTTCAAAATTTTCATCTAATCATTACTTAATCATAACAACTTTCCCAAACTTCCAAACAGAATACAAAACATAATTCAATTTTTTGAAATGTCAAAACAAAAATTATAATTAAAAATTATATTCTAACAATATTTTAACTTTATAATATTTTTATTCAACATTTTCTCTCTACTTTTCCAAAATTTCATAAAACATCTTAATTCAAATCATTTCAATACTATTCACAAATTGATAATCTCATCTCATCTCACTTCAACATCCAAACGAGGCCTTACTCTTTTGGTGAATAATAAAAACATAAATATGAGATGAAGGTTTTATTTATTTTTATTTTTTATAAATGACTCCACTTTAAAAATAAGTTTAAATAATGAATTTTATGATATTTATTTAAAATAAATTGTGCCACATGTGAGCACCTCAGATTGATCTACCCTAGGGGGCCACTATCGGCCACCCTACCACCAGCCACCATGACCTGGCCTTACATATGGTGATTGTTGTTCTATTTTTTTTTTATGAATTAATGTGTATTTATAAAAAAATAATAATATATTCTTCATACACTGATGAAACATATTGAGATGAGGATTTTTGTATGTATTAGAAGAAGTTGGAGAAAATATTTTACTATAGATCCAAAACATCCGCATCCAAACATGAGCTTTATAATTTTACTTAATTTACTTTCTTAGAAATATAATTTACTAAAATATTATAATATTTTAATGGATATATTACATTCCAATTAAAATTGATATATTTTAGTTTTAGAAAAAATAAACTTTGTATCTTTAAGCATTTAAAGTACTAAAATTTTACATTTGAAATCTAAACTATTATAACTAACATATTGCAACCTTAAACCATAATAAACTAATTGTAGGGGTCAAATTAGCAGCCTATAATTTAGCCTAGAGATAAGGTCAAAAATCAAGTTAAGAGATAAAGCTAAGAAGAGATATGACAAATTGACTCAGACTCCTAAAAGGATATAGACTCAGACTTCTAACAGGAAAAAGCTTCACAAGGCAAGTTGAACCTCTATATATATGAGGAGATCCCCCATAAAATATAAGAACTCTCGACAAGCTCCTTACACACAATATCTCTCCACAGAAGCTTCATATGCCAAACTTCACTATAACTCCAAATGATCTTCCCTAAATTCCTCTATTGTTTTGTGTGATATGTGAGGCCATAAGAGATTGTAAAAACACTCATTATAATAGATTTTATCCCAAAACAACCTGTAGATGTAGGCATTATACTGAACCACATAAATCCCAATGTTTCTCTTTATTTACTTTTATTCGTTTATTTATTATTTATGTTATGGATGGACGCGACGATCACTATATCGAAGCCCGAATCATCTCATGGGT
Source organism: Juglans regia (assembly GCF_001411555.2). Lineage (NCBI taxonomy): Eukaryota > Viridiplantae > Streptophyta > Magnoliopsida > Fagales > Juglandaceae > Juglans > Juglans regia. The sequence continues at coordinate 8,770,558 of NC_049907.1, forward strand.
CGTGGATGACTATTTCCTCCCTTCTGGTCTGTTGTGCAAATTAACGCACTAACACTAATATTTTTCCTATTTTAAATTATAGACACTAGGAGGAAAGAAAGATAAGTCACATAAGACAATCTTGATCGTCAAATCTTCATGGAGTGTGCAAAGTGTTTTTTTTAATAATTTCAAAGCACAATGTATCAATTTTGATAGATTAATGTAAAATATAAAACCTTGGTAGCTTTATGATATAAGGTGCCCTTTTTCCCTTTGTTTTAAGTAAATATGAGAGGAAATTGTTAATATGTAAGAACATTTAAAGCATTCATTTGAGTCTCTTGGAATGCCTTTATGCTATGGGTGCAAATGGGACATGGTGGCTTACTTGCACCTCAGGCGGTCATGTGGGTATCGACTGTCTATAGTCTTCATACAAGAGATGTATATTTCTCCGTCCTCATATCATCAAGAGTTATGTGTATATACATGATCTCTACAGACATCTCAAGTTTTCCTCTCTCTGTTTCTCTTAATCAAGTAAAGGTTTCTTCCTGCCGCTGTGCAGAGGTTTCTTCTTGCAGCTGTGTAGGGTGGTGCTGTTAGTATGTAGCTGAGCTTTTTTCTCCCTTCCTTAGGGAGTCCCTCTTCTGGTGGTTTCCTCCTAAAAGGATGGCGGAAATTCTGAGTAACCTGTGTGAGAAACTTTCTCTCACGGAGGATGCGTCAACAGAGGTATTCGTGGATACTTAGTTATTGGGAGATGTGATTGCACGAGGAGAGCAATGTATGTTCATCAAACTATCACAGATCATCACTACAATAGAGAAGCCTTCAAGCAGACCCTGAGGCATTTTTGGAGACTTGAGAAAAGTATCAAGTTCAGAGATCTAACACCTGCAATCATGCTCGTGGAGCTTGAGAAAACCTGGGATAAGGATAGGGTACTACGAGATGGCCCGTGGACTTTCGACAAACAACTAGTTCTCACGAACAAATTTGAAGGCAGCTCTTCTATATACAACCGGGTTTAACACCCGCTGCGGAACCGCGGCTGATGTGGCAGTCTGCCACGTTAGCCTATAATATTAAAAAAAAAAAAGAAAAAAAAAAGGCGGAAGAAAGTAGGGAAAACCAAACAGAGAGGGAGATTTGATGTTGAGGATTTCGGAAGAAACGGAGGAAAACCCAACAGAGAGGGAGGAGATTTCAAGATTTCACAGGAAACAAATCCCGGTTTGGGAGATTTCAGGACAAACAAAAGCTGCTGTGATTGTAGCTCGAAACCAGAGAGGGAGAAACTGAAAGAGGTTTCGCCGTGCGTTGAGCCGTCGTGCGTTGGATGCTTGTTGCAGTACCGTCGTGCGTTGGATGCTTGTTGCAGTGACGTCGTGTGTTGGAGCTGTCTTGCAGTGCCGTCGTGCATTGGAGGGAACAAAAACTCACTTTGGGTTGGATTTTCTAGATCGAAACCAGAGAGGGAAACGATAGAGCGAAACCAGAGAGGTTGCCGTCTTCGCCGTCGTGCATCTTTGGTGGCCATAGTTCATTCCGCGGCACATCCTGCAAAACAAAAATGAGCTGCTTGAGGCACCCTGGCTTATAGAGAAAACAGAGAGTGAGACGAAGGTGATTCGGTTGAGACCCAGTCCTACTCCGAATACTCTGGGTGAATTTCTTCAGCAAAAATTTCTTCAACATTTATCATTTTACGTTTGAAAATTTTTGTCAATGAATAGCTTTTGCATTGAATAGGTAATCCGGGTACTTAGCACTGCAGAGTTCGTGTTCATGGGTGGATCTGGTTGAGGCCATCATCTCAGTGGAAATCATTGGAAACACTGAGTAATAACAATTGTTCATATTATTGTATTACTTTTATAGTATTAATGGAGATAACAGATTTGTATGAACTCGTTTTTTAAAGCTGAGTTGAAGAAATTTGTCGAGGGCCTGCTTTCCAGAAAATGAAAAGGGACCCAGAACACACCATTAAAAGAAGCTGAAAAAACTTGAAATCATTTGCTAATTTATGTGTAGTGGTTTTGAGAAATTTAGAATGCATTCATCTTATAATTTTTTAAAGGTTAAAAGACTTCGAAACATGACAGGGAACGTGCAAGCCTTTTTTATGTTCTTTATAAGCTTCAAACACATGTTCATTAATTAGTGTTTTGGTGAGCATATTTTGGTGGCGCCATTGTTCTTCGTGACAAGATCATAAATTATATTTGTGATATATAGGAAGAAAACAAATGTCATTAGTTGAACTGTAAGTAATAGAATTCTTACTTTGTTGTTGGGATCAACTTTGTTTCTTTTTTTTTTTTTCTAGTTGGGAGAAATATTTTGCTCTACAAATACTTGCTAGTTACACATTGATCTAAAAATACAAAGTCTCATAAATAATGCAAAGATCCACCCACGAACATATTTCTTGATAACTTTGTCAAATTAAATAATGCAAAGATTTGTTACTTGGATTTTAAATTGGTTATATTTCTTACTCGGATGTGAATGTCATAGATTTGCAATGATTGACTTGAGTTATACAATATTTATATTTACAATGCACTTGTCTCTCTTTCAGAATGGGAAACGGGAAAGAACAACCATCTACCGTAACACCATCTAGCTCAAATCCCCCATCCGCAGTATGTTATATCATTTAATATATCAATAACATCGGAATTTGTTGAGTTCATATTGAAATTTCAGAATACATCAATAACTTTATGTATTAATATGTTAGGACATACCATCAACTTGTCCAAACATCCCAAATTACATGCCTGCTTACTATGGACCAGTGCCTGCGTGGTCACCGACTTTTTTGCCATATCCAGTTGGCAACCAATATCCAATCAACATACAGATGGTTGGTTATATTTATCTAATATAATTTTTAATAAGTTGGTTTCTTTTTAGGAGTTTAATTGTAGTTTTTTTTATGCTTTTTGTCGAATGTTGGTAACCCACTTCAGCATGACATGGAACTTTTGAGTCCTCTCATCAATAGAAGCTCTGCTACAAGCAGACCAGTTGGTTCAGATGATAATAGACTTGATGGGGGTAAAACTGATTCGCCATGTACATTTAGAGTTGACCAAAGTAATGAGGATAGACCAAATCCACTGGAAACCGATGATGGCAATGCCGGTTCATCTTAGAATGTGGATTGTGATGATATGATTGAGGAGCCAAAGTCGGGGATGGAGTTTAATTCCCTGGAAGATTTAATCAATTATTATAAGCAATATGGTAGGAAATGCGGGTTTGGAGTGATGACAAAAAGGACTGAGAAGGGAGATGATGAAACTGTTAGATATGTCACCCTTGCTTGTGCCCACGGTGGGAAGGCCCGGAATAGAACCTTGAATGTCGCCAATCCACGTCCGACAGGAAAGACTGAATGTAAGGCAAAGATCAATGCGTTAAAATCTGAGGGAAAGTTCCAATTGACTACAGTTCATAACATACATAACCACGACCTCAATCCAAAGAAATCTTGTTTCTTTCGATGTAATAGAAAAGTGAGTGATGCTGTAAAAAAGGTTTTAGATACAAATGATATGGCTGGCATCAGAATGAATAAGAGCTTTGGATCTCTTGTTGTTGGCGCGGGTGGATTTGAGAACCTCCCGTTTTTGGAAAAAAATTACCATAATTACATTGACAAGGCAAGACATCTAAGACTTGGCGCAGGTGGTGCTGGAGCGCTTCAACAGTATTTTTCACAGATGCAGTATAAAAATCTTGGATTTTTTGCATTGATGGATTTAGATGATGAGGGGAGGTTAAAAAATGTCTACTGGGCAGACCCCCGTAGTAGAGCAGCCTACCAATATTTCGGGGATGTGGCCACATTCGACACCACTTACTTGACAAATAGATATGGGATGCCTTTTGCACCATTTGTTAGTGTAAACCACCATGGGCAATCAATTCTGTTGGGAGCAGGCTTGATTTCCAGTGAGGATACTGAGACCTTTGTGTGGTTATTCCAAACCTGGTTACAGTGCATGGATGGTATAGCTCCGAAAGCTATTATAACTGATCAGGACAGAGCCATGAAAAATGCCATCGCTATTATTTTTCCTAATAGCCGACATCGATTTTGTTTATGGCATATATTGAAGAAAGTTCCTGAGAAGCTTGGCTCATATGGATCATACAAGAGTGGGATGAAAAATAACCTGATGAAATGTGTGTATGACATGCAAAGCGTTGAAGAGTTTGAGGAATGTTGAGAACATTTAATTACCACTTACAACTTGCATGAAAATGTGTGGTTGCAAAGTTTATATGCTGAGCGTGAGCATTAGGTACCGGCATTCTTGAAAGAGTATTTTTGGGCTGGAATGAGTACAACGCAGCGGAATGAGAGCATGAATGCATTTTTTGACGGTTATGTCCATGCTAAGACAAACTTGAAGGAGTTTGTCGACCAATTTGAGAACGCATTGAAAAAAAAAATTGAGAATGAAAATGCTGCGGACTTCCACACATTTAATGTCACAATTCCCTGCATATCTAGATCTCTGATTTAGAAGAGGTTTCAAGATTTGTACACGAATGCTAAATTCAAAGAAGTTCAGCAACAAGTTACCGGCATCATCGACATGGATCTAAAGTTACTTAAGACGGATGGTTCAATAAAGACCTATTTGCTAGAGGATGAGGTCCGCCTGGAAGAATTCACTAAGCTGGTTACGCATTATGTGGACTTTAGTGAGGAAGATACATCTGCAAAGTGTTCTTGTGGTTTATTTGAGATGAGGGGCATATTGTGTCGGCACATTTTGGCTGTATTCAAATGTAACGGGATTAAATCTTTGCCAGATAGATACATTTTGGATCGATGGAGAAAGAACATAAAAAGGAGATACACCTTGATGCACATAAGCTATGATGGAGGGGAGCAGCGAGCAGATTGTAATAGATATTCAAGTCTGTTGAATATCTGTTATCAAATGATCACCCATGCAGCGGGTTCGAAATTGTATATTGAGGATGCAACTAGTAAGTTATATGCGATGATTGACTTGTATCGTGCCAATCAAGAACCCCCATCGATGACCCAAACGGGGTCCAATGTTGGTTGTACAACAAAGGACACAACCACAATTGGTAGTTCTAAGCAAGTACTCAGTCCACATATTGTGCGAGGGAAAAGCAGACCCCCATCTCTGAGGAAAGCATCCAGGATGGAGAATGACATGCGGAAAGCTAAAGCAAAGAAAAAAAACCCCAATCAAGAAAATGGAAAACGTAAAGAGGTGGTGAAGATATTTAATACCTGTTTTCTATTTATATTTTATAAATAAAACTATCACTAATGTAATCACTAATGTATCTTGTTATATCTTACTTGATTAATAGCGCGATGGTGGAGATACACCAGTCGTAAGACAAACCTGTAGGAATTTATTCGTTACTTCAGAGATTAATATGTCAAATGTTGGTGGCGTGCAGGTATATTAATATTTTATTTTTGACACCCTAATATTTGGCTGTGATTTAACAAGTACTTCTGATCAAGCTGTTCCAGAAAGAGCAACTATTGACATTACTGGTACCCAACTCCGAGAAACAATGCTTCAGAGTCAAGAAAGTGTAAGTGGATCCCAATTGTTTTCTATATATTTAATTGTAAACATCGATAAAAATTAAAGTAATTGGATTTTTTTGTTTACAGTTGCAATTTGGAGTGTATGGGTCACAACCAATGCATTTTGGGGAAGATGCATCATAAAGTTTGTCATAGAGGTTGGATATGCGTTTTTTGAGTGTCTAGCTATTAATTGGTTGAGTGTCTAGATATTAAGTTAGGATCTCTGAAACTATTTTGGAACCAGGTTTGTAGCTGTTTTGTTTGAGTGCTTGATCAGTAATTTCTTTACACAGTTGCAATATTTCTAGAACTATATTAAAGATATTTTGTTTGAGTGTTTGAGTGCTTGAGTGTCTAGATATTAATTGCTTGAGTGCATGATCAGTAATACCTTGATGCACAGTTATTATATTTCTGGAACTATGTTTGTAGTCGTTTTGTTTAAGGGCTTGAGTGCTTGAGTGTCTCGATATTAAGTGCTTGAGTGCTTGATCAGTAATTATTTTACACAGTTTCAATATTTTTGGAACTATATTGAGGCTGTTTTGTTTATAGCGATCTTTTGAAACTTGGTGGATGGTTTTTTGAACAACAATCGCATGGTGCATATGATATATGGCAGGGTATGGTATACACTTGTTTTATGGCAGTTAGTGATGGATGAGTTAGTAGCTTGGTGGATGTAAGATTTATGGCATACACTTGATTTGTCATTTGCCTCGAGGTGGGAAAAAACTTGGGATAAATTTGGACAAGCAATAAATCTGGAGATGGGAATAAATTTGGAGCTGGGAAAATTGTAATCAAGCAGGATTTTCCTTCTTTCCTTATAGCTATCTTCTTCTTTTTTTTTTAATTTATTTTCGGATGAATGATACATCCCTTTTTTTTTCATCCTTCTTCTTTTGGTGCAGCTTGCTTTGAAGAATCTGTGGGAGCTATTCTGAACTCCTCTTATGTGCTCGTTATATGCAAGGTCTGGTACATGGTTTTAAGGGAAGATGATGATGAGCAGTGGTTGCAAAAATAAATCTGGTGCTTTTGAACTTAAATGGTTTATTTGGTTGCTCTGTTTGAGATGACAACTTTTGAGGAATGTTGGAACGTAAGGATGATAGGCTGTTACGAGGAGAACCTGTTGGATGATTTGTAGATGATATGACATGAATTCTTGCATGATTTGTAGTTTGGAGATGGGGATTTTGGCTGAAAACTTTTAAATGTATATTGGTTGACTGCATTGATTTATGGCATATGGTTTTCTTTTCTGACCAGGTAAAAGATTTGTACAAGAAACGGTGGATTCTGGGAACATTTTAGTCAACCAATATGTGGAGGACAACTCTAAATTTAGTGACTCAAATTTAACGCTTTGAGTCTTGGGAATGTTGGATTGAGTTTAAAAATCTAATTCTGGCATGTCAATTTGGTCAATTTGGTCATTATGGCATGGCTTACTTGATGTGTACGCATTTTGTTTTGTTTTAGGAAAATTAAATTTGTAAGTTGATGAAAATCTGGGTACTTTTCCTTTCCATGATGGATAGGACCCAATGATACCAGAGCAAGAATTTAACCTTCTTTATTTTTGGTGATTTGGATACTCGGACTTCATTCACGTCCTCCTCAAACATTTTTGTGTCATGTGTTGAATTCTAATTTACTTGAATCACGCAAAGCTGTATATTTAGTAAGAGTTGGATTAGAGTTACTGAGTTCTATCTTGGCAAATGGCATGGACTCAAAGATCAACAGATGGACTAATAACACATGAAATAGCAGCAAGATGGTCTGCGAGTGAGAATATAGAACAGGCTCAGAATAATTAATGCATACAATTCCCTGAAACAACAATATTTTTCATGACTTGAGAAACATAGCAAGTTTGGAATATTATACACCACTTTTGGAATATTCTACTGGTCTACTTGAACATTTATACAAATTGGCCAATAATCTGGAAGAGTTTAAGATTACAAGTTAGTCACCAAGTTTTGGCAGAATCTAAGAACTTAATATATCTACATCAAGTACGGAGTCCAATACAACAAACAACTACAAATGCAAATACCCAATACAACCAGAGTAGTTTACGTTCACGCGACATTTCAACTTCACGTACAACAAGCAACAACTCCCTCTTTTTGACATCGTCAAGTCTCCTCTTGACTTCTCTCTCCTTCCTTAGCAGTTCTCTTGTTCTTTCTCGAAATTTGAGCTCATTCTCTTGATTACCATCTACCCACTTGAAAAACTTACAATATGGTAATCCCTAATCATTTCATACATATATAAGAAATGTTAGCCGTACAGCATATTAATCATTAAATATTAAAAATGTATTATGTACAAATGATATAGTCACCTTTGTGTTGTAGTTTGGACACCCTAAGAAGGGTCGTCCTGGATTTTTTGTAGTATTTGAGAATTTTAATGTGGCTTCGACGTTACAGAAGCAAAATGGTTGACCCAAAGTTATTGATGATGATGATGATGATGACATTCTAAGATTAACTGTAGATTCTTGTGCTAATATTGCAAAGAGAGAGAATATACAAAACAACTTTGATGAAACAAATTCATGCCTCAAGAAAGTTGTTTTAATTAATATTAAACAAGGCTATATATTGACATTAATTCTCTATCTATTTAATTAATCAATATTAAACAAGGCTATATATTGACAACAAATATTTAATTTCACACGTTCAAACATGCAGGCATGCAGGCTCTCTATCTCCAATTTTAACATCCACGCACGGACGCATGCACCCATTTAATCTATTCATAATAGATATATATATTGATGAGTAGAAACACATGATATATATATATATATATATATATAAATATATATATATGGCTTGAACCTAATCATAGAAGGCTATGCATGTGGGAGGTGGGGGACTCAATTTCTCTCCCACCAAATTACACATTTAACACACACTGACACAAAGCAGAAACATCAAGTAACACACATCCACCACTAGTTTCCAAGACACCCTACATCATTTTCATTTTCAACACCAATGAAAGCCCTCGATAATAGAGTTCATCAATCAGTGGACACGATAAGATAAATCCTACAAATGATTAATCATAAGACAACTTATGATTAGAACTGGTATTATAGCTATCAACAGAGAAACAATAAGTCCTACAAATGATCAATTATCTACGGCAACCAACTATGATTCCACATCACTATCAACAAAAAAAAAAATTATTCCACCTGTACCGGCACATGTATCTGAGCTGTTCAAATAATCGGAAAAAATTAAACTATAGCTAAGGTTTGTTTGTTAAAAATGGAACCTTACCTTGAAGAACCTGTCCTCGTGCGTTAGTTCCTCTGTTCACTCCTACAAATGAAACATTTCAGTTTGAGGAATGTTTGAAGTTTTAAACTTAGAAAGGGTACGGGTTAGGTCGTGGGTTGGGGTTTCGGGCTCTGTGGGTAGGGGATTTCTAGGTACGGGTTTGGTCATGGGTTAGGGTTTCGGGGCTCTGTGGGTAGGGGATTTCAGGGTACGGGTTTGGTCATGGGTTACGATTTCGGGGCTCTGTGGGAAGAGGATTTCAGGGTATGGGTTAGGTCGTGGGTTAGGGTTTCAGGGCTCTGTGGGTAGGGGATTTCAGGGTATGGGTTAGGTCGTGGGTTAGGGTTTCAGGGCTCTGTGGGAAGTTTGTTTCAGATCTGGGTGGAGAAGAAGAGAAAAGGGGCTTTGTTTATCCGTGGGTGTGGCTCTGTGGCTTCATGGATACGACGATGAGAAGAGACCCATCGTGGGTTTGGCGGTGTTTGTGGCCGTTTTCGGGGGACCAAACGCGATTAAAGAAATTCGTGTGTTCGTGGGTGGATTTGCGGGTTTCTCGAAGACGAAGGTGGAGTTCGTGGGTGGGGTTACGGGCTAGGTCGAAGACGAAGATGGTGCTGGATCTTTCTCGAAATAGAAGGGAGAAGAAGAAGAACGAGAGAGAGAGAGAGAGAGAGAGAGAGAGAGAGAGAGAGAACGTGGGGGCGAAATGAAGAAATGAAGAAACGAGGCAGATCTAAGGTGTATGATACGACGTCGTTTTTCATTTATGCCACATCGGATGCGATGTCGCAACGGGGACACAGGCGGTTGTATATAGACTTTTTGATTTGAAGGACAGTTAAAAGTTCACGAGATTATTTTCACAGAAGCATCATTCTGGATTAGGGTGCATGATCTACCCATGATGGCATATAATGAGTATGTGGGAAGGCGTATTGGGGAAGCATTGGGTAGGGTACTTGAAGTTGATCTGGACCAAGATGAAATGGCCTGGGGGGAGTACATGCGCATTAGAGTGTGTCTGGATATCACTAAATCACTGTTGCGACGTAAGAAAATTGCTCTTGGGGCCTAGAGAGATTGCTAGGTTTGTTTTTCTTACAAACAATTATCGGATTTCTGCTATCACTGGAGTCGTCTGGGGCATGACCATTGGGATTGTGCGAGTTGGGAAGCTTACCATACTCTAACCCCAATGTCACCTTCTCGTATGGGCAATGGTTGAGAGTGGCGCCGTCATCTGTGTGGGGTGGTGGACGAAGTCAGTTGAATCAACAGAGTTGTGTTGGAAGTGGTTTGTCTAAGGATAAGGTTTTAGTGGGAAAAAAGGGCACTGATGCGGTTTTAGAGGAAGAAAATGCAAATATTTCAAATGACAAACAATATCCAATGGACGAGAATTCAGGAGATAAGGCCCCAAAAGAAGTTGATTTTCAGAAGCAGATGACATCAGTTATGAATGTGGAACTTTTTTTAGAACTAGGGGAGGTACTGAAGATTCATGTTGAAGAGGACACTAACGCCTATATAGCCAATGACGTTGTCTTCCACTCAATAAAAAAAGCCCCTACCAATAGATAAAGGCATTGTCTTGGGCCCTCCCACAACAATAGCCTCCCTTCCTGCTGGGCCAAATTTGAAACGAAGGGGCCGCAAGCCAAAGTCCATGAAAGGTTTGAACACGGTTGAGAAAGGAGAGAAGGTTGTAACGGCTGGTTTATCAAAAAAGAGGGAAGCACTTTTACTAGAAGAAGGTGATCTCAAAGCTTCGAAGTGACAATCCTTGAACTTACCTCAGGGTTTGAAAGAGGATGTGGTGACTAATGTAGCGGCGATGCCTGAGGGTCAGCCCGACCGGGAACCATGAAATGCTTACACTAGAATTTTCGTGGACTTGGGAACCCATAAGGATAGCGTACACTTCTTGATCTCATCAAAAAGGAAGATCCTGACATTGTCTTCTTGCAAGAGACAAAGGTGAATTCTAGCATTATGGAAAAGTACAAATTCCGATTGGGCTATGTTCACTGTTTAACAGTATATTGTCAGGGTAGAAGCGGAGGTTTAGCTCTTATGTGGAAACCCAAGGCGAACCTATAGATCATAAACTACTCTTCCCATCATATTCATGCTCTGATTAAATGTGATGTGGAACACGAAAGGGATTGGATGTTTTCTAGTATTTATGGCCATCCTGTCACAGGTTGTAGACATGAAACTTGGGATTTATTGCACCAATTGTATAATTCAATTAGATGTCCCTGGTTACTAATGGGGGACTTTAATGAGATTTTAGAGCCAAATGAGAAATGGGGAGGAAAAAGGAGACCTAAGGGACTTATGGAGGTTTTTTGCTCTATAATATATGATTGTAATTTGCAGGATTTGGGGTTCAGTAGGGGATGTTATTTTACTTGGTGTAATGACAGGGAGAGTGATGAGAGAATATGTGAAAGATTGGATAGATGTTTAACATTTCTTGAATGGGTGGAGGCTTTTCCTAGTTTTGATATTACTCATGGGTCTGTCTCATACTCAAACCATTTACCTATCTGGCTAAATACTGAGGGTGTCTTACAGCAGTGCGGAAGGAAGAAAATGTTCAGATTTGAACCTATGTGGGTGGGGCATAAAGATTGTGAAGAAATCATAAAAGGTGTGTGGCAAGATGGATTTGGTAATGGGAACATGACTGGAACCGCACTTGGTTTGGTTTGGTCCATAAAAATCTAGCTTCAACAAAGGAAAAATCACAACTTCTGCAGGAAGTAGACCCTAACTGTGCAAGAACTGAGGATCTCAATGCTACTAGAAATGAAGTCCAACTCTGGTGGGAAATAGATGAACTTTTATGGAAGCATACAGTGGCACACGGCGGTGGCGGCACAGCGGCGGTGGCGGCACACGGCGTTGTTCAAGGTGGCGGCACAGCGGCGGCACACGGCGGAGCTCACAGTAGGACACTACCAAAAAGGCCTCTCAACTCTCGGGTTGGTCAAAACACAAGTGGATGAAAACTCAACACACTACTTATTTCACAATTTTTAGAAATAAGTAGAGCTCAGCATAACATCACAAACTCACGGGTTCAACACAGAAATTACAGAACAAATACCCAAAATACCAAGAGATGAGAAAGCATAAGCGAGAGTGAGAGAAGATGATGATCTCAGAAAGTTTTATTGTAGAACCCGTGGCCTATAAATAGACTAAGAATGGCGGTTTGTGAATCATGTGTGTCGCACGGGTAGAAAAACACAAAAAGGGCAGCAAGCCGTGGAGAAATGGAATGACTTCGCGCGAACGTGTGGCGTGGCGGCAAGGACAGCACATTCGGAGCCCATGCCCAACGCCACCGAGATGCTCGCAGAAGAATGAGGTGGTGGCCATAGGGAGCGGCATGCAAGAACAGCAAGCTTCGGAGCCTCCACCGAACGACACGAAGAGGAAGAAAGCAAGATGGAGGTGGAAAGTAAGGTGGTGGTGGCCGGTGATGAGGGAAAGAAATTTTTTCCATGATGCCGAGCCATGATTGGAGGAAGCATTCGACATTGACAGCAGCAAGTAGAAGAAGAAACCAGAAGGAGGAAGAAGAGAGGGACGTCGCCTAAGGAGAACAAGATGAAATCCTAATGGTTTCTTCAAAATGGCGCCGTTTTGTTAAATGAAGGGCTGGGTTGAGACCACACGGGCTGGGCTCAAGATGCACGGGCCGGCTCATCAAAAAAACTCGGGTTGGGTTTAATTAAAACACACACACACACACAACACAGAAAAAATAAAAACATAGCAAAATCAAAGGCCCAAACCGAAAATACACCAATAAAATAACATAAATAAATAAATATTAAGGAAATAAAAACTCAAAATAAAAACATACCAAAATAAATTACAATATCAAATAAATAAATAACACATAAATAAATACAAAAATACATTGAATTAAAAACTCAAGAATTTATGGATCTCACATAAAGACTGAAGAATCCCTACTCCTTCAAATTTATAAAGCTAAGTATTTTCCCCATTATTCATTTTTTCAGTCAAAATTGGGTTTTAACCCGTCTTATGCATGGAAATGGATATGGGAGGCAAGAAAGATCATGTTGAAAGGGTGTCAAATGAGAATTGAAAATAGGACCACTGCTAGAATTTGGGAGGATATATGGGTTCTAGGACATCAGAGATGGTTTTTAGTGAGGAGATTGATATGTCAGTAAAGGTTGCAAGCCTAATTGGTAGCCAATCGAGGTGGTGGGATGTTCAACAGGTTAGAGCTCTTTTCAATCCAAATATTGATGTTGATTTTCTCAAGATTGTGCTAAGCCTTGGTAGGTATGAAGATGTATGGTTCTAGAGGCATGAGAGAAGTGGAAATTTTGCTGTGAAGGGTGCATACAGATTATTGACAGCCATGGTATCACAGGACTCGCCAGAAAACTCTACAGCAAATGATGATAAGAAGCTATGGAAATCCTTGTGGAAAATGCATATCCCTCAAAAGATCAAGATCTTTGCATGGAGGGCTTGTAAGATGGGTTACCTACTAAACACAATCTGTTTAAAAGAATGATTGTGGAATCTACTCAGTGTGAATTCTGTGGCTTCCATAATGAAGATCTCCCTCATGCACTTATTAATTGTCTTGATATTATTACTGCTTGGAACATAATTATGCCTGTAATAGGAACACTTAATCCTGTTGTTTCTATTAAAGGTGTAGCTTGACAGATACTAGAAATAGGTGACTTGTCACAGTTGGAAAGATTATTTCTCATCACTTGGGCTTTCTGTTATAGGCGTAACAAGATGATTTATGAGTTGTCAAAACAGAATCCTGAAGCAGTTATCAATCATGCATTGAGTCTTTAGCTTTTAGTTTCATCTACCATTAAAACTCCAAATTCGAAGCCTATTCCCTGTTGGAATGCTCCTCCCTCAAGTTTTTTCAAACTAAATGTGGATGGGGCAATGTTCTATGACTATCAAAAGGTAGGTGTGGGGGATGTGGTAAGGGATGAGCATGGTCAGGTAATCATGGCAATCTGTAAATTAGAACCTGAGGTATTGGAAGCTGAATCAGTGGAATTATTAGCAATGTTTATAGGCTTACAATTCATCTCTCAATTGGGACTTTCTAAGATCATTTTAGAAAGCAATAGTTTAATCTTAGTTGAGGCCTTACAAACAGCTAGGGATTCATTATCAGTGTTAGGAAATCTCATATCTGAGGTGAAGAGTATGCTAAATCAGTTTCAAGAGTTCAAGGTGCAACATGCTCTACGCATGGGGAGTCAAGTGGCTCATTTCTTAGCAAGGCATGCTTGGAAAGTACAAGATGTGGAAATGTGGATGCATTCTGTTCATTCTTTTATTGCTCAACATGTTTGGTTGGACAACTCCCATGTGTAATTTCATAGTTATTATATGAATGAATGAAGTCCTTTAAAAAAAAAAGAGAGAAAAGAAGAAAAAAAATAAGAAGAGTTATGTCAGTACTTGACATTTCAAACTATCAAAACCCAACACATTACACCCACCAACTATAAAAAATTTACATTTTTTTTCCTCATCCCAATCTTCTCACTTAGATGAGTGAAAAATAACTAATGCAACACAATTTTAAGACTTGAATATTAATAGATAGTGAAAAATGTCACTTTTTATATAGTAATTAGGGAGTATAATGTCATTTTTTAAAATAGACGGGTAGGGAATTTAGCCACCACAAGTAGAGATGTAATCGGTCTGGTCCGGTTGGTCTAAGGGAGGATTTTTGGACCGAACCGAAATTTTCGGTCTATCCATTTCTCACCTGGAGATAGGACCAATTGCACCTATAGACCAAACCAGATCATTATCTATTAGTCTGATCGGTCCATTCGATATGAGCTAATGCAAAATGGGTCACTTTTTGTTAAAAGGCCCAACTTACTCTTTAATGTGTATTTCGGCCTAACTTAAAAGAAACAAAAAAAAAAAAAAAAATCATTTTTGATGTGATAGCCACTAGAGATAATTGTTGTCCTTTTCCTTATATTTTAAAAACTATCATTTGAAAGATGATTTTATTGGAAATAGAGATGATTTTATATTATCTCATCTAAAAAATGTTTATTTTATTTAATTTCTAAACATCATTTAAATATAAATATTTTTTAATTTTTAATTTTTAATTTTTTCATCTAATCATTACAAGTTTTTCAAACTTTCAAACAAAATACAAAAAATAATTCAACTTTTTTAAATTTCAAAATAAAAATAATATTAAAAAATAATATTCTAACAATATTTTGACTTTATAATATTTTTATTCAATTTTTTTTCTCATTTCTCAAAACCCAATAAAATATTTTAATTCAAATAATTTCACTACTACTCAAAAATTATTTTAGTATTATTTATATATTTTTCATCTCATCTTATCTCATCTCATTTCCAATCATTTCCTTAAAAAGATGTGTTTGAGAAGAATATTCCTTTTAACTATTAGAGGGTCTTTGGACACTGATCAAACATACTCTTGGGCCTCATTTGGATATACAGTTCAGATGATATAAAATGAAATATTTTGAATAGTAGTGAAATTTTTGAGTTAAGATGGGATAAAATAGTTTGTAAAAAAAAAAGTGTGTTTAGATAGTGAGATGAGATGAGATAGTTTTTAATTTTTAAAATTTGAAAAAGGTGTAGGTCTCACTGTTTAACAGAGTATCCGAATTGTGCACTGTTCATATACTGTTCACACACTATTCACATCAATTTTTATTGTTTATATATTGTTCACGCACTGTTCATGTAGTGTTTATGTAAGTTTAGAAATATTCACGCACTGTTTATGTCAATTTTTACTATTTATTTAAGTGAATATTTTTAAAATTTAAAAGATGAAATATTATGTTTAGATAGTCAAAACTACTATATAATACAACTTCAAATAAGATAAGATATTTTTATCTGAATTGACTAACGAAACCAAAACTTATCTTCCAAGATATAAGTGGCCACCTCCGATAAATAGTAGGATTTGTCATAATTATGATCTATTATTGTATTTATATTTTATTTACACGAAGTCAGAAAATCAATCTAAAAGAAATCCTAATGCACCTGCAAGCCTCACACAAAGTTTATGGCCATCAATGGTGGATTTAGGGGTGAGGGCCGGCGAGGGTCCCAAAACTTTTTCTGATAAAACGTTTAGTTTGCTTTGTTTCCTTTAAAATCTTATAGAAATCTACTATGTCCCTTTAGAAAAACCTAAACTATTGAAAAAATTGATAATAATCTTATTTTAATTTTTTTTTGGAAAAACTTAAACATATATAATATTAGGTTTTTGTTTTTATTCATAATAAAGCACAAATTTTATAAAAATTGGGACTTTTCATGAAAACATAAATTCTTATCTCCAAAAACTTTTAAAAATCAGAAGTTAGATATTAGAAAACCTCATAGTATGTAATCTAGCTTTCACTATTCTTCTTAGAGGTAGTTTCCTTTCAAATGTTTTCCATATTTTCTTTTTGTTTATCTTTTCCATGCATGACTTCTATATTCTTAGAACAATATTTGGTCTACTAAGGCCACGTTTATTTTCACAAACCATCTTATCTCATATAATCATTACAATTTTTTCAAATCTCCACACAAAATACAATAAATAATTTAATTTTTTCAAATCTCAAAACAAAAATAATATTAAAAAATATTTTTCTAATAATATTTTATTCAACTTTTAACTTTCATCTCATCTCATTTTATCTATATAAACAAATGAGGTCTGATCTTAAAAAATGAAATTTACAAGTTAATGTGACTTGATATGATGTATAATTTTTTTTTTATTATTATAAGCTAGATCTAACATATCACATTAAGCTATGTCAGTTTGTAATTTTATTTGTACAAAAGCTAGTTGTAAATCTAGCAATTCTTATCTTCTTATAATGTTTCTTCTAACATCTTTCATTCTAGTCAATGATAAACATATTAACCTCTTTCTTTAAAAGGAAAACTTATCTATATATATATATGTTGAATTACTATAAATGTGCATGTGCCATATTTAATTTTTATCATGCTTATAATACAAAAATATTTGAGGTATTAAAAAAGTATATATGAAAAATATATAAAAAAAAAATTCTAATTATTTTAACACTAATTCACCCCCTAAAGATTTTTATGAATCTGCCACTGCTTCGCCAATCATATATACCATGTGCCTCCATGATCCGTTATGCGCAGATGAATCCATTTCTCTTCTGTCGTCTAACTATGAGGTTTGACTAAACTGACCTGTAAAACAACATGTTATTCAGTCCGGTGAAAAAATTGGGAAAAAAAAGTCTCATTTTAAAAATAAAAGCTTGCTCGGTTTGAATACATAAAACTATCTCATCTCATCATTATAATTTTTTTAAACTCTCACATAAAATATAATAAATAATTTAATTTTTTCAAATCTCAAAATAAAATTATATTAAAAAATTATATTCTAATAATATTTTATTTAATTTTTAACAAAACATCTCATCTCATCTTATCTGAACTGCATAACTAAACGAGGAAGAAGTTGCTGTTTGGTCCATAAGAGTCTTTTTATTGGGTTCTTCGTTGAACAAATTATTTTTGAACCTCTAGACTATTTTTTGCCCTCTCTTTTATTTGTTGGTCAAGGCCTCTATATATATTATATACTTTTATTTGTTGGTCAAGGCCTCTATATATATATATATTCTACTGATCATGACCAGTAGCGGTAATTGATGAAGCTAGCATGGTCGGAAACTTAGGGTATAATAAGAGGTTGGAAAATTAATTAGAAATGATTAAACCGATATATAATTGAAAAGCATTAAAAGTTCCATTAACATGAAGTATTATGCATGTTAACCCACAACCATCACACACACACACATATAGATGTAGACAGGCTAGAGCAAGATGATCAGTAAGAAAGTACAGACGAATATATCCTGATACAGAAAACGTTTAGAACATATCAGAGATGGTTGGAAGCTTGATTTCTCCCTCGTTGGAGAGGGGAATGGTAAAGTTTCCAATAATGGGGAGGTCTATGGTGAGACCCAAATCCAACACATAGTCTATGTCCCAGTCTGCAACAATGTCCCTTGCCAAGCTCACCAATATACTGTGTGGCACCATCACTGGCACCTCCAGCAACGTCGTGTCGCTCGCCTTCAGTGACCCTGGGTCAGGCATCGTCCCTGATGCAATAACCCTGATGATCCACACGTACATGAGCCAAATCACAAAACATTATATATATGCCATCGACCCAAAGAAGGGAAATATATATTGCATGCGTAAAAATGATTAATAGATTAAACTTTCTATGGAATTCAGTGGATAATTAAGAAGAAAGCAAGCAAACGAAAAACAACCCAGAAAAGCTAGCTAGGGATCAGAAGATAGGAGAAATAAGATGGATGGATGAAACCTGCCAGCACTCTTGAGGACGTAAGAGATCTCGCAGATGGGGAGGGCAAGTCCGTAGGGATTGTTGACAGACACCTTAGCAAGATAATCCACCGAGTCAAGGCTGACGCGTTTGAAATCAACGTCAGTGATGGTGGCCTCTGGTTTCTTTATGGTCGCCAACTTCTCTGCCACGAAGTTCTTGGCCTGGTCTAGCAGCTGCGACATTTCGGATCAATTAATGAAGGGATTAATCTGAGAGAATTTGATGCAAGATCCAGCCCGAAAGTCTTGTTGCACAACGTTAATGGGAGATAATATTATATACACTTCGCAAAATAGATGTATACGCATGCAGGGGCGGCTCATACAAAGTGTGGCCTAAGGCAACCATTTTAAAATGAATTTTACTATTTGAAGACATTTACATGATATATAGGACACCATCCATATAGCAAATGTCTAACATATAGCATTTACAATGGACACCATCCATGTGATTGCAATCACATGATGATCATATAATTTTTGCTCGGGATTCTCCATTGTTAGTATTCAAGATTATTATAAGTCTGTATCTTACCTTAGAAGGATTGAAATTTCCTGGTTGAGACAATTTTCTGTCCACCCAAACATGGGCTAGGTCTAGTTTCATCTTAATTAAGATAGATATGTGAAATATTTTAGCTACAGAGAGATACACAATTAAAGGGTCTAATACTTGAGATATTTAATTTGTATGTGCATGTGTATGAGTGAAGCATAAAATATGGTGTAATTTATAAGTATAGAGTAATGCTAGAGAGAAGTCATTATAGTAGTGCACACTTTGTATTCACTGTGTGGCTGCTTCTAGTTGATTGTTCTCAACACTCACTTGGGAAGATGTGTGGTCTAGATGATGCCACATCATGTGTGCAAAATGGATGCTTCCAATAGTGACTTCTATCTATATTTATTCTACAAATAATAGTCGTTACATACATTAATATGACAACTTCTTATTGTTTTAATTAATATCATGATGTAAGCGGATACTACAATGAGAATTATATGCTCTAACTACATGACATGATTAATGTGGTATATACTTTTCTTGTATAAGAATGAATTATATACGGCACTTATAAATGTATATATATTTATATATATAATTAAGTATATATGAGTTATATACTTATACGGTACGTTAATATATAAGTTATTTTTTGTTATTGTAATTTAATTAATTACTATAAAGTATAAAGTATATATATAATATATATATATATATATAGAGAGAGAGAGAGAGATCTTAATATATAAAAAAACTAACTTTGCCGAAAGCATGCATGCATATTTTACGTTTGAATTAAGCGACGTCGGATCAGAGTTATTTTGCACATGCATATATGACCATTTTGTGCAGCAAAAAACAACTATTTTAAGGTAATTATTAATAAAATGTCGAGGCCGGGCTGTATGCTTAATTGCCACTTTAATTTCTGTTGTTGATTGTCCTTTGAAAACATTTTCTAATTGTAAATTTATTAATATTATGGCAGATCGAGAGCATAATCGGGATCCATTATATTACGTACTCTTTCAAAAGAAACTATATTTAAAAATAATAATCCTGATGTTGATGATGATAATTAATTATATTCACCCTGCCTTTTATAAATAAATAAATAAAAAAATTTATACAAATCTTAAAAAGATAAATTTCACGTAAGCCTTTATAAAAAAGTAGACTTTACATTACAAAAGTGTAAGAAAAAATATTTTTTATTAGTGTGATCATTTTTTTACGAAGAGTTTATGTAAAAAAAAAATTTTCTCGATAAGTTTATATGAAACTTATTTATTTGAGATTTATATTAAAAAATAAATAAAAATTCACCACGTCGACTTTCCTTCCGCAGAATCAATAGCCTAATGTGTCCATGCTGATGCCACGTGTGGAAAATTTTGCATTTCACATTTTTATTCTACTATTATTCATTAAACATTAAGTTTTTTTTTTTCTTTTAAATAAATGGATGATAGAAGAGTGATAATTGGTAAAAGCGACACATGTTATGCAGTGAAATAAAAATAAGATAATAATGTGGTCCTTAGCATTACCTATTAAACAATTCTCTCTGTTGTCTTCAAGTTTGGACATCCACATCTATAATTCGTCGTTTCTTTAGGAATCATGACATCTTCCTTAAAGCTTTTAATGGAATAGCATACACAGGTATGGACCAATGCTTTTGATTGGATTCTTTCCATCTAGATCAAAAGCAAACTTGAACCAAACCAAAAGTTTGAAAATCAAGAGATTCAAAGCCGATATCGACAGACAGAGAACCAGATGGATTCGGTTTGGTTTTGCAGATTTTTTAAACCCTATTATAAGTACCAACTTAGGTTTCATTTGGATGTTGAACTGAATTAAAATGAGTTGAGTTCTTTATAAATAGTAGTGAGTTAAAATGATGAAACAAATTTTACGGGGCCCACCTAAGATAAGTTTATATGTATTTAGATATTAAGATGAGTTTAAATGTATTTATGAGAAATTAAAAAAGATTGTGGATCCCGCGTGTAAAGAGATGTTGAGTTGAAAAAGGTTATGGGTCTCATGCATAAAAAAATTTTGAGTTGAGATGAGTTAAGTGATTTGAGAGTTAAATATTTGGATATTAGAGTCAACTTAAAATTAAATTGAATTGAGTTGATCTCAGTTTAGTCTAAGTTCCAAACGAGGCCTTACTATCCAAACGTCAAGGTCCTTTAGACCAAACGACATAAGGCCTGGTTTCCAAATGAAAAACCAAATTCGAACTCCCCACCGCTAAATAAATAAATTAAAAAAAAAAACTTACTATTCAAACTTGTTCATGAGAAATATCCCCATCTCTAGAAGATGGAAACTTTAGTGGGATCTACAATTAATGTTTCATGTAAGAGTTCTATATAAGGGAGAACGAACATATATAACTCTAATAACAAATTTTATTAATTAACCCTCAATATTTTGTGTGTGAAATCATCACTTGTCTCAAAAGTTTAAGTTGATGAGAATAAGTAGATTTTATTATTTATTTTGAGTAATGCTACATACAGTCATGGAATACGCAAATGACGTGCAGTCGCTTTGAAAAAAAGTGGGGTCCACTATTAAAAAATTAATTTATTTTCATGTGGGTCTCATATTTATTCACTTTTTTCAAAGCACGGCGCTTGCACACTCACGACTGCAAGTATCATTTCTCATTTATTTTATATCTTAACACTCTCCCTCACGTGTGGGTTAGACTCATCCTCAATGGGTAGTCCAACACGTGAAATATTTAATTAAATGAGATAGAGTGTAGAGTTAGGGTTCGAACTCAGGACCTCTATTCTGATACCATGTGAAATTACCACTTGTCCCAAAAGTTTAAGCTGATAGGAAGATATAGATTTTATAATTTATTTTATATCTTAACATTGTGTAGGGGTCACAACAGATCATCTTAGTAAGCAAGCGATGTAATATTTGAGAACAATAACTCTAACAAGCCTGATGGTATGGATGGTAAATTTTATAAGCTGTGTTTTGTTTGCGATTATAATATGCTTATTTTGTTGCTATGAATTGCCAAAAAAATATAACAAAAAATAAATAAAAACCAACCTAAACTATTGTCGCCGCAACTTGTGTTGTGGCATCTATAGATCTTGATCCATTCAAGACCCATAGAGGTTATGATACAAACAATTGTATGTGAAATCAAATAAATTCGAGGTTGGGCTTGATCTAGTTGTTTTTCTTGGACACGTAGTATTTAAGGATGGTATTGTGACTGATCTTAGTACGATCAAGGTCATAACTTTGGTTGAGGCCACAAATAAGGTTAATAATTCCTTAGAAATTTTCAAGAATATAAGTAGTGATTATTATTGTATTGACTACAACATGATCCAGTATCGTGCCACTCATTATATACAATAATGCCTCATATAAAATAATTGGATTTGTTGGGCCTAAGTGATGCAAAGAGATCAGGATCTGGTGTTTTTGATATGGCAGATTCTATGTTGATAGCGCTGGACTATCTCAAGAAGACATATCAGCACAAATATGGTAGGAAAATATGAAGATACTAGGAATTGGGGCAATATTGCACATGCATTAGTATTTTGGCCATAACTTTGGCTATGAGTATCGAAATTGTGCATATGATCCAATTCGGAAAGCTCTTTTTGGCACACACGTCGTTATAACTGGCTATGTCTGGTGGTCTACATTTCAACCTCAAAATCAGCTGTTTTCTCATTTGAATCATCAATTTAAGTGTTTTTTTACCTTTTATGAAAATGTCTCACTTTCATTTTTAGAGATTATTTTGATTCTGACTTGAGCTAGATTCTTTCCAGAATTCTAGTTTATTACATATTTTATTTTTAGGCAAAATTGAGATTTGCCTTTGGGCAACATTCTCAAAATGTCAATTTTCTTTAGTTATTTGAACTCGACATGTCAATTTCAGAACTAATTTTTGACTTTTATGAATAAACTTTATTCTCAGTCTCAATTCTTACTTTCTCTTGATTAATTAGTTGCCAGAATAATGCTTATTTTTCCAGGCATTAGTTGGCATAAGAGCTTTTGCATTTTCCTGGGGTGATTGATTTTCACGATTGGTGGTAGAGGTTGTACATGATGTGATGATTCTAGATTTGCAAAGGCAGATAGATAAATCAACACAGTGTCTAGAGGTATGAAACTTGGAGAGATAGATGTATGTTCATGATTCTGACTCCAATTTTAAGAACTTGTATTATAATCATGCTCTATTTTGGGAATACCATGGTAAGAATGAGCGAGGTGTAGGGGCGAACAAAAAAACCGTGTACCCGACCCGGTTGATTGTTCCGATCCGACCCGAAAAACCGACCCGTTTAAACAAAAAAATCGAAACGGGAATTAACCGACCCGTTTTTTTTCTTTTCCGGGTATTACCCGTTACCCGTTTTAGAAACTCAAAACCCTCCCTCACGTCAAAACCTCTGCTCCTCTAGTCCTCTCTCACAGCTCCGAAACTCTACATTCGCTCTCTCTGTGGATCGCAGCTCGCTCTCTCTCGCAGCTCGCAACTCGCAGCTCGCAGCTCTCACTCAGTCACTCTACAAGACTACAACCATCGAAGGTAAGATTACTGTGGGTGTTTTGTGGGATTTTTGGGTGTTTTTGGTTTTTGTGGGTGTTTATTCTTTGATTGGTTTTTTTTTTTTTTGTGGGTGTTTTGTGGAATTTTTGGGTGTTTTTAGTTTCTGTAGGTGTTTATTCTTTGATTGGTTTTTATTTTTTTTGTGGGTGTTACCCAGTTACTAGATAGAGCTGGTGTTTTTGTGGGTGTTTTTGGTTTCATTGGGTGTTACCGAGTTATCCAGTCTTGGACAACAGGGTTGATTTTACTACGGCCATAGATTTGCAGTCGGTATTGTTTTTAATAGGGTAAAAGAAAACATTGAATCTATTATGCAGTAAAAGCCCATGCTAAGTTAGATTCTGGGTGCTCCAACTAGTTGCGAGGAAAAAAGATATGGAAGGAAATTTTGAGAACGCGTCTCAATTTTTCGTGTTATTTTTCCTGAATGTGAAGATTTTTGCTCAAATACGGATGTGGTTGTGTTAGGGAAAGTCGGTATCAAGTATTTTGTTTTCTGCAGTAGGCAATAGGCAAAACCTAAGTATGGAAATTTTGTACCTATTCTTCTTTAACACCCTTTCAGCTATCAACTAGTCTTATGTGCGAATGGGGATCTAATTTAGTATGGATGCGATTTGGTGTGGTTGTTTATGAAGTTGATTACTTTTGCTTTTTCTGGAAGTGTATTGTATACTGGATAAGTTTTATTTAGACTGTGTTTTGCTCAATTTATTTTAGTTTTAGCTCACTTTACAAAAGTCATTCTTGAAAAAAAAAATATGTTGAGATTGCTTGGTGTTTTTACTAAACTGACTTGAATTCTACTCAACTGGGTAATACCACAGGCGCAACTCGCATGCTCATCTAACTGCTAAACCCTTTTGTTAAAGGTTAATAGAAGAAATGGACTCTGGTGCAGTAATTGCTGCAGAAATGTGGACCAAATAAAACTCTAGTTCTGACTTTAAAATAGTTTGTGGATGAAAGGTCGCAGCCAATTGGCAGTAGATAATGCCAAAACATATTGGAAGGCTTCCAATGGATTAAAAATAAAAGTAACTTTCTATTTTTATAGATCATTAAAAAAAAAAAAAGGGTCGGAAAAATGGGTATTCCGAAATCAGCTTCGGGTCGGGTAATCGGGTATCTGGTGATCGGCCAAACGGAAACATGCTACATCGGGTCGGGTCGGGTGAACATTCCTAGCGAGGTGGAGACCTAGGCTTTAGAGTTAATCTACCAAAATTTTCTAGTATTCTACAAGCTAAGTGCTTCCTTGGTTAGTTGCATGAGGTGGAGCATATTTTTTTTATTACAAGAATATCCCAGATAGTATGAAGGTGAAACCGGTTTCCATCAAGTTGAAAGGTCGGACGTCTACCTGGTGGGAGTAGTTGAAGCGGTCTCGGGAGCGACAGGTCAAGGCCAAGATTGGCAATTAAGAGAAGATGAATGGTCACTTTTTGCCCTTCGGATATACTCAAACCTTGTTTTCATGACTTCACACCTTAAGGCAGGGAATGAGATCTGTTGATGATTACACTGAGGATTTCTACCAATTGCTTGCCCAAAATGATCTTTCTGAGACTAAAGAGCATATGGTGGCACGATATTTGGGTGGCTTGTAGCAACCTTTGCAAGACATCCTCAATCCTCACTCTTTGTGGATTGTTTATGAGGCCTATCATGCCGTAATTATAGAGTAGCAGTAGAGTAGGCGACCCACACCTAGGAGCAATCATAAAAGATGGGGAGTCTGTTAGTATGAAGGTGAAACCGGTTTCCATCAAGTTGAAAGGTCGGACGTCTACCTGGTGGGAGTAGTTGAAGCGGTCTCGGGAGCGACAGGTCAAGGCCAAGATTGGCAATTAAGAGAAGATGAAGAAGAAGATGAATGGTCACTTTTTGCCCTTCGGATATACTCAAACCTTGTTTTCATGACTTCACACCTTAAGGCAGGGAATGAGATCTGCTGATGATTACACTGAGGATTTCTACCAATTGCTTGCCCAAAATGATCTTTCTGAGACTAAAGAGCATATGGTGGCACGATATTTGGGTGGCTTGTAGCAACCTTTGCAAGACATCCTCAATCCTCACTCTTTGTGGATTGTTTATGAGGCCTATCATGCCCTAATTATAGAGTAGCAGTAGAGTAGGCGACCCACACCTAGGAGCAATCATAAAAGATGGGGAGTCTGTTCGTAGGAGACTTGCCCTAATCTGTAGCCAACTTAAGGTAAGAGTTCGAATACAACTAATATTCTATGTTTTAGATGAGGGGAAGTCTGATCATCTGGCAACTGATTGTAGAAAGTTTGCTAGTCAGAAAGGCAAAAACCATATGATTAAAGAGGATGACATGGAGGACGTTGAGGACATCGAAGAACCCATCTATGACAAGAAAGATGATGATGAAGATATTTTGTTCGGAGATGGTAACGAGATTCTCATCGTAAAAAATAGTTTACTAACTCTCAAAGGTGATTCAGGAGAAGACTGGTTGATGACTAATATATTTCACACAACCTATACTATTTCTGACTAGGTGTGCAAACTAATCATTGATAGTGGAAGATGTGAAAACGTGGTCTCTGATGAAGCAATTCAAAAGCTCCAACTCAAAACATACCATTACCCAAAATCATACGAGCTGTCATGGTTGAAGAAGGGCAATGAGGTCACAGTCGATTGGTAGTGTTTGGTCTCTTTTTTGATTGGCTGAAAGTATGTTGATAACGCATGGTGCAATAAGGTCATTGTATTTTGTTGTTAGGCAGGCTTCGGGAGTATGATCGGAGCGCGATGGCGCAAAAACATCTATTCCCTTAACATCAAAGGAAAAAAGCTCATTTTATCACCTCGTAAAGAGGGAGTTATTTTTGTTCCAAAGGCTGAAAAGGGAACCAATCATTCTGGGAGGAGGCGGGGAAAAAAGGCGTGGTGTATGCCTTTGTGCCCTGTGATGACGTGGCGGATCGTGATCTACTACTAAAGGTGCAGCAGATGCTATCTAAGTTCACAAATTTAATGTCAGAGGATCTTCCACTGGCCTTCTACCCATGAGAGATATACAATATCAAATTGATTTGGTGTTAAGTTCTAGCTTACCAAACAGACCAACATATCGCCTTAGCCCCAATGAGTTTGAGGAGTTATAGCACCAAGTAGTGAAATTGTTGGAGAGGGGCTACGTCTGTAAGAGCATGAGCTTGTGTGCAGTTCCTGGCCTCTTGGTGCCCAAGAAAAATGGTTCATGGCATATGTGTGTTGATAACAAGACCATTAAGAGGATAACAATGAAGTACAAGTTACCAATTCCTCGTCTAGATGCCATGTTGGATCAGTTGTCAAACTCTAAGGTCTTTTCCAAAATTGACTGTAAGAGTGGGTATCACCAGATCAAGATACACACTAGAGACAACTAGAAGACGACATTCAAGACGCAACATGCTCTGTACAAGTGGATGGTCATGCCTTTTGGACTGTCCAAAGCACCTAGTATGTTCATGAGATTTATGCATTAGATATTGCGGCCGTTTATGGGGAAGTTTTTCGTTGCTTGCTACAAAGAAATTCTAACCGCATCCAACTCAGTCTGAGAATCGTTTGCCACTCAGCAACTCCCCTCAAAGGCAACAGGCCAAGGAGACCTACGATGAGCATGATGAGCGTATCGAGAAGCTTTTTTCGGAGCCATTTGAGGAAAGAGTAGTGAAAGTTTAAGGATCTGTTTGGCAAATGCAACATATGCTAAAGTTCGAAGATCGAAAGGGAAGAATAAGTAAACACAAAGGTTGTTCAAGATGAAGGAAAAGGCAAAGAGGAGGAAGAAGAAGAAATGGGGAAACAATTAGGGGAAGTTGAAGCATCAAAGGACACAGGGATTGAAACCAAGGAAGGGATGCCACGTGTGAAAAGAAGAAGAGTCACGCCAAACAATTTCCGCATTTCGCACCACAATGGGAGATGTATGTTAGGTGAATCGATGGGTTACACGCTACATAATCAAGTGCATCATGAGGCGAACTGTCATGCAAAAAGGACACGCGAGTTGGGGGCACTCGTTTTGAGAAATAAATTCGACTTGAAAAGGGGCTAATGCAAGGAAGAAGAAAATTCTCGCCAACACACGTAACGAGAATTTGCAAAGTAATTATTGAGCCTAAGCCTGCTGGCCTAGTGAGGAAAGAACCCCGAGCAATTAAGGTCTCGACTAGGGGTTGCACCCAAATGAAAGCATTTGAGAGATGGGTAAGAAAAAACACAATGTACCTCCATGGGACCCGCACATCTAAATTCTCACTAAATAGCTCTTTCACTGTCAACTGACATAAAGCAAAGACCAAGAGGATATGTTAAGGGTGACAATATGTGATACGACTCGTTAATCCAATACGAACACAACACGAAAGTAACGGGTTTGGGTTTGATGTTAACAAATTTGAGTCAAAACGGGTTGACCCGTTAATACACAATTCATTAACGGATCACTAACGGGTCAACCCGTTTAACCCGTTAGTGAGCCGTTTAAACCTTTTAGATTTTTTACTCAAAATTACAATTATATTATTTTAAACTTAAAAACAAAAATACCATAATCGTATTTCGTATTTCCTAACTCTCTCCCTCTCTCAATTCTCAGTTGAGTTAGTTCTCACGAGTCATGACCGCCTCTTACACTTCCTCTAAATTGTAATTTTGGTGTTTTTATTGTTTAGATTGTAATTTTAGACTTATATAGTTAGTTTTATATTTTTTAGAGATATTGTGATTTTAAATTTTATGTAAAATTATATTAATAAAATCAAATAGATTATTTGGGTCAATTCAACTCATTTACATAAATGGGTTGAAATGGATCGTGTCGATATATTTTTAATGAATTCATAAAAGGTCAAAACAGATTGTGTCGTGTCAACCCGTTATTTTAATGGGTCATGTTAGGATTTGAAAATCTGACCCGACACAACACGAACACGACTTGCCAACCCTAGGATATGCACACCAACTCAATCCTGTTAACAATCAAATCAAGCACATAGGGGATTACTGCATGAGTAATGCTAGATACAAGCGGCAAATATAATAGTCTTGTACAATCCTAGTCCCATCAAGAAAAATTGAGTATTTCACACTTTTCTATAATAGAATCTACTTTTTTATAAAGAACTTATGCAAAACTTGTACATTTAGAATTTATATATATCATTTCTCTTACCTCATACCCTTGTAGGCATTATCTCATTAAATGCCTCGGGGACAGGAGGGGTTACCGCATACGCTCATTGGCATTACTGCATTAAATGTTCAAAATCAAGTCCTCAAAAGCATTGTCGTGTTAGAGATAAGAAAATAAGCACTCAGAGGGACATCGCCATACCATACCTCTCATCACCTATAAAGAGAAAGACAAGTGCGTCTTGTAATCTCTCTGCATTCTAAATTCTCAAAACTATTATCACTCATTCTAACTCAAGCATCGGAGGGTTCCCAAATTCCTATACCTCAATCCGTGCTATCCTTACAAGTTAATCATACGACTGAAGACAGGAAGTAATTGCATCAACAGGGTTAAATGTTGATGAAACATGGTAGAGTTGTCTAGTGAGTGCACAGGCAATGGTAAATGCACTTGGCAGGAGATTTTCTAATTAAGTTTATGACTGGTTTAGGGAATCGGAGAAGCAAATCATTTTAGAATTTGGATGCATATGGCATTGAGGTTGAGTGTTGAACCTCAAGTTGATATAAAGAATAAAGGTGAACCAATATAGAGCGCCATTTAGAATTATAAAGCAAGCACGCAATGGGGAGTAGTTTAAAGTTAGCATGTCTGAAGATGGTGTGTTGAGGATTAGAAATAAACTTTGGCTAATTAAGAAACAAAAGAGTGAGAATTTTGAAAAATCCCTTCTCGTTACATGTTAAACTTGGAGAGTACAAAATGAAATAGGAAGTAAACTAATTCACAGAACAATGTTTGCTTGTCAAAAAGTGAACTTGAGGTTTGCAACTAGTGAAAATGGAACCTCTCTTCCCTCTTTTCACTGTTTTATTTTCTAACAGTTTTCCCTTCCTCCCTTCATTTTCAGCCTCCTCTCTCTCCTACCCAATTTTCGGGCTCGCCACTGAAGATCTCCGAACAAATTTTTAGTTGAAACCCTGCCTGAAGTCGCTAGCTCTAGACTGGCTGCCACAGCCGCTAAGCATAGGCCCTGGAGGATTAGAATACCTGTCCCCATCTTGTCTCTGTGTTCGTCTGGCTTCTTTACAGTTGCCCTTTTCATCAGAGTCCTCTTCTGACATAGCATTGTAGAGGGTAGCATTCTTTCTGAATCTATCAAGTCAGGGTTTGTGGATAAGTTGTAACGAGAGATTTCCTAGCTGTACATATGTAAGAAGCAGATGGGAATGAGCATTTCTGCTTCTAGAGTGACTACCAATTCCTCTCAAGCTTGTGAATTAATTGCTTCCTGAAGATAGTTGAAAGCTTTCTTATAATTTAAGAAGCCCATAAACCAGAAGTCAAAATTGTCCACTGTAACTATTTCCATGTACTTTTCTGAAGGTTTCTTCACATTCTCGCTTTGATTTACTCTCTCTATCTTCCTCAGAGGAATCAAGACCTGTACCAGATGGATATATATTACTTTCAATGTTAGCAAGCATGAGCCAGGGAGGGAGACACACAAGAATGAATGATTTTTTAATATTTTTTTGCAAGTTACCTTGTAATGGATCCTTGTCATGTCTCCATCTGGAGAAGAGATTTTCATTGATCTCTCACTGCAGAATGCAATCTTTTCCGTGGAGATAAATAGTAGGCCTGCAATAGGACCAGCTGTAGTTGATAAATAGCATTGGGAAGCCTTCAGCAATTTCTCTCCTTCTTTAACACTGAAGAACCGCTTGAAGACTTTATCCACACCACCTACTCTAAGAATTCTAGCCCCCAAGCTCAACTTCCCCTTCACAGTTTCAGAGATCTTGGGTCCATGTCTCACTGCAGATTCACACCAATTAAAAGAAATCAAATTTCTTGATCTTGTGTTATAGAGGAAAGTAAAACCATCCTATTTCTTTTGCCAATTTCTGATATATGCTGCTTTTCCTTCATCTTTCCTCCAAACAAATGAGGCAAAATGGAGAACAAAAGAAATAACCACAACTACTTACCATGCTCTCGGAATCCATGCACAAAACTATGTCCTTTTTTACTAATCTTGTTCTTCCTTTTAGAATCTGCAGCACCTGAAATAACAAGAATATTGCTTCATTATTAAAACAACCTTAATTTTGATTTTAGTTGATGGATTGAAAGAGAAAGTAGAGGCATACCCTCGAGTGATGGAATACGGTATTGACAAGCAGAATCAGTCAAGTATCTCTTAGGTGCCCTATCAACTCTGTATGCTGCTGAGCGCATTGGCATTCCAGCCACAAGTTCTTGAAGAGAGGTTTCCATGTTTGCCAAGGTGCAAAAGTTCTGATTGGAATAGCTGGTTGTGTGCAGTAGGGATCTCAAATAAGGAAGAAATGCTTACTTAGGATGATCAAGTATTCTAGTTTGCAAAGGTATTTAAGGAGATGGGAAAATGGTGGGAATTTCGTTGCATAAGTCAGCTATGGCTCATCCAGGAAAATAAAGGTGCATCCATGCACTCTTTAAAGTTGGTCCTTAAAGAATATAAAGCATGTTTGATTGCTTTTAGAATAGAGAAATGCTTTAGCCAGAAATCCACAAACTGGCGAGGCTTGATGCAATACTTCAGATTGTAAAGTTACTTTTTATGTAAAGTAGATCTAACACATCACGTGAAACCACATCAGTTTGTGAGTTTATTATGTGTAATTTCTTTGTGTCTGTAGTGGTTCTCTTTAGAATATTAGACATTGTAGAAAAGTCTGACTCCATTGTGAATTCCCCAATATAAGAGAAAAGCTTGTTTTATGTGTTTTCATTTAGAATGATTGTTCTTCTGCAAGAGTACTTCAACATTACTCCTAACTAAACTGTCCTGATTACTGGGAAGACCTTTTCAATCACACAGTTGTGGCAAGCGTCTTCTGTTTCCTCCTTTCTCTTATGCTGACTGTAAGAGGGTGGCCCTTGATCAAGCTTTCTGAGCTGGAATTTTAGCTTTCTGATGCCACCTCTTTGGTACCAACTTAAGGTAAGATATATTATAAGATCAAAATTCCCAACAAACATTAATTAATAGACAGAAAAATATTTATAAAGTACTCAGGAATTGCCTCAGCTTTTAGATCATGTTTGATAGAGTAATATGAACAAAAACCTTATCATAAGGTTTGCAAGTAATAGGACAGCCACCCAATATGCTGATCTGGAATACCACCAATCTTTGCAAATCCCATGTCAGCAATCAGTACTGTCCAATGAAAATGCAAGGTTGATTTCAACAAAAAATTGTAGGCAGACAATATATTAGTTAGAGTTTCGTTACACACCACCTCCAATACACACCACATACCGTACTTTTTTTTTTATTTTTTTTAATTTTTTTCTTTTTAAATTAATTGAATTTTTCTACTCATCATTCATATATCACATATATTTAATAAAAAAAAAAAAATATGATGTATGATGTATGAAGATGATGAATAAAATTTTTCTTAATAGCAAGGGTACACCATACTTTTGAGTTTCTGGGAGAGAGAATTGCCACCCATATCCACGTACTCCCTTTCACCTGCACATGCCAAATTGTGTGGACTTTTTGCAAGTTGTTATAAAGGTATTACTGTTAATTGGGGCGGCAAAAATGTTTCTGGGCTTTTTTTCTAAGGATCTCAGCAAATCTTGAAAATAGCCTTAAGAAAAAGCCACTCGACTCTAAGCAAGATCTTGTGTTGCTTCTTGTAGTGGGAACTGAAAAAAAGAAAAGAAAAACTAAAATAAGTTAAAAGAAGAACAAGAAATCTCAACAGTGAACACACAACATTTGAGAAGTTCTTCACCAACCACCATTATTCTATAAATATGAGTCATATATAGTAGAAATTAATTGAAAAATAATAGTAAGATGTACGGTCTCGTTTGGTTATACAATCATCTTATTTCATCTCATCTCATCTCATCTAATTATTATAATTTTTTTAAATTCTCACATAAAATATAATAAATAATTTAACTTTTTCAAATCTTAAAATAAAATAATATTAAAAAAATTTTATATTTTAATAATATTTTATTCAACTTTCATCCGTCTTATCTGTGTAATCCGTCTTTAGAGTCCGTACCTAAAGAATTTGACTGCGGAAGCAGAATATATATATACTCACATGCCGGCCACCAAATAAAACCCCAAACAAATAGGTTTCTAGATCTAGCAAGTTAAACACTCACGTGCGGTTGAAACTTGAGACTGCCATGTAACTAATTTAAGTATTAGTGTTAATAAAAAGTTATGGAATGTATTTCTTGTAAATATGATTAATTAAAGTACTATTGCACTCTTTGATAGAAGAGTCTCGACTCTCAATACTGTTATTATAAATAGATCGATCAAGTTGGAGGGAACGCTAGCCTAACATGAAATACAAGCATATAATATACTCCACCTATATATATATATATATATATATATATATATATGAAGCCTTACGAGGATATAATTAAATAGAGTAATGCTATACATCATATTCTAATTTTATTTTCATCACATTATGTAAGATGTGTCACATTGATTATCATCACTCAATAAAATATTATCTAATAATAATAAATATATCACATCTTATATAATGAGATGAAAATGAGATGATAGTATGGTGTATATAATTTTCCAAGTAAATAAACGAAAAGAATCCTTTGAAAAGTCTATGAAGTGTGTTCTAGTACTCAAGATCTTTCCTTGATTCTTGAACGTGAGATCTTGACTTAGGTACATACTATCATGAATGTGATTCAACTACATCTTTTTGTTTAAATTTCTTACATTTGGTTCAACGCCTAGAAAGTAGAGATTGTAGCTTAAAAAAATGAACCAATAAAATTGAAAAACTAAATGTATGGATATAGATATAGAAACCAAGATCCAAAACATAAAATGCTTTCAAGGTTAAGCCATTATCTCAAACAAGTCTAAAAAGTCTTACAACCTCGACGTGTCACTACAAGAAATAAGACATTTTGTAATGATTTTCTGACTGTTGGAAATAAGATCGCTACAAAAAACCTTTAATTACAGTAAATTCTGAGTCGTCGCACAGTTCTAACATCAACTTTTCTAAATGTGAGTGCATCTCATTTTTTAATAGAAACTGCCTAGCTTGTTCTATTTTAATCAATTATAGGTGATAGATGAAGATAACTCTTCATGTAAAAATTGTGATTCTTTAAGTGTGTAAACAAGTACTGTTGAATGCCCTCGCTCTGCATGCGGTGCATGGATTGCTACTTGCTAGCAGTAGCCACCACATGCATGGGTAGGAAAAGATATCCTCAAATCTCCAAGGGCAGCTCACATTCCACCCTTCAATCTACCTTTCAGGCCGGGTGCGATCCTAGCCAATCATAAGCGAATGGTCATCTTTTAATGGAAAACATGCATATGCTTCTTCCATTAGCCTGATCAGCAGTATAGGACGCAGTCGAGTGTTTTTCAGAGAACACCGAGTATGTTAGGGTACGATCGGTCGAGACAACTATCTCCAATGCAACACTCTATGACTGATCCTCTATATAGTCACTGGTATTGTTGATCGAGTTTGGGTTTATGGATCGGACTCGGTTCCTCCGACCCATAGTGCAAGTGAGTCCTCTAACAGGCTCGAGGTTTGGATTAAAAAATCTTTCATCTAATT
Source organism: Juglans regia (assembly GCF_001411555.2). Lineage (NCBI taxonomy): Eukaryota > Viridiplantae > Streptophyta > Magnoliopsida > Fagales > Juglandaceae > Juglans > Juglans regia. The sequence continues at coordinate 8,804,916 of NC_049907.1, forward strand.
ATTGTAATTTTATTAAATTTTTACTTAAAATATAATAAATAATTTATTTTTTTTAAATTCTAAAATAAAAATAATATTTTATTTAACTTTCATCTCAACTCATTTTATTTCATCTCAACTCAATATCCAAACCTCCTCTTACTCAGTAGGGACTAATCCAACATATATCTAATACATTAATTATATATATATATATATATTTATATATAAAAGACTTGCTATGACAAAGAGTTGCCGGGGAAAGAAAGTTGTTCCCATTTATATTAAATGTTGAGCAGAAATGGCCGGGTTAGTGGTTGGTGGTTGGTGGTGGATGTGTCACACTTATTATGCAATTGTCAAAGTCTAAGTCAGGAAACATTATATTAATCTTGAATTTAGAATTTAATCTCATAAAAAATAGGCACCATACGATCGACCACCATTCTTGACATTGGTAAGGAGAAAATAGGTTTTATTCATATTATATAGACATTCGAGGAGACTATATATGCATTAAGAAAGGTCAACAAGTGTCATTGTAACAAGTGCCATTGTGTCTTGGCCCAGCCAGTACAACACGAGCAATCATGTCACAATTTTTATCATTAAATTAAAGTAGGATGGAGGATGGATTGCTGCAACTATGAAAGTAATACAAATACACTAGCAAGGTCTTTTTTTTTTCTTTTTTTTTTTTTCAGATGCTTGAATTTATCGATCGCGGTAATGTTCCTTTCAGATTGTCTCAAATTTCAACGGGAGCCAATGGAAAAATCAATGAAAAATGATATTTTGTCTACTTAATTTGTCTTCTCATTTTGACATCTCATGTATTTTAATTTTTTTTTAATTTTTTTCTTTAGTTAATAGTTAAGGATAAGGGTGTAAATTTAAAACGGAAAACTGGTCCGGACCGGTTCCTATATTATGAAAACCGACCGGATTCAGTCCGATTTCGGTTCCGTAGTTTCCGAGATCTGACCGGACCAGTTGGAAAAAATATATATATATATAAATTAATTTTATATATTATACAAAATATTTATATATATAAGTTTTATATATTAATATATAATTATATATCATATATGAAATAATTACATATTATAATTTATAAATTATAACATAAAATGTTAATCTTAAATATGAATATTTGTAATTTGTTTGATCATATGTTATTAACATAATTATATAAAAGATAATGTTATTATAATTTATAAAATAAAAGTTTAATCTTAAAGATGAAAATTAAATTGATCATATGACTTTAAACATAATATATATATTATTATAACATATTATATAATAATCATATGTTTTTTACATAGGGGACATTTTAGTAGGAGGGTACGTAATCATTTTTTAAAAATGTAAAACCGGTACATACCGGTTCGGTCCTAGATTTTGTCTAAAACCGGACCGAACCGGACCGGTTACACTCCTAGTTAAGGAATTGATTATTAGTATATTGATATTTTTTTATATTTTTTAAAAATATTTTAAAATAATAAAAAAATGAAAAAAAGTAAAAAAAAAATAAAAAGATCAATTTAGCCTAGCGGTCACTTGGAACAGACTACTCTTAGCGGCAAGTAGCACCACTCAAAACCAATTTTTAACTTTGCTCACGTCAATTTTTATAGAGTGTTTTTGGATTAAATGTTTTAATTAGAAAAAAAATTAGACACAAAATAAAATCTTATATATAATATCTTTGCTCAAAACTCTCAAATAATATTGTAAAGTTCAATCTTTCATGTATCTATATTTTTGCTTGAAAAAGGATCCGAAAGTCAACATTCAGCAGCTTGAAAATTGGGCAGTAAACGACACAAACTATCGTGGCAATGTCAACAATGTGTACAGGTTCTCCCACTAACGACGACTCGCACTGATCAGTACCACAATACCATGCATAAAAATTAACTTTATAAAAGCAAAGTAGTGATCAAGCAGACGCTTTCAAAAACCCTCCCAACCTTGATCTAGCTCTAGCCCAGGCAGCCATGGTGGAGAGGGATCAAGCCAGACCTCTAGCCCCATCAACTGACCGCCCGAGCAGCGACAATGATGAGGCTGCCCTACATATTCAGAAACTCCGTCGCAAAAGGTGCGTCAAATGGTGCGGGTGCGTAGCAGCCCTCTTGCTAATTCAAGCCGTGGTGATCTTGATCCTTATATTCACTGTTTTTCGCGTCAAGGATCCAGTCATTAAGATGAACGGGATCACAGTCACCAAGCTCGAGCTAATCAACGGCACGACTCCTAAACCCGGCACGAACATGTCTTTAACAGCAGATGTATCCGTGAAAAATCCCAACGTGGCATCTTTCAAATACAAGAACACCACCACAACTTTGTTTTACAACGGCACGATGGTCGGCGAGGCACGAGGGCCACCCGGCCAGGCCAAGCCAAGACGAACCATGAGGATGAACATCACGGTGGATATTATCACCGATCAGCTCTTGTCCAATCCGAACTTGGCAGCGGATGTGAAGTCGGAGGTGTTGTCAATGAGTAGCTATTCAAGAATACCAGGGAGAGTGAAAATGATAGGTATTATCAAGAAACATGTGGTTGTGAAAATGAATTGCACTTTTACGGTTAATATCACAAGCCAGGCAATACAAAGTCAGAAGTGCAAGCGGAAGGTTAGCCTTTAGGGTGATAGATCATAGAGTAGATTATTTGTAACTTAATACATGTTGCAGTGGTACTTATAGCTAAGTGGCCTGATGGTGTTATTTGTAGCAGATATTTACCTTACCTCATCTATTCATATATCTTTTGTGCATAATTAATAATTAATATTAGTGTGTGTATATATATATATATATATCATTGCTGACTTCATATATATATATAGCTGATCAAATTAATTATCATTTTAAGAAAAATTTTATTTGCAAGTTGCAGAGAATACATCATTTATAGTACTGCTGATTTGATATAATTTGATTTGTAAAAAAAATTAAAAAATAAAATTATTGGTTTTATATCCTTATCTTTGCATGTCATGATCATCTGGCAAAAGAAAACAACCTCTATATATACATGCCATTGAAATATGAACATATAGCATGCAGCAACATGAAAGCCTAATTTAGGGCCTATAAGAAAGATGAGTATTTGTGACTATTATCTTATGATAAAAATGATTATTTACGATAAAAATAGATTTACTTTAATTAAAAATAATTATTTTATTGAAAATAACTGATGGTAAAATATCATTTTTCTTGTAACGGCGGCTGCCTCTATACCAAATTTATTTGGGATCCCAATGATCATTGATCTATCCTTCTTTGGGCCCCTACCTTAAAACTTTATTGGATCTTTTATTTCCATAATAATTGAGAAAAATAAAGAATGAAGATCAACTCACAAACCCTGTAGATAGAAGTGAAACGTTCATTACGAAAAAATAAGAATGAAAAAAACATATATATTTCGAGAAGTGATGATATCATAAGTACAAGATTAATGATGACATAACAAAAGTGAGAACAAAGATTTATCTCCTCATAAATAGCAATATTGCCAAAAGAATTATAATTTGGGATGATGAAGAAAACTATATTTAATTTTCCCATTTTCCCAAGTGGAAAAAATTAATGGAAGACAGACTTGCTAGACTGATACTTTTGCTATGGAATAAGCAATTGCTGAAATACCAATAATAAAAATAGGGATTCGATACTATATATATATATATATATTTATATATCACCTTTTTAGAATTAAATTAGAGATACAAGAGGAGGAGGGTGTGAGGTACTTGTTCTCATACAAAAACCTAGCTCACTACAGTGACTAGTGCAGTGCTCAAAAAGAGACTAATCAAATGAAAAGGGAAATAATTAAACCACAAGTTTGGGTTCATATTCAGCTCATGAGCTAATTAAGGAGAAGACTGCAAAAGATAGACTGGTGTGATCCAATAAGTGGATTGATTAATGGTTGAAACTTGAAAGTATAACTAGGAAAAATATTTTTGTAATTATTTGTTTGGGTGCAATCACATGATCAAACTCCACTTCCAGTACTACCTCCATGTAAGCAAAAACATAGTGGAATAACGAAAGACAAAAAAAAAAACTCGATCTTTGGTGGAACCTAATGAACAGTACTGATGATTGTATTGGGACTTGAGGCTCACACGACGTTGGTGGGAATGGGGTAGGATGAGATGAGATGCATTTTGGAGTTTTAAGGTTGTGTTTGGATGTTAAGTTTAGTTTAGTTGAATTGAATTATTTATAAATAGTAGTGAGTTGAGAAGTGGATGGAGTTATATAGAGCCTATCTAAACTGAATTTAAAGTGTGTTTGAATATTAACATGAGTTTAATATTTTTTATACGAAATTAAAAAAAGTTGTGAGTCTCATATATAAAGATGTTTTAAGTTAAAAAATGTTATGGGTCTTACGTGTAAGAAGCTTTTGAATTAAGATGAGTTTAATAATTTAAAAGTTGAGTGTTTAAATGTTAGACTCAGTTTAAAATTAGACTGAATTCAATTCCTAAACACAGCCAAGTCCAAGAGTCTGTCGGTACCACACGTGTGGCTAGTGGAGTACTCGCGGATTCATGAGAGTCTGTGGATCAACTTATGTGCAGCATGCATGGGTGCAGGTGTCTAAGCCTCATGCATTGATAAGATGATGGCGGTTCTTGGCTCATCTAATAAATTAATTTTTGGAAATGTTATGATATGACACGTGCGTTCATTTGAGGGTTAGAAAGTGACAAACCGGCACTTTTTCAATTAGTGGAAAGAAAAACAAAACCATACATAATGAAATTATAACCAAGGAAATGGGGAGAATGAAGAAGGGACGAGAAAGGGGAACCTCTTCTTGGAGGGGCTCAAGGAAAGGAGGATGGGTTTTGACACTTTTTTAGAGAGAGAGAGAGAGAGAGAGAGAGAGAGAGAGAGGTTTTTTAGAGAGAAAATTATCTTTACTATGCTCACCAATATCCTTAGTTTAGAGCAAATTGATCAATCCTTCATTTTATGGTTAGGCATAAAATAGGCTTACAAACTCATTTCTAAATTCTTGAAAGCTAGCTGAAGCCACGTTAAAAATATCTAATTGGTGTAAAACTTGAAGTATTATGAAAAATTGTCAATTTTGAAGAATGACAAGTTGAAATGAAATTGTGAGAGAAAAACTTGTATTTTTGTGCATTAAATTGTACAATGGAAGACCCTATTTACAGATGCATGATGCCTGAGAAAGAAAGAAGTTACAATAAATCAAATTTGCTAATTGATTTACACAATAAACTAAATATCGTAGAGAATAAGTCATATTATCATACATATGCTACAATATTATGAATACATTCTATCTTAAGAATGATAATATTCTAACATCCCTCTCAAACTTAAGAGGATGATGAAGACTTATCTTGAGTTTAGAAATAAGATCATGTTGCTACCCAGGTGGATGGGATTTAGCGAAAACTTAAGAGGATGACCATGACGCCACAATATTTGCAAAAGAGTGACAAAAAGGAGGACCGGGATTATGATAAGTGTTTGGAACCAAGTGAAGGAGTGGAAAACTCCATATCATGAGTAAGGGTGGGCGGCAGGGCCCCGCCTTCCATCCATCTGCCCCCCGGCTATCATAATCCCACGATCTCCTATCCGTCCGCCCCCTTTTTCTTCATCTTTTTCAACATTGCTTTTTGGTTGATTGTCTCTTTCTTTCTTGAGTCTTGTGCATGTTTTATCTCGCGACACCATTTGCAAAGTTTTTAAGAATTGTGGTAGGGTAATGTTATATATACAATCTTGGAGAGTGCACTTACTACGTACTCCCTTCGAAAAAAGTGGAGGCTATCTTAAAAAACAAAATTATGTAGATCTCAGATTTATTTATTTTTTTAAAGAAAATACGTGGGAACTGCACACTCAAAAACTGTAAATATCATTTCTCTTTATAGTGAGTTGTGCTATTGCATAAACCAGTTAAGAAAAACAAGTAGTCATCCGGGGTTTCCTTGATTCTTTTTATTTTGCCTTTATCTCATTCAATTCCCATTTGTGGTACTTCTCACAAAATAAAATGTAATGAGAAGGATTGCAAGCAAGAAGGACATTAGGACACTGAGCATCAAAGCTGCAACACACAAAGCAACACATGCAGCAGCAAAAGCAAATAAAGCATACGGCAGCACACAAGAAGCAGAAGGCAGCAGCAAAAAGAAAGAAAGCTTTGGGTCTGAAAAAATTTGTGAAAAACATGGCTACACACATGAAGTGTCAAAAACTTGATATAAAGCACTGTCTAAATCATGCTGCCCATAAAAATTGCAGATTATTACTTGTAATTGTTTAGAAGATTTAAACTTGATATAAAACATCTTGCTCCTATAAATAGAAATAGATTATGTATCATTAAAAATCAAATCAATGAGAATGAGATTTTTCTCTACACTGCTTATGCATTTCGAGTTTCTCTTCATGTTTTAACATGGTATCAGAGTAGGACATCTCTCCTGCTGTGTTTCCTTGACTTGCAAACAAATTTCATCTCAAAAATCATGACATCCTCCTCTTCTTCCTCTCCTTCTTCCCTTGAGGATCAAAATAGTCTCTTCTTCCTACATCACAGTGACAATGCTAACACTGTCATTGTCTCACCCCCATTAACTGGTTCAAACTACATTTCTTGGAGCAGATCATTTCTATTTTCTATTTCCATCAAGAACAAATTAGGTAACCTAGATGGCACAATCACCACTCCTGATTTATCAAATTCTTCCTATGTTTCATGGCTAAGATGCAATAACATCCTTCTTGCATGGATCCTAAACTTTGTCTCAAAGGACATTACATCTAATATATTTTTCATGACTTCAGCCAAACAGGTATGGGACAAGCTTAAGAAGTGTTTTGCACAACCTGATGAGGCTCGAATATATCACCTCCAACACAAGCTAAGTGGCATTGTACAATGACACCTCTCTGTAAGTTATTACTTCACTTAACTTAACAATATTTGGGAAGAGTTGCATAGCTATAGACCTCTTCCATGTTGCTTTTGTGGGAAGTGTACATGTGATGCCTTGAAAGATGTTGGTGAAGTTCAACAAGGAGATTATGTGTTTAAATTTTTAATGGGGTTAAATGACAACTATGATGCTGTGAGGGGACAAATCATTTTGTTAAGTCCTTTACCTTCATTGGATTAAACTTTTTCACTAATTTTGCAAGAGGAAAGGCAAAGACAAGTAAGGAATACAGCTTTGCCCATCTCAGAACCTTCTGTCTTACTTGCCTACCAAAAATTTACAAAGAAAAAGGACAGATCAGACCTGGTTTGCCACCATTGTGGCAAGGTTGGACATACAAAGGAGAAATGCTACAAGTTGGTGGGATTCCCACCAAATTTCAAATCCACCAAACCAAGAATTGGAAACACCTCTGCTGCAACTTATTCTGCAAATCAAGTTGCTGCTCAGATTACTGCTCAAGCCATGAAGCATTTGCTCCAAGTGTCTCTCAATTGAAACTCTCTCAAGCACAAGCACAACATCTTATGGATCTTGTCAATGCTCAATTTCCTCAGCTGAACTCAAGACAGAACCAGCCTATACTGCCTACTCCTGCTCCTATCAAACCAGCAATTTTAGAACCAAAATCCTCAAACACATCCTACTCAAACCTAGAAGGTAACCACCACTGTCTCTCCTCTCTTTCCATACCCAGTAATTACTCTCATTTCAATGATATGAATCCCTGCAAACACAACTCATCCATTCACTCTAAACACTCTGATGTTTATGTCACACTATGGATCATGGACACAGGGGCCACTATTCACATGGTAAGCTCTACCTCTTTTCTTGATAAATTTCCTCATTGCATCAAGCATTTGTACAACTTCCAAATGGTACAAGGGCTCAAGTCACACACATAGGAACTGTTAAAGCTATCAGGTTCTTTGTTACTAACTGATGTCCTATGTGTACCTTCATTCACCTTTAATATCATCTCAGTTAGCAAGCTCACTCAAAAACCAGATACATGTCTATTTTTCTTAAAAGATCTATGCTTCATTCAGGTCCTCTTTCCAGGATGACGATTGGACTTGCTAAGGTTCATGCCGGCCTCTATTATCTTCTGCCATGACAGCAACATTAAACCTTCTTTAAATCTTCCCAATCAAGCTCGAGTCAACCAAGCAACTGTTCAACAGGATTTTGATCTATGGCACTTTAAATTAGGACATTTATCTTCACAAAGAATGAGTTTAATCCATTCTCTTGTTCCTAATGTAAAGTCCAATGACCTACCTCATTGTAAAATTTGTCATTTGGCCAAGCAGAAATATCTCCCTTTTCTTTCAAGTGTATCCACTAGTTCATTTCCTTTTGACTTAATCTATTGTGATATATGGGGCCTATATTCTCAAACATCAATTCAAGACTTTCATTATTTTTTAACCATTGTGGATGATTATTCAAGAATCATTTAGGTTTTCTTAATGAAATTGAAATCAGACACAAGACCTATCCTGCAATTATTCTTCTAGGTAATACACATTCAATTCAATAGCAAAATCAAGAAAATCAGAACTGATGATGGCTTTGAATTCGACATGGCTGATTTTTATAAAAACAATGGCATCATTCACCAAAAATCATGTGTGTATACCCCTCAACAAAATGGTGTTATTGAGAGGAAACACCAACACCCTTTGAATGTAGCTAGGGCACTCCTCTTTCAAGCTGGACTGCCTACTACTTTTTGGGGAGATGCCATCTTGACAACAACCTACATCATCAATAGGATCCCTACACCCCTCCTTTCTAATAAATCACCCTATGAAAAGCTCTTTTCATCACCACCCTCCTATTATCATCTTCAAGTTTTTGGTTGCCTAAGTTATGCTAGCACTCCTAAGCACCATAAAACAAAGTTTGAACCTCAGGCTAGGCCTTGCATTTTCTTAGGATATCCTGCAAACATCAAAGGCTACAAGCTCTACGACATAGAGAATCATTCCACCTTCATCTCTAGGAGTGTGATCTTCCATGAGTCTACCTTTCCATTTCACTCATCCACTCCCTCTTCTCATTCCTCTTTAGACTTTCATTCCTCATTTCCTCAAAATCTGGTTTTACCTCCTCCACCACCAAATGACTATTTTTCACCTTCTCAAAATCTGGTTTCACCCTCTTCTGAACTACCTCATCTTGAACCACCTCATCTTGAACCAGTCCACCCTACTCTTCAATATGAACCACCTCATCTTGAACCATCTAAGCCTACTACTTCTTCTACTTCACCTCCCTTTTCACCTCCATCAATACCTCTTTGAAGATCCATCAGAGATAGGTATCAACCTGCCTATCTCCACCAATACCATTGCCAAATAGCAGAATCTATACCTCTCAATCCTCCACACTTCATCCACTAGATTATCACCTCATATACAAACACCTCTTTTAATCTCACCAATCCTTTTTTGTTTCCCTCTCCCTAATCTCTGAACCTAACTCCTATAGTGAAACTGTGAAAATAAAACATTGGCAAGATGCCATGCAAGCTGAACTCAGTGCTTTAGAGGACAATAACACTTGGACTGTTACTGCCCTTCCCCCCAACAAAAATGTCATTGGCTGTAAATATGTTTACAAAGTAAAGCTCAAATCTGATGGCTCTCTTGAAAGACACAAATCTAGACTTGTTGCCAAGGGATATAATCAAAGAGAAGGTTTTGACTTCCAAGAAACATTCAATCAAGTGGCTAAACTCACCACAGTTCATGTCTTCCTTGCCTTAGCCTCTATTCACAACTGATTTTTATCTCAAATGGATATCCATAATGCATTTTTACATGGGGACCTTAATGAGAAAATTTATATGGAGATGCAACCAGGTTACCACATTCACAGAGATCAGATTGAGGGGGAGAAATTAGTATGCAAACTGAATAAGTCCATTTATGGACTTAAACAAGCATCAAGGCAATAGTTCTTAAAATTTTCTAACTCCCTTACTTTTATCGGATTTTATCAATCTAAATCTGACTATTCTTTATTCACCAAAGTTAGCCAAAAAGGGTTTACAACACTCCTAATGTATGTGGATGACATCATAGTGGGAAGTAATTCTCAAGATGAAGTTAACTCACTCAAAGCTTACCTCCACAGATAATTCAAAATCAAAGACCTTGGACCCCTCAAATATTTCCTAGGCCTAAAGGTTGCAAGATCATCTTCTGGAATCAACATCTGTCAAAGAAAGTACACACTCAAAAATTTGGAAGATGTAGGGCTACTTGGCACCAAAATAGTCTCTACACCCATTGAGTTAAATCACAAGTTGAGCCACACCACAAATACAATTCTGCAAGACCCTACAACCTATAGAAGACTCATTGGAATGCTCATTTATTTAACAATTATAAGGCCATATATCACTTATGCCGTGAATGTTCTGAGTCAGTTCATGGATAAGCCTTCACAAACTCATATGCAATTAGCCTATAGAGTTCTCAGATATCTCAAAGGATCCATAGGCCAAGGCATCTTCTTGTCATTGAGATCATCCTTACACCTAAGGGCATATAGTAGCTCTGATTGGGCTGCTTGCCCCAAGACTATGAGTTATGTTACAGGTTTTTGTGTATTCATTGGAGACTCATTGATAAGTTGGAAATCAAAGAAAAAAGTAACTATCTCTAGGTCTTCAGCTGAGGCAAAATATAGGGCATTAGCTTCCACAAGTTGTGAAATCATGTGGCTTCTTGGTTTGATAAAAGAATTTAACATCAATCATGGACAATCTGCTCTCATATTCTGTGATAGCCAAGCAGCCATCCACATTGCAAGGAATCCTATCTTCCATGAAAGAACTAAACGCATAGAACTAGACTGCCACTTTGTTCGAGAAAAGGTCCTAGCTAGAATCATCACTCCAATCCACATAGCTTCAAAATTTCAGTTGGCAAACATTTTCACTAAGGCTTTATCAGCTTCTACTTTTCATTTTTTACTGTCCAAGATGAGAATCCTAAACATCCATGCCCATCTTGATGGGGAGTCTCACAAAATAAAATGTAGTGAGAAGAATTGCAAGCAAGAAGAAGATGAGGACACTGAGCATCAAAGCTGCAACACACAAAGCAACACATGCAGCAGCAAAAGCAAACATGAAGTACGCTGCAACACTCAAGAAATACATGTAGTAGCAGAAGCAAATAAAGCAAACGGCAGCACACGAGAAGCAGAAAGCATCAACAAAAAGAAAGAAAGCTTTGGATCTGAAAAGATTTATGAAAAACATGGCTACACACATGAAGTGTCAAGAACTTGATATAAAGCACTGTCTAAACCATGCTGCCCATAAAAGTTGCAAATTATTACTTGTAATTGTATAGAAGGTTTAAACTTGATATAAAACATCTTGCTCCTATAAATAGCAGCAGATTATGTATCATTAAAAATCATATCAATGAGAATGAAATTTCTCTCTGCATCGCTTATGCATTTCGAGTTTCTCTTCATGTTTTAACATACTCATAACGATCATTCTGCACATTAGTTCTATTAATTGAGAGTAACTTTACTTTCACGCTTGGTTTACTTTAATTTATATTCAGTTTATATTGGATATTTGAAAATTGCCAAATCCAATACGAATTAGTTTATAAAATAAATAAAAGAAATGTAATTAATCATGATCAACCAAACTCATAACCAAAAGAAGTACAAATATTTTTCTTTTAAAAAAGAAATGGGGAATCTTGTGAACGTTTGACTTAAATGAAATGATTTAAATCTTCAGGCCAAGAAAATAAAATAAAATAAATAGAGAAAATGTAAGCATTGGACCATTGACTACAACTAGGACGTACGTAGATGTGTAAATTTAAATTGGAAAATCAATCTGGACCGGACCGAACCAGACCGGTTTGAAAAAATATATATATATATAAATTCATTTTATATATTATACAAAATATTTGTTTATATAAGTTTTATATATAATATATAATTATATATTAAATTTTTATATATAATATATAATTATATATCACATATAAAATAATTTCATATTATAATTAATAAATTATAATATAAAATGTTAATCTTAAATATGAGCATTTGTAATTTATTTGATTATATGTTATTAATATAATTATATATAAAATAATGTTATTATAATTTATAAAATAAAAGTTTAATCTAAAAATGAAAATTTAATTGATCATATGCTTTAAACATAATATATATATATATATTAAATTATCAATAACATTTTATCATAAGAAGTAATGCTTTATTATATTTTTTTTTACATTTTAAAAAAATTAGAAAATTGGATCAGACTGGATCGGAAACCGATAAAACTTAAGATACCGATTTATAAAGATAACCGAAGCGTAATCGGTTTTAAAAAATATAAAACCGGTATATACCGATTCGATTTTAGATTTTATTCAAAATTAAATCGGACTGGACCGATTACACCCCTAAACGTACGGAACCATAAAGGACTTTTGGCGAAATTAGACCCAAAATAAATGATTAGATAAGCAAACAGAAATTATCCCTGCATTCCATCAGTGCTCCAATTTCAGAAGTGGTGTTTTTGTGGAGTACGAGGATTCTAGATGTTCAAATTAGTGGTGACAAAGTAGTCAAGTCGTTCACATTGACTTGGAAATTCCAAGTATGTGTTTCTTCTCCTCGACAGACAGGCGTGTATATATTAGATAAAAATTTAAACAAAAATGCCACTCCCACCGATAGTTGGGTCCGGATTGGGTCCCAACAGATTTTTTTTTTTTTTTTTAATTAAGTGATTGACAAAGTATTTTTTTAATAATATTATAAATTTTTTAAAAAAATATATTTAAGAGTATTAAAAAAATGAATGAAATTTTTTTTTTGCTCTTATCGGGACCCGTCTCTTGCTACACTCTCGGTGGGTGTAGCATTGCTCAAATTTAAACTGATAGAAAGAAGTAAATTCTATTATTTATGTTAAATCTTAATACTCTCTCTCATTTGTCTGGACTAGACTCGTTAATAAGTTGAAATATTTATATATATAGATATATGCATAATGCAAATTCAAGATTTTTATTTTAATATAATATAAAATTATCACTTATCTCAAAAATTAAAAATTTATATGAATAGATTAATTCAATTACTTGTATTGAATAGTGGGAATTGTCTTCTAGTTCAATCATCCCATATGTAGGCCCAAATTTGTTGTCCACTACAAGATTTAATGGACTGATCCCTCTCTAATCAGTCTGTAATTGTTGAGAACATGAAGCACGATAGCTGCTGACTACCTGTTATTATATGTACTAAGTGTTGACAAATTCTATACGGCTTATGGCTAAATTCATCTTGAACTGTATAAGGAGTTATCTCACTCCTTCTATTAGGTTTTTTATAAAGAGAAATAAGTATTTCTATATCATATCAGAACATGTTAACCTATAATCGATGATAAGCTCTTACGATCTATCTACGATGATGGTATTGAAAATATCGGCCCACACGTGAGGGGCGTGTTGAGAAGTCACACACGACTTAGCGACTAACTCATCCTAAATTTTATAAAGAGTTACTCTACTCTTTCTATTAGACATTTTATGAAGAGAAATGAGTATTTTTACATTACATGATAATCTATTTTATTAGTGTTTTTATTTTTAATTTAAATTTTAAAATTTTCTTTATTTTCAATAGTTGACACATTAAAAAATATATGATTACGTAAGTAAAATTGTAATATTTTATTGAAATGAGGGTGAAATGTTCAAGGAGTTCATGATATGGGTTGTTCCCTACAGGTGGGGAGGGGAGAGTAAATGAGGGGAAGTTCTCATAATATATCCCCACAATGTTTGCTTATGGACAAATCATCCTTCTTGATGTAACATAACATCCTTCACTGTGGGGACGATTCTCCCATTATCGTAATGAATAATGCTACTCTCATCACTCCCGGTCCCGCTACATTTTTTTTATTTTTTTAATATATTTTTTTTATTTAATGATTAAGTAAATATTTTTTAATGATATTATAATTTTTTTATTTTTTTAAAAAATATTTTATAGTGTTAAAAAAATACATGTATAAAAAAATAAAATAAAAAAATACTATATTTTACACTGAGCGGGACTGAGAGCGGGACAGGGAGCGGGGGCTGTAGCACGGTTCTATCGTAATTTAACCATGTTGAATGGCGGTGATGACAGTATCTAGAAAGTCTCATTTTAGTAATGATACCTATAACTCTATTTTATAATATTTATACAACTATATGCTAAAATAAGGATATTTGCGAAAAATCGTGTTATTTTTATAAATTATTTTACAAAAATCTCTCTAATTTAAAACATGATTATATAAAAAATAATTGTAAGCCTTTAAATTTGATACTCTTCATTTCGTGACAACATGATTATTCTATGACTGCTAGAAGGAATATTTTTGCCTCACCAAATTGATTAGGGTTTGGTTTGTATTATTGGTGCATAGAATAATGATATATATAAGGCTTGCGTAAAATGAGTTTTTCACATTTTTTTTTTAGTATGACTCATTTTTTTTTATTAAATACCTAGATTTGTGTATTTGAAATTTGTGGACAAATGCATACAATGGTAAGACCATTTAAGCTATTGCCTAAGACACCAAAAATAAAAATGTATTTTATAGAAATTTAAAAAAAAATAAAAACCATTTAATTAAATAAAATTTTTAATAATTTTTATAGTTTTCAACGTGTGTAAGGCCTTATAATATTAAATTTAATATTTAACACAATGAATTATTTTTTTTATAAGTAATACAATGAATTATTTATATTTTAAATAAATTTGTTAAGATCTTACTAAATTGAGACATAAAATCTACATTGAGACTTCATTTTAAGTTATTGTTATAAATAAAAAATCAGAAAAATCATATTTAAAGATTTTAAATAAAATCTCATTTTATTGTAAAGTTTAAAAATATTTCATATAATAATTTATATTTTATTATATTATATTATAAATTATAATTATAAATAATTTATTTAAATTTTACATTATGCCTTAATTTGTATTAAGCCGCCCTCAACAAACCATAAACAATGATTAGTGATGGTTATTATTTTTCAATCTCCATTGTAAATAATTATTTCCCCGTGACAAAAGCAAAGATCAAAACATGGTTTCGTTTGGATCTCAACTCATCTCAACTCATCATTACAATTTTTTTAAATCTCAATATAAAATATAATAAACAATTCAATTTTTTTAAATTCTAAAATAATAATAATATTAAAAAATAATATTTTATCATCTCAATTCAATTCACTTCAACATCCAAACACAATTGTAAAGATCCATCCAAAGAGGATGCCCAAAAATCAAAGCCTAGACCATAAACTCCTCAACCATACTCTTCTTCTCACTTCCATCAGACCTAAAAGAATTAAATGCAGCAGCTGGAATACCCACCGACCCTCCCTCCCCAAAGGCAATTCTCACCACCCTAATTTCCTCCCCTCTCCCTCAACAAATGGCTAAATCCCTTCCTTCTCCTCCTCTTCCTCCCCTCCGTCATCCCTCTCCCAATGTCCACCCCAACCACAACCAGCACAAACTACCTCACTAACATTGGCCTCGGCTACGCCATCGCTATCGCTCTCGGCTTCCTCGTCCTCCTCTCCACTCTCCTCCTCGCCTCATACCTTTGCTGTCGCTCCCATCGGTCTTCCAATAACCCCATCAACAACGGCAGGAACAACAGTCATAACGCCAACCCCAGTGACGGTATCATCCTTCCCCGCATAATCTTTGTCGCCGAGGACGAAGACGGAGAGACGCTTGATGAGAACGTCGCCGTCGGGATCGACCAGAGCGTCATCAACTCTTACCCCAAGTTCCCGTACTACTGCAAGGATGGCAACATGGGTACCAATAGTACGACGTGTTCGATCTGCCTGTGCGAGTACAAGGATTCGGAAATGCTCAGGATGATGCCCGAGTGTCGCCATTACTTCCATTTGTACTGCATCGACCCCTGGTTGAAGCTCAATGGGTCGTGCCCGGTTTGCCGGAACTCGCCGCTGCCGACCCCGCTGTCCACGCCGCTCTCGGAGGTCGTGCCACTCTCGCAGTACGCCGCGGATCGGTGGCGGAGGAGGTGATAGATTTGTGGGTTTTTTTGTTTCCCTTTAAATCTTTCTTTTTGGGTAGTGGGTGGTTTGTGGCTTTGCTGTTTGGGTTGTTTGTTTGTATGGTTGCTGACTGGGAAAATTGTAAATTTTGGATAGTTTAGGTTTTCGGCTTTTGCTAGGGTCTTTGTGTTACTTAATCATGGTTTCAGTGATCGAAATTAGAGCATAAAGTCTCCTTTTTTTATCTTAGAAAGAGATGGTTGTCAGTGTTTCACAGACATGGAATTCTGGAATTTTATCATTTTTTTTTTCTAAATGCTTGGGTAACTGGGTTGTACATGTGCATCAGTTTAGTTTAATGCTTTTCAGTATGGCGTATGAGATTCCACCTGTTAAACACATCCTTCTACATGACGAGTAAATTCATATTCAGTCTTTCTGTAAGTTTAACGGAGAACCTAAGACAGGGAGGTGTTGGATGGAACAGTTCTGTAAGTTTAGTAGTACAACGGGATGCAGTTCCTCACTAGTGCTTGCTCCCACAAGATCATGATGGGGCCTCTAGATTTGTATCATGCCAGAAGGCCCAGAACTGTTGTACTCTGATGGTCTGTTTAACATAAATTGAGGGACAATGTGCAGTTTGAGTAAAAGACAAAGTACCTACCCCGAGAAAAAAAAAATGAAAAAGAAAAAAGAATAGAAGAATATTGAAGGGTTGACCAGTTATCTTGAAGCAATACGAAGTTCTAAGGGAAAGTAATTCAAATTAACAACTCGAACTGCTTGGATAATCCTACCGAGAAGAAAACCAAAATAATAAAAAAATAAAATCTGTAGACTCTGATCTCAATACCCATTTCTTCAGCAACACTTAAACTACATGGTATAAGTTTATAACTTCAGTTAAGATCAAAGGTCAATCCTCCCCCTCCCTCCTCTTTTCCTGGCAAAGTTTTCAGCTTAGAATCCCAGGTATATCGTTCAAACCATTTTGCTCTTTTACTTTTTCTCACAGTCCAAATTCTGTTTTTTATCGCTTTCAAGGATTACTGATGTATTGCTGTAAAGATCATTTCAGTTTCTGTAAATGCTGTTGTCGCTGTTCCTTCTGCTGAAAAGAACTCTGGGAAATTTCAAAGTCCAGTTTTTAAAGTACAGAGATGCCAAAACCAAACAATTTTATGAAGTTAAAAGCATGGAGAGGGCGGCTTCACAGGCCAATCCTTTTGTTGGTTATCTTAGCTATTCTCATGTCCATTGTCACCTTATCCAAATTCTACTCTGTCAGATCTCTTTTTCCTACAGATACTTTCTGCAACCACATGAAGCCCGAGAGCCGAAATGGAACTGGAAGTGAAGTAAGAATTACTATCCAAACAGTAATTCAGAAAATCCAACTAGAGATGAGCACAATGAGAGATATGCCAACCAACTCATCCTCATCAGCATCTCTATCGAGATACAGTGCGTTTCTTGCGGATATCCTTGCGCTCATCGAGTCGACACATGCGTCTTTACCATCCAGTGAAGATCCTTATCAGCATGACAGTGAAAGGAGTAGTCTTCATACTCTATCCAATGAACCTGCAGATTATTTCTTCATTGAAGAGATGCGTAAGTATGTAACAATGAAGCCCAACAGACTAGGTAAACAGAACTTCATGGGAGCAAATGGAACTTTCACTAGCATCGGCCATGCTTGTTTTGCTGTGAAGAAAGAGCTTGAGGAGTATATGGATTACGATATTGGTGAAATCTGCAATGATGATTGGAAACTAGCTCAAAAGCTGATGATTCATGGCTGTGATCCGTTACCAAGGAGGAGATGCTTCTCAAGAGCCCCAAAGCTATATAGCAGGCCATTTCCCATCAACGAGTCCTTGTGGAAGCTCCCGGACAATAGAAATATCCGATGGAGTCAATACCGATGCAAGAACTTCACTTGCCTGGCCAGCAATTCCACTCGAAAGGGATTCTTCAAATGTGCAGATTGTTTCAACCTTTCGCATCACGAAATTCCCAGATGGATTGAACAGGTAAACTTGCAGCCGAACTCAAATCTAACTGCAGATTTCCTTATACCTGAAGTGCTAGGAATTAAGCCTGGAGAGATAAGAATTGGATTGGATTTCAGTGTTGGAACTGGGACTTTTGCTGCAAGGATGAGGGAGTTCAATGTCACAATAGTCTCAGCAGCTATCAATCTGGGGGCACCCTTCAATGAAATGATAGCTCTTCGAGGACTTGTTCCTCTCTACTTGACAATAAATCAAAGGCTCCCCTTCTTCGATAACACTCTCGATATGATTCACACGACAAGATTTCTTGATGGCTGGATTGATTTTGTGCTTCTGGACTTTGTATTGTATGATTGGGATAGAGTTATAAGGCCTGGGGGTTTGTTGTGGATTGATAGCTTTTTCTGTTTGAAAGAGGATCTGGATGATTATTTAGAAGCCTTCAAGATGTTAAGGTATAAAAAGCATAAATGGGTTGTGGTTCCAAAGCTGGATAGAGATGATAGAGAGGTATTCTTTTCAGCTGTATTAGAGAAGCCACCTCGACCTTTCAGATAATCATAAGAGTGTTGCATCCATTCATGCTCATGATAATTCTACTTCTCTGATTTAGTATAGTTGCCATAATGTTGATGCTTGAATATTTGTCAAGAGTAAGCATCTAAGGTATTATCAGGTATTCTGAGAATACCTCAATATTATTGATTATTTTATTATTATTTTTTACTTACTTTTACTACTATTTAATATTCTATTATTATTTTTTTACTACTAATCTCAGAATACCTCAAAATACCTCACTACTCAAACACAAAATCTCAAAGTTGTTTCAACAAATTGAAACAATTGGAAGATATTGTGAATCTGGTCTAATAATTTTGGTATTTCCTTCAAAGTGTCTATGAAAAATTATATTTGCAAGTTTGTATGGAGGACTTACCATACACATGATGGAAATCTAATTTTAGAAGTTCACTTGCAAACTATATATCATGTACTTAATTATTAAACTAAGTAGCAACCACTCAATCATTGATTTTGCATTAGTGTCAAAAGCTTTGAGTCAATATAGTCCATTATTAGTGAAAACATACTTTATGAATGAGCATCCAATGAAGTAAGATACTTTTTGGTTAAAATGATAGGATAGATTATACAAGTAGAAAAGATTTTAGGAAAAGATAAATCAACTGTTCAATTACAAGTCATATATAATGATGGGTGACACTTGAAGAAGCAAATCTATGCTCTCTCTCTCTCTCTCTCTCTCTCTCATACCTATCTTCCCTTCATACATTTGTGTATCATATTTTGGGATTCACCTCCTATACATTTTTAATTTTTTTATTATTTTGTTTAAAATAAAATAAAAATAAAAATAAAAAGGAAAAATCAAGTGAGAGTTTGTAAATTTTACATGGATGGAGATTCTTTTAAATAAATATTTATTTCATTTCATAAATTTACCATAATATAACATCTATTATCTTATTTTTAATGCAAATTAAATACATGTAAAGTCAAAAAAAGAAGGCACACGAATCAAGTAGAGAGAATCTAATTTTGAATAATTTCTTAAAAAGAATTTGGGACGATTTGGAGAGTAGCCATAGGCCACTCACGTGGAACCCACCCTGATTTAACCCCACCGACCCTTCAAAAGGGAAATCAGCCGTCCATTTCCATTTTCCACCATCTCTCCACTCATATTCAGCCACGTGTCACTCACTCCGGTGGCTTTCCGTAACATCCACCGTCCACCACGGCATGTACTGTATTGGCATAAAGTAAAAGGATACGATACAAAAATGCGCCGTCAAATCTAACGTCTTCGCATCTCGACCGTATATAATCCAACGCCGTCAATGTTTGCGGTCACAAATTCTCCGAAGCACTAGGCTCGTTTCCCAAACCTCAGGCTCGGGCTCGGCGTGATTTGTGATTACCACCCAAACAGTCACGATCTCACCTCATCACTCGCCTTTTATAAAAATCTCACTCAGATTTCTCATACGAATCCTATTTTTCATTTCAATTTGTTTGTGGTTTTTTGATTATCTTCTTTTGCTGTCGGATTTGGAGCTTTGGTGTTCGGAAAGAATGGCGGATCAGTCTGAGAGTGCCGGTTCGACGGTCGAGTCGGTGACGGAGAAGATAAGCGAGAAGATTCACGCGCACGACTCGTCTTCATCGGATTCGGATGACGAGAAAACGGTCTCGCCATCCTCGTCGGCGAAAGCCAAGGTTTTCCGTCTTTTCGGGAGGGAGAAACCGGTTCACCAGGTTTTCGGCGGAGGAAAGCGTACGATCATAGTCTCCCTCCTTTAGATTACATCTTGATATGATATGGGATATGTTATCAGATTGAGTAGGCATTACCTGGCCGTGTTTTTAAATTATCTTTTGTTATTTTTTTTTTCTTGGAAATATTAATCCTTTTTGAAGCAACGAGGCTTGATCCGATATGAGTGCCAAAAGAGTGCTTAGTCCGATTTCTGCTTTTCTTCGAAAGTGATGGGAGTACTTTTGAAATGAGAGGAAACCTATGCGTTTGGACTTTTAGGAACATAAGCTTGGTTTTGTTCTTTGTCAAATTTTGCTCAATGATCCATATCGGCATTGAGCTAATTTGGCGAATTGTGTTTTTAAATCTCTCATAAAGCTTATAAGCCCGGTTTGCTTGCTGGTGAAACGTCGAAATTGTTATGCAAAAATTGGATTTGAAATATGTTTCTTGAGAACCCATCAGAAAGTGATCCTAAAATTCACGTTAAATCCTTTTTTTTTTTGTTGCTATCGATATTCACATCAAATCTTAAAAATCCGATTATAGGTCAGAAAGTTAGCTGAATGAGCGTTTAACCAAATTTCTGAACTTGTTGAGACGATTAATATTTCCCTGGTGACTTTTAATGTTTCCCGGAACATTGCAATTCTGAAGTGAAACAATTGTTACGATCCCACATCGACTAAATAAGGGATTGGTTGATGGTTTATAAGCCCGCACCCTTCCCTTGTAAGCTAGTTTTTAATGGTGAGTTCTACCTAGTGGGTTCATAACAAATGGTATCAGGGACAGGTTATGTCTTTAAATTGTGTACCTTCCCCTCACTTCTTTGATGATTTGGTGCAGCTGCTGATGTGTTCTTATGGAGGAACAAGAAGATTTCAGGCGGTGTTCTTGGTGGAGCCACTGCAATCTGGGTTTTCTTTGAATTGCTTGAATATCACCTGCTTACTCTTGTGTGTCATATTCTGATTCTAGCTCTTGCAATCCTGTTCCTGTGGTCCAATGCCTATACCTTTATCAAGAAGTAGGCCTTATGATTCTTCACATTATGAGCCCTTAATCTATATAAAGTTCTGTTCTTAGGTATCTAGGCTGTGATTTTCATCTATAGTTCTATTTAATTTATTGCCTAAGATGTCTATCTGTAGGACTCCACCCCGCATCCCAGAAGTTCATCTTCCTGAGGAGCCATTCTTGCAAGTTGCCGCAGCCCTGAGAATTGAAATTAACCACACTTTTGCAGTCTTGCGTGATATTGTGACTGGAAGAGATTTGAAGAAGTTTCTCATTGTACGCATTGTCTATGTTTCTTTGGAAAAAAAAAAAAGTTCACCTTGTAGTTTAGAAAAGACTTCAAGTCTTTAGTGGATTAGCCTGTCGTGATCTTTTAACTTGGTGCGCTTGTTGGTTTAGCAAGTATATTGTTTTTGGTTAATTTCTGTTGTATGGTTTCTAACGAAATTGTGCTTTCCATGTCAGGTCATTGCTGGCTTATGGGTTATTTCAATTGTGGGGAGTTGGTGCAATTTCTTGACCTTGTTCTACATATGTAATATCCACAAAACTTATGTTTATGCATATGCTATTGAACATAGTTTTTATATTGTGTACTGAATTTGGAGAATATTGATTTGGAAACAGCTTTTGTTTTGCTGCACACCGTGCCTGTTCTGTATGAGAAGCACGAGGACAAGGTCGATCCATTTGCAGAGAAGGCAACAATCGAGATTAAAAAGCAGTATGCAGTGTTTGATGCTAAGGTATTGAGCAAGATTCCAAAAGGTCCATTGAAAGGAAAGTTGGCATAGAGTAGGTAAGGCGTTTTTTATCGTTGGACAACCCATCTAGGCAATGGGTTTTGTAGGTTGTGATTGTGCTCGCACTTTTTTATATTTTCTAGAGCCTCCCAAAAGTTGTTTATTAGTGTTCTCAGTTCCCATTTGGTGGATTTGGTATGTGAACTTAGTTGCAAGTTTTAGGTGTGAAATTTGCTTTTTTACTTTTTCGGTGACATTCTAATGGCACCTCACTATAGGTGTTTTTGTGAACAACTTTTATTAGTATATTGGAAGCCTTCTTTCACTGTGGGTTTTACTAGTGTGGATGGGGCTTGATTCTTTTTTTTATTTTTTATTTTTATAACCATGGGTGTCCGGGCCAGCTTGCTTGCACCTCGACTAATCCCATGGGACCCTAGAGTTAACGACCAGGTAAACCTCCAGTGTGGATGGGGCTTGATTCTACCAGTCATATTTTTAGGCAATTCACAGTCTATTTTTATTTTATAGACCCATTAATTAAGGGAAAATGTTTTGTACAACTTCTCTGGGAAAAGAAATAGGACGTACTATCTTGGGTGGGTTTTACTGTTTTTTAAAGGCCATGCCTGTATGGCATTAGTCTTGATTAAGTTCCCTGGATGTCTCTATCCTTGGAAATGTATGCAAATACTTCACATTACAACTATAAAAGAAGACATCTGTTTTTACGCCTCACATATGCATGAACCTCATGTATAAAACTAAAGTATCTATGCATGAGCGTTGTCTTTCGCACAACCACATCGACTACAACCAAGTAAGGAATACCTTCTCTTGCTGATAAAATCTGAAGAATAAAACAGCCTATATTGACTGTTGCAGTACTTCTTTTGTGACATTACACAGCAACACAATCCACTAATACTTGCATCCTGCTGCTAACTCTACTTCCAACATGAAATTAAAGCAAAAGTGCATAACCCACAAGTTTTTGAGCATGCAGTGGTGTTAAAAATTTGAGGGCAGTAATAGTTTAATTTCTTTTAAAAACCCCAATTATAATATTTGAAAACTCTCCCTTACAGGAAATGCTATATATCAGTCACTATTCACTCCTATACTTGGTATTTTTTTTTTTTTTAATAGTATGTAGAGTGTTTTTCATAGAGTGGTAATGAACAATAGCTGATGAGAAGAATTATTCATAAAAAAAAGCTTGAACATAAAAATTCTTATAAATTATGGAATCAATAAAAGGAACCAAGATGGTTGGTTACCAAAAACGGAAAAAAAAAAAATCATGGCCGGTATAACGAAGCATTACTAGTGAAGGAGCCAATACTTGGTTATAATACGAAAGCATCGTTTAAATTGTTATAATAGCACCACCAACTACGAGTTTTTATATACCTAAAAGTAGAAAATGGGATCCTAAATTATTATTATTATTATTTAAGCACAAAAAAGAAAGCAAGTTAGAAATTTTCAATTGTTTAAATAATCATATTTGAAGGTAAAAGTTTGAATGACCTAAACTGATGCTTTTATTTTTTATTTTTTTCCTTCTTTTTGGAAAATAAAATGAGAACGTGAAAATCTTCATTAATTATAAATGCATTTACTTATATAAAATGATTGTTGAACTATTGAAATCATAGATCTATAATAGCATAGAAGAAGTCTATTCATTCAATAATGGTTTTGTAAAGATTGACCATCTGATCAAATATATCATCTATCATCTATTTTTGGGATCCCAATATTATGTCCAGAAACTTAAATTAAACAGATTGTAAACCCATGGCCGGAGGGATGTGGTTGCATTTGTTTTGAAATGGCTGTTGGGAAGATTCACTTTCTCACCTTCTAAATCCTATGGCAAAGTAAGATAACACTTTATAATAAAAAATCAAATAAAAAACCCGAACTCCAACGTATTATATGTCTCTCACAAAATTCCACTCTACCAAAAGAATAATGCATGCAGTTCTCGCGTCGATGCAAAAAGTCAAAAAGTTGGAGCACGAGTTATCATGACGAAAAGAACTGCCAATGGACTAAAGAATGGACGGTGATCATCGGCCGCCAACGGTTTGAATTTTTACTTTACTTTTCAGATGATTATCCAAGCAACTAAATTAAGAAAAACAATAAGAGAGAGGCGAAGATAAACGGGTTGCAATAAGATATGCGCATGCATGAATACGATTTCTGAAAATAAAAAGATAATTACGGGAGCAAGAAAAGGGTTTTCCCTCTTTTGGGGCCCCCCTGGCTGGTCAATCTCGCAAGTTGAAAGCTCTTGAATTGATCCAAGAAAACGAATACTACACGCAGCCAAACGAAGAAACTTTTATTTCAATGTAAAAGAATTAATTGAAAAAGATAACATCGACAAATTGTAAGCTATACCTTTGATTAATTACATAATCCAAAACATTTTCAGTATTTTGGTAGCAGTCTTGAGTTCGGTGGATCCGACGATGTGAGAGGAACTGTTGAGAACTCGGATTCGAGATTTCCTCGAGAGGGTAAGGGGCTAGAATTCTGGCTCGGCGAGAAGTTTAGTCTTGAGAAACTCGATGCTGTAATAGAAGTGTTTGGTGTTTGGTCGGCCACAGGTGGACCAACAATTGCAGCATTTGAACCTCTTCCATGTGAATCTACCTTATTAGATCTGTTGGCATTATCGGCCAATTCCCTTTTCTCTCTTTCTTCGGTTTCCTTGAGAAGAAAATCGACCCATAGATCTGCAAAGGACTGGTAGAGAAGAGGATGCTATTTAATGCACCACATGGAAACAGTGGAGGGGAAAAAAAAAGCAATACAAAAAACACCCAAATACTATCTATGACCAGGCAAAAGATGCATTTATGTGAACACCAGATAATTAATCTCTGGATAAAAATATTACCTGGTTGTCAGATGCTGTGCTTGCGGATTCTGCTGAACCCCCTCCCAAGATGCCACCAACTAGGCGGCCAGGTAGCCCTAGCACTCCACGTACAACACCTTTGCCTGCACCTTGTTGAGCGCCACCTATCCTCTGTTTGTCTTCATCAGAGAACCCCAACATACGAACCATAAGATCCAGAACCTGCCCAAATATATATTAAACAACCTGAGCTAGCTAGATGAATTAATTTTTTGACAAGCCTAGTTAGTTGAAAGTGTCAACAGGACAACTACTTCAATCGGGATGGAAGATCTGTACGCATTTACATTCCCTGCGAAAACAGTCCATAAGACTGGTGATCAGCTCTGGATTATGCACGATGCATATTCTATATTGGTTGTTGTGGGGAACTGTCAAAGTCAAGAACTTTTTCAGCTCTAAAGGGTTCCAAGCCTAAATAAAGTTTGGCCTTGAAAGAATTTGCCCATGAAGGCGTGGGATCTCAGCTAATTTGTGTATTCTCTGGTTTTTGTAGTTCCTTGTATTTCTTTTATTTTCCCCTTTGGTTTCCCTCCTTCCCCAGTTTTGTATTAAACTATTTTTCAATAAGTTCATTTCTTTTGCTATTATGATGCCCAACATATATATGCATACAAAACATTCTTCAATAGAGCGAAACCATGAAACTTGATAAGCCAGCCAAAGTCAATGATGACATTCAGGTTCAAGTCATCCAGTGGTATACCCCACCTAAATAGGGCAAGAACAATCCGGTGCATGTACCACAGATGAAGAGAGTATTAACATGCATCCATAAGCAACAAAAATAGTATTATGAAAAATACATACCTCTTTGCTGTGGTTTCTTTGGAAGTAGGTCACCAGTAACTTGATCACAATCCGCCTGCACACGTCACCAGTCATATAAACTACATGTTTTCCTCACATGAGGCAACGTGGTAATTACTAATGACAACCAATTGGTAGAAAACCAATAGTTAAAAGAGGTTTGCTGAAACTCATTGAGACATCTACTTTGTATTTTGATTGCAACTAGAACAGTGGGAAACCCAGAAATAACCCATGTTGAAGAGCATGAATTTTAATTCAAAGTTAAATCCAGCTAACCTGTCAACAAGAAAATCTGAGTCAATTGACATCCTATTAAGCCTCGTCATACTCTGCTCAACAGCACGCCGCAATTTTGCATTGTCTTCCTCAAGCATATTTACTCTGCTTTTCCATTCTGCTAGTGTTCTTTCAGATTGGGAAATTGTGGCCAAGATTTCATCCTTCTCCCCCTTCAATACCTCTGCTCGTTGATCTGCATCCTAGAGATGATACAGAAAAGAAAAAACCTAAGGCCAAGAGTGGCATTTAATGACATGACAAATATTCCCAGCCTATAGAAGTCATGATAAGCTTCATTTCGACAAGACAAATAAGCGGCATCCTTAAAAAGTAATGAGAATTAAAATGATCAAGGCAGCAGAAAAAAAATGCATCTATTCAACAGAAGAAATATATGACTAGTACAACGATGTCATTGCAGGCTAATATAGGAAAGATTTTGAAGAGGGGAACTACGAAGAGTTGTGGTCTGAGTTGTTCAAGGGAACCAAAGTCCTTTTAGGCTACTTTGAGGGAGCTGGCCATTTATTTAGTTTTTTAGTAGGTAAACAAAATTTTATTGATCGTAGGAATTGGCAAGACCCCAAGTATACGTGACATACACAAGAGCATCGCCTAGGCGTGCTAATTTGGTGATACAAGGAATTCAGGAAAAGCCATAACATCAAAATCAATTACAATCGACCAATGGAGTAAAGTACCGAAAAAGAAATTTCTAAGAGGAAGCTGGCAACTCATAAAATAATTAAAACAATTTCGATGAGAAACTGATTTATATACTATCGATGACCACTTTTACTAATCAATGACAATGAAAAAGCTTTTATGATACAAATTCCCCACACTCCCAACTGAATATAACTGTAGCTTCAAATAATTTAATTTTTAAAAAAAACTAGGTCCAACCAAGAATCCTAATAAACAGGAAAGAAATAATGTTATTTTAACTAATCAACTGATTGAACCCTAAAAAAATGTCAAATAACCAGCATGAGTTATAGCATAGCTTATTATGTTGCATCAAGAGGGTGCAATGAACTTTCAGCTAGCTCAAAAATGGAAAAATACAGAAGTAGGATTGAAAGGGAAGGACGCATACTTTCAACAGCTTAGAAAGTTTAGCTGACTCTTCCCTTGCCCGCGCCAAATCTCCTTCCAAATGTTCCTATAAACATTTATTCAAGCTGGCATAAAAACCATATTCTAGAAAAAGCATGGCTCTTACTGACATGTCCCAATAGCTTGCTTTATAAGGTGTGAAAAAGAAATAAATTCATGAAGTATTATTAATGTGCTTACCTTAGCTTCAATTTCAGCATAGTACTGACCAAGAGCAGTTTGTAGATTAAGAAGCTCAACATTTTTGGCATCAATTGTGGCCAAACAGTGGGCAAGTTTTTTATTTAGATCATCAATAATTTCCTTTGACTTCTGAATTTCATGGTTGTTGATCATCTTAATTTCCTCCTGACTTGTAATGGCCTGCTTCAGCGCTTTCTCCAAGTGCAATATTTGAGCCTTTTGATATTCATTATTTTCTCGTAGCTGTTCAATGATTTTGCTGTCCTCATCCATTTTCTCAGACTCTTCAGACTCCTATATTATCAGAGAAAGAAAGCTTAAAAAATATAATATATCGTGATGTAGAGGATGCCAGATCTACCTAGAATCTCACACAACCAATAGAAAGTGAAGGTGATGCAGTGAACGAAGTGAGAGTTAAGAAACCAGTTCATGAAAAATTGTGGTCTATAAAGGAAAATTAGAAACATTTTGATGTGCACAAGTTCTGAGAGGAGCATAATACCAGTCAAGTGTGAGTTCAATATAGGAAACTTTTTTTTTTTTTTTTTTTATAAAGCAGTTCAATATAGGAAACTGGGGCTTTAAAAAACCAGCTTATTAGATTAAAAAAATATATATATTCTTATGTCACTGCCTCCTTCCA
Source organism: Juglans regia (assembly GCF_001411555.2). Classification (NCBI taxonomy): domain Eukaryota; kingdom Viridiplantae; phylum Streptophyta; class Magnoliopsida; order Fagales; family Juglandaceae; genus Juglans; species Juglans regia. The sequence goes on from NC_049907.1 coordinate 8,833,108, forward strand.
ATGGTATTTGCAAGCTGACAGAGATTCTAGAGACAATCCTGGAGAGGCAGATTGTGGTGATGTGATTAGATATAGTGATGGGTCCTTTGCAGCTGGTTTCTTTTTTTATCTTGGAGTTGGCACAGACACATGCAAAACTTTCAACTTTGAAGAATGGGCCGAGTTTATGTTATCACTTGGGGATTTTGTTATTGGAGGTGGAGTCGGATTCTCTTCTGGTGGTAAAATGGTTTCTACATGATAATGTTTGGGAAGGCATCATTACTTTAGGAGTAGGCCTGTTCATCTGGTTTTTTCCAGGCCTGGTCCGAAACCCTGATAACCGGGTTCCGGTTATGGGTTCCGGCCCGGTACCCTCATAGAAAAACCCGGTTACACCCAGTGCCCGGTTTTTTTTTTTTTCGGTTTGAATGTTTTGATGTTTCTTTTCTTTTCTTTTCTTTTGTTCCTTCTAGCAACTAAATGGAAAAAAACTCAAAAGGAAAATGCATATTATGTCCAATGAATCATCCATTTTATGTTTTTTTTTTTTTTCCTCTTCACCACGTGGCTTTTTATTGGTGGTCAAGGAACATATAGGCTTTGATTTAAAAAATTAAATAAATAGAGTTTGAATGATGCATCAACATTTTTTTCATGAAAAAATATTCATAACATGTACATGTAGGCTTCGATTAGGGAAAAAAAAACCGGGTGCGGTTTTTAAAAACCGGTTTCAATCCGGGTTTGACCCGGGCTAACTCGGTCCGGGTTCCGGCCCAGTTTTGAAACCCGGGTTCCCGGGCCGAACCTGGATGAACAGTAATATTTAGGAGAGGTTCTAAATTTCAGATTAAGTCATGTGTATCGAGAAGGAACTTGTTTGGTAGATGGTTATGCTCCTCTTGGGGCTTCTAATTGTTCTGCTTCTCTCCTTACTGCTCAGAGCCTTCCAACACCTCCAGACGGTGTCTCTTGACACTGAATAGCAATATTATTATAGGACATAGGCTTTTCTTTGTTATTTCAACCAATACCCTAGTTGGGTTCAGTTATAGGTTTTATTTGTAACAACATGGCATCCTGCTGATAATAAAAAAATAAAAAAAAAAAAGGTATATTGCTGCTATAACCACAGCATTCCTCAGCCACAAGTGAGAATGTTTTATACAATTTCTGAGGTAATCTCTTTTAATAAAAATAAATAAAAATTTATGTTTTTTAGTATAGAAATTTTATTATATTTAATGTTTTTCGAAAATGTCACAACTGTAACAGAAGAGCCAAACTTGCAAACCAAACACATAGGAGTACAAGTATTAGATTTCTGCTTTAATATATTATGTTAAAGCAGAAACCAGAAATTTCACATTGCAACTGATATATGTCATGCACTGATGGACAAATTGACAGGTGGTTCTGCTAGAGATAATAGAAGAGTTATAGACACTTGACCTTTTCTAACAAATGTTGCTTAAGACGGGCCAATTGTTGCAATGCTTTGTCCCTTTCCTGGCGTGTTTCCTTCAAATCTTTATCCAGTTTTTCCAAACTTTGATCCATTTGTTCCTTTCCAGGGAAGCTTCCAGATGAATTGTCCTCCTGTGAAGAAAAATAAGTAATAACTGCTTTAGGAGACAAGAGATGATACAAGTGCATACCACAATGATGTATAACAATGCCACTTAACATCATTACACACACTTACAAGAAAGAGGAATGCAGGGAAGGGGGAGGAGAGAGAGAGAGAGAGAGAGAGAGATCTTAAGCACAAACAACAGAAAAATAAGGTATGGTGTTCCCCAACAATTTCTATACCTCATTCAAACTAGTTGGATGTTTACTTAAAGGCTGGGAAGCATCTGATCGCACCTCAGTTTGAGCGTTCCTGCTCATTTCCAGAGCAACCTCGAGTTCATTTTTCTCCATCTATACAATTATGACATTAGAGTGGATTTGGGCGCACCATTTAATAAAAAGCAGTACAAAATATTTTGAGTAATAAGATATGATGCACTTCATAAGTGAAACACAAATGGACATCTAGAAATTAACAACCTTAAGACTATTGTTTTCCTTCTCTAGGCTTGCAATTACTCTTTTCAAACTTTGCGCAATGTCCTCAGCGTCTTCCTCCTTCTGTCCTTTCAGCTCCCTTTGCAGTTGTTTTATTTCTGAAATTTTCTCATTCAACTCGTTTCGTATGTTGTTCATCTCCTCAGAGGTCTGCTAACAAAGAAGAGGATATGTCATACCAAAAACAAAGCTCAGGACAGCAATGGGTCATCTAGAAAAGTAAACTCAAAAAAGAATTAAGAAACAAAATTTTGTTATCGGTAATTATCATACAAAATCTTGAAAACAATTAAAGAAAACAGAATGTAGAAATCAAACATGAGAATGTGTGCATTTACAATCAGACAATAAACTAGTTTATATTTTCATACAACTGAATATAGGAAAAATTATGGGTTCTATGGCCTTAGAAATGAGTAATAATGTCAGCCAAAAGTATTAAACCAATCATCACCCAATATCAAAACTCACTGTGTCTCTGTCGAATTTCAGTGATTTGAGCTCCCCCTGGAAAGATTCCTTCAATTTTTGTTCCTCTGAGGATGCAAAAAGAAAAGCAGGCATCTCAAAACAAAAGATTGTTGAGAACCATTTCTGGATTTTCAGACTGAAGAACTGTACCTTGTAATTTTGACTGAATATTTTCCAACTTTGTGCGTTCTTTTTCAAGTTCCATCCTCAATTGTTTTAACTCACGAGTGACCTGCACTGCTGCAGGGGACCTATTTTTCTCTTCTAGCGAATCTGCAAGCTCCTAGAAGGCATTCATATATCTGTTGTCAAGTTCATTCATCATTAAAAGAAAAGAGTACAGCAAAATGGGAAAAAAATGCATTGTGCCAAAACACATAAATACATTTGTCAAATCAAGTGTCGTTACCTCAAAACATTTGCATTTGTAGCCTGAGTCTCTAGATACAGCCAAAAGTGCTTTAAAAAAAAAAGAATCAATGAAAAGTAACGAAATAGTCCAGGCAAATAAAATAAAAATGAAGTTGCTCAAACTTCCTAGGAAAATACAAGTATTCAGAATGAAAGGTGCAATTACCTTCTCCCTCCCAAGCAAGTTTGAATGTTTTGCTTCCATCTTACTTTGAGTGACAACAGATTGAACAGCATGTGTGATTCCATTGCCATTGCTTATTCCATCCTGTTTGGAGACAACACCATTGTCTATCTGGTTTCCAGCATAACGGGATTTTGCTTGAGTTGTGATTCTATGCTGTCGGTTGGGTGATTGATCAGCACTCCCCTGAAAGTCGCCAACAATTCAGCCAATACCCGATACCAAATCTTTATATATATATATATATATTTGATAAGATATATATATTAATCACACATGGGATAATAATTGCATGATTCAATATACAGGTCTACTTTCTCCAGCAGAGACGATCAGAGTGTAAATTCTTTTCTAATGGTGCACAGGCCCTTGGCAAGAAGTTTCCCGCAAGTGCAACTCGGGTAATTCAAGAGGAAAATCCCCCATGGCCCCTAGAGATTATTTGCATCCAGTGGGATTCAAACCCTTGGACCTTGGAGGGAGCATACCACCAAGACCAAGGCTTTTACCACTTGAGCCAACCTCTAGGGGTTATCAGAGTGTTATTCTACAAAAAAGGATGGAGTATATAAGAGAATTGCTTGAACTCTAAACCCAATACATCCAAAACCCCACATTGTAACAACAGGGCAAGATAACTTTTATTCTGTCTGAGTCTCTTCCAGGACACAGTATGGATGGAAGAGAGATAACAAAGGATCGCAAAGAAGAGAATAAAATCATGTAGTAACGGCAAAACTTGATTGACTTTTAAACTGAGAAATAAAATTAAATGCCCTTACTGTCACATACTAGGCCATTTCAAGGGAGAAGACTAAAAGAACACTTCTGAAATTGCCAAATGCAAACGTTCTTTTGTCCTGTTATGAGGATGAGGCTTTACGGTATATGGGAGATTAGGGTTTACATTTTTCTCACTACTATTATCCTATAACACTCTAACCCAGACACAACCACGTGTCAAAGTCTTATATTATCTGAACATGCGTGCAGCTACAATACCTGGCATTGTACTGCCCTGTAGGAAATAAAGGTTCCCAAACCTTTTGCTCTTCTTCACAACCATGGCATCATTTGTAACCTCCAAGGTTCTACCTTCAATAGAACAAAGGAGCAATCTTATCAAAGTGCTGAGGGGTGCAACACATGTATACATGAAGTATATAAAAGGACAAATCCAACTAGCGAGGAAGAACAAAAGGAAGAAAAATCCTTGAAACCTAGAAAGCTAAAAATTGGAAGCTGTAATGAAGGGAGTTAAATATTATGACTTCTAACTTTGTCACCGTCCTCTCACAATCTTAAATAGTATGGAAAGGAAGTAACTTCCAAATATACCACATTAAACATAGTGGGAATATCCTCCAAACTTCTAAATTTTTGTGACTTCCAAAAGGATTCCGCCAACATATATACCAACTACTCCACTATCTGCTATGACATGAACCACTCAATCCCAAAAGTTCTGAATATCACTAGACATCTCACACTGTAGCAGAAGATGATTGAAGCTTCCCCATTCTGCTTACACATACAACACTAACCCATAATGACAATATTCTGCTTCCTCAAGTTATCCATTGTTAAGATCTCCCTAAGCTGTCATCCAAACCAAAAGTGCTACCCTTGAAGGCGCCTTGTTTCTCCAAGTACTCTTCCAAGGAAATGAAGAGCCAAGTGAAGAGATAATCACATTGAAGAAGGGTTTAAACTCAAATATTTTCGAATTCAAGAAGTGTGGATAAGTGGCCTAACAAGGATCCGATAAATTTTATCATAACCACCTCTTCTCCACTTAAAGGAATGCAACCTGTTAAAGAACGAAGAGAATAACTCCACCTCCCCATCATGTGTTGATCTGATAGAAGTTATGGCATGTTGTCGGAGATTTGCAGATGTTCTGCAACCAAATCCTTCTCATAACAAGATATATGAAACAACTTCAAGAAAACAGTCTTCAAAAGCAGGTCCCCGCGCCAAACATCGTACAAAATCTTGTTTTAGACCCATTATGTACCTCATAACAATACAAGATAAGCCCCCCAACTACTACTTTTTTTCCCACGCCCCAACCACAAAAGGTCCATTGACCTCATTTGAACACCATCCTCACCACATGCTATCATATTTGGCTTCCAACACCAATCATCACAAAGTTTCTCTCTCCATGTTATAACGAAAACTTTGTTATACAAAAGAAAAATACTAATCACCAAACCACCTAACTAAATTAGAGTGCAAATCTTGGACCACTGGATTGGGTGGAACATGAACTCATTGTGAATTCTTCCCCACAAAAGATTCCTTTGAAGCTTCTCTAGATGTTTTGCTACACCAGATGGTGAAAAGACACAAGAAATATGTTAGCAAGTTAGAAAGATCTTAATCAAAGTAACCCACCGCCTTTGGATAAATATAATGTCTTCCACCCAACTAGGTGACGTTCCCAAATGCTATAATCATTGGATTTCATCTTAAACGATGCCCTTAATGGGAGACGCTAATACTTCTAGGGAAAAGATGACCCTACCTTCATGTTAAACACTCAATATCATCTACCACTCCAGTTAGTACTAATTCAGACTAGGCCAAATTAATTTTCAGTTCTGAAACAACCTCAAACTTTAGGAATAAATAGCGCAATAATGGAGATGATCCTTTGTAGCCTCAAAAATAATCAAAGTATATCACAAAATAGGAGATGAGATAGGACAAGCTCTTCATTTTATCTCGTCCCCATCAAGAAAACTGAAAGGGGCCCCCTGTTTACAACAGCTAACAACTTTCTACTCGGTGCCTCCATTAAAAAAAACAGTTGAACTTTATTAACGATCACAACAAGGTGTTGCCCAAGTATATAGGGCCTATACATGAGAAGCACCAATCAAGAAAACGAGAAAATAAGTAAGAAGTCCTGAAAACATGAATAAAAAAATAAAATGAGCAGACATCCAGTGATAAAGGTTTAAAAAAAAAAAAATCTTAAGGTCATGTCTGCCCCCATCTTCTCCTTATCCTCAAAGCTTGAGTTGTTCCTCTCTCTCTAATCACTGATCATACCAAGTCGTGACCGGGGCCTTATCACCATCCAAAGTGTTCACCACTTGAAAAAACTAACTCTCATCAAAGGCTCTTTCCATCCACATCATCCTCTTCATCGATGGAGTCAAAAGCTAAGACAAACCAAAATTGGCCCTGGTAAGCCTTTATATAAATGACAGTAAAAATACCTCTTGTGCAGGATTACTTTATCTCATATTATCTCATCCCTCCTTTGGTATCCAAAATTAGTTTTTAATGATACACACACAGCCTAAGATATGCAGCCCATTTTGACCAAATTTTGGTTTTTCAAAAGGGTAATGCTCGGTTAGTTTGTTTAACTTCAATTCTCAGTTTGATGCAGAGTTGTTCATTACCAAATGAATAATAATCTAGACTGGCCCCAAGGATAGAAATTAATTTAATTTGGCTCCACATATTATCATGTTATTTTTTCCTGTCTCGTCAAGTTGTTCTCTTTCCTTAATTTCCAAAATAAGAAATATCTCCCATTTGTGAGCTTTCCAGATTTTCAGAAAATTCTTCCAAACCAAAACTAAAACAAACCAACAATCTTCCCAACCCAACTAACTCAATTTATGGGATGTTTTCAGCTTGTGTCTATAATCAATAGGTGATTATAAGCTTTCTCCTTAATTTCCCAACAATAACATAATAAATGACATTAGCTACTCATTAAAAAAATGGCATTAACAAAGGCTATATAGGAAAATTTCTAAGAACTCATTCACCAAATAATGTCAAGGACTCAACTATACACGTACATCTCAGCTACAATGGGCAAAGAGCAAAGGCACCTCTCAAGTGACACAAAAGAAGTTGAGCTCCCCATGACATTAATGCCGTCATTGTACACATCAAGTACAACATTGTTCACATTCTCCTCCAAAGCCGCAATCATGTTCCACATCATTCATGTTTTCCCATAAGCCCAACATCAAACCCATCATTATCTCCAGGTTTTGTAGGAAAAGAATGCTGAATTTACGGGCTATTAAATAAGTTTCGAAAATAAGTGCCTTGAAATGTGTGATTCATGATTGGATGGGAGGTATTTTGGGGCTCAATGTTTTGGTAGGAACTTTTGAAGATATGAGAATCAGTGACAAGAGTAGCGTAGAGTTTCACAAACCATAATTAAATGAGATATGCAAGTTTCTAAGCGGAGGAGATGTTATGTAACTAATCAAATGGGAGATTTGAGTAAATTTAGTTTGGCCAGTTACTATTTTGCAACCTGATAATAGAACTAGACAAGAACCTAAGCTGTGTTAATATATGCAAAGCTAGGAAAAAAAATAGTAGCAACATTTTCATAATTTGAACCAGTTTCACGCAAATACATAATACACTTCACTTACAACTCAACAACTACCTTGTGAACATTAACGCCATTTGCGAGTGCTTTGGCACCTTCATTTCCTGATGCATTCTGAGCTGCATTGGTTGCATCCAAATTTTGTTTCAAAGATCCATTTTCTTTATTCAATCTAGATATCTGATCCTGCCAACATGGAGGAGGGGGGAATTTTATTTTTTATAATGTCAAAGGCCTTTAAAACAGTAGTAGCTAGTAATTGGATAAATATTGAGATTCTTGCTGACATTGGAGTACCTCCTTTTCTTTCAACAAAGCAGCATAATTAACCGATAATGCTTTAATTTCCGCTTCAGATTCCTGAAGTCTCTTGATTTCAGATTTGTACCGCTCAATCTACAATAAGCACAACATCTTTTAACCAAAATCAATAACAGAAAAATCGATGCTTGATCCACTTTTACAGCTACATTTTGCAGCATACCCACAACAAAAGCCAAGGTATGCATGAATCATACAACATGCAGATATGATAATAATATAAAAACTAAGATTTAACCTTCTCCAGGGCTTATATCGAAAAAATAAAATAATATCACATCTAATTCCTACTAAGCTATTTGTATCGGGATGTGGCAGGCAAGTGTAAGCCTATCTAGATGGCGCACAAATTATAACAGAGGCTACAACGTGTAACATCACCCTTCCAAGTCCAAACATGAGAGACTCCAAATTGTCTCATGATATAACACCCTTTTATCGTCGTGGGCCGTAGATTAGCTGAAAGAAAATTTGAGAAGTTCACAAAAACTCACTTGATAAAAAATTCAAAATATACAGACTCAACACTCACAATGCAACTGTAAAATTAAACACTTAGAAGCAACTGTCAAAATACACATTAATATTACAAGTGGAAGGCATTATAATTTCTTCATTGAATGTTTCAAAAACATCTACTTAGTTCCTGGACAACAATCCACTTATTTGGTATGCATCATGATTAGGAAATTGGACTCTGATAGACAACCAAGCATCATCTCAGCTTCCTACTACTTTTATCACAATAGTAAAGAAGAATTCACCTGATCATAAACATATAATCTGAAACGAATATGTTTAGTCATAACACATTTTTTTCTTTTTTGATGATGGGAGAACTACCCCAGGGCAGAGCCCTTATGACTCACCCATGAAACCTAAACCCCCGGGGAGGCTAGCACAGCAACCCACCGCCATGACCTCCCACTTAAATCGCAATTTGATCCCAGTGGGAATCAAACCTGTGACATGGGGCTCATGCACACAAGTTCACCCTTACCCACTTGGGTTACCCACGGTTGGATGTTTAGTTATAACACATAATATCATATGAAAGTCGCAGCTCCTTCAACACCAAAACATCTTGAACATCTTCACCCTTGCTTGAGAAAATGTGTGTATCCATATATAAAGAGAAAAATGGGGTCAAAAATTTTTTGGGAATTAGCTGTAGAGTGATGAGCATGATTCCCCTTTCTGGTCTGCCAGACCAATCATTCCCAAAAGGTCCTATTATCGTTCTGTACCATTATGATTGGAGATTTGGGCAAAATATGTACTTCCTCGGGAATGAAGAAAATCGATTAATTCTCATTTGGTATTTTGGCTTAAATTCTTTTGACTCCTCGAGACTCAATCAAATCCTCTCTTTTGAGGATTGAATGCACTTCTATAGCTCCATATTTTGGTAATCTCTTGTTTTGTTCCTGAAAACTCATGGAGTAGCCCATCCCCTAGCTCCAATTCGGAAGTGAAATGTTAGCTTAAATACTTTTTTGATAAGTAAATGTTAGCTTAAATACTAAGCAAAATCCAAAATGAATTCCCCAACAAATCCCATAATGACAATCGCATACATTCTAATCCCTACCAAACCAAAGTGGCTTACATATCAAAACAAAAACAACCTTCTTACAGTTCACCTTGTCACAAAAAAAATAAAATTAAATTACAAAATTAAACCAAATTCCTTACTAGAATAAAAAAAATTATACAAGAGCTCAGGGCTATACCTCGAAATTAGACGGGGAATCGATCCCATTCGCCACCGGAGAGCGCGAGACCGAATTAGAATGCGCGAAACTGTGGGAACTCCTCCGATCAGAAACCGGAGAATCGTCTACTCTATTGCGGGAGACATAGATCTGGAGCTCCCCATCGTCATCGTCGTGGACATCGAGCGCGATCTTGTTCAAGCTCTCCTTCAAATTCGCAATCGAGTTCCACATCATCCAAAGGTTTGCCCAACGCACAAAGCCACCAAATCTACAATTATGCGCAGGTTTTTAAGGAAAGTGACGCTGAATCTGTGGGAGATCGTATGAGTTTGAGCGGAGAATCCGGGGGTCGATGCGAGAGAAAACTGAACCGGTGAGGATTTCTTTGGGACTCAGATTCCGTAGAGTAGGAAGTTCTGATAGATCTGAGAAGAATAGGGGCGTGGGATGGAGTATCGTTTCATACGACATAAATTGGGAATTAATGAACATAAAAGAAAATGAATATTTTGAGGAGCGGGACACGTTACGTGACTAATCAACGTGTGGGAGATTTTGGTAGATCTAAAAGCGTGACCCGTTACCGACAATTTCACAACCCGATTTTGTGTCGTAAACGACAGGCTTGTACAATTGCTTAGCATTTTATATTTGTCGTTTTGCCCCATTTGTTCCTTTTTATCGACAAAAGCAAATGTCCTAATGTTGTTGGCAGCAATGAAGTAAATGAATTTACGAGAATTTATCCATTAATGGGATTAGGGAGGTAAATGAACGAGTTTGTACAATTGTTTGCTTGATACTCTAATTAAGCTCGATTGTGAAAGTAGATACTCGTTTGATTAGTAAATGACATATATTTGATTAATCCTAATTCGACTCGATTAAGGTTCATTAAGACACGCTCGTTTAGTCTCAACTCAATTCTTTAAGGATGTATTTGGATATTGAAGTGAGTTGAGTTGAGATGATAAAATATTGTTATAATATTATTTTTTAATATTATTATTATTTTAAGATTTGAAAAAATTAAATTATTTATTATATTTTATGTTGAGATTTGAAAAAGTTGTACTGATGAGTTAAGATGAGTTTAGAATCCAAACTCACCCTAAATCGACTCGATTAGAGCTTTTTCATAAATTGTTAAATATATATATAATTTATTCATATATATTAATATTGTTATATATATATTTACTTTTATACATATTAAATTTAATAATATAAGTATATTGACCTTTATAATTAAATATATAACATGTAACCAGTTACTTATGCCTACTCATTTATGCCAATATATTAAATATAATCTATAATTATATGTTAGTTAATTAAGTATGCAAGTGATTAAATTATAGTAGCTATTTTATAGTATGTTTAATGCTTAGTAGGTGATGACTTACATAATTTAATATATTTTATCACTTCTTAATTTTAAATTTTAGTTTAATTTTATTTATTTTTATTGATTTTAGACTTCATTGTCATCATTTAAATTTATTTTAGATTTGAAAAAAAAATATTCAAATTTTAGAAGTTTATTATCTAAGGACTCTCAAATTTAAAAGAATATTTATCTGAATATGAGAACTTGTCATCAAAGCTATTTGGAGATAAAGATTAAGTTGAATTTTTGAAAGAGCAGAAGAAATCGAGACCAGTTAAAAAGGCAGATGACGAAGAATTGGAGCTGAAGAGATATTGAGAGATTTTCGGAAAGTTGACGTCAAGGAAAAAAAGGACTTTATATTTGGAAAGGTTGAAATTCAAAAGAAAAGAGACGTGGGAAGTGTGGAGAATAAAAACAAAAAAAACAAAAGAGAAGGGGTGGATGATTTGATTATCCATAAAGCTACTTGCACACGGGAGGGGTACCCCCCGCGTACCCGTGGGTCCACGTCAGCCTAAGTGAAACGGTGCGTTCGGCAAAACTTCACCTAATGACTGACCTCGTTCGTTTACCCTCACCTCGTTTTCCCTCACCTCAGTGACGGCTTCTTCTGGGTCGATGGCCATGGAACCCCGCAAGGAAGACAGCAAGCTTCGCAAGCAAGCTACGAAGACTATTAACGCAGGGAGGTACGATGGGTGGTCATCGTCTTTGGCTGAAACAAGCTTCCCCACCGACGTGCAGGAAGACGAAACACGAAGGGAGGTTCAGGTTGTTCTCATCTTCTATATCGCATCTTCTTCTTCGTATGCCCTAAACCGAATCAGCCATTGGTAGTGTTTCTTCGATGGGCGATTTCTTTGTTCCCATAATCACCGAATCTGGGTTTGGCTATGAGGAGGTTTACACGGAAACAGAAACCCTAACCCTAACCCTAAAGTTTTACATTTGAAATTCTTTTAGATTCGAAATATCATCTCATTTAGATTCGAAATGAAAGCTGATTTCGAAATTTGTTTGCATTCGAAACCTCCTCAGATTCGAAATTGCATCGGTATATACTCTGTTTTTTTACTTTAGGGCTGTTTCCTTTCATTTCTTCTTCTCCCTTCAGTTTGACATAGGTGAAGCAATGATTTCAAGTTTAATTGGCATGTGGAGACTTCAGTACTAATTGATAAGCATTTGTTTCTTCATTGCTACTGCTGTGGGTTTTATTGTTTTGTATAGGAATAGATGAGTGTTCCCTTGAAAAGTCCTATTATACTTGTGCTAACATTCACATAGCATCTGAATTTCCCTTTGTGATATTGATTGAAAGTGTTTCCTGGAACAAATAAGCATAACTCATGTGTGTAGTAATTATTAACCTATAGTGTATCTCCAGAAACCGTACCCTCACCCTAACCATAACTTGTGTAATCATGTGGTATTGAATGAGAGGCTATATTTAGGCAGCCAAGTGTTATGGACAATTGCAATGAAAATAAGCAGTGCAAGATGTTGAACAATGCAAGATTTTGAATAATGCAAGATTTTGAACAATTGCATATGCAGTCCAAAAGTTTTTATCTTGGCTCCCGGGTTTGCAGTCTGAAGCATTTGATATTCTATTAAATTTATGGAACGCTATATGCATTACTTATGCAGTCCAAACATGAAGTTTAAAATTGATACTATGAGTATATTATAATTAGCATCTGCTTCTTTCTTGTTGTCTTAGATCATGTTGTTAGGATATATGTGGTCAACTCTAAATGGTGGGATGGGGTTATGTTGTGTTTGAGTTAAGGTGGGATGAAATTGCATTTTAATCTTTTCTGCTTACTGTATTTATGGTAGCAAGCAACTAAAATGGTGATTAATTATTCACTTGGTTGTTCTATTTTTCTGAAAATTGTATTGGATTAAATTTAAGAATATGTTATCATCCACCACGGGCTCTTCATCTGTTGGTAAACGAAGTATGGGTCAACCATTATGCTTTTGTAAAGTTGAAGCCCAAGTGAGATACTCATCTACTACAAGAAATCCAGGACGACCCTTCTTAGGGTGTCCTAAGTACAACACAAAGGTAACTACATTCATGTTTAATAACTACTGGAATATTATGTGAATCTAACATGTTTCCAAAATATGTTTAAAATGATTAGGGATTACTATATTGTAAGTATTTCAAGTGGGTAGAGGAGGATGAATACAAGAAGTCCGATCTTCGAGAAATTCACAATGAACTATTAAGAACCAAGAAAGAGCTGAAGAAAATACTGGATGATATCGAAAAGAGCAAGATTGATCTATGTAAAAGAGCTGATGAGATTGAGATGAAAGAGATGGAGCTATCCCATAGAAATGAGGAGGTTGTGAACAAGGAGATGGCGCTTGTTGTACGCGAAGCTGAATTAAGACGTTCACGCACACTACTCCGGGTGTATTGGGCATTTACATTTGTTGTAGCATGTTATTTGTGTTGTCGATAAGTGACTTAGGATTAGTATGATTGTGTAGATTAAGACACTCAGAATATTTTCAAAGTGTAAGTCATTTTTGTATTTTTATTTTTATGTTAATGAGTTGTGGAAGAAACTGGATGAAGCTACCGTGTTTGATATTTTTATGTTAATGAGTTGTGGAAGAAACTGGATGAAGCTACCGTGTTTGATGTTTTTATGTTAATGACTTGTAGTTATTAAGCAACATTTAAATACGAGTCAAGCAGGACATCAATCGAGATTCTAAGCAAGGAAATATCAATGTATTTTATCTCAAAACCACTGGACAGTTGCTCCCGTTACCCTGCCCTGAACTACCATCCGTCAAGGAAGTGCTTTTCACACGACTTTTGACTTCCGCATGTCAAGTTACCTGTATAATCAGAACCGTTTCCTTGAATCCTTCCAAGAGATAATTTAAAGGAATTGAGATATTGAAGCTGAAGATACTTTCCAAGACCGCATGTCAATTATGCTGGTCATGTTTCTGCATAGCCTAACAGGAAGTCCACATTGATAGCTAGACATGAATATAAATACATAATCTTTCCATTAAGTAAGAAGTAACCTGCATTAACCTATGCCATTTACAAAGTGACATTCACGGAAGCTGAAGATACAAAAAGTATTGGTCGCCAATAATTTATGCAGCATGAGAAACAATTATCAGTCCGAGCAGATGCAAGTTCCAAATGTTAACTATAACAGCCCTCAAATGAACCATGTGGTTATTTGTATCATCCCCACTTCAAAATGTGTGGCAAGTGCTTTCAAGGTTTTTTCTTAGGGAAAGAATCAAAACAGCAATGCTCAGTTGTAGACCATGTACTTGGGCGTCGCACTAAACTTCTGGTATCCCTTGATGACTTTGTTCACGGCATCAAGGAAGTCTTTCTCTGTCAACTTCATCAAAAAATACAATACAAGCCTTTTTTGAACGTGCCATCTGCAGCAGAAAAAGACTTGTTAGATGACAATACTTGCAATAATATGTGAATGAAGCAAGCATTCGAGCAGATGACAATACTTGCAATAATATGTGAATGAAGCAAGCATTCGAGCACCCTCCCCAACATATTTCTGAACAAGCTCACTCCCAATAACACGAATGAAGCAAGCATCAGTTCTATTAGCCACTGCTCTAGCTAAAAGTGTTTTACCCGTTCCTGGAGGACCATAGCAGAGAACACCCTTTGGAGGATCAATTCGAAGCTTCACAAATTTCTCAGGATGAAGCATGGGCAGCTCAACAACCTAGAATAACAATCAATATCAGTAATGCATGCATGCCAACCACCTGAAAGTCTTTCTTAACAAAGAAATAAATACGTCATAATGAAAAATGACATGGGCAAAAATTATAATTCCACTTCTCGCATCTTTTCAATCTGCTCCTTGCATCCACCAACATCATTATAGGTCACACCAGGCTTTTCCTCAACTGTCATCATGGTCACACTTGGGTCAATTTTCGGAGGCAAGGGAATCTGGATCTGACCACTTTATAGAGCAGCTCACCTAGTAAATAAGCAAATACAAATGATTATTCTCAAAGTGACCATTCCATAGAATAATCACTTTTGAATGCAAGTTGTCACTTTTGAAAGCAATTAATAAGAAGAAGCAGAACGCATTAGCAGAGAAGAAGCAAACAAGGACATAAAAAATAGAATTAAATTAAATAAATTATATTCAGACATAATATGTGGAAGCAGTCAGCCAACAGGACCTAGTTCCAAAACAAAAGGTTAACCCAAAAAATCATACCTATCTTTCAGTTTTTTATAAGTAAAAAAAAAACAGACCTAACTCTCAACAAATGACATAAATGATTAACTATTGCACGCATACTCTCTCAAACTTCAAAAAAAAAACAGTTACATAAAGTAAGAAAATGGCCAATCTCCTCCACTATTTCTCTCATTTTTCCAACAACCATTGAACAAGAGACAGCCATGTAAAAGAAATATATATATATATATATATATATATGTCCAATGAGAGCCCTGGTGTATAAACCCACATTATAAAGTCAAAAAGATAGTTAACAAGTTAAATTGAGACAGATAGTTATATGAAACAGCTTACCTGAAAATTAGATACAGAATAATATGAGTTACACTTTTTAAGAAGATATGCTCAACTTTATTTCGAGCAATATGCAGACTAAATCCAACCTAAAGACAAACGATAAGCAAAAGCATCGAATCCAACGACAGGAAATGATTCCAAAGCTTTTTCAAGAATGCAATGCAGTGAAATCTCAATGAGCTATAAAGAAAAACAGCAATACCCACGTCAGAAAACTACATTTGAAAGACTTCAAAATCACCCCCACATGATATAATCCAGCAAACTATCTGCAAAAAATTACTAAAAATTCGCTTATGATCGCACCCACACGCATGCCTTCTTCTATGTCAGTCGGGGAAACCTTGTCAACCCTGCCCAACAACAAACTGCAGTTTGGGAAAGTAGAAATCATATGTCAAACTGTTACTGGCATGATAGTATGAGTTAAACATATTCAAGATGGCATCTTGTCTGCTCAAGTTAAAACTCCAAAGAATCCCCATAAAATCCTGTTCTAGCACGCTTGCAAGGGATAAAATATGAAACAGAAATTTCAGAAAGGCACCATAAAACATATTTATAAAAAATCCATTGTTTATCAGATACTAGATCCCACTGACTTGGTGCAGCTAATCCAGTGTCAGCTTCCTTGATGCCTATAAAAATTAAAGTGCAGATCAACATAACAATTTTGATCATTTATATATTTTAAGTAAGCCATAAGACACCAAACAACAAGAAAACAAGAGAAGGCACACAGATCAAGTTGTGACACACAAACATGTCCAATAATGCAATAGCAGCACATACTCAAAACTGAAAAAAAGCTCAATGTTATAAGATAATCATAAGCTAACAACTAAACAATGAAATACAGCAACCAGATAAGTTGAAAGTAAGAATCTTCAAAAGGAATTGATGGTACACATAATCATAATATTGGCCAGTTGTAATTACATGGCTCATATCCATCCAGGTCCCATTTTACAAAAAGTGATTACAAAAAATCAACTTACATTCAGTGATTACATGGCTCAACAGCCCCATATCCAATTTAATTTCAACAAAAATGTTTAAATACCCAACCACATAAACTATATATCCAAATATTATGTTTATGTGTTCTTTTGTCCACCCAACCATGGTTGAATCAGTTGTGATCCATGGAGTCCAATTTGCACCGATTGTGATCCATCCAACCCAATCGACATCGGTTGTGATCCATCCAAATCAAATTGCATCTGTAAGGATTAATATGTAAATATTAATGTCATTTCGATGTTACTAATTGAATCTAAAAAGTCAAGAAATATTACACTTTCTTGACTCCCACCCACTGTTTCTCTCAGCTGGGATCCACCAATTACATTAACTAATCTGTCTTGAACATGCTGGTCATAAATAACAAAAATCAATACATAAATATAAGAACTCAAATATTAATATAAAAAAATAATATAGTTGCAAGTAACCAACATTGGATATATCTATCTCTGATGGGCCAAATAAATTCCTGCATGTGTTTGGCACTGATGTATCTCCTTCATCTCTCTAATAAACAAGTAGAATTGGCCATTTGTTAGTTTTTGCATTAATAAAATAACCCGCATAAACATGTATATTTAAAATTGAATAAAGTGCACCTGTTTACGTTTCCGGTTTATTGGTGTTTTTTTCGTCTTTCCTTTAACTTTCCGCATTTCTTTCTCCATCCTGGATGCTCTTCTGAGAGATGGGGGTCTACCTTTCCCTCTAACAACTACTGGACTGAGTACTTGCTTTGAACTACCCACTGTGGTTGTCTCATTTGTCGTGCAATCAACATTGGAACCAGTGAGGGTCAACGATGGGGGTTCTTCATTCTCACTATATAAGTCAATCATAGCATATAACTTTTGTGTGGCATCCTCAGTATGTTTTTTTGAACCAGCTGCATGAGTAATCATTTTATAACAGATTTTCAATAGACTTGAATATCTGCTAGCATCTGGCCGCTGATCGCCTGCGTCATAACTGCTATGGATTAATGTGTATCTTCTTTTGATGTCTTTCCTCCATTGATCTAAAATGTACTTCTCTGGTAGGGATTTTATCCCGTTACATTTAAATACGGCCAAGATGTGCTTGCATAATATACCCCTCATCTGAAATAAACCACAAGAGCACTTTGTATCTACATCTTCTTCCCTAAAGTCCACAAAATACTTAACCAACTTAGTAAACTCCTCCACACGAACTTCATCCTCTACCAGATAGGTCTTTACTGCACCATCCATTTTAAGTAACTCTGGATCCAGATCGATAATGCCGGTAAGTTGCAGCTGAACTTCCCTAAATTTGGCATTTGTGTACAACTCTTGGAATTTTTTTTCGATTGGAGATCTAGATATGCATGGAATCGTAACGCTAAATGAGTGGAAGTCCGCGCTATTTTCATTCTCAATTTTTTTTTTCAATGCACTATCAAACTGGTCGACAAACTCTTTTAAGTTTGTCTTGGCATGAACATAACCGTCGAAAAAAGCATTCATGCTTTCGCTGCGCTGCGTCGTACTCATTCCAGCCCAAAAACAGTCTTTTCAGCCAGACATTCTCATGTAAATTGTAAGTGGTAATTAACTGATCCCAAGATTTCTCAAACTCTTCAACACTTTGGGAGTCATAAACACATTTTAACAATGCATTTTTCATCCCACTTTTGTAGGAAGCATAGGAGGAAAGCTTTTCAGGAACTTTTTTCAGTATATGCCACAAACAAAGTCGATGTCGACTTTCTGGAAAGACAACAGCAATTGCATTTTTCATCGCTCTGTCCTGATCGGTGATAATAGCTTTCGGAGTTATACCACCCATACACTTCAACCAGGTCTGGAATAACCATACAAAAGTTTCCGTATCCTCACTAGAAATCAATCCTGCTCCCAACAGAATTGATTGCCCATGGTGATTTACACCAACAAACAGTGCGAATGGCATCCCATATCTATTCGTCAGGTATGTAGTGTCGAATGTGACCACATCACCAAAGTATTGGTAGGCTTCTCTACTACGGGGGTCTGCCCAGAAGACATTTTTTAACCTCCCTTCATCATCCAAATCCATCAGTGCAAAGAAATCGGGATTTTTGCACTGCATCCTACAAAAATACTCTTGAAGTGCTCCAGCACCACATTTCCCAAGTCGTAGATGTCTTGCCTTGTCGATATAATTCCGACAATCTTTTTCCAAAAATGGAAGGTTCTCAAATCCACCAGCGCCAACGACGAGAGATCCAAAACTCTTATTCATTCGGATGCCAGCTTCATCGTTGATATCTAAGACTCTTTTTACGGAGTCACTCACTTCTCTATTACATCGAAAGAAGCGAGATTTCTTTGGACTCAGGCCGTGATTATGGATATTATGAATTGTTGTTAATCGGAACTTTCCATCAACTTTTAAGGCATTAATCTTTGCCTTACATTCTGTTTTTCCTGTCGGACGTGGTCTAGCGACATTCAACGTCCTATTCCGGGCCTTCCCACCACGGGCACAACCAAGGGTGACATATCGAACAGTCTCATCATCTCCCTTCTCAGTCCTTCTTGTCATCACCCCAAACCCACATTTCTTAGCATACTGCTTATAATAATTCATTAACTCTTCAAAAGAATTAAATTCCATCCCCGACTGTGGCTCCTCAATCGTATCACCATCAACTACATCCTCTAACTGAGATGTCCCGGCAATGCCATCCTCAACTACATCCCCTATGTTTTCAACTCTTCTGCTTGTAGCGGAGCTTGTAGTCATAAGAGGAGTCGGGTAACTAACATTCTGCAAAAAGAGCGAAAAATCAATAACTAAATCAATAAGAGGAGTCGTTGAGGTTTTCCTGTTCTCAAATATCTGAACAATATGCATGCTTTGATACACATGAAGTAAGAAATGTACTGATTTTTGCCGTTTTGTTAAGGTTTTCCACTAGTGACTTGCTGTTCCCTATTCCTTGATCTTTAAGCATACGACTTGATATTACTTTGTGAATAATATCAGTAATATAAATACTTAGTTTTGCTAATACTAGAATGGTAGCTTACTTCTCTACAAGAAAGGAGAAAAGGGAAAATAAAATAATTTTCAGCAAGGGCCTGCCTTAGCCCATATCTAAGTGGTGAAGTTGGTCTGCTAGGTGCAGCAACTTGATATGGCAAGATTTGATTTGCTATCCCCATAAATGTTAAACTTCTGTTGCAAATTAAAACATGTCATATGAGGTGTGGAGGATGTCTTCCACATTGGCTTCCAAGCAGAAAAACTCTTATTGCATTCTCAAATATCTGAACAATATGCATGCTTTGATACACATGAAGTATGAAATGTACTGAGTTTTTCCGTTTTGTTAAGGTTTTCCTCTAGTGACTTGCTGTTCCCTATTCCTTGATCTTTAAGCATACGACTTTTTATTACTTTGTGATAATATCAGTAATATAAATACTTAGTTTTGCTAATACTAGAATGGTAGCTTACTTCTTTACAAGAAAGGAGAAAAGGGAAAATAAAATAATTTTCAGCAAGGGCCTGCCTTAGCCCATATGAAAGTGGTGAAGTTGGTCTGCTAGGTGCAGCAACTTGTTAGTTTACATTAGAAAAATTCTTATTATTAAGAAAACATCAGAAAAATTCTTTGGTAGCTACCCAGTGGCTCCATTTTTTTTTTTTTTTGCTAAATCCCAGAGGCTCCAATTGTTTCATCTACGTTACTTCTGTTTCAAAATGTGCAAAATGTCCAATTGTTTCATCTACGTTACTACTGACTTTAGATTTAAAATGTGCAAATGTTGGATTTTAATAGGATCTGAACCCACTTTTCAATGACAGTTAAGAGAAATTCTAAACAAATTTTAATCTTTTATGCAGGCTACTAATTTTAGATTTAAAATGTGCAAATGTATACAAGTTATTTATGTATTTTGGAAATAAATATCAACTCAACATAGTCCTACAAATATAAATATAACATACCGCGATTGGGAGATTTGAGTTACATGGTATTAGCATCGATGGGTGTTCTTCCCCTTTTTCCATGTTGAACCCGTTGATTGAACTGCATGATTCCACAAGAGGAATTAAAACTGGCCATACAACTAGTCCATCCAGGTTTATAACATTTGCAATATTAGCTTGGAAATAGAAACAAGTAGTGAAATTAATTGTCATATTAGTGAAACAAGCAGGTCCTGAATGGTGCTCATTAAAACAATATCACTTGACATGTAAAGCTTGAAGAGCATCAAAGCTAGCTCCTAAACACATGCTGCAAATGAATACTCATAGCAACTTTGGTTTCAGTAGAAAATATTCAAACTGTTATTAAACCCAGACAGCAAAGAGTGCAGGTGTCACCACATCACTGAAACTATCTGGCTACTCGGTTTACATGTTCACATGAACGAAAGGGCGATTAATAATACCCAGATTAATCAATTTGCAGCATATAATAAACAATTGAAAATCTTCCACCACCAACCTCGCCCAAGAATCAAAGAGTGGAAAATACAATCAAACCTCTCAGTCTACCCTTTGTGCAAGTAGCTTTATTGTTGTAAAAAAATAGAAGCATAAAACAGAGGAAAATAAAATCAAACCTTAGTCTACCCACGACGGCACTCTCTCAAACACAGAAATCGACCACCGACGCAGATGAAGGTTTACAAGGCACAACGACCCAGTTTCTTCTGGGATGGACTAACAGTTTCTTCTGGGATGGGTTCGACGACGGCAAGTAGACAATCGATTCACAATGCACTGCGTCGCTGTTTTTCTTCTTCTTTTCGTTTAGATCTAGTTTTGCCGCTCGTGATGGCATTTCATTTGTCTGATTCAATTTTTTTTTTTTTTTTTTTTAATAATGCCACGTAAATAGCCGGTTACGCAAAAGGTACGCTTGGCGTGTACCTGTAGCATTGTTGTTTGATTATACCTACAACCGTACCACATGCTGAGAGAGAAAACAAAGAAAAATTTGAAGAGAACGCGGACGAAAAAAAGAAAAGAAAATAAACAAGACGAGGACGCTGTGATTGAGAGGCTGGGATTGCGATGAGTATTTTCAACGTTTATTTATTTATTTTTTTTTTTAAATTATAGTGAATTCGTTTATGTTAAATTTAATTTTTAGCATGAATTAAATTTTTTTTATTCTAAAAAAATAATATAATCTAGTTCTAAACTATGTTTATTTTTCTATGTTAATTTGAAGTAATTATCTTATATATTTGTTTGATTTATTCTGAGTTTATTGCATCTAATTAACTGGTCATTAATTAGATGATTTTAATCTTGTGATTTGCTGTCGAAATAGAAAATTATAGGATAGATTTTGGATATTTCAATATAGGTAAATATAGAGATCGAAAGACTTATATGAACCTATGTAGTATTAAAATTATTGATAATATTGATTTTTTGCTTTATTAATTTGCATACTCTTGTGTAAAATGATGAACAAGAATAATTTCCAATTGACTGTCGAAAGAGACTTTTGGATGTTTGTGGAGATTTGCTAACAAAAAAATAAAATTCAATTCAATTAGTTAGATGAGTAAAGTATAGTGAAGGATTAGGTAAAATCGATTTCTTAGAAGTTTTATTTCCCATTGATTTGATCTTCGAACAATATCTTTCTTTTCCTTTGAGTATTTTCTTTGAATTAATTTTATTTTAATTTATAATTACAAAAATCTTAGTGACTTTTTTAGATAAAGTCGAGATTAGTATAATTTCGGTATTTGTCAAAAATAAGTTACCAATCCCTGAGGACGATACTCTTTTCATCACTTTACTATAAAACTACGATACTATGCAATAGGTCGGAAGGGAAGAAAAAGTCTTCCCGGCCCACAGAGGTAGTCCAACACTCAATGAGACTGACTAAGCTCCAAAGTGGTGGTACGGTGTTCATACATACATCCATAGCAATGAATAGAAAATAAATACAAGAAATGTAAATAGAGATGTAGACATACAGATTTAAGGGGTTCAGCACAGAGCCTACGTCCACGAATCATTTGGAGGGCAAATCCACTATAATATGAATATTTTATAGTCTCTCATGGTCTCTTATTCCTCTTATACAATAGAGGTCAGAGACCTCTTTTATGGAGAAGATCCTATCTCTAAAGTTATCGCCATGAGGTTGAAGATGATGCTCTTTGTTCTCATAATAATCGCCCTCCTCTCCCTCAGTCTCATATACCTTTTATTGTGGCTCTATCAATGGTAGGTGAAGAAATCAGGTTATGTCACTCCTCCCTTGTATGTCTGACTTGTTTTCCTCTCATTTTCTCATTTTCGTCCTTTTTCGTCCCCTCCCTCTTTCCATCTAACACTTGCTTTTTCTTACCCCCTCATTTGTCTCTTATTTACTCCCTGATGATGACCCTTTAGGTGGGGCCTAAGACGCCATATGGGCTCAGGGGATTTTACCTTCTAACAGATGCCCGTGATTCTTAAGGTCGACTTGCTCAATAAGAAAGTATTGAGAATCTTCAAGTCAAGTTGCGACAGAGATATCTTGCATAAACATTGTAGAATAAACTCTGGGAATTGGTCTCTAGTTTTTTGTTTATTTGTGTCAAGTGATGAAGCTTGGGTCGAAGAATTAGGCGGGAGATATACTCAACCATGTTAGGCGTGAAGCGAATCTTAGCTTGGAGAGCAAGGCGGGAGATGTACTTAACTGCGTTAGATGCAAGCATGGAGCTAAGCTTGGCGAGTAAAGTGGGAGATATACTCGACCACGCCAGGTATAAGCGTGAAGCTTGGATTTTTCATTTGCACGAGGGCCGAGTAGTCAAAGGACTGTCACTGCCCATTCTACGACGAGTCCGATGACTGACTTTGTTGAACTTGTGGGCAAGAGTCAACGCAGTCAAGGGACTGTCATCATCGTTGATCACCACAAGTTAAGAGACTTGGCTCAGAGTTTGTTTGTATGGACTTGGCTTTGAGCGCGATGACTAGGCAGTCAAGGGACTGTCATCTCCAGTTATTCGCAATGAGTCAAGGGACTCGACTTTGTACGCGAGGGTCAAACAATTAAGGGTTTATCTCCGCCCACAACTCAGGCAAGTGAAGGGACTCGGCTTTAAAAGCGAGGGACGGGAAGTCAAGGGGCTGCCACCTACCATAGTTCACAGCGAGTCAAGGGACTCAACTTTGTATGAGGGTTGGACAGTCAAGGGACTGTCACCGCCCATAGTTCGTGGCAAGTCAAGTGATTCGGCTTTATGCGTGAGAGTCAAAGCAGTCAAGGCACTGTCACGCCATTATTCACGGCGAGTCAAGGGACTCGACTTTTTAGACAAGGATCGGGCAGTCAAGGGACTGTCACCGCTCGTAGTTCACGACGAGTCAAGAGACTCAACTTTGTGCATGAGGGTCGAAACAATCAAGGGACTGTCATCGTCATTGTTCGCAACAAGTCAACGGGCTTAGCTTTGTATGCGAGGGTCAGGAAGTCAAGGGACTGTCACAAGCCTTAGTTCATGGCAAGTCAAGAGACTCGACTTTGTACACGAGGGTCGGATAGTCAAAGGACTACCCATAGTTCACGATGAGATAAAGGACTCAACTTTGTGCACAATGATCGAAGCAATCAAGGGACTATCATCATCATTGTTGGCAATGAGTCAAGGGCCTCAACTTTGAAGAAGGAGATGCTCGGCTGTGTTAAAAATTCAAACTGGTTAGTGTAGATTATCCAAATCACAAGCATAAGATTTGCAAACTTAAATCGTTTTGCTAAAGCATAGCGAAGGTTTGAGTTGCGAAGACAAATCTCATGGGCTGCCATACTTTGGCAATGATGAAGATCTGCGGTGCCCGTGATACTGAGAGGTATATTATGATGGAAATAGATTTAAGGTGGCCGAGAAGGGCTTTGTAGTCGGTTTCTAGGTGACATGCTAATGATTTCCAGCGAAGTATGTTCTCGAGGTGTGCTGACATTGGGATTCTTGTGGAACCTCGAGGAATTTTGTGAAAAAAGTCTTCAAAAACTAAATTTGTTAGCAAAATTTAAATTCAAATAACGTATTTGAGAAATACAAACAAGAGTAATTTAGCCACTACTTCCAATTTTTGCTCTTTTAAGACCCTTCACTACTAGTTGTTGTTGTTGTTGTTGTTGTTGTTGTTGTTTTTTTTTTTTTTTTTTATTGTATCTCCAAAAGAAATTCACTACTCACACAACTTTAATTTCCTTGGCGTTATGCTGAATACAGCGGACGAGCTTTATTTTTTAGGCGGGACTGGTGGGTCCATGGGCCACGACTGTCGATCAAATATGGCAGCATGTGGGTGAGTAAGTTGACTGTGACGGTCAAAGGTGGCGAGCCATCCTCATTGGTCATGTAAAGAATTGTGGTCAATGAACTTATTGTGGCTGACAAACTCATTTGTGGTTGGATAAAGCCGTGATTTTCGTCTGGGGGGACTCACGGCGATCGAGGGGCTCAAGTAGGTGGGCAACTTCATGTGGCTAAATAAAGTCTATTGCCTGCCACAACACGTGTTGGGGTGCTATGGTCAAGCAAAAGCTGTTGTCGGGCCAAGGAAAGCTGTGCTGGATCGAGGATAGGTTGTTGCCAGCCACGGGCAACCGCTCCGTGGTTCTCTTTGATGCACATCGACGCACACCTCCTATATGTACCGTGCACAGCGTACACAACACCCCATGGTGGTGGGGAACAAGCGGAAGACACCGTCGTTCCTATCCAAGCAGCCGGCATGGAATTGCTCCAGCTGAGGAGGTGGCGGGCCCTGATGCCAGTCGAGTATGTCTCGGGCGTGCCTCTTGCATGTACCATGCATGGTGTATGTTTCACATGTGCATCGGGTAGCAAGGCGAGGTAAGGCCTCTGAGGATGGGTAACTTGAGGTCGGGCAAAGTTGGCGAGGAGCTGACTGTGGCTGAGGAGTTTGGATAGTGGCCGGGTGAAGTTGTGAGACCAATGGTTGAGGTCCTACTGGCACTTTCCGTTGCTAGGGATAGAAAATGCCAGCAGGTCTAATGGTGGCCTTGGGTGACCTAAGCAACCCATCCATTGTAGTGGATGTAGGCGAGAGGAGTCGTTCGTGAAGTGTGGTGGGCAGCCATCCCGTCACAACGAGCTTCTAAGTGCACGGTTATATCCAACCATTGTGACGTTATGCATGGCATTGTGCATGTCATGCACAACAGATTACATGAACTATTGCAATGTGCACTTATAAGTGCACAAAATTCCAACTCTTATCCCCATACACTACTACGCACGACATTGTGCTTAAGTGCACAGTGCACTTGTAGTTCAAGTGGTTGAGGAACTTGTCTTCTCGAGCATTTCACATTGACTGTATGTGTTTTATGCATAGTGCACCAAAGTGTATAGTATTCTTAACCATATGAGCGAGGAGCTCTCTCTCACCCTTTTTTTTATTTGCAACAGTATTGATAAAAAAAAGAGATGGAAAGTCGAGAACACTTCTCTAAAAGGAAGTTTATATGCTCATTCAAAGACAATTTTGCCAATCGAAAAATCATCCTTCCCCCACTTCTGGCGTAGAAAGTAAATTGATCCCACAGACAACGCCAAATGTTAATGCCAAAACTCGCACAATAGACTGTAACTTGAAAAAAAGTCATTCCAGCCCATGGAGATAGTCCAAGACTCGATGAAGCGGTTTGAATCCCACAATAATAGTCCAGAGCAATGGTATGGTGCCCGTACATACATCCATAGTAGTGAATAAAAAAGAGAAATGGTAGATATACAAATAAAAGAACGTAGACTTCCTTGCGTACTGACATGGCAGCTGCCTCGTCAGCCTTTCTTTTCCTTTTTTTCACATATATCCCCTATTTCTCCCTTTCAGCATCTTCTCACAATGTCTCTCCCAAGGCCTTTTCTTTCTCTTCTATGTCTTCTCCCAAGCCTTCTTTTTTCTTTCTTTCTATGTCTTCTGCATCTTCTAGTTTTTTCTAGGAAGAAAAGTATTTTTTTGAGTGAGTCTTCTCCCATTTGAAAAGTGTTTTTTTTTTTAAGAAGAATTTGGACGTGGTGCAAGCAATAATTGGCTAGAACTTGGTAATACTTTTTCCTCTCTACTCTTACACACATTTTTGGGTTCATGGAAAACCCTATATGGATCTATGTAATTTCGAAATTTTGGGTTCTAGAAAAACCCTAGATCAATCTATGAGGGTTTTTTTTTTTTTTTTTCTTGTGATTTCTACAAGATTTGAGGCTTACGGAAGAAAAGGATTGCAGCCTTATGGTCTACATAATTTGGTGCTATGGAATAGAATGATTGGAGCCTTATGATCTTACGGAAGAAAAGGAAATCCGGTCTATATGATTTCTACAAGATTTGAGGCTTACGGAAGAAAAGGATTGCAGCCTTATGGTCTACATAATTTGGTGCTATGGAATAGAATGATTGGAGCCTTATGATCTTTCCGTTCAAATAAGAGATGCCATGGCAGTCTGTTTTAGCACAATTAACGTGAAGCTTGTAAGATCATTCTTATTAAAAGGCTACAGTAATTGAACTAATTAATAAGTTTTGATTCTAGTCTTTCTCCAGTGTATGTGTTCTGCATATGCACAAGGTTAGTTTCTATGCAATATTAAAAGACAAAAAAATAAAAATAAAGATGAAAAAAATGGACGTTGATTACATTAGCTATATTGAATTGTAGCCAATTATACTTGTTGCAATTCACACCAACAGCATCTACTCTCATAAATATTCATTTGGAGTTTGGACTATTTGGAAAATTTTAAGATATTAATCAACTTTAATGTCTAAATTGTTACAGTCAAAATGAAGATGTCGATAATGGGGATTTTCCAATTCAGAATTAAACGCAATCATAAATGATATATTGTTTAGGCAAAATCAAAAAGTTATCAAACTCAATTTGTAACGACCCGGTCCAATATTTCCAAATCGGAATATAGATAATCTTATTAGATCTAAATTACGACCATTTTAAATAAGCAGAAGGGCTATTATTTATTAGGTTTGTATTATGTGGAACCTAAATTAGACCATATAATAAATTTTATTTATTTAATTATATTTTAAAGAAAAATATTATTAAAAATATTTTGTTGTTGTTACTAAATTACTATGTTGCCATATATGCATATATATTATATATATGCAGTTTGACTCCCTTCCGTAGAGAAACCCAAACCGTCATTGACCCACCCTCCTATCAATTACAGAGGTCACACGAAAAAACACTTGCTATCGCCAGCCACTGTCCAAGGCCACAGCAGCCCGAACCCTCACAAAACGTCTCGCCAACTACTCCCCACGGATGTGAAAACCCACTTTGTTGTAAGGTTCGTCTATAGGCCATCGTGAACCCCTCGGTTAAGTCCTTTATTTTTCATCATCAAAACAGAGCAGTTACTCCCACCACGAATGACCACATCACCTTGAATCACCAACAACTGTCACGGGAACTGCCACCAATGTCCCGAGACGATGCCTACAAACACCACTATCGAAGCTAGTGCCACCCTAGGCCACCAAACGTAAACCACCGTGCATCCAACATTGATAGCATGTAAATTGTAGCCCCTCACATCCAGCACGGTTCCTCTGCAAGATGCCAACCACTACAAGCATTGCACCATCCATGTTAAGAATATTTCAAAGATATTGATATTTATTAGTTTTTGTAAAATTGAATAATTACGTAAATTATAAGAAAGTAAACCTATTTTACGAGATGAGATTTTCACGATTTATTTTATTAGAATTTAAAATAGCCAAAGTATTCTACTAAATTATAATATGTTATTAGTATTTAAATAATTTAAAATATCAACATTCATTGATTTTTGTGTTAAATAAAATACTTGTTGGATTATTTTCTACAGTATCAATTTAATTAAGTAAGATATTAGGACACGTCTTCCTAAACAGATTTAGTGACGTTTAAATACTTCGTATAGGTGACGAGCTACGAAGTAAAATTCAAAAAGTAGTGCAACGAGGTAAGTAATTTTATCACAAATTGGAATCATCACATGTTAGCTTAGAAAAATTATTATTAAAGCCAATTGTTGAAAGTTAGTGTTTATATTCTACGCATGTCATGGGCAAACATGTTATCCAGCATAACACACGATCTGGATAGCACATAATCATGTCATTCCGTATCATATTGAGATTCAAAAATTATAATTATGTACGTATCATGCCATCCATCTCATATGCATAAGACATGTAAGTTTTTTATGATCAAATTATGTAAGCTTTCTTATGATTAAGTATAAGATAAGATAGGTTTATAAGATGACCATTTAGATGCATGGTAACAATGCGATTTTATGGGTGGATGTGCAAGTCATAGACCTAAGTGCGGTCCACCATAGAATGCTAGAATACTCTTAGTTGTTCTCCTTGTGGCCACAGGATGTGGGGCTGGTGCACAACCTCGCACATAGGGTTAAGTGTATTGACCAATAAGATAAGTATGATAAGTCAGATAATTTAAGATGAGTCATGTATGACATGAACATATGTATAAATGATCATGATTTTAAATTCTTAATATGAGATGCTTTATGAAAAATCTTATGTTTATTACTAGGGGTGTAACATCCGGTCCGGTTTTGGACAAAGTCTAAGACCGAACCGGTATGTACTGGTTTTGTATTTTCTAAAACCGATTACGCACCGGTTACCCTCCTAAACTGGTACTTCCGGTTTTACCAGTTTTCGGTCCGGTCCGGTCCGGTTTTTCGATTTTTTTAAAATGTAAATTTCACAATTTGTCATTAAAAATTTGTTTATAAAAAAAAAACTTTTAGTATTAATTATAAGTATTAGTATTAGTTATAATCTTTTAGTAAAAACTTTTAGTATTAATTATAAGTATAACTATAATCTATAATCTATATTAGACTATTAGTATTATTTATAAACTTATATATTAGTATTAACATTTAATGTAATAATTTATAAATTGTAATATGAAATTATTTCATATATATGTATATATATATATATATATATGAAATTATAAATTAACATTTAATGTATAAATTTATAATTATATATTACATATAAAACTTATTTATATTAATATTTAATATATATTTAAAATATTTTGTATAAAACTTATATATAAAAATATTATTTTTTATTTTTTTTAATCAACCTGTCAGGTCCAAAAAATCCTAAAACCGGAACCGGCCGGTTTTTACATTTTAAAAACCGGTTCCGGATCGGACAGGTTCAACACCGGGAAAACCAGTCCGGTCCAGTCCAGTCTGGATCAGTTTTCCGGTTTGAGTTTACACCCTTATTTATTACGTTTACGTTGTAATGGGTTTCTTACTGAGTATTCGATTTATTTTAGTTTTATTTCATGTTTTTAACCACCCCGGTAAGGATGATGAACATGAACAGGCATGCGATAATTAGATAGAGAAATCCCAAACTTCTTAGAATAAATTATTTTTATGACATAAGTTTTATTCAATTATTTCATTTATTATTATTTGGAGACACGATTATATTATATAAATCTTTTATGAAGTAAATGTTTATTCTATTAAATATTCGACCTCTTGTCGAGCTATATCTTTATGAAAACACGTGACATCCCTAGCCTTAGAGAATGGGGTGTTACAAAACTGCAATCAACTAACAATTTCACAATTCAAATATGTGACCAAAAAGGGGTAAAAACTATCATTCTCAACTAACTTGGTTCTTATGCCCTACATACTGATGTAGAACATGTCATGCTTTTGGCAATCTCCAAAATAGTAGTAATGCTAATGGCAAACCTACAAGTATACTGTCTTTTTTTATAACCATGGAATGCATGTTTGCAAGCATTCACAGCAACCAATTATCCAAAACAATACTGCTAGGGGCAGTCGGCCCCTAGCAAATGGTGGGCAGTCAGCTGACGTGGTGTAATCACCACGTCAGCCGTTATATTATTTAAAAAAAAAACGAAAGAAATGCGGGAAAGATGAAAATGTCAGCTTATTCTTCAAGTTTCTGAATGTGCTCTGCAGAAAAGTGGAAAAACTGGAATGGGCGTTCTTATTTCACATCTTAATTTGATTATTGAAAGAAAGTGGGAAAAAACTGAGAAAAAAGCTGACCTTCTGCGTTTAGTCTTCGGCATTGTCTGGGTTGGCCTGGTAAGAAATCTCTGTTTGGCAAAGAGGCAGGCAGAATCTGCTCGAATCAAGGAGAAATATCCCAATAGAATACCAGTATGAAGTCTTCATCTCATTTTTAAGTGTGCGTGCCTATCTAGCAGAACTCTTACACCTAATATTTGTCTTTAACTACTATTTACGTGGATTTTCTTGTGCTATATAGGTTCTTGTGGAGAAAGTTGAACAAAGTGAGATACCCGACAAAGTGAGATACCTGCATTGACAAGAAGAAGTTAGTTGACTATTATTTTTTTCCCATTAATTATTCCTTGCCTGGGTAATGCTTATATTATGATTATTAATGTCTTCTAATAGGCTAGGACTCCTCAACCCCAAAACTCATCTTTCAGAGTTTTAACTTTAATATTTCTAGTTTATGAAAACTAAAAATATTTTCTTAGTTTTCACTTCAATGTCGGTTATAGTGTATTTCTACATTCTACACCTTTATGTACAAGAGATCCAAGATGTTACCCATAATTTTTATGGAGCTAAAAATTCTTTTAGAAAACAAAATCTTAAAGACAACGCACATATGTCATCAATCCAAGAGATCCAAATCTTGTAACCATGTATTTAGAAGTTAGTGATCAGAAAAAAGAAAAAAATGCCGAGACAAATGTATATTTTACAGAATAAAAAGGTTTAAATTTAGGTCCTCAATGGTTTGTTACACAAACCTTGGGCTAAGAAATCACTCTGGACATCACCATCATATTTCTTGCATGCCCATACATAAACCTCTTTCACTCTTGAGAGCACTCTTGAGGGCATAAGCCACCATTAATCAGTCAGTGCTTATACCTTGTAATTCAATAGTACAAGTAAACATAATGGTTATCTGCATATCAAATAACTTTTAAACAAAAAATTGGCAAAAAGCTCACCATATGCTAGTAACCTCAAACTTCTATTTCCAATTGGCCTCATAAATCTCGCTTGAAATATGTCCTTGAATCTTCATTGAAATAGGACAAGAACATGGTTTTAACGATATTGCCACAATATTAAATCGTAGAAGAATTAAATTCGGTTTTACTTGTAAAAAGAAATTGAATTAAATTTTTTAATAAGTGCTAATATTTTTTTTAAAAAAAATCAACACAACAAACAAGTCCACATACCTTCTATCATACTTCTTCAGAATAGTGTTCTTTGTGCTAAGATAAAGTGGCCACTTCTTCTCATAGGCAGTGTTCATGGAAGCCTCGGCAAAAGCATGGATATCAAGTTCAGTGTGATAGGTGGTAAATTGGTGTCTTGCTTCTCCTGTTTGATGCTATAAGGGTTTGCTCACAATCCACCATTCTGATGTTGGAATCAAGTTCATTCTCATTGTAAATTTCTTCAAAAAGAACCTCCCTTGGATTATTTTGGAAGCTTGCTCCTGTATTTCTCAACTTGCCATTGGTATGATAGACATTATAATTCTGGTTTGGTACATGAAATAATTAGTTTTAGAAGTAAATTAAATATTTGAATTGTTGCAAAAAGTTTAAAATAGCCACTATTTTTCAAGCATGTTGAATTTTCTGAACTATTTTGCTCCTATAAAAATGGTTATACAATTTATTTATTTTAATGCAGCATGTCAACATGGGAAAAGGGGAAGAAAACCCATCTCTTTCAACACCATGTAGCTCAAATCCCCCAACCGCGATATGTTATATGATTGTTAACATTTGTTAGGAGTTGCTCAACTTCGTATTTGCTAATTATCATTATTATTGTTATGTTAGGATATCCCAACAATTGCTCCAAACTTTCCAAATTACATGCACGGTTACCTTGGACCAGGGCCTGCATGGTCACCGGCTTTTATGCCATATCCAAATGCATACCAATATCCAAGCAATATTCAGATGGTGATGCAACTTCTTTTTTTTTTTTTTTCCTGTTTTTTGAAAGTTTAATTGCTTTCATTTTTAGCATAATGCTGGTTACCCATTTCAATATGAGATGAGACCTCCTCCTCCTCTGATGGCTAAAAGCTCCGGAACAATCAAAAGATTTGATAAAGAGGGTACACTCGAGTGTAGGGAAACTGAAGCGCCATATTCCTCATCTAGGGTTCATGAACAAGGTGAAGACAATAGGCCAGATTCAAGGGAAATCGAAGATGGCACTATTGGGGAGGATCTGCCGGTAGAGAGCTGAGATCTCAAAAGGAAAACCTTTTGGAGCAAGTGTTTTGAAGGGATGGGATTCGGGGGAGAGAAATGCCGAGGATGAAGCATCGTCTTCAACAAAACGATGCGTTCCATTTACGCCACGTAGGACCCGTTTACCCCGCGTCTGCACGTTGCGACTGCAACCAAAACTTTCCTATCCAAAAATTCTTATCTTGACAAAAACTTGTCCCACAAGACAATAATTTAAGTGGAAAAGAAACAGAAAGAAATAAGGTCTACAGAATGAAGAACACAAATTGGATAGTTATACAAATAAATTAATATAAGTATTGATTAGAGAAAAATGCAGATTTAATAAAAAAAAAAATCTTATGATTCTTCAAGTGTTAAATGCAGCCTATGAATCTATGATAAATCAGATTGCTCAGGGAGCGCAAAATTTAAAAGAATACAAAATAAACAGCATGCAACTAGAACATCCAGAGTGCCTTTTCCATCACAAATTACAAACATAACATCCCAAATATTTTAAAATGTTAGCACTCACGAATGTTAATATCTACATCTTGACTGATTCTGTTCACATTATCATATATAGTTGAATAGAACCCAATATTTGTACTGGATTGAATCTATGGCACAGTTGGATGACCCTTGAGAGTTAGTTTAGTGTTATTACCCTAGTAACACTAATTGTTTCCTGTTGCAACGACAGAGACTGTTGGGTTAGATTATCTCATGTGTTTTTAGCATTCGATGCCTTTGATAGAGACTACTGCAAAATATATATAAATATATATATATATATATATATATGATAAGTATAACAAACTATATGAATATAAGCATCAACGATAGTAATAATCACAATTGGTACCTGATTTCTTTTCTTTCTCACTTTACATTTATTAACCACTTTTTCCACTATAGATATTTTACACTTTGATGGTGACCTCCATTTGCTTCTTACCACCAAGGGGTTGTGCATTTTAGTACTTCCATCTTTAGTGCTTCCACATAACATCTTGGCACATGCATCCACAGAATTGTGGGTTGGGTCACTGCCACTTGCATGGTGTGTTACCTGTACAAACATGGTCGATTCTTAACTTTGCTAATTGATCCATTAGCCTTTTGAACTCTCATCAGCCTCTGAAGCATCTTATGATATATCACAAAATGCTGTTGTCAGCATATCACACCTACTAGCTTTTGGATTCAACCCTCGATCATCATAACTACTCTTGACAAAAGTATAGTTCCATTTCAAATCTTTTCTCTACCGATTAATAATGAATTTTGAGAGCAACATGCTCTTATCAAACATGGTTAGCACACAGAATGCATATCTACATAATATGCCCCCTAAATTCAAACAGTCTACAATTACAAGTATTAGCAAAGTCATTATCATTAGTGTATGTAACCATGAAATTAACTCGCTTAAATGAATCAATCACAAACCTTGACTTCGTCGAATACTCTGTAAGTTTGCACAACACCTTCACATTCACAACTAACCAAATTTGGACGACAATATATAGATACTCTAAAATCGTCTTGAACCTCTTTGAATTTCGAATTCATGTAAAGTAATTGAAATTGTTTCTCTATTTCATAATGAGTTATGCATGGGAACTGCATATGAAAGGAACTGAATTGACTACAATCTCATTCTCCACTTTCTGTCTAAGTGCATTATCAAATTGCTCCAATGAAGTTTTCAAGTTAACATAATCGTTGAAAAAAGTATTCATACTCTCGCTTCTTTGTATAGTTGACATTTCGGCCTAAAATGTATCTTTGACATATGCAACTACCCACATATGCCTCTCATCGTACCACCATTCAAACCAAACATTATCATGCAAATTGTAAGTATCTAGCAGTGTTTCCCAACTGTCTTTGAAGTCTTTTGTAGCCAAACAGTCAAACACACAATTTTGTTTCCTACTCTTGATTAATTCATAATGTGAATATGATCCAGATTTTTCTAACAACTTTTTAAGAATGTGCCATAGACAAAATCTGTGTCGTGATGTAAAAGACAGTAGTGATGACTATTTGCATTGCCTTATCTTGATATGGTATTATTGCCAAAAGAGCTTAACCTTCCATGCAAGTCAACAGGACTAAAATAACTATACAAAGGTGTTCGCATCTTCACTTGATATTAAACTACAACAAAAAAGAATTGATTGACCATGGTGATTAACCCCTACAAGTAGGTTGTATCGAATGTTATCACATTTTCAAAATATTCATAGGCAATTCGACTTTGGGAATCTTCCCAAAAGACATTCCTTAAACGACCCTAATCATCTAAATCCATGATATAATAAAAACAATTGTTTTTTTTTTTTTTGCTGCATTCTGAACAAATACTTTCGTAGAGCTTTGACACCAACTTCACCAAGCCACAGTTGTCTCGCCTTATCAAGATAATTTCGACAATCTTTTTCTCCAAATGTTAGGTTCTCATAACCAACAGCTTTAACTATGAAAGACTTGAAGCTTTTACTTACTTTTATAGCAGCACTATCTCTTACATCCAATTGCTTCTTTACGGCTGAATCCATCTTCCTATTACATCTAAAAAATCTTGTTTTCTCCGGACTCAATGCATACGTGTGTTCAAGTATAACTGTAGAAAGTGTATACCTTCCATCGAGAGAAAGAGTTGCGTTGATCTTTGCCTTACATCCAAATCTCTTGATTAGTCTTGGCCTAAGAACATTAGAAGCCATTGATTTAGTCGTGCCTTGACGTACACACACGACAGTGAAGTACCTCAATTTTCCGTCATCTCCAAGTCTAGAACTTCTTTTTGACAGACAAACCCTTGGATTTTTAGCATATTTTGTATAATATGCTCTAACCTCATCTTTCGAGGGGAAGATCATTATGACCTTTGGTTCTTTGATCATTTCTTATGTTCCAACATCAATATCACGACTCTTATTATTGGTGCAATGATCATTGGAATTAATCAAATATTATAAATATCGTATATATTATTATACATAATCATCAAATATGCATAAATAAAAAATGAGACAACAAATTTTAACTTCTACTACTAACCTCTACTATTCGAAGCCTCCATGCCAATAGATTTAGAAATTGAACCGGCAATTGACCTAACCGTTAGCACACCTAGACCGGTAATGGCAAGAGCAGTGCTCAGAATATATATATATATATATATATATTATGTTATAGATGATTTTAACTTTTATTTTTTTAAAGATGTAAAATATTCACACCATCAACATATATTAGGCTTCTTTCGTTATATATGCTTAGCAAGTCAGTCTTGAGCACATCTCATTATAACATTAGAAAGTCTCAATGACATCTTTATAACACATTTTCTTAATTCATTATAACACAATTTATTCAATGTTGGTATAATATTATTTTTCTCTATTCTACAACATGTTCTTAGTTGAAAAAAGTTATATTATTTTTCTTTGAAAGAACAAAAATAGGAAATACATTAGAAATGAGATATAAAGAGCACCGAAACAAAATGATTAACTGAAATAGACAACAACAACACAAATGAAGTAGGTGAAGACTGGAAAACTCAAATCCATACCAGACGAAATATGAAACTATAAGATATGCACACACCAGAAGAAATCTATACACACAGCAGACAAATCCACACCAAACAACGAAATTAGTTTGCAACCTGACAAAATCCACATCCACATCGAAATATATTAACACGTTAGGATTTTGGTCCCTAGAGGAATTAATTGGCTAAAGGAAAGGACTCCTCTTTCTTTATGTAGTCCTTTTTTTTTTTTAAATAATAATGATGTGGCAGTGAAAGGTATCACTGCCACGTCACTACGTGTTATGAACCGCCTATTTGGTTCATACGGATAGCAGCTCCAATAGAAAATAAATACAGGAAATGTAAATAGAGATGGAGACACACATATTTACTTGGTTCAGTACAAGGTCTACCTTCACGGGTCATTTAGATGGAAAATCTACTATAATATGAGTATTTTACAGTTTTTCATAATCTCTCATTTCTCTCTGTACAATGGAGGTCAGAGACCTCTTTTTTGGAGAATATCCTATCTTTGGATCTCTCATCGTGAGGTTGAAGATGATGCTTTGTGTTCTCGTAATAGTTGTCCTCTTATCCCTCATATTTTAGATCCTTTTATTGTGACTCTATCAATGGTAGATGAGGAAATTAACTTTATGACACTTCCCTCTTGCGTGTCTAACTTACTTTCCTCTCCTTGATCTCTTTTCTCTCTTTTTCTTCACCTCCTTCTTTCTAGTTTTCATCTGACAGTTACTTTTTCTTGTCCCCTCTTTATATCTTCTTTACTCCCTAATGATAGCCCTTTGGGCTGAGCGCTTTTCCTTATCCCCTCCTTATATTTGGCTGAGCCTGAGATGCCAAATGGGCTAAGGGGATTTTATCCCCTAACATAGGACTTAGTCATTTCATAAACTACAATGTATGTACCATATAAAAAAATGTATTCATAAAATGTTATAATCTTATAATCTAATATAAGGTTTATATGCCAAGATTCTTTGGACCATATGGTATAAGACTTGATCTCTAAATGAGAGAAGCAGATTCAAACCTCTCACCCCTGTATATACGAAATATATATATTATAAAAATCTCATTAAATTTAATATTTTTTGTAATTTGTATTTTTAAAAAATGATTCAATTCATTTAATAATAAATAAATAAATAAATATTTAAAAGAGTACAAACAAAACTCAAATAATAACTCAACTCAACTTTATTTGAGTTGAGCTTGACTCGATAATCCAAAATATCGACTCAACTCGAATCATTACATCTCTAAACGAGATGAGCTATTTCAGACACACACACACACATATATATATATATATATATATATATATATATATATAATCTTCAAACCCCATATACCAGTTTAAATAGAATTTTTCTTTACAATGCTATCTCTCATATGTTCTATCATCATTTTAGAATGTGATATTTAGTAATTAAAAATTATTTGATATAATCTACTCGTTAGTCACTTGTATGATACCACGTCAAATAATGCTAAGATAATAATAATAAAAATAAAAATAAATATATTTTTTTAAAGTGTTATAAATATAAATATATATATATATATATATATATATATATTAGCACTCTTCATAAGGATGTTAACCACCTTGTTAGATTTTTAATTTTTTCCAAGAACAAAAAATCAACTACAATAATAAATGATTATATTTTGTGATTTTGTTTTTGTTTTCTTCGATTTTTGTCATCAGCTGTTTTTTTGTCGCTTGTATGTCACGATTCAAACTGGAAAATAGAGAGGTCTCCCTCTATATTTCTTTGTTCATCGAGTGGAAGAAAATTTCGGCGTTCGAGGCCATCCGATCCGATCCTCAAGCTGACTATATATCTTCTGTCGGTACAGCGCCATGGGACAGGTCCTGGGCAGACTTCAAGGTACCCAAATTTTGTTCAAGTTCACTGTTCACGATATCCCTCTTTCTCTTTCTCTTCCTCTCTCTTCTCCAAGAAACTTGGTCAGAATGATGAGTAAAAAACGGGAATTTTGATGAACCTTGGGCACAGGTAAGCCGTGGAGGCTAAAGCAAGTGAGGCAAATAACCGATAGGGTCTTCGATCGTATTAAGAATGATTCAGGAAGGGCTAATTTGAAGTTCGAAGATTTGTATATCGCTGTTCTACTTGTGTTCAAGTAAGAGAAGAAGCTTTTGGCTTATTGGTTTATTTATTTACTAATTTTCATAAAATTAAAAAAAAGAAAGGTTATTTCAATGAGTTTTTCTTGTGATAGTGATGTCAATAAGCGTTTACCCGGACCGCATTTTGATCCACCCTCCAAAGAGCAAGTCAGAACTATGATGCAGGTACATTCCCATTCAGAACTAAGAGTAAGACCCTTTTGCATACAAGGTTTTCATTGATTGTTGTTTTCCATTTCAAACTGAATCCCGTTGCAGGCTCTTGTGAATAGTAGAACAAGATTCTAATGGCTCATGATAATTAATGACCATTTTCTTCTATATATATATATTAGTAGCATTCGAATGCAATAGTTGATATCATGATCTCTAATGTGAAGCAACTCTGTTATAGCCAATAATGGGAAACTATGTTATCTGTTATTGCTTGTATATTATCTTTCCACAAAACAATTGTTCTCAAAGATCTACAGAAGATTCTATGTAATACATTTTTTTTATTCAATCAGTATTTGCAATAGCTTGGTTCAAATTGGACTTTGTGTTATTGTCATGGGAAATTGTGTTATTGTGTTCTGTTGGTGCCTGTTGAATTTCTATGACTTACATAGCGTGGGGATAATTTTAAAAATTGTTTGGGGTGTCTCTTACAACACACCACACATAGCTTGCTAGAGCTTGATCGCTTTTACTCTTTCATGAACCACACTTATCCAGCTCTGATGATTTGTTGGATCAAACTATAGTAAGCGATCAAGCTCTAGCAAGCTATGTGTGGTATGGAAGATGAGGCAACTAACTGCTCTTTCTGTATTGGCACAAGCTTGTTCCTGTTGTCCTTTATAGGAGTCGGGCTACTTTTTTATTGTGCGCTATCAATATAGTAAGAGATAAGAGATTAAGTTAAAATGCATGGATCAAGATTTTGTTTTCTTCTTCTATAGTATTTAAACAAAACCAAAGTACATTCTGAGCAAAGATAGTACTTTGAATTCTTTAAAGTTATCATTGCTCGGAAAGCATTCTGCATTCCCATAGTTAAAGTCATGATTTTTTACTTCTTTATCTGCAGATCTGTGATCTCAACCTTGATGGAGAAATAGATCGTGAGGAATTTGTGGGATTTATCCTGCAGCTGACAACTGAGACACTCTTTGCTGTTAGTCAGGGACTGATCCTCACTTTGCTTGTGGCACCTTCAATTGCAGTGGCCACAAAGAATGCTACCGAGGGTGTCCCAGGATTTGGAAAGATGGTGAAGAAGCTGCCAAATTCGGTTTATGCATCCATAGTGACACTTGCAGTTGTGTTGTTTCAACAATCATTGCTGGACTCCAAATAGAGTGTTATTGAATTTAAGCTGAATTGATCTATATATTGTACATGCAAGGATCTGTATTTATTTTCATGCCATTTTTAGTTTGGATTGTTTCAAGGATTATGGTCCAAAGAATTTTAATCTTGCGTTTGAATTTTAATCTTGCTCGCTCTTTGTATGTAATTGCAATGAACAGCTATATGGACCTTGAATCATCCTCACCAGATATGATTTTTAATGCCTATCAGTCTTGTTATTTATTTGTTTTCTTATATATGTACACAAGCAAATAGATATATTGAGTAAAAGTTCTAAACTTCAAAAGTGAAGGGTAGGAGAGCACACCTTAGATTTCAGGCTTGCACCTAGTAAATTAGATGCCTACCACCACCATACTAAGAAAATTAGTTTACATTTACAGATGCTATCATACTGTGCAACATACCAACATCTTTTGAGCAAAGTCTGCTACAAACTCTTGAGTCAACTTGTCATTTTGGCCTCATCAGGTAGGATGCCCATATTACATTAGGGGTGGCAAATCGTACTCGTGTCATGTCAAATCATGAATATTCGACTAAATAGGTTAACTCGAACCCAACTCATTAAGTTAAACGTGTTAAACTTCCAAACCCTAACCCAACCCATTTAGATAATAGATCGGGTCGTGTTGTGTTGTGTCATCTGTTTTGACCCATTTAATAATTAATTAGAAATATCAACACGACACGACTTATTTAAACTCTTTTGTTTCACGTAAATGGGTTTAAGTAAAACGCATAATTCATTTAACCTGATTAATATAAGTTT
The DNA here is from genome assembly GCF_001411555.2 of Juglans regia. Classification (NCBI taxonomy): domain Eukaryota; kingdom Viridiplantae; phylum Streptophyta; class Magnoliopsida; order Fagales; family Juglandaceae; genus Juglans; species Juglans regia. The sequence goes on from NC_049907.1 coordinate 8,873,844, forward strand.
ACATAAAAGTTAAAATTTATATTTATTAATAACCAAAATATCTAAAAAATTATATATATCAATATTTTTAAAATTTTAACATATAATAAAATCAATATTTCATACCACACAATAACAAATATGAGCATAGGTCTAAAATTATAATCCCAACAATAAAAACATAAGTATACTGAAAAATATCAATATTACAACTTAACAATAATAAAATTTTAATTTTGAAATAAATTCTAAACGGGTTGATTTCATGTTAAACAGGTTGACCCGTTATTGACCTATTTGTAAATCGTGTCTTAATGGGTCATCCCATTTTGACCCGAATCCGTTAACATCAAACTCAAACGCTAATTTCGTATCGTGTTCGTATTGGGTTCACATGTCATATCACATTTTACCACCCCTAGATGGAGGTGATGGTTGAGCCCAATGCCCTTGTAAACGGCTGCACCAAACTTAACAGCAATAAGAAATTATGAAAGTAGCAGAAAAATGATAATGCAGCATGAATGGAAATCGTATTAAACTGTCAACTAAGTTAATTGAACTTCATGCCTTAAACTGTCCTTGTCTTGGATTGAAGCAGGTAGCTAGGAAATCGTCAATTGGGCTTCGGTTCGGTTCGTTCATTCTTTGGGACATCAACCTTTTTCCCGGAAAGGATTGCAACATCAGCCAAGTCTTGCAAATGGCTGATGAAAAAAGAAAAATCCTTCAAGGTTGAATTTAAATGAAGCCTCACAGATGCATCCAAGGTGTGCATGCACGGTTTTATCTCTAATATACATGGTAGGTAAATGCATTGTGATGCTCCTAAAATTAATTTTAACCATAGAAAATGGAAAACAAAAATTTTATATGCGGTCACTTTTACGTATTTCTTACACATTTCACTGATGTAATTGGCTACGTCATTTTTTTTAATATAAAATAATTATTTTAACCAATTACATAAAAAAATATAAAAATAATTGTATGTAACAAAACTCAAAGAAAAAACTTCATAGGTATCAATGATGTCTTGTTTTTAACTTCACGCCTTCCTTTTCCCAGTTTGTGGGCCGCTCCATTTGCTCAGCCTTTCTCCTTTCGATGTGGGATACCATCCATTCCTTAAAAACCTCATTGTTTCTTCAACTAAAGCTAGCCCAACTTCACCCCCAATTTTCTTTAACCTTTTCTGGGCTGAGACTATCTGAAGTGCATCCCCTTCATGAGTACTCTTTGCAGCCCCAATTCTCAACAAAATTTTGTAGCCCAAGCCCCCAAGGCCTCTCTCTCTACATCAGGTCTAGTACCAGAAAAGCAGGGAGCAATCAGAGAGGAAATTATAGCATTCCCAGTGGAAAATGTAAAAGCTCCTATCTAAAATAATTTAACTAGAACTTGTTTTTTTATCATATTGTTTTTTTCAATATACTAAACATTAATTTATTTATTTATTTATCGTTTAAATATTTTTTAATATTTATTTCAACTATTTTCTCTAATTACTTGAATAGTAGGATAGTGTTGAAGAAAGAAAGAAGGAGAAACAATATATATATATATATATATATATATATATATATATTTATATGATACCACAAAGACAATGGAATGTAACTGGAAATAACAGAATATGGATAAAGCAGGAAATGAAAGAAATAATAGATAAAAGTATGCACAATTAAGAGCAGGCGATAGAACCGACCATATGCATGTATGCGAAATACAAAAAATAAATAAATAACAATTTGTATTGAAATATAAGCTTAATAAAATTACAAGCTTGAAATTACAAGTTTAAACTTATAGAAGAACATGTGGAGAAGGGTATGTGGAAGAAGAGAAGGAAGGTAAATTCTGAAAGAAGTAGAGGAATTAAGCCTGCCTTCTTTGAATCAGAGGTGCCCCTTTTATAGATGAAGGGGTCGCCTTTTACAATAATTGAAACAGTAAAATAGAGCCCGTGAGTGAATAGTAATTGAGAATGTTCATTCACGTGAAAGTAAAATCATGATGTCTTTATATTACTTTCTTAGCGTGTCTTGCAGGAGCATCTGTTTTGACATAAAGCAATGTGCATCTTTGACAGAAAGTACTAGTCAGTCTAAGAGACAGCAGTCTTCCTTCGTCTGGTAGTGTCGGTAATGGAGCAATGTATCATTTCTCGTCAGATAATCTTAGGGTTCCTTCGGAATCATGTCTAAAAATATTTGAGTAGGGATCAGCCACTGAGGCTTCTGATGATGCCTCTGATTTTTTATCTTCATCAGAATTGTCATTTTCTAATGATCTTTTAAAGAGTTGAATTAAATCATTTTTTCTTAATCCTTCAAGAACATTGGTCTTCTTTTTGGATTTTGAGGATTTCTTGGTGAAGAAGCGCTAGTTGCTTTCTCTCTTTGTGAAGCAGTTAGTGAAACAGGTGTCTGGATTTGAGGATATCCAGTTAAAACAAGAGAACCATGTGTGATAGTAGGGAATTCTTATTTATTCTGCAGATCTAGTGCAGTTTATGAAAAATCTCTGATCACATAATCAATAATGTTTTGGTTATAGGGAAACATATCCCACCATTTTGTGAAAACATAACGGACTAAGATATCACCATTTCTCTTATAATTCCATTTCATGATCCAATGATTCTTATACCATTTGTAGAAATGGAGACAGTAAGGAAACTTGGCTATATGTCTGTTCCAGTTTAGAACAAACAACATTGGAAAAACATTTGAATGCTCTGAGTAATGGATCAGAAAAGTTTTCAAAAATAGGACCAAACTGGCTCCACCATGTGAGAAACCAGAAGGGTAGTTTTCCTTTAAACTTTTTATCAAAATAGAGAAATCAGGAATGACTTATATTAGGAACTTGGAAAAACATGAATCTGTTCCAAGCATTGATGTAGTCATAATAGTTATAAGAAATATATGTATTAGCAAGTCTTTTAGAAGTAAAGGGGTTGGTTCCCCAATCTTCTTCTGTTATGACACGAAGAATATAAGTACTGTGGTAGATCAATTTTGTTTTATCAGTTTTGTCATAAATGAGTTTTATGACAATTGAATCAGTTTGGACTAAGAGGCTGGAATAAAATTGAAGATTTTTTGTGAAATCTTCAGGAATCTAGTGAAAACCAGGGGGAAAGTAGGATGAAGCAATTTTAAAAGGGTTTGTATACACAGACCGATTTGGTTCCATGTAAAATAGATTGGTTAAATGCATCTTCCGTATATACTCAATTTTGGACTTGTGAAGTAAATACTGAGTAATAGGTGCTGAAGCAATGGTTTTGGCGTTTGGATCATATGGGGTAGAAACAATTGAAGCAAAAGAAGTAGGTTGAAGGACTTTGCCAAGGGTAGTGAACCTATTGGCAATTTCAACAGGTGAAACAAGTTCATTCTTGATGAGTTTTCTGTCAGGGATGGGGGGTGGAGCAATTGTTTGTTTTTCTTTTCCTTTTTTCTTGCTTATGGTTTAGTGTCTGCAATAATTCATGGATAAGAAAATCATGAATAGAATTATTGGATCATTTGATATATTCAATATCAAAATAAAAAATACTTAAAATAACCTGCCATCGTGCAAAAATATGTTTTGATGCAATGTTTTCAATATTTTTTCTAATACATACTTAGCACTTTTGCACAATCAATTCTTAACAAGAACTTCTTATTAAGTAAATTACTTTGAAATTTAGAGATACATAGTACTATAGATAAAATTTCTTTTTTAATAGTACTATAATTACTCTGTGTAGGGTTCCAGACTCCAGAATGGAAGCAAACTATTTGTTCAGAAGAGTCTTGCGAAACAATTTGTTTCAGAATGACAGCATAATAGTTTTCAACAACATCTAAGAAAAGTATGTGCCTTTGCAGGTCATTCATCTTTTCTTTCTATTTTCTTTTAACACGTAATTTTTCTGAAACAAAAAAAGTAGCATGATAGGCCTTTCACTCATCATGGTTTTCTTTTTAACTATATTCATTAACAAGAGCAACTAAATCAAACTCAAAAGACCTATTTATCACAGTAAGGCTGTGATGAATAGGTGCAACAGGAGCAGCCATATCTGAAGCTGTGGGAGATAAAGATGAAGTATCTTCTTCTTTATTAGTTTATTCCTTTACGAACTTATCCTTAGATGTTTCGACATTCTTGGTAGAATAATAAGCAGAAGTAACCTGAGAGAATGTTGAAATTCCTTTCAATTTTAAATAAGGATTAATCGGTTGGGCTGTTTTAATTGAATCTTCCAGAAATTGTTTGAGATTTTGATATCTTCTTACTAGATTGTCAGAAACAGAACCAACAAAGGAAGATCTAGATCAGGCAAAAAAATTTATTCTTAAGCTGGGTGCTTGATCAAAACTAATTTTAACAGTTTCATCCAAATATTGTTGGATGTAGTCCAAAACACATTCATCTGAAACACTTTTAATAGGAGGAACTTCATGTTCTAAAGTTCATTCATTGGGAATAGAAATATCTTTCCAATAAATTATCTTTGGAACTTGAATGTTCGCATCTGGGATAGAACTCTAGATCAAGAGAGTCTTTCTTGCAGTTGGTTTTGAAATAACTTTTGGATTTAAATTCATTTTTAAAAGACGATAGTAAATCTGATAAACAAGAGCAAGTGGTTTGCTTTCTTCTAGCATGTCATAGCCAGATGTTAAAATATTCAAAGTTAAAACTTTGACAATGTTATTATCATCCAAAGTAAGAGCTAAATCTGGAAAACAATCGAAATGAACTGGTCCTCCAAACAAAGAGGATTGAATCATTCCAAAAATACTAGTTTCAAACTTGTTGAATCTAGCATCTCGTAAATAAAGTATAATAGATGCGTTGATGTCTTTCCTTGTTAAAGGTTTGACAGCAATTTGAACAGAACCAATATGCAAGTATTTGTAGCATTTTTTCAAAAAATCTTGAATCAAGACTTTAGTAAACATGTAGCATTTTTCTTAGGATTTTGAAATAGCATAGGTTTGTTCAACCGTTCTAACATTAAAATAAGTTTTAAAAGTAGATTGAACCCAAGAGGTTCGACAAATAGAGTTTGAATCAATTTTTGGGATATTTCATTGGTTGAAATCACTTGGAGAAGTTTCTTCAAAAGTACAATCTTCTTCATTAACAATGTCAGGTGGTACCGACGACCTGGAACTAATAGTTGAATTCGATCTAAACATTCTACTCATTTTGTTTCCAGTCAACACAGTCCTTCATACTTCAGTGTCTAAAGCTAACATCCTTATCCCGATTCGACAATCTAACTGCCCTTAACGCTCTCCTGCAAATGGGTCTTACCAAGGTACTAGACAGACAATAAAGAGATAGACAAGACAAAGTAAGAATTCAGGGATTGAGTTGAAAAGTAACAAAATATATATAAAACATAGATTGATGACCAGTGCAATCTTCTGCTGCTCTTGAACACAAGAAATGACTCCAATGGCTACCTTCTTTTGTTTACTGCTTCATCCTAATTGACATTTAACAATTTGTTTTGTGCTTCTCATTTCTGCACCTTTTCTTATATTGAGAAAAACAATTATTAAGTTTTTGTTATTAAACTTAAGTATTAAGCTGGTTTGGATAGTAAGATGGGATGAGATGGTTTTAGATGAGTTGAAGAAATATTGTTAAAATATTAGTTTTTTAATATTAATATTATTTTGAGATTTGAAAATGTTGAATTATTTATTATATTTTATATATAAATTTAAAAAAATTGTAGTAATGAGATGAGATGAGATGAAACCGTTTTTGTATCAAACGAGGCCTTAATATTGCCATTATAACATTATATAGGTCCTTAAAAATTTAAAATCTCTAGGCTTGGTTTGGAAAGTAAAGTACTTCAAACTTATCTAATTTCATCTCATCTCATTTCAATACTCAAACACCATAAACATAAACACTTTTCAATTTCAAATTTTTAATTTTTTCAATTAATCATTACTTAATCATTATAACTTTTCTAAACTTCTAAATAAAACATAAAAAATAATTTAACTCTTTTAAATTTTAAAACAAAAATTATATTAAAAAATTATATTTTAGTAATATTATTTTAATTTTATAATATTTTTATTAAATTTTTTTTTTTAAATCTCATAAAATATATTAACTTAAATTATTTTATTAGTATTTAGTATCTTTGAAGAGATCCTCCAAACCTAGTGTCGGTCCGAAAATGAGATAGATTTGTATTGACATTATCTTCAACACCTTTAGGTTCAACACATGAACAGCTATGGAATATGGATTGATCACGTCCTTATTAATTATTAAAATGAGTTGATTTAAAACCAATTTAACTAATTAGAAACGACCTTTAGTTTTGCGCGCAGTAACCATGTACGTACGTACGTCAAGATCATATGGATCCAATGCATGCAGGCTCATGTTGAAGTAGGTGGCAATTGACATGCATGGCCGGGTGCATAGCATACTTGTCAAAGAGAGGACTAGATCAGTAGATCTAGATCGGAGCTTCTTCTGATGTTGACCAAGCCGTTCAGTTCTCCTTGACCGAACCTTAATATATATGCTTAGCCTGCAATATGGACCAGCAGCCGGCGTGTTTCCGAAACTTCCCGAAACTTCTCCTCAAAATATCTGTTCCATAAAACTCGTGCAGTTTGTCATTGCCTCCTATCATGTATATACACGTATAGATGCATGTAAATTGTAAACGTTTAAAAGTGTTACATTTGTTTGGAGATGATCTTATAATAAATTAAAGAGTATGTCATGTTGTAAAACTTTTAATTATAAGGTAGACTTAATACATCACATTAAATTTTGTTAATCTACAAATTTCTTTTTATATATATACGTGTGTAACAATTCATTATATAAGTATAGATTAAGAACTCGTTTAGATACTTAAAATATTTCAATATATCTATTAATAGTATGAGTTAAAATATTTTATTAGGTTATGTGAAATAAAAAAAATTAAATAAAAAAATTATAAAATAATATTATTTTTTATATTTTATTTAACAGTTTGAAAAAATTATAATAATTAGATGAAAAAGTTAAAGATTTAAAGAAGAGTGATGATATATGTATCCTTTTTTTACAATTTTTTATACAATTAAATTTTGGAACGAAAGAATTAATATAAATTGATATTATTTTTATAAATTATTTTATAAAAATGTCTATCATTTAAAATATAATTATATAAAAAATTTTTAAAAAAATAGTATGTCTATCATTTTTTTGTTTAAAGAAAAGTCATCCTACGTACTGTATCTATCGTGACTTGTATATGAGTATAGGGTGCGAGAAAAGTCTAAGATTTTTCTCCAACTTCGAAGAAGGTTTCGTCGACGAATACGCTACCTATATCTCTTTACTTAGCATACAATACATTGTAAAGGTAACCATCTAATATTTAATACATAGTATTATTGAAAATATATCACATCAATAAATATAATTAAAAATAATATTTAATACATAAATATCTGATTCTCTGTTAGTAAAGTCATGGGGGAAGTAAGTAGGAACAAGACATCAAAATGGACCTAAAAGATAAGAATGGTGGATGGGGCCCAGCACTCTGAGAAAATATCCAAGAGATCGTCATGCCACTAATACGCGTCCTGCGAAGTGCGATTTGACGCGGTCTCTGAAAATATCTACGCCTGTTCAAAGCAATACACATGGCGAGATATAATCTTTTCCAAAGGAATATCCCATTAATTAAAATTAAAATTAAAAATAAAAAAATTCCAGCTCACTTGGGTGTACGGATTTCCTGTCTCGCCTGGATTTTTCAAACAGGGATGGAATGGGATGGGACTTTGTGCTGCATCGGCAACATGGCCATTCTTAATTTCTTCAGGTTTACAAACTTTAATGATTCTCTTGTTTCTCTTAAGCCAAACAGGACTTGTCCTTCCCACCTGGAAGAAAGAAAAAGGGTTCAACAAAAGTGACTTAGCATGAAATGCACATGTAAAGTGGGTTTCTTTACAGAAATTTTATGGATTAATTATTATTTATTTTTATATTTTATATATAATTTATTTTTATAAGATATGAAAATATTTTTTAAAAGGTATAAGAGTATTTTTTTTATAAAATATAAGATATAAGATAATGAATAGTAACTAATGAAAAATTTTTTTTTAATATTAATAGCATTATTATTCTTCATTATGTATCCGCTTGTTTTTAATCATACTTATTGATATAATATTTTTAAATAATTTTATAATTCAATTATTTAAACGACAAACCATTTAAAATACCAAAAAGTACTAAAAATCTTTTTTTAATAAAAACTAACAGGTGGTTTTTCATTAAAATCATATTTCATTATAGTATTTACTATTTAAGGTAGTTTATACAAGTTTCATATAAAATTTAGATATTTTAATGCCATATTAAATATATAATGCTACAATTGAGACTTAAAATAAAAATTTTCTTGCTTAATGAAATCTAAGAATACAAGTTCTCAAATATTTTTTCATACAAACTATCAATCTTAAATGATTATTCTAGTGTTTGTTTCATTGAGTTCCATATTAAGAAACTTAATATCATATAATCAACAATTTTTGAGTCCATATTAAAAAGTTTATTATTTCACAAATTTAATTTTAGTTTTAAGATTTTTTTTTTTTTAATTTACTTATCAAATTGAAAGAATTGTTGGAGACAATGAAATTACTTTTAAAGGGACCACATCATAGTAAATATGTGATAAATAGAAATTAAATAAATTTTTGGGCCATATAGGAAAAAATCAGAGAGAGTAATTTCTATTGGGAAAATTCGATGGCCGTTGCAATACTCAAGATTATAACCGTTATGTGCTCTCCAAAATTTTCAAAATGCCACCGAATTTTTCCACTGAATGCCTACAATGATGTGGCAAAAGCCACATGGCAGCCATTAATTTAAAAAAAAAAAAAAAAGAAGAAGAAATGAGGCACCGTTCCTATCTCTCGCACCCGTTTAAAACCTAATCCAAGGCTCTCAAACTTCTTTCTCATTTTTTTTGAATAATTCTATATATAATTATAAAGTATATAAATATTACATAATTATTTTAAAAAAAATTATTATTAAAAAATTAATTATTTTTTTCATATAGATCCGATATTTTATTCATTTTTTTAAAAAATAATTAAGCAGCAGTTACACAATTCACGATTATAAATATCTTTTATCTTCCTCCCCTTCCCTCCATTTTTCAACATGCAAGGCACCATTATGAAAACCAAGGCACCATTCTTGAAGCCAAGCCAAGGCACTCTCATCCCTCCTCCTCCCTCATTTCTTTATAAAACCAATCATCCTGTCTGAAAATCAAGGCTCCATTCTTGAAGCAGTGCGGCATAGCTCCATTTCCAGCTCCCTTCCCGCCTTCCTCACTCTCCCACGATGGTGACTGAGATTTGATGATGCCATTATTTTCCACCAATTGTGTTTTTTTTTTTTTTTTTTTACATGGTGGTAGCCACATCACTCGGTGGAGGAATTTGGTAGAAGAATTCGGTGGGAGTAAAATTTCTCTATAATTTTTTTAGACGAGCCAATTTCTATACTCATAAAACTTTGAGAAATTTTTTTAAAAGTACTTTGAATTATAAAACGTTGATTTTAATAATGAAATCCTAGACAAGGACGTATATTGCTAAGACTTGATAATTTAGAATGTAACTTTATGAGATTATGAAAAGCACTTGAGAAGAAAAAAGGATTATGTTTGAGAGGCATGTTGTGAGAATCTTGACTCATAAATCACACAAAAAAATAGGGATGTAAATGTGTCGAATTCAAGCGAGTAGTGCGTAATCAAGTTTTGTTTGTTTAGGCTTCGTTTGGAACTTAAAATCATCTCAATTTATCTCAACTTATCATTATAATTTTTTTAAATTTTAACATAAAATATAATAAATAATTTAATTTTTTTAAATCTTAAAATAATAACAATAATAAATAATTAGACTTAACTCAAAATTAACTGATTTTGGTAACAAAAGCAGCCTAAAAATACTCAAGACCTTGTCTGACATTTATTCTTGCAGAAACGCACCCACAATAATGCCCTTTCATCCGACTCTATGAATTATTTATGGCTGTATGGAGAGATGTCTCTAAGGGGACTAAAGAGGGCCATGCCTAAAATTTATGGAAAAAATTGGAGATGTTTTTGGTAATTTTTTTGAGTAATATTAGAGATAAGTCATTATAGCAGTGTACATTTTACACTCACTATGTGGTTACTTCTAGTTAATTGTTCTTAACATTTATTTGAGGAAATATATAGTCTACATGATGCCACATCATGTGCATAAAATAAATGCTCTCAATAGTAACTTTTATCTATATTTATTTAATTTTTTCAAAAAATTTTAAATACATGTTTTTAATATCCTCAAATGTTCTTTTTATTAATAATGACCCCTCAAAAAAACCTTTAAGCCTAGTTGACTCCCTTGATTTTAATCCTAACTTGGGAAGAGAGTCAAGAGAAATGGAAATTAAATGTAAAAGGAGAAAAAATAGTTAAAAATAATGATAATCCGAATAAAATAATACTCGAGACAATGTTAAGATGTGTAAATTATGGTATGAAAAAAAAAAGTTGGACCAATCATTAAAAAGTGAGTTTTTTTTATGAGTATCAAAATTGTTAATTTTTTTAAAAAAAAATTATGCAAAATTGCTCATTTAAAAACTGTATTAATCATTTTGTATTTAAATATATTATTTTTTGTGCGTTTGGTGGGAGGGAAGTGGTGAAAAAAGAAAATGTGAGTTCTACACCCGTTTAATTTTCCAAAAAGGAAGAGAACTGAGATTTTCTTTTTCTAACTTTTTCAAAAGTGGTTGAAAATTTGATAATATGCAGTAATTTGACTATAAGATCGACATTGAATCTTCGGTAATTGACTCGTAACATGACCAATGACCATATATAAATTGAATAATGATATTTAAATGGGATAAAATATCTCGAGCTCAATAATCAGTCCAGCCCATTAAAGAGTCACCGCTAGAAGACAAAAGAATGAGAGATAACGAAGAGATAAGGGAAGAGAAAGTGTGGAAAAGAAGGACGAGACGAAAAATAAGAGAAAAATGATAAAAGAAGAAAAGTAAGTTAGGCATGCCAACGAGAAGTGAAATAAAACTATCATCCTTCACAACTCACAAGGTCAAGGATAAAAAAAGGATCAAACTAGATATTGGCAAACAACTCTCAACAGACTCAACAACTGCTGAAGTAGTTCCTACAAAGTAGGAGTAGGATATGGTGATCCTGTATTTGAATTATAAATTTTTAAGTTAGTGATTGTAGTTTGAATTTTAAATACTCAACGATAGCTAGAACAGAAACAATATATTAGGACTTTTGTTATACCAGCAACTTATATAAACACAGCAATGTATACGTTCATAAGTGTAGAAAAATAGAGTTTTTCAAATCTGCTAGTTATCTTGTATTCTACATGGTATCAAATTGAGCCATTTGACCCACGTCCTTCCATGTCCTTTCCTTCCTCAACTACCCACGTCCTTCCATGTCCTATCCTTCCTCAACTATGTTAGACACCTCTCCTACTACTGTTCCATCTCTTATTACCCCATCGACCATCAACGTCACCAAGCTTTCCCGTGAAAATTATCCTGTCTGGAAAGTTCAACTTTTACCTTTTTTTCGTGGCCAAGGACTCTTAGGCTACACTGACGGCACCACCACCATCCCTTCTACTCAACTCCAAGTTGTCAATTCTGAAACCAACGTCATCTCTACCATCCCTAACGCTCTCTATGAACACTGGCTATGTCAAGACGCTATTGTTCTTACTATTCTTTTCTCTACTATTACTGAGACCATCTTAGTACAAGTTGTTTCTCACACGACTTCTGCTAGTGTATGGCACGCCCTGGAAGCATCCTTCTCCTCTCAATCATGAGCTCGTATTATTCAGTACGTACTGATCTTGCTACTGCTCACAAGGGTGCCCTCTCTGCTACTGATTATTTTATGCAGATACGTTACACTGATGAACTTGTCATTGATGGTCAACCACTTGCATGTGATGAGATAATCACATACCTCCTTGTTGGTCTCGATCATGACTATGATCCCTTTATCACTACTATTTCTGCTCGCAAGGATCTTGTTACTCTAGAAGAAGTTTACTCTCTCCTTCTGACAACAGAGTCACACTTGTCTCATACTAATCAGCCATTACCATAGGCATATGTCAATGTAGCTACTTGACAGAATCACCCAAATTCTTTCCATGGTTGTGGTAATTACAGGGGGCGAGGTTTTTGTGATAACTCTCAACAACTTCATTTTTCTGGACGCAGTCAGTCCACTCGCAATGCTATTATTTGTCAAGTCTGTGGCAAACCAGGCCACACAGCAAAAAAATGCTTTCATCAGTTTGACATCACCTACGCTGCAAATATTGATTAGCGCAATACATTAGCATTGGTGGCTTCGAGTTCTTCATCATCTGCACCTGATTGGCACCCTGACACTAGTGCAACTCATCACCTCACCAACGATATAGCCAACCTCAATTTGCGGAATGAAGATTATGATGGTGCTGATCAAATACATGTAGGCAATGGTGCAGGTTTGCGAATTTCTAAAATTAGTTCTACCTCTCTTTCTGTTTCTGCCAAACCATTCATCATACATCAAGTTTTACTCGTTCCTAAAATCCAAAAAAACTTAGTTTCCGTCCAACAATTTTGTCAAAACAATAATGTTTACTTTGAGTTTCACCATGATTTTTTTTGTTGTTAAGGATGACTTGGGGAGACTCCTTCATCGAAGGGTTTTTAAAGATGGATTATATTCGTTCTGTTGCTCAGCGGCCTCTCTTCACCCTCATTATTTCTCTGCAATTCGTGCTTCCTACCAGTTGTGGCATCAACGTCTCGGTCATGCTTCTCCTCCTATCGTTCACCAAGCTGTGTCAGCCTTCACCTTTCCTGTTGCAAATAAAGACATCCAGTGTGCTCCGATGGCCAAAATGCTAAAAGTCGTGCTCTCCCATTTAGATCCCATCATCACAACTCCAAGTTCCCTATTGATTTAGTTTATAGTGACGTATGGGGTCCAGCATTTGTTCTTTCCAACTCTGATTGTCGTTATTATGTCTCATTTTTAGATGATTGCACTAAATTTTTGTGACTTTTCCCACTCAACTTAAAGTCTGATGTTGCTTCTCTTTTTTTTTTTCAATTTTAGTCTTACGTTGAATGACTCTTTGAGTGAAAAATAAAAATGTTCCAATCCGATTGGGGTGGTGAGTTTCGTGCATTAACGACTCATTTTAAAAATACTGGTATTCAACATAGAATTGCTTGCCCACACACCCATCAACAGATGGGTGCAACTGAACGGAGACATAAACAAATTGTAGAAATTGGTTTATCTATGCTATCACATTCACGTCTACCTCAACAATTCTGGGAAGATGCTTTTCTTACAGCCGCTTATTTGATAAATCGGTTTCCTACGCCTATCTTACAAAATAAGTCGCCATTTCAAATTGTCTTCCAACGTAAACCAGATTATCACTTTCTAAAAGTATTTGAGTGTGCATGCTGGCCTTACTTATGTCCCTTCAATAAACACAAAATCGGCTTCCGATCCAAAACATGCATTTTCATAGGATACAGTCTAAATCATCATGGCTATAAATGTTTGAATCTCGCAACAAGTAAAATCTATGTCTCCCGTCACGTTATCTTTGATGAAAAATCCTTTCCGTGTGAAAAGCCACCTACTATTGAATCCAACGACACTTCTAATACAGTTTCCTTATCAACTTCCATCACTGCTGCTTCCTTTTTTTCTTCTCCTATTTTATCGTCTGTAGGTACCTTGCAAACTGCATCACCACCTCTACCAATTTGTGCACCACCATCGGTATCGGTTCATCCCCAAGTTGAGGCTCCTACGTCCAGTCAGCTTCATGTTCCTCCAAGTGACAGTCAGTAAGTGACCAATGAGACCTCTAGTTCAATACAACCCAGATGCCAGAATACACATGCCATGACTACACGGTCCAATAATAACATCAGGAAACCTAAACAAATATCCGATGGCAGTATCTTCCATCCTCTTCCCAGAGCATTACTCACTGCAGTAACACAAGAAAACCATGAACCTTCCTGCTATACTAAAGCAGGAAAGCACTTTCATTGGTGTGCTACCATGAATTTGGAGTTTGATGCGTTACTCAAAAACCATATATGGGAATTAGTTCCTCCTGATCCTCATGCTAATGTCGTCGGCTACAGATGGATCTTTAAAATCAAGCGACGTGCCGATGGTAGTGTCGAGTGCTACAAAGTGCGACTGGTGGCCAAGGGATACCATCAACAACACGGTGTTGACTATCATGAAACTTACAGCCCCGTAATCAAACCAGAAACTGTCTGTCTTGTACTATCGATTGCGGTCTCTAGAGGGTGGTGCCTTCGTCAGATCGATATACAAAACGCTTTTCTACACTGGTCACTACATGAAGAGGTTTTTATGGTTCAACCTCTAGGATTCCAACACCCACAATATCCAAATCATTTGTGTAAACTTAAACGTTCTTTGTATGATCTGCGCCAAGCCCCCAGACAGTGGTTTTCTGGCTTGGCAGATGCTCTCCTGCAGCTTGGCTTTGTTGACAGTAAGGCTGATTCTTCTTTATTCATCTATCGTTCTCAATCTCATATTATATTCTTCCTCATCTACGTAGATGATATAATTATTACTGTATCGGATACACAACTTGTCAACCAATTAATTACTAATTTACACAGAGTTTGCAGTCAAAGATCTGGGAAATTTATCTTATTTTATGGGAGTTGAAGCTCTACATTTTGTGGATGGAATTTATTTGACACAGCACAAATATGTAGTCGATCTATTGAAGCGGTCTAAAATGGATCGTTGAAAACCGTGTGTTACTCCTATTGCCACTACCTCGCATCTATCCGTAAATGATGAAGGTGACTTTGAGGATCCATTTCTATATCGGAGTATAGTTGGAGAGTTGCAATATTTATCTTTCACAAGGCCTGATATTGCTTACTCCATTCATCGGGTAAGCAAATTCATGCATAAACTAAAAGTGTCGCATTGGCAGATAGTAAAAAGAATTCTCAGATTCTTAAAACACATGGTTTTGCATGGTCTATTCATTTCAACTCAAAATTCACTACAGTTTCAGGCCTTCTTGGATGCCGACTTGGCAGGTGACCGTGATGATAGACGATCGGTCAGTGCTTACTGCATTCTCCTTGGATAGAATCCAGTCTCTTGGAGCTGCAAACAACAGAACACAGTGGCAAGAAGCAGCACTGAAGCAGAGTATAAAGCTCTGGCAAACACTGCTGTGGAACTTCAGTGTTACAATCTCTCACGTTAGAACTTGGACTTCAGATGGTTAATCCTCCAGTGTTATGGTGCGACAATATCGGAGCGACTTATTTGACTGCAAACCTTGTATTTCACGCACGAACAAAGCACATTGAAATAGATTTCCACTTCGTACGTGATCTTGTCGCAAATAAAAAGATCCTAGTTCAATTCATCTCTAGCCGAGATCAACTAGCAGATCTTATCACCAAACCACTAGCAGCTACTCGATTCAGATTGTTATCTTCCAATCTTATTGTCCGAGATATTCCCCTGAGATTGAGGGGGCGTATTGGCGAACAACTCTCAACAGACTCAACAACTGCTGAAATAGTTCCTACAACGTAGGAGTAGGATATGGTGATCTTGTATTTGAATTATAAATTTTTAAGTTAGTGATTGTAGTTTGAATTTTAAATACTCAACGATAGCTAGAACAGAATCAATAGATTAGGACTTTTGTTATACCAGCAACTTATATAAACACAACAATGTATACATTCATAAGTGTGGAAAAATAGAGTTTTTCAAATCTGCTAGTTATCTTGTATTCTACACTAGACGAGGAGGGTGGCTTCGACTGGACTACTTCTTCAGCTTCTTAAACCTCACAATGAGAGCTCTAGTGTGAATATCTCCTATAGCAAATAGATTGCCGATTTCTATTGTATAATGAGAAATGAGTGACTATGAGAGATTGTAAAAAAAACATATTATAATGGATTTCCTCTCTCCAAATGCTCGTGGATGTAGGCATTATGTTGAACTATGTAAATGTGTGCTCAATCTCTTTATTTTTCCTGTATTTACTTCTTATTTACCGCTATTGATGTACGAACTGACACCGTACAACCTCATCATTTCTCTCATTCTGGCCTGTTGTGCTATTTTTTCGACATTAACAATATTTGTGCTCATTTTATTCATCATAATTTTTCTTTTCATTTATTTGTCTATTTCTAAGAACATCATTTTTTTAGAAATGTAATTTTGTTGTCTTTTTCTTTCTTTTTTTTTTTATTTTTTTTTTATTTATTTTTATTTTATTTTCCATCCAAATATTTGGAAACAAAATGTTGGAAAAATGCTTTCCACTAGTAAAGACCCGGTTAGCTACCACTGAGGGTGGTGACTTAGTAATCTATGAGTTTGGCAGTGAGCACAAGGTCCTGAAGTCGAATCTAGTAATAGGAAGCGTTCAAGATTATTGGTTACTCGTTGGCTCATGGATCATTGATGCCCTCATGGGACTGGGGTCAGGCTATGGTGTAAATTCGACTTGTAGGGAGCACCTACAATTCTCGCCGTCTAGACCCCTCCTATTTGACTCCCTAGCGGGTTGGGTGTTATTATGGTCATGTCCTAATAGAAAAGTCATCTCTAGTCGCCCCCACTAGCCCTTTTATTGTCAAGAAAAAAAAAAACAGATAATCTATTAACAATATTAATTATTGGCAAGTAATATGATGCCAATATCCTTATTATTCACTTACTAATATTAGACTTGCTATTTTATTCATTCAAAGAAATTAAAAATATCGGTGCTAGGTTTTTTTTTTTTTGGCAAGTAGTATTTAACGGGCATGAGATTTGAGAGTGATATCATGTGCCGATTACCGATTACCATATTCGAAAATGCTTAATTCTAAAATTGCATTAAAAAAAAAAAAGTTCTAACTAAATTGACAATAAAAATAATATACACAAAACTGTTTTACAATAAAATATTATTGTTTTGATTATTAAATTCAAAAAATAATATTTTATGGAAAGAACTGTATAAAAGTCTTAAAATAGTTGTATCTTCCTGCAACAAAATGAAACATAAACAATTGAAAAACTTTGAAATTAGTTTTTCATAGGAAGATGGGAAATATCTTTTTTAATTGCTAGATTAAATAGGAAAATACTTTATTAGCTTTGATGCTCTCAATTAGTTTTGCATTAAAAAAAGAGAAAAAATATTTGCAATCGTGAATTGTGTAATCGTCGCGTAATCGTAAAAATATTTACAACTATAAATTATGCAACTGTCGCGTAATCGCTTTAAAAAAAGTGAATAAAATATGAGACGCACATGAAAAAAATTAATTTTTTAAAAGTGGACCATATTCTTTTTCAAAATGATTACGCGGTGTTTAATAGTGGACAAATGAATGAATACTCTCAACCCATCTCATAATTACAACTTTATTAAATTTTTATATAAAATATAATAAACAATTTAATTTTTTTAAAAAAGTAAGGTTCACTATTAAAAAATTCTAATTAAATTGGCAACATTTACTTTTGTTGTGTTTCTCATTTGAGAATTGCAATTAATACAAAGAGATTATATAAAAGTAAACTCACAAATTGATGTGATTTTACATGATCAGTTATATCTATTTTATAATAAAAGTAACTTTACAATCTGACATAATATATCAAGCTACATTAGTTTATAAATTTACTTTTATATAATATCTTTATGACTAAAAGATTTATCTTCTAATTTATTTCAAGGCACGAGTTTAAGATTTGCGATATTATAGGATAAGGGGGCAATTAATAATTATATCCATTTTGAAAAAAAAAAAAAGCATGAAAGATATTGTAATTCTCTACCTATAACTCATTATCACTATCTTTAGTAAAAAAAGAACTCATTATCACTATATTTAGAAATTCCAAAGTTGAAAGAGACTAAAACATTAGCCTACGTCATACTTGATATTTTTGTCAAAAGTATAAGCATATATAACCGCACAAGTGGTAAAAGATAAGTGAATTTTAAATCAGAAAGTGACAAGAAATTATAAAAGAAAATAAAAGAGAGATTTTTTTTAGTTAGATGGATTGAAAAGGATGTTCATTTAAGAAAGCCACTTGTTGTTAGCATACTTTTGAGTTAATTTTTTTTTTAAAATTAAGGTTAGGTTTGTATAGTGAGATGAGATGAATGTTGAAATTTGAATTAAATATTGTTAGAATATTATTTTTTAATATTATTATTATTTTCAGATTTGAAAAAGTTAAATTTTTTATTATATTTTATATGAAAATTTGTAAAAATTGTAATGATGAGATGAGATGAAATAGATTGAGAGTATTCATTCATTTGTTAATCTCTTTCTTTAGATTCATTTCTTAAGGTAACATATTATCAATTTAAAAAAAGTAATATTGGATATAATATTATATAATGTTAGAGTATGTAATTTTTACGTATTTTATTAAAAAAATAAGTTTTATTATAAAAAATTAGGTTTTATAATATGAATTTTAAATTTATCTATTTTTTTTAAAGAGAGTTCGAGAAATTTTTATACCATATGACTGTATAAACTTTTTCCTCGAAAGAATCTCCTAGACAAACTTAAGACAAATTTATAAGGAGAATTTCAAATTGTGATTTTTATATTTGAGAATCCTAAGGTTGCGTTTGGATGTTGAAATGAATTGAGTTGAGTTGAGTTGAGATAATAAAATATTGTTAGAATATTATTTATTTATTATTATTATTATTTTAAGATTTGAAAAAGTTGAATTGTTTATTATATTTTGTGTTGAAATTTGAAAAAATTGTAATGATGAGTTGAGATGAGTTGAAAGGAATTTTACTTCCAAACGTACCCTAAGTTCAACACTTAAAAATTCAAGGAAAAATAATTTTTGATACAACCAAGATTTAAAATTCAAAATTATAATTGTAAGTAAATTTTCACCTAAAAAATTATCCATCCAAATACTTTCCTCTTCAAAAAGAGAAAAATTATGAATTATTGAGGATGCCCCTTCGTACATTAAAAAAAAAAAAGTAATGACTTTTGGTACATTTTCAAACAAAAAAAAATAAAAAATGAATTGGGAAAGCTTTAGTACCTTGTTTGGCTGGCATTTCTATACCGGTGCTAACATGTGAGCTGTGCGCATTTCCCGAAAAGAGATGCATTTCATTCACCTGGAGCCGGTTTTACAGTAATACCATCTTCTCCCCCTCGTTTTAGTCGTCAAAATGCTTTCCATCGCGGGTCCCACGGAGGAGAACAACGAAGAAAGCCATCTTTTAAGAAAGCCAGAGGTTATTTCCGTGGACTTTCACAACCCGACGCTGCACCGAATTGTTCTTTTTTTGTCTACATTCCCAACTTGGTCGTGGGTTTTGATAAAACCACTGCATGCGGGACGCTTAACCGCGTGCCTCGCTCTGAACCTCTCCTCTGCTCTTCGCTGTACTCTCTATATTTAGCCACAGAACTAGAAGCCATTCTTAACATCTGTACTCCTCCACACGGGTAGAAAAAACACGGACAGATAGAGAGAGAGAGAGAGGGAAGAGACTCAAAAACCAAAACCTAAATCAAGGGTTATCCCTGACAATGGGCTGTTGGTTTTGATCTTCAAAAGCAAAACCAACCCCATAGATCGCAAAGAAAGACTCATTCTTTTCGCTTCTTGAAAGGGGTTTTCTTGATTTAATTTGTTTGTCTCTGTTATTAAATCTCTCTGTTCTATATAGTTTTTCACTTGGGTTTCTTTATACATACATATATATATTTCTTGTTTTCGATTCGAATATTCTACCAAAAATGGAGGACAAGAAGAAGTACATCACCGCCGACGAGCTCATGGAGCACAAGAGGCTAGGGGACTTGTGGATCTCTATTCAGGGTAAGGTTTACAATGTCTCTGATTGGGTTAAGGATCACCCTGGTGGCGACGCTCCTCTCCTCAATCTGGCTGGCCAGGATGTCACCGACGCTTTCACGGCGTATCATCCTGGAACGGCATGGAAATACCTAGACCAGTTCTTCACTGGGTATTACCTCAAGGATTTCAAGGTCTCCGAGGTGTCCAGGGATTACAGAAAGCTTGCCTCCGAGTTTGCGAAACAGGGTTTGTTTGAGAAGAAAGGGCACGGGACTCTGTACTCCCTTTTATCCGTTGCTTTCATGCTTTCCCTTGTTGTTTATGGTGTTCTGAGGTCCGAGAGCGTTTTGGTTCATTTATTTTGTGGTATGTTGTTGGGTTTCCTCTGGGTACAGAGTGCATATATAGGTCATGATTCTGGGCATTACCAAGTAATGTCAAGCCCCGGATACAACAAAGTTGCGCAGATCCTTGCTGGGAACTGCTTAACTGGTATCAGCATTGCTTGGTGGAAATGGACGCATAATGCCCACCACATTGCCTGCAATAGCCTCGATCACGATCCCGATCTCCAACACATTCCCGTCTTTGCCGTCTCCACAAAATTCTTTCATTCCATGACATCCTCCTTTTATGGAAGAAAGCTGGATTTTGACCCTCTGGCTAGATTCCTAGTCAGCTACCAGCACTACACATTTTATCCTGTTATGTGTGTTGGAAGGGTCAACTTGTTCATCCAGACATTCTTGTTATTGTTTTCTAGGAGAAAGATCCCTCAGAGAGCACTAAACATTTTTGGGATTCTTGTATTTTGGACCTGGTTTCCTCTCCTGGTGTCATGCCTACCCAATTGGCCAGAGAGAGTGATGTTCGTGGTGGCCAGTTTTGTTGTAACAGCAATCCAACACATTCAGTTCTGTCTGAACCATTTCTCTGCTGACGTCTATGTCGGACTACCTAGTGGGAATGATTGGTTTGAGAAGCAGACGGGAGGGACTCTGGATATTGCTTGCTCGTCTTGGATGGATTGGTTCTTTGGCGGATTGCAGTTCCAGCTCGAGCACCATTTGTTCCCACGATTACCTCGGGGCCAGCTGAGGAATATCTCTCCTATTGTGCAGGAGTTATGCAAAAAACACAACTTGCCTTACAGGAGCTTGCCCTTCTGGGCGGCCAACATTTCCACCATTAGGACACTCAGGACCGCCGCCTTCCAAGCTCGCGACTTCACCGGCCCTGTCCCCAAGAACTTGGTTTGGGAGGCTGTCAACACTCATGGCTGAGTCTACTAACCATTAATTTTCCATTTCTTTTTTGATATTTCCATAAAACTCTCATGGCTTGCCAGCTTGGGGTTGTTAGGACGATTGTTTATTCCAAAAGTGATATCATGTCTCACATACTATGCTTCGTTTTTTTGGGATCCAGATTCGTTTCTCTTTTTCTGAAGTATAACATTTGATGATGTTTTGACCTCCATTAACACAGGGTGTTATATATTTATATATGCTTGATATGTCTTCATATTATCTGTCTGTTGTATATATTCTTGTTAGGGTTCTAGATAAGTAGAAGAAAGTTAAGTTTACTCGTCTACTCTTTACAGTTCTTCTATAAGCCTTATCCCTGGAATTGGTTTATTTCAAGATTGATTATCTCGGATCAAGGATAACCTCCTTTGAGATGTTGTTGGGGCGCCAGGCTGAGGCTATTGGATGCTTATATTGCAGCTGAGCAGTACTGCTTATTACTGCTGTTAGGTAAATGCATGTAGAAAATGTATATAGTTGAAATTGCAAACCTTAAAGTCTGTCCCATGTCTACCAGAGTGTCGAATGAGGAATGATTTTGTCATGTGACATTATCAATACCCGTGCCAAGGGATTTGAATCTTTGTGCTTTGCGAGAGCCCTTGATGTAGTGAACTACTCATTAGTCAGCTCTCTCGCTGGAAAGCTACTCTGAAAGGCATCCCAAAACAGCCGTGCTGAGATACTTCTTGGATGCCTTCTCAAAAACTTGAAAAGATCTCTAGTCAAATGTCAAGGGTGTCTAGGAAAATAAGTTTTGCTGTTTTCCATGTCGGTATATGAACACAAAGCTTACTGTGGGCCTAGAACATTTGTTAACAATGTGGAAAAGTCAGTATTTTTCTATGGATACTGATGTGACAGACTCGTATAGCTTGTGTTTATAGGCGGAATTGGGTCCAATCTTCCGGCTATTAGAACATATTTAACTTCGGTCCTTCAGTTTAGCACAAAATTGATATTTGAATATCAATGGCAAGCTAGATTAATTAAATAAATCTCAAAGGTGTATTGCCAAGGTGCCTCTGCTCCTTTGAGAGCTTCAAGTACCAGACTCAGTAATTATTCAAAAACAGAGCCCTACCCTCCTATTAAATTTCATAGTAATAGCACTATGATTTGTAAGATAATGTAGATATTACTATCTGGATATTATTAATATAGATTGTATATTAGAGATTGTAAAAGTCATCTTTTTTAGACAATTCCCTTTTGTGGATCCTGAACAACTTTTGAGAAAAATTCTTAAATCTTTTTTTAAAAGAAAAACTATCAAATATATTGAGTCATTATCGATTTAAGACTTTTAAGTGATAAATATATGAAATCGCTTAAATGTGATTGATTACATTTTTAAATATGTTCCGAGATAACAAAATTTGATAGTTTTTTTTTTTTTTTTAATTTTTTTTATCTTTTTATGCTTTGGCTCATCTTAAACATCAACTCAACTCGTCTTATTAGACTACTTTTCCAATGTCGAATTATGTTAACAATTCCGCTATGTTTAGTCAGTTTCGCGCATTGCACCCCACATGGTGGGACTTGTTTTTTTTTTTTTTTTTAAATAAATATTAAATTGAAAAACACTTTGAAAAGAAGATGACCGACTTCTGCAAACCTTGAGAAGCTCAACTGTATTTTTCCTCCGCATTCACTTTCCATTGTTTCTGCATATGCACTTGCCATCGCCACTAAGGTTAGATCTTGGGTTTTCCCCCTCTGCCGGCACGCATGTCTCTCTCTTAGATTGTGGGTATTCTTGGGTCGATTGATTCTTCTCTTCTTGTAAGCATCATCATTTCGTTGCTTTTCTCTTGGCTTATTAACAACCAAACAAAGCAGGAAATGCTTATTGCTTCATTTGGACAATTCAGATGTATATAGATGTGGGTTTATTCCTTTATTTGTAATTTTTCTGGAGGACTCTTCGTGCGTGAGATTTTAAATTCTAGGTTGCTTAAATAGACAATCTATGGTGAGCAATTAAAGTCGTCGATGAACATCACGGCGCAACATCTCCTTATATTCATCAGCAAGATTTTATCGTTGCACAATTTATTAATAAGATCTTCAAAACCACTTCTGTCGAATAACTGAATTGCATTTTTGACTACATAATAGAAAACATTTTCAGATGGATTTGATCGCTCAATCCTCGCAACCTTGGGCTCATTATAGTGCGATTAGGCTTTAGCCTCCATGGCAGGAAAAAGCTGAGTGGTTTGATCCACCTCTGAGGACTTGGGAAACAACGAGCATCATTTGTTGGAAGTTGCAACATCCTAGGCAAATCAAGGCTACTACCTTGGCCTCTTCCAAGCTTAGCAAACATGTTTTTAAGATCTTGGCTATCAACTTGTTGAACAACTTGACTGACTGTGTTCCTCATCTGGGGGCTTTGAGAGATCATCTTGACAATGGAGCTTCCAATATTGAACGATTGTCTTAACCTTCATATTAGGAAAAGTCGAGAAAAGCAATTAGGAATTTTTATCCTTTGAAAATGAGCATCATTTGGAATTTCGAAAACTGTTTTTAAGTTGTTTTGATAATGTTGTAGGGCCGAACGACAAACCAACAAATGTTTGAACCTAAAAGCAATGGTCTAAAACATTTGCTTGTTTGGATAAGTTTCCCAAAATTTACGAGGTTTATTTTATAGCAGCCAATGCATGAAATAAGGGTAGTGCTAAACGGTCTAGTTCGAGAAAGCTTATACTCCTACCACTGAAGCCATCATTCTAACATTCTTTAAACTGGTATTCATATCTTCCAAAAAAACATCAGATCTAACCTCACAAACAAGGCTCATTGAACTGAGTCACAAAAGAGGTAAAAATGAAAACGTTGATAACAAATAGTAATCCAGAGGTGAGTAAACAATAAAAGAACACAACTTAACCCAGAAAACTTGAGAAAAAAGAAGTTGATTTGAGAGAGGCATTTTGTGAGATCTTTTAGTCATTTCAAAAAACTCTTATGCTTCCTTATTCTGATATCCCGACATTTTGGCGATTTCAAAAAACTCTTTTATGCTTCCTCATTAGTCTCTGTCAGCATACTCTTGCAAGCTTCGCAACAAATGAAAAATTAATTCTCAACATTTCGTGAGATCTTTTGGTACTTTCAAAAAACTCTTTCATGCTTCTTCATTATTTTCTACCCTTATCCTCTTGCATGCTTCGTAGCACATGAAAGAAATCCCGGTGGCAGGGACCAACTTCATGCAGCTAGGGCCAAGCCCTTTATATAAATCCTGAAACCCTTCTTGTTCAAAAAGTTAGAGAGTAGAGAATCCGATCGTGGAGGAGATGGGTTTTTTGAAATTTTTAGGCAATGCTTCATTTAAGGTCTTGTCTTTTTTTTTACAAATGAGACGAATTGAGATAAAAGTTGAAAGTTAAATAAAATATTATTAGAATATATTTTTTTAATATTATTTTATTTTAAGATTTGAAAAAATTAAATTATTATTTTTTATTTTATATAAAATTAAAAAAAATTATAATAATAAAATAAAATAAAATAAGATAGATGAGATCGGAATAATTATAAAAGAGTAATGCTACTCATCATCCCAACTTCCATCATCCTCCTATCATCCTATGATGTGTCATTAAATGATTTGAGATTATTTATTATATTTTACTTGTAAACTTATAATTTAATGCCACATCATGGAATGATAGGAGGATGATGAAAGTTAGGATGATGAATAGATTTTTTCATTATAAAAACGCCCCATTCTGCAAGCCCAAAACGTCTCCCGCACGTCTGAAAACGCCCCCATCTCATTTCGCAAGAATTTGGGAAATTTCTTGACATTTCCCCCATCTCATTTTCGTCTCCCGCACGTCTGAAAACGTCCCATTTCGCAAGTCCAAAACGTCCCGCCTAATTTTGTGGGTCCCATGCCATGTACATTGGTTGCGCAAGGGGCGCATCGCTTGCATTTAATAGAGTTTTATCTTTCCTTTTATATTTTCTCATCTTTACTTATTAGGCCAAACAATTATACGAATTTAGAAAAGAAATATGTTGGCGCAATTTTTTAAGCAAAGCAGTTCGAATATGCTGCTTTGCTTCTTAGAAAAATCGTAAGGGATACCGAAACAAGAAGACAGAAATCCTTCAGTTGGACTTGAATCTAGTTGGAAATGTTTAATTATTTAGATACCAAAAATAATTTATTCTTTGATATGGCAGTTTATAGAAAATGCATTTCATCATTATAAATATACACATTGCAGAACTGTATTAATGCTGATAACTCGATATTTAGTAGTAAGAAAAGTTTTGGGAAAAATGAGGTTGTTTCTCAGCATGTCATCAGGATTCAGGATCAGAGGGAGAAGAGAATCAAAGGGAAGAAGAAGGGAACACGTACCCATGACAGCACACAATTATATTTATATATATATATATATATATATATATTTATGCATGAAAATAATACACATATAGATAGAACTCAAGTAGAACATAAATCTAGGACGTTACTGGGATACAAATCTCAAATAGTGATCAAGCTTTTCAAACATCGCTCTTGATGGAGGAACTGTATCCAGATTGATCATCGTAATACTTGGACCACAACATAACGCCTCCATACTTGGGAGAATCCTTGATGGCTGGAAGCACTTTGGAAGTGAGATCGGTTGCAGGAATGAAGCCACTTCCAGCTGCTGCAGGAGCAGCAGGAAGTCCTAAGAAAATCTTTGTAGCTGGGATATCAGATGTCCACTGCGCCCAGGCACTTTCAAGATCATTAATACTACCAGGAGTGTATTGGCAAGGAGGGTTGTTGTAGAATTGAACCCAGACATAGTCAAATAGACCAGTTTTAAGGGCATCTCCAACCCAAGCATCAGGAAAGGGACACTGAGGAGCTGCAGTTAAGTACACTTTCTTACCCTGATTACTGTAATCAGATAGGTACCTTGCCAAATCATCCCAATATAGGTTGCTGCCTCCTTCGATATCAAAGTCAATTCCATCCAAAACAGCGTCGCCAAGTGGGCGAGAGGAGGATTGTCCCCCCAAGAAGTTGTCCCAAAGATAAGTAGCAACCTGTCTAGCATCATCGGACGAGGTAAGGGAGTAGCTCCCTGCCCCTCCTCCGATCGAGAGTATCACCTTAATACCTTTGGCTTGACATGATTTGACGTCGGAGCTTATGCCGGTACACCCATTATTGGATGGATCACAATGACCAGCAAGGTTAATGACAGGAGTCTGACCATTTCCAAAGGTGGCTAGAAAAGCTATATTCACGTAGTCATAGTTTCCTGTGGCACAAGTCTCTGCCAAGGTGCCCTCATTTCCATTTTGACCCCAGTAGATGGATATTCCTCCTGCATTCGAACTCACTGCAAGTGCTAGCATTTCTAGGCAGAGAAACACTACCACAATCTGGGACTTGATCAATGCCATCTTTTTCAGGCCTGCTGGAATTTGAAGCACAGATGATCAGATGAATAGGGTTTTAGTGACTTGTTTTGCTTGACTATTTCAGAGAAAAGCAAATGCTTTTTATAGGGTAATGATGGCCTAATAATGATGTTTAGCATCTTGTTTTGGTGCCAGGAGGAGTGCGTGGCTTAAGGGTTACTTGGGCTACATTACAGCTCATGCTTCTTTTTTCTAATCTCAATATTAATATTTTGTGTTAAAACTTACGTACACGGCCGTTTAGATTTCAGGCTATTAATTTTTGGATCGCCACATGTTCATGCTCTTTTTAAGATTGTCGCGTCTCTTTGTTTTTCAGTTTGTGTATTGACTAATGACTTGGTGAAATTTCGGTGTCGTTTCATGAGTCGCATGCATGCTGTTCTGGAAGCCCTTCATGTTCTCCAACACCAACCACATGAAAGTTCTTTAATTATTTGATCTCTTCTTGAATTTTAATTTGGAGTGACCTTATTGTTGTTATCTATACCTTCCAATACTAATTAAATAAACAATCCCTATGATAACGATGGCAGAATTATTGACTTATCTTGAAGTACCTTGGAATGGTGTTGTTTGTGAAACTTTATTTTTATTATTTTTTTTTTTTAAAATTTTTTTTTATTTTTTTATTTACCCTTTTGTCCATATCACGTCTCTAATTTGTCCACTTCATAGTCAGCCCGGCCGATTATGCAACATAACCATTAAATTATTGATTTTTTTTTTTTTACTTTAATCTCCAAAATTTTTGTTTATTTTAATGATCAAGCTGTCTTGAAAATTAATATCAAGATTCACTACAAGAAAATAGGTTTATTGCGGCGATTTTAATTTCGCCGTAATAAAAAACGCCGCAATATGCGGTTAATTGCAGCGACTTTGTGGTCGCCGGTCACTTTTAACAACAACTTCCACTGTTTTCATTTATTGGGTATTGTTTTACTTTTTGCAACGATATTATGGTCTACTGCGTCAGAAAGTTTCGTCGCAACTTCCTCATAACTTGTTGCGTCGGTTTTTCCGTCGGCAAAAATGTGCTCCAACGGTAAGATAAGATCAATTGGACGCCATGCATAACGCACCAAATTTCCATCCCCAAACCCTCTAAACCCAAAACACACGAAAACTTTCCCCTTCTCAGATTTCCTCTTCCATTTACCACGAAATCATAGTGCTCCCACAGAAATCCCCTTCTCCATAGCAACCTTCTCCACTCCATTGTCGCAATCTTCGGTCACCTTCTCCCTGCAGTTGCCTTCACATCCACAATGAGGAGCCCCTAGTATTTTGAATCCACTGGACTCGTAGAAGATTTTCGGCCAAAGGTTGGGATAAGTCGCAAATCCACCGAATTGATAGCTCCTCCTCATTCAACGTCTTCCACGGCACCCAAATCTACTGATTATTTGCAGAGAAGATCCCTCCACAAAGTGGAAATTCTGGTTCCCTATCACAGGGGACTAGAATTATTCTTGGCACCAATTTCGACCTGAATTGACTCTACCAAGTCGCCGTCGAGTGACTATTGGGCAACCCACATCGGAGGCTTATTGTCTTGAA
Organism: Juglans regia; assembly: GCF_001411555.2. Classification (NCBI taxonomy): domain Eukaryota; kingdom Viridiplantae; phylum Streptophyta; class Magnoliopsida; order Fagales; family Juglandaceae; genus Juglans; species Juglans regia. Next base: position 8,902,218 of record NC_049907.1, read on the forward strand.
TAATCAAAAATTTGCTCCCGACTTTTTACAACTCTACAGGTAACTCTATATCTCTTTGGATTTCCGCTCCCCTTCACCCTTGCAGTTCTCGATATTGCATTGCCATATTCCATTACTCATTATTTTGCTGGGGACTTTAATCTTTAGTGATTAGTACATACTTACAAATTCCTCTAGGTATCTTCCCTTTTGTCTGCCGTGTGCCATTCTTATGATGTAGGTATTACTTTCTGGCGAATTTTTCCTTGGGTAGTATTCTGCAGTGACACAGCACATATGCATGGATTTTGCATTGGTATGCCAAACATACCATTATTTTGGCAATATTTTCAACATTTGTTTTGGCATTATTAGCATTTCACATACATGTCATAATGGTGCATGTCTGTAAAAGTGACTTAAATGAGCAGGGCCTGCATGTTGGTTACTGTATGGACCAACATGGAACATTATTCCCCACCATTCAATCTTGGACAAAAATTAACGTTGTTGTTCACGTCCTGCGTGCATTGTTGAAACAATTATTGCATACCTGTTAAGAGCTGCCCTATTACTTACTAAAGTGTGTTACTGACATCGTGTGGTATAACAATCGATACATTTTGTTTTGCTTTGTATTATTACCGAAAGGGGAAAAGGAAGATGGTAAATTAACAATGCACAATAACATTAACAAGCCATAATGAATTTTAATACTTGTAAATATGATTCTAAGTTTCATCTAGCCCACATAGGGTCCCACATTCTTTCTCTCTGTTAGCTGAAATAGAGCCAACACAAACATGTCAATATAAGCATTTTAACTGGCTATGAATTTAATTGGGGTGTTATAGCCATTATGATCAACAACAACTGATAAAGTGTAGGTGCAAAAGAGTGAATGGACCATCTCCCACCTGAATTAGAAGACCTCCATCAAACTGACTAAAAGACTGATTTACACCTCCCACCAGAATCCCCATTAAGTTAAGATGCTTGATATATATTGATAGTAATTAAATTGTAACTTTCTTACAATTAAACTCATTAAATATATTTAGATCTTTATATTGAGTTTATTAATTAAATTAGTTCATGTATTGTGGCAAATTCTCATAAGTCCAGAGTCTTTTTAATAGATGGTTAAAGTCAATAAATATCCTGCATATTGCAACTACTAAGTATATGTCATCAACGTAGACAAAAATAGATGGTTAAAGTCAATAAATATCCTGCATATATTCAATCTATTATTAAGTTTATAAAGACACTTAAGGCATAAAGTATATAGAGTCTTGTTGGGTAATGTTAAGCGGATCCCGAACTGTTTTGTTGTTTCCCCATGGCATTTAGGACAGATTATTTGCATCCAATAATATATCAAATTCACATGCTTCTCATGAACAACCAATACATTCAATTTTAAATTTCTGGGTTAAGGATTTCTCTCCCTATTCAACTGCGCAACCAATTGCACCATTTGGATTCTTGACTTGCTGTTTTATTTATTTTTCCTATAGACTGCATAAATCTTAGCCGGCAGCCATTCATGCTATCTAGTTAATGGATCTTACTTGACTGAATCTCTCCCACTACATAATATGTTCTCTGTTTTATGACAGTGGTCATTACATATGCGAATAATTACTAGAAGATGCTTATTACTTTCTATATTGGTACGTAACAACTTGACTTGTCATGGTACAAGTGTCATCAAGAAGGGGAGTTTTTGTTCTCTGCTTATTTTGTAATCCTATCTTGATGCATGCTACTGTGCAGATCTGAATTGTTACCTGAGAAAGTGATCTGGACATTTTACTATTTCGTTGTCCCCGCGAATAATATATATTCAATTGCATAAACTCAGTTATTCATCTTTCTCTATTAATTAATGATAGCAATGAGAGGATAAAAACCTGAATATTTCTGTTATTGTGAGGTTGTCCTTTAGCCCTCTAGTTTTTTTAATTGGCGCATGTGGACTATTTTTTACGTGCGCCAATTCAGTATTATGACTCGTTAGTGGACCATTTCAAATTAGATGATCACGACATTAACAATAGTTTAATAATGTCTTTGTATGGTTAGCTGAGCCTTAAACAGAGTTTTAACAGAAAACTCGTTCCCACAATAAATTAGCATGGAAAACAACTGTCATTGCACTTGAAGAACTCCCATAGTACACTAATAATTGCGATATAAGCTTTAGACTTCAAGCTGTGCACAGGCTTCACGTCTACTTGCGTATAAATCTGAAGGGTATCCCTGTGAAGCTCACAAATATATGGGTTGATGCCGGCATCAATAAGACCAAATACAACTAACTTTATAGCTGCGTTCACACAATGGGAATTAAAGATGCAATTCCTAATATATAAATGATAGTAGTACTGTTCAAGTGGGATACATGAATGGTAAGGAATACTCACCACATTGGATTCTCCTCTAGGCCATCATTGTGTACCGATAAAAGGTTGAATCAGCTTTGGTTAGATATCAAATCTGATCCTAACGTCAAAAACTATTGGGGAAAATTGTTGATGTGAAAAGGTTACCATGCAACAAATCAAATAACAATTTTGAACCACAATAGTTTTTTATGTGGATTTGTCATCTTTACTTAACCCAATCGCGTATGCCCTAAAATCATTTTATACCAAAAATCCGCTAATGAAGTCTAACACCGCTATTTAAAAAAAGCTAGTTGGGAGTTTGGATGGTTTTGTGCATACTTGGGGAATGACTGGGATCAAAGGGGGACTAAATTGGCTTTGTAAATTTCTTCCGGATTAGAACTACAATATTAGTTCTACCTTGTAGCTAACTCAACTACTCACTTTTCCTTCCTTGGAATATAAAAGTAATACATTTGTCATAAATGTGATGTTACAAAAGTTTTCGCTACCGTGCAAAGTAATGTGATTTAATGCAATTAGCAGGTTAGATTATAACATGATTTTGGCTGTAAAACACCATTCTAATATATTATATCTACCTACATCATTGCATAAGAAATTTTGCTATATATTCCTCATGTTAGACCCCTATATATTCCTTAGATGCATATCCAATGTGGGTGTTACTCTCTGTTTTCTTCTCTTAATGGTCTACAATATGATCAACTTGTTTATCCTAGATGTTTCATTTCTTTTTATGCACTTCTCTTGGCCCTTTGAAACTTCACACGCCAAACTCTCTCTCTCTCTCTCTCTCTCTCTCTAGATAGTTTGAGGAGAAGTTGTGTTCTCATCAACTGTATATTGTTGTTGTAAATAGATAGACTAGTGCTCTCATTCATAGGGCCTATGCTCTTCCTATGAACGATTATATTCACCCATTTGAAGGCTGACTGGATACCCTACTCATATACCCATTTAAAGCTATTGCAGCCATCAATAAACCTTTGCTTATTGAGTTCAAAGAATTAGATTGGGATTCTTTGAACTCAAGACCCACCTCACAACTCTCCAAGATGAATATTTTAAATGTGTCTTCGCTCTCAACCCATAATTAACACTCAACCAACTAGCCCCGCCAACTTCCCCTCTATCACCATATATATCACCAGAAATATATCCATTTGCCGCTTTGGAGGTTGGCAGACCAAGTTAATTCAGCTCTCCCACAGATGCACTAACTATAGTTAAGTTAAAGACTTAGTTGGGGTCTTTCTAATTATTTAGATGTAATCATTTTTCATCCACCCTTATTAGCTCTCTGTTCTGAGCTAATATAGCCATATTCTCATTTTGAATATCTTCCAAACGACAATGTTGCTATACTCTACTAATAATGTTGTATCATTATTGTAGTGATGGACAAAAGCTGGATGACTGAGCCCAATAGACTTCGATCACTTGCTTATGCCGTAGGTGTTAACAATTTTCTTGAGATGGCGCAAAACCACGCTAGGGGAAGTGATCGCATTCGGTGTCCATGTCGAATATGTTGTAATAATCTCTTCCTACCTTTATTTACCGTAGAGAGTCACTTGTTCATAAATGAGATCGATCTGAACTACACTGAATGGATTTTCCATGGTGAGGAGGAAACCCGAAATTTCAATGTGGACGATGAAGAAGTTGCTGTTAGTGATGAAAATGAATTCATCGATGATATGGACAATATGTTAGACGACATATTGGCTGGGACAAACGTCGATGTTCCCCAAAGCAGCACTCTATTGCCGAGCCGGGATTTAGTTCCTAAAGCATTACCAGTGTCATCGTTTGACGAGCTATTAGAGGATGCTCGATGTCCACTTTTCGGAGGTTGTACAAAATTCTCTAAACTGTCGTTCATTGTGAAATTGTTACACATAAAAACTCTTGGTGGCTGGTCAATCAAGTCATTTGATATGCTTCTTAACTTGTTGAAGTCTGCTTTTCTGGATGCTGAATTGCCACTCTCATATGAAGATGCTCGTTCATTGGAGCGAGGTTTGGGCTTCAAGTACAACAAAATTCATGCCTGCCCCAACGATTGCATCTTATATTGGAAGGAATATTCAGAACTAAATTCATACCCTATATGTAAGGCCTCAAGGTGGATGTCAACTACAATTGGGACCCGTGTGATCCCTCAGAAGGTGTTGCGGCATTTTCCTTTAAAGCTAAGATTACAACGGCTTTTCCTATCTACAAAGATAGCAGCTGAAATGAGATGGCATAAAGAGAAGCGAGTGACAGATGAGAATAATATTCGTCATCCCGCCGACTCTAAGTCTTGGAAGGCATTTGACGAGGCACATAGTTGGTTCGCGAACGATGCTCGCAATGTTAGGCTTGGTTTGGCAAGTGATGGTTTCAATCCCTTCAACAATATGGCTAAGCCTTATAGCATATGGCCAGTGATCCTTGTACCATATAACTTGCCATCGTGGTTATGCATGAAAGACCAATTCTTTATAACATCCCTCATTATTCCTAGCCCAAAATCACCGGGGAATGACATCGATGTTTATTTGAAGCCGTTGCTTGATGAATTGCTTGAACTTTGGGAACATGGGGTACCTACGTATGATTCCTCCACCAAGGAAACATTCATGCTACATGTCACTTTATTGTGGACAATCAATGACTTTCTTGCCTATGGGAATCTTTCCGATTGGTCAACAAAAGGAAAATTTATATGTCCATGTTGCAATGCGAATACAGATTGTAATTGGTTGAGTATGGCCAGAAACACTGTTATATGGGACATCGGCGTTTCCTCCCGCAAAACCACATTTGGAGGAAGAAAAAGTTGTTGTTTAATGGTAATGAAGATCATCGCATTCCACCAAGACTGTTAGGGGTTGCAGATATTTCAAGTCAGTTACAGATGGTTGGGGATGTATCATTTGGAAAATCTCTTAGGAAGAGAAAATGCACTGCCGTAGAGTTGAACTGGACGAAGCACAACATATTTTTCAAGTTACCTTATTGGCCAACACTACTACTTCGACATAATTTAGATGTCATGCATATTGAGAAGAATATATGCGATAACATTTTCGGCACTTTATTGAATATTCCTGGGAAAACAAAGGATAATATAAACTCTAGACGTGATCTAGAGCTATTAGGGTTAAGAAAGGAATTGCATTTGAAGGTTGAAGGGCAGAAAATTACCATGCCTCATGCATTGTACACGTTACACGGAGATGAAAGGAAGAAATTTTATTCTTGGATGGCCAATGTTAAATTTCCAGATGGGTTCGCATCCAATATCTCCCGTTGTGTTTCTGTACATGATTGCAAAATCGCGGGCTTGAAAAGCCATGACTGCCATGTTTTCTTGTAGCGCTTACTACCTATTGCTGTCGGTGGGTACTTAAGGAGTGATATCGCCTTAGCGTTGACTGAACTAAGCACTTTGTTCAAAGAGTTGTGTGCGAGAACACTAGATATCAATCGCCTGTCCCAGCTTGAAACTGATGTTGTAAGCATCCTATGAAAATTGGAGATGATATTCCCTCCATCATTTTTCGATGTCATGGTTCACCTAGCTGTCCATTTACCTCGTGAGGCCATACTTGGGGTCCAGTTCAATATCAGTGTATGTACCCATTTGAGAGGTATTTGGGCAAATTCAAGCAGTATGTAAAAAATAAAGCACGCCTAGAAGGTTCAATAGCGGAAGTATACATTCACACCGAATGCCTAACATTTTGCTCGATGTATCTTAATGATGTTGAGGCGAGGTTTAATCGATTGGACCGCAATGTTGATGTTCAAGAAGAGCCGACTACAAATGGATTTTCAATCTTTAACCAAAAAGTTCATTCGTTGGGTATTGCTTCTGATGTGCGATTAGAAGATAAACTCTTTATCGTAGCCCGTTGGTACGTGCTTAACAATTGCCAAGAAATTGGCCACTACTTGGAGTAAGCATCCTTGATATACCATTGCCATTATTAATTTCTTGTTACCCACAGACGACATTTTTCAGCCCTTTCCATTTGTGGCAAAATTGTTGCATGTCTGATTCAAGCGGTAGTACTAACATGGTAGATTTCCTCTATTTCCTGTGTGCAGGGAGCACTACGAGAAATGTCAGGTGAACAACCAAAATTCCATTGATCGAACACATCAACATGAGTTTCCAGCGTGGTTCAAGAAACGTGTAAGTTAGACTGATGTTTGTCTACTTAGAATGACCAATAAGACCATTCTATATGGTTTCCTGCACTTAATTTGGACAATTAACGTGTCTATATTTTGTAGGTTCAAGACTAGCGAGCTAGCAACCCACTTGAGGTCTTTGTCGATCTATATGCGTTAGCTTGTGGTCCTGACAATTGGATGGGATCGTATGCTGCTTGCATAATAAATGAGAAAAGGTTCCATACAAAGAAGCGCGAACTTCGGCGACGAACAAAAAATTCGGGTGTGGTGGTAGCTGGGGACCAACAGTCTAATAATGTGGACTTTTATGATATTATCAATAATGTCGTGGAGATACACTACATGGGAGGGCGTCGAGTGTACTTGTTCAGTTGTGATTGGTTTGATGTTGGCGATAAGAAATGGGGTGTACGAGTAGACCACCACATGACTAGTGTCAATATGGACAGGACTTGGTATAAGGACGACCCATTTGTGTTGGCATGCCAGGCTTCGCAGTGTTTTTACATTAGAGATCTAAGAACGAGGGGAAATTGGTGTGTTGTGCAGAAGTTCAATAATAGGAATGTATATGACATTCCACCGATCATGAGGGTGTTAGAAGATTTGGATGGTCAATGTAGTGACGATGATGCTTATCAAGAAAATGAATCTGCATATGATTACGTACCCATGCAATGTGATGAAGTTCCTATCGTGACTCCACTAAGTCGGATTGATATAGAACCTAGGGAAATTGATGCACGTGAAGTGGCGATGATGGGTCCAACAGGCATAGATTCAATTACAAGAGCAAGCATGGAAGATTGCCTCCCCATGTCTGGTTCAGATGATGGGTATGGGGATGGAGAATATTCTGATGAGGAAGACCTATCCACAGATGAGGAGTCCATGTAAGATTACACAATTCGTGGGGGGATATTTCTTGGAAGGTAAATACTCTGTATTTCTCAAACCCCCGAAATGGCATGTTTACCACACACCTGTTTCCATGTCAACTACAACATAGTTTTTCAATCGCGTTGGTGCGTGTCGTTAATATGCTCAATAATTACATGTCCTTATTGAGCTAACCCAACTGTTGTGGTTTTGTTAACAGGTGTATGCTCCAAGGGATGCGAGATGGCCAACGCACAACATTTCATCAATAATACAAGTTAACTTATTCATATTGCTGGTAAAAGATTTTTTTCAACACATTTTGTTCACCCATTAAGATATAGAAGATTTAGATGCCACTTACCTTGGGCTTCGATACACATGTGATGTTAATGCAGGTGCGAGGTTGGTGTACATGTTCTCAAGACGTGGCAAGGAATATAAGATGAGAGATCTTCAAATGAATATTACTAGAAGATGTGCTGTAGTGTATAGGCTAATTCCCAAAATCCAGCAATATGCATGGCGATTAGCGGCAACTTAAATTTAAACAAAGCAGTCCATTAATTGTTTAGCAAATCTATACAAACCATGATAATCTTTAAAATCTGCAGCATTTCGAAATAATACCTCTCACCCCCTAAATGAAATTTGAAGAATTAAGATGGTATTGCCAGATTAATGGGAGATTAAACATGTCCTTGGAATGCTATATTGTGTACTATCTTATCACGTATATTTTGTTTAATATCTGACCAACTTTATCAAATGGAATATAGTGGTACAAATGACATCACCCTTGGGTGCAACATTTGCCAAACAGAGTGTAGATGGTGATGAGATTGTTAACTTAATATGTTATGTAGTAATGTTAGATAATGCCATGGTCAATTCATCAGGTGTAACATCGAAATTGGAATGGAAAAACTGGTTACATGTAAAACGTATACGAGCATCAGCTTATTTTCTATTTTGGATTGATGCTTGCTGCATGTTGGCATAATAAATAGGTTGACAATAAAATTCTCCAACCACAATAGGGGCCATTTCTTCAAGGCCTAGAGAGAAGTGAGGTACGAATGATGAATAAAATAGAGTTTCCCATGAAAAATTATAATTACATTACCCAGCTTGAAATTTGTTAAATTATATGGAGCTCTCAAATTTAAGCTAAGGACTTAAACGGGTGATCCCATATTGCTGTGAGTAAATTGTGATTTACATATGTTCTATAAAGATGATGCTAAGCACAACAATATAAATGGGATAAAGTACATATGTTAAAGACTAGGGGATAATAACAAAGAATTTGGCCAGGTAGAGTGGTGCCAAGAATTTTTAGTACGATAATTAGCATGAACTACACTCCCTTACAAACATTGTCAAAATGCATGGCCGTCTCTACACTCAGTATACAGCTGTCATCGTGGAGTTACAAGCCAATTTGCATGTCCCTATCTACTACTAATATCCGAAACTTGTGTATCTCAGGATAAATTCCAAAATGTTGGCTCTAACATCCAAGACAAGATGGGCCGGAGTTTTACAAAAAGCTGAGACAGAATGAGGGCAAAATAGTAATCTCATGCTGCTGACATCAGATTGAGAGCTAACACAGTTTAAGTCATGCTCCATATCATACTTTCACACGGCAGAACCAAAAAACACTTGAAGAATATATATGTTCCTGCCTTTATGCACCTCTATCTGCCCTGCTGCAACCTGAAGAAAAGCTTCAGCTTTTCACCAACCCATGTCCATACCTAAAAGCTGCACTGGACCAGTGCTGATCTACTCCAAAATTGCACAATAACAGAAGCTGTTTCCTGGTAAGTAGTATAGTGGAGCCATTTTTAATCAAGTCATATAGAGAAATGTTTGGTTATGTGTGGTAGGCTTCTCCAAAAAATTACTGGTACGTATTGTTGAAGACCCTTAAGCACACTTTGTCCATAAAAGTGGGAGGTTTCCCTGAAACATGTAAATTTTTCATTTGCAATTTCTGGGTGTTGTGCTGATGTATATTAGCTTGGGGTTTGTTGGGTTAAAATAACATGCAGGGAGGGGGTAGCTATTTACAACATAGTTATATGCAATAAATATGTGGAGTTGATGTAAAAATCGAAATGGCATGTTTACTTACTGGTTCTCTATAATGGGAACCAGATTTGTTTTCAGCCATCCATATGGTATTGCACCCACTTGCCAAATCTCCAAAACAGAAGGTTAGTATATAATGTTTGAATCCTTCCATGAGTAGTATAATTACTATTTATCATCTTCAATAATAAAAAATACATGCATAGTTGGGAAGTTGTCTGGCTTGAAGAATAATGTATCCAATGACTAAGCATGTGAATGTTATAATAGGTTGATGACAATAATGTGATCTGTGGTTCGTTCTTTTCTGCATTATTTTGTGGGACATTCGAATATGGCCAGCAACATGAGGCATTGCCATGCAATCTCTGTTTTTAGATTTTAGCATTAGATCTTTTCACATATTGTATACAGTTGTTGGTAGTTTTGATTAGAAAAATAAGTGAGGCACGAAGTTGAATATTCTGATGCTTATGCTCTTTTGTTTCTGTTCCAGCACATTTAAATGTACTTTGGCATTCTCTGCATCCAATATTATTTGTAGCCAATTGTTAACTAACTACAACTGACAAGATTTAATGAGTTATATTTTTAGGTGCCCTCATGGAGACAAGTGGCCGTTTTAGAGGAAGGGGACCAGTGATCTGTCCTAGAAGACGTTTGCCATCGTGGTCAAGTCGAGCCCACCGACCACACGGTGTTCACATCGCGTCTTACCACAGCCCTGTTGAGTCATCTGAGTCTAACTCAGATGACTCAACACAGCCTCCCTCACACGTTTGGGAGACTCCACCTGCCAATCCAATCCCACAACCGCAACCTACTAGAGATGAAATTGGGAAGGTTAATTACTATTTATAACTGGATTAATACTAATTAACAGTTTTAATCATGTAATAGTACAATAGGCAATAATCACCATTCATTGTGAGATTGATATATTAATTTATACTTTCATACAGACATGGAGGCAACGATGGTGCCTATTGTAAACCAAGTTCAGAATAAACGGAAGCGGGGGCCCGCGAAGTGCACAGAGTTTGAAAAATTGCGAAAGCATGGAAAAATTCACTTGAAGATTAATGATGGAGAAACCGCACCTTGTTGTGAGAACGCGTCAATGTTTACGATGCGGATAACATGGATATTAAAACATCATTTGGACATGTCATATGCTAGATGGAGTGACGTAGCGAAGGCAGAGAAGGATGAGCTGATTGAACGGGTCCGGGTAATTTTCTCAAAACTTCGCTGACAAAACTAAAAGTGAACTTAGCATATATGTCTGGTAAATGACTACATTTTTTGTTATAAATATGTAGGGTGACTTCGAATTAGATTGGGAGCTGGATAATCATCGATTGGCAGTTACAAAACAGCTGCGAAAGAGGTTTAACGCCTTCCACCATGAGTTGCATAAGAAGTACATGGCTTATGGCAGCCATGAAGAAGCGTTGGCGTCTGGAACAACTTTGGTCGACAATCTCGTATGGGTAAAGCTATGTGGTCGATGGGGAAGTGACGCGTTCAAGGTATGGTGTGGTTGTTTTCTGAACTTAGTTAGATAAGTAATACAATATATAGTGCTGTAGATTGGAGGTTGGCTGGTGGGATCACACATGTAGTAGTACTAAGAATGGTTGTTTTTGGGCAGAAAATGTTAGCCCAAAATCGGGAGAACCATCAGAGACTCAATACCAATCACACTGCAGGGCGTAAATCGTTTGTCCGGATCCTAGAGGAGAAGGTAATATGGACAATAGTTTGGGTGGGATATGCTATAAGCGGTACGTAAAATAGATTCAGCTTTGCTAGAGCTAGTTGTGGTAGTCAAAATAAGCATTGTTTGAGTAACGGAATATATTTTAGAATAATCATCTTTCGTATACAAAGTGTATATTCGATTGATACATGTCATATGCACAAATTTGTAGAGGGCTGAACGAGCCAACTTGGTGGACTTCTACAAGGAAGTTCATTGGTCGAAGAAGAACCAAAAATTTGTGACGCCTACCACAGAAGACATACATGTGCGTGTTGAGAAATTACATTCAGCCACTACTACTTCTTGGTTAAATTTTTGTTCCAAAAGTGATAAACAAATCAACGTCATAGGAGCACTTAAAACAAATCTTCTCTGACCATGTGCAGAAATCCATGGTCTCCAAGATGTCTGAGTTAGAACCTTCCCAACGTACTGAGGAGGCAGCGGCGACAGTCTTTAGGGAGGTCCTTGGAAGTCGACCAGGTTATGCACGAGGGCTAGGTGAGATGGTGATACCAGAGACTACTAGAGTTCGTGACCGGGAGCGAGATCAACGATACTTAGATTTAGTGGCCAAACATAAGGGAGATGCAGAGATGCACAAAGCTGAAATAGACGAGATGAAGGAAAGGTTGAACAGAGTTTTGGATAGACAGAATGAGATGGAGAGGATGTTGACGACATTCATTGCCGAATTCCCTTCTCAGCTCACTGACTCTCTTCGGAGGTCTCAGTGAACAAGATACAATCAGTAGATTTTTGGGTGGGATCTTTTTGAGTATTTTGGGTGCATTTTTGGTAGAGAGATGGTGGCTGGGCAGTATATATGCATTGGAGGTTGAAGATATAGTGTTTTGTGGTAACTAGAATAACCTCGATGCAAACTAGTGTCATTTGATATGAATCATGTACATCTTTTTTGATATGAGAGGATCTGCCGATCTAGTAATATGGATGTTGCTTTTTTGGCAAATATGGGTTTTGGGGGGGACACAACAGGCTGTGTTGTAATGGTAACGAGGTATGATCTTTAGATTTTGGTACCCTATATTTTCCTGAAATGCAGTGATATAAATTGTGACTACTGGCATGCTATCTAACTCCTGTATAATGTTGTTATACAGGCACTTCTGATGGGCAGACTTGGGTTAAATTGGGAAACCCAAGTTGTGGTTAAGACTGAGGTGGGAGAGACGGACGTTTTCAAGTTGTATTTAAGATGCATACTTGGGGAAAAGGCCAGTGTTTTCCTTTGGGGTGCATTTCAGGTGCGGTTGTTTTTCATGTTATATAGATTAAGAATATATTATAAGACATAACCCGAAGATGAAATTAAGCATGTTTCTGTTTGATATTTGTTTGCAAAAAAACCACCTCCATCACATATCTTCCCTATCTTCCAGACTACATACAATAGTGTCAATATATGCTGATGATATTTGAACATCACAAAATAAATGATAGTTATTTTGTAATTCCATGATAACAATCAAGTATTCTGATGATATACTTGTCATCCCTCCCACTAGAGTTTTAACATGCTACATGCCGTTGTGGGGGAATTTTTGAATGTAGGGGCAGTAGAGTGTAATAGACATCCTGCATGATGTCTACAAAGTTAGATAGAAGCAGTAAATACTCTGCCATAGGGTGTTCATAGGTACAACAAGACTTATATTAAATCATGGACAAATTAGATAGTAAGCATGTACCGCCACAAAAAATTTCGGTCTGTTTTCTTGTGAAAAATGACTGCAGTTACTTTCAGATTATAACTATCCATCCTCAATGCCAGGATATATCAACATATATGCTGAAATCAGTCCACAACTATAGCCCACCTTTATCAGCATATATCAATCTAATGTCAACAACAAACTAAAATTACCCAATGCCATTAATTGATGGTATATATAGTAATTTATCCATGCTGGAAGAGAACAAAAAGGCCTTCTCAAAAATTGAATAAAACTAGTCAACTAGTTTCCACACTCCGGGGACCAAATACATGAAAAATCCTACAAACCAACCTGGGGAATGCTGAGTGGAAGTTGGGAATTACAATATATGCACTAACTTCTAACTAGTATGTCAATGGATTTGCATATATACCATTATATATATATATATGCATAGGTGAGGTATATATATATATATATACCTCCACTCAATAAAGAAAAACTTCAAGAAATATCATGTAAAAGTGACATCCCTCATTATTGGGTAAAAAACAACATAGACATTCAAAAATTAATTAAAATAAAAAGGGAAAAGGAAGCTGGCTAGCTAAATAAGAATGAAGGGAGCCAACTAGCTAATTATGTACAACATAGCCACACTGAGTTGTATTGTGGGTAACATTACATATTGGATACCCTGGGAATACAGACCTGAAGCTAGCTTAGCTTAATATTATTTTGTCAAACGAATTGATATTTGAAGGGTTATTGACAAGATCTAGAGAGAGAGAGAGAGAGAGAGAGATCTTAAAATTTGTCCATGATTTAATAATACTAAGTAGTACTAAGATACAAACAAAGAACAAACTCTTAGATGTTATCATGAGAATATTCATTTAATTAATTGTGTAAATTAAAACCAAGATCTCTGCATATTCCTCATTTATTATATCATGAGGATATTCATGTAAATTTGATCCTTTCAGCGCCCATCTTTCCCTGAAGGTCAAGGGGAGTTTTTGAGTCAGCTTTCTGAGTCTTTTATTTCAAAATATTAGTTCTATCAGCTTACCATAGATCGATTAATTCCATTACTTCTGTGTAGATCAAATGAGAAAATTATCGTTGTTACAAGACCAGTAATGGTAAATATAATGATATATCATTAGTGGGGTTGAGGCTAATGATACCATGATTCTACAGAGAGAGAATTTATGTTACTGCATGTCGTGTAGTATATATATAAGCAATGAAAGGATGTATGTCATTTGGTTATATTCAGTGGTTATATTCAAGCGGTTATATTCAAGTGGTTTCATCTCACTAATGATATATGTTAAAGATGTATTACACTGAGATGCAGGGTTGTAACCTAGATGCAAGAGCTGATTAATGTACACATATGAAAAAAGATGCTGCTAGTGTGTAGACGGGAAAGTAGATGCAGTACTTATGTTGGTGGAGATCCAGTAGTCATGCATGCGGCAACAAAGATCAGAATATAACTAAGAGTTGTGTGGGCATATGGATTGAAGGAGAAAGCTGTAGGTCATTGAGTCCATGTCTGTTTGTGAAATAGGGTATCATTCCTAACTGCTCAAGCCATAAATCTTTCTACATGTCTATAGCCAATATGCACGGGACCATGTATATAGTGGCTTATAATTTTGTTAAAATGACATGATGTATGCCTCTTGGGGGGCTATGCTGTTGATATGAACTGCTTTAGATATTTGATGAATGAATCATGATCTCTATCTATTGTCTCATGATGATGGTTTATTTAATATAGAAAAAGGAATGTGTTTCTATATATGTATATAGCCATTGGGTGTTCAGGATCGTCATTCTCAACTTGATGCTATATGTATACATGTATATATGTAGCTATATTATACTAGATGACTACTATGCATTGACATGTTCATAATTAGTCATAATTGAATTTGTTTGTTTAAGTCATAATTTGTTCAAGATATATGTTTGTTTAATTATAAAGTATGTACCATCCCAGATTGACGTTACCACTTGGATTTTAATGCAAATATATATTGCAAAATATAACATATATGTTAAAACAAACATATATGTATTTGGGGTATGTACGTAAAATTGTGCCAAACGTAGTGCAGCAGGACAGTAGCAATTTAAGTGCCCACTAATGGGCTTTTTTACACGCAAATACGTGCACGTTTTGGGCTGAAACAACACTGTAAAAAAATACCTATCGCGGCGAAATGGGAATGACACCCCAGAATCCCAATTACAGCGTGTCGAATACAAAATTCGTTGGAAAAAACCTATTGCTTGGAAAAAACTGCCGTTGCAAGAGTCAGACATTGGGTCATACACATTTCCGTCGTATGCTAACATCGTTGGTGAAATTGCTTATTGCGGTGATGAAGGAACGTTGCCAGAAGAAAATAAATGTTGGAATAGACATATTGCAGCAGACTGTATATTCGTCGAGACAGCAGATTTTCGGCGAGAGAGGTGGATTTTACGTCGACATACATTGCGGCAAGAAATCCTAATTACGGCGATTACTGACACACTGGCGAAAAGCGCAATTAATTGCTAATTGCGTCACAAAATATTGACGGAAGCAAATTATTCCATCGATAAATTGTGATTCCTGACATGCATTTGTGGCGAGTATGAACATATTCGCGGGAAAAGAAATGCCATTTGTGGCGATTTTAACATCTCGCTGACTGTCATAAAAAAATTGCATTTAATCTCAACCAACGTGCGGCAATTTGCTTATCGTCGAGAGAGGGTATTTGCAGCGAATTGGGGGGGATAATTGTGACGAAAACTGGCACTGAGAAATGCCTGTTTTCTTGTAGTGATTTTTAGAAAGTAGAATATATATTAAAATAAAATCAAGATTTTTATTTTTTTCAAAAAGCTAATTTCAAACTAAAATACTAAAAACCATAACTTTTGTTAGAATGATTTTTATCAGTCAAAATAGTCTCTCAACCTGCAGGCCAGGTGTAACGCCCTGGTCCCGCATGGGTCGGAGAGTTACTTCCTAACACTTAAACTCATATTTCAATAGTATAAAAATAGATTCCAAATTCCCAATATCATATAGAAAATTCGATTCAATCTAATTTACTCAATATAACCAATTTTTCAAAATGCCAAGTTATCAAAACATAATAAAATTTCTTAATAAAAAACGACAATACTCATAAAAAACTTCCTCTGCTTAAACCACTATACTTAAATCATCTCACCCAATGCCGCATAATCTTGATCCTCAGCTGAACTATCAATGTCATCTGAAATATTATGAAGATTAAGGGGTGAGTTATCAACAACTAAGTAAGCAGAGAGCATATACTAGCATGTAAACATGAGCATTTTTAAAGTTCGGTATGCAAAACAAGACATTTACTTTCAGAATGCAAAAACAACATATTTTCTTTTAGAATGTATAAACAAAACTTGTTACAAAATATTAGAGCGAAATTTTCAGAAAAACAAACTTGTTCTCAAAAAGAAAATCCTTTGGCATTTCCAAACTGAAACATTATATTCATTTCATCTCATAGCATCACATCGGGACAAATACCATGTTTAACCCCCGTGGTAGGGTTATAAACCACCATTATACCCGTGGCTGGGCCGTATACCATGTTTCACCCCCCGTGGTAGGGTTATAAACCACCATTATACCCGTGGCTGGGCCGTATTCCATGTTTCACCCCTGTGGTAGGGTTATAAACCACCATTATGTTCGTGGCTGAGCCTTAACAGAAACAGAACGGAACATCATCGGAATCAGATCACATTCAGATACAGAATCAGAACTTCATCCCAAGGTTTTCATATGACACATCATATAAAAACAAAATAATGAAAAGCTTCAGATCATTTCACATGTTCGAAATAAACAGATACCAAAACATTTTCATTTATTCATAGCAAAAACTTTTAGACTTTCATATTCGCTCTTTTTGTATAGTTCAGAAACAGAATGTACAAAACTAGCTCATGTCTACACCAGTCATGACAGAAAATACTTTCTCTTATAGAATTTATGCATATACAGAACAAACATCTGAGGTCTTTTTTAGATTTCTTTTCAAAAATAAACATAAATATTTTCAAAATCAACTTCATTTCATTTCTTTTATGCAAAACTAGTATATGAACCCCGCTTACCTGGACTTTTTAGCTTTACAGAAAATTCTCCACAACAGTACTGATCAATTGTCAACCGTCACCTATAAAAATTCATGTAACTTAAATAAATCTCCAATGAACAGATAATCTCATATTACACTTGAAGTACCTATTTTAATTCCTTAAAAACCTAAAATTTCTCTTAATTCTAAAATACTATCACTTCCTAAATTCCTCAATATCCACATACCTATTAAACTCAAAATATTTCTTAAATTGCATAATAAAATTAATAAGAAATACAACTATGCCATAAAATACATTTTCGATTTAAAGACTTATTAAAACAAAACTGATTAAAGTAGGAGAGAAAATATTTCATTTAATAAAAAATAGACTAATTAGTTCTCTTTAAAGAGTTCAAAATAAACGTCTTGCACTACTGTGTTCTTCTAAAAAAATATATATATATATTAGTACTAATAAATATTTCAAATATTTATTTATTCCGTATTTAAAAGAAAACTCATACAAAGTGAGATTAATATATAAAAACTAAAACACGATCAACTTATAATTACTCTGTTAAAAGCATCAGTATACTGACTTAGTAGTATAAGTCCAAACGTCTACATCTAAATAAAAATATAACATGCACGTAATATAAAACTCATGATTTCAATTCCAATATACATAAACAACTCATTAAAATATAAATCCATTAACTTAGGACATCCGAAATAATATATCTGAAAACATCATAGGGGCAGAAATGGTAACAGCACAATCTATTAGGTTAACCGAGACATCAAAATATTTCATTTTTAAGTAAGCAATCACAAAAACAGAGTAGCGGCAGTAGCACTTACCCAAGGAAAACTACGATGCAGCAGCACCGAGGGGAATGAGGTCGCGGCGGAGTTGGGTTGTGGTGGACGGTGGCTGTTTAGACGGCGGCGCACTGGAAGAGAGAGAGAGTGATGAGCGAGAAAGAGAGAACGGAGAGTGAGAGATGCGCGAGAGATAAACAGAGAGGGAGGCTTACGGTGCTGATGGTCGGAAATGGAGATGGGACTGTGAGGACTCCGAGAGGCACCTTGGGGTTAGGGGGTGCATAACCGACGACGACAGTGGCTAACTCGCAGTGGTTGGCGGTCTGAACAGTGAAACAAGGGCTGGTTTTGGTGTGGAAGTGGGTATGGTTTTTGCTCTGTTTTTAGTGCTTGGAACAGGGGCTAGCCTACGTTGGCTTACGGTTTCACGTGGGGTTAGGCAAAGTTTGGTGGCTTCCATCGTGCAGAGGGAAAGACTCGCACGGGGTGGTTTCCATTTGGTTGAATGCACACGGGCTTGGGTTTTTTGTGCTGGTGAGGACGTGCAACTAGGCTGGCAAGGTCTAACGCAATGGGTGTGGAGGCGTGGGGCTGGGCAGTGGAAGTTGTCCCACGGTGGTACATGGCTGCGACAAAGGCTGGTACCTTGAGGAGGAACTTTCGTGACTTACGGCAACAGGGAAAAACCCGAGAGGTAACATGAGATAGGAAGCATTTACAAGGTGCAGTGTGTTGAGAAACCAAATTGCCTGGCATTGAGCGCACGGGAAAGGAAGAAAAAAATACAAAGAGGAAGGTAGTTACGTGCATGGCAACGGTTATCATGAAGTTACCGTGCTTGATGCGGGGAACTTCTTGTACGTGGGGAGTAGCAAACGAGTGAGAAGAGAAACGGTTGGGAGAAAAAAAAAAAAAATTTATATATATATATATATATATTGATTGCAAGCTCTATGCTAGACTCGGGTGTTACCCCAGGTACCCTTCTAGAGATCGAAGGGAGTCACACAAACTCATGTAGACTGCAAGACACAACATGCTTGCGCACATACATGAGATCAATGTCTCCTAGCCTTATGTTGTTGTCCAAATTATTTGAAGCCTCAAGTAAGAGAGAGATAGATACATACATATAGTGAGTCTTACTACATTTATAACTCATTTAATGCTGACCAAAATATTTATACGAACATTAATAAATATTGTAGGATCCACTTCATTTGCCCATCTCTCTTTCACTTGATGCTTTCCCAAACTAAATGTTTTTTCCCACACAAGTGCGCATCCCAAATCATTCAAATGCTGGGTTCTATGGTCTTTCCTTGTCATGGGACCTTAAAATAGGTCAAGCATTATATGAGCACATTCCTTGATGGTCATATTAGGAAAAATCAAAGAGGTGATATTTGAGGATAAAATTTAATGTGATTTTCTCATTATAAAATATTTGCATATTCTCATAAATATATGAATCAATAGCTTGAATGGAAATGAATAATATAAACTACCCACCGTTTGGATTCAAAAAGTATTTCATCTTATCTCATATCATCATTACAACTTTTTCAAATTTTCCTATAAAATATAATAAACAATTCAATTAACTTTTTCAAATCCTAAAACAATAATTAATAATATTAAAAACTAATATTCTAACAATATATTTTTTTAATTTTCATCTTTTATCTAAAGTCATCTCATCTCATCTTTGAATCCAAACCACTCATTATGAACTAATGTCTCCGACTCTATGTAAACTAAGACAACTTTTGAGTGAAATGAGAGCAATTGGTATATCCAGAGTACAGACATGTACATGTGAGTACCACATCATCCACTTTACGGGAGTACCTAAGAAATTGTTGTCAAGTTGAAACTTATAACACTAATTAACCTTTTCTTGCCAAGGTTCTTATGATGAAATGATATCTCTTTAGGGGTGAAAGTAGCTAGAAGAAATTAGATCAACAAAGCACTATATGTCAACTATATATCAACCCCATGCAAGAACCGTTTGCAGTCCAAACCATGCAGGTCCTTCTAAGTTCTACCTATATACATTGAAAATGATGCCAAGGTTTAGCTTGGTCTTTACCTAATCACAACATAGGTACCAAATTTTATCAAAGTACTTTAGTAATGATAATTAGTTCTCTCCGAAGAAGATGGAGGACAAAAGATTTCAAAACAATCGGTCTTAGGTAAGGGTGTTGAACCGGACCGGATTTTTTCCGGATCCGGTCCGAAACCCGGAAATCCGGGTGCATCCGGGCGGTTATCCGCCCGGATTACACCCGGGCGGTTAAAAAACTCCGGATCCGGTTACGGATCTGGTCATGTGACCCGGTTATCCGTAACCGGGTCATTTAAAACGAAAAAAACCCGCCCCTTTCTCTCGTCTTCAGTCTCGCTTTGCTGTCTCGACTCTCGAATAGTTAGGGTTTCTCGTCTTCTCGAATCCGTCGTCACTCTCAGTCTCGAATCTGCCTCGTCTTCAATCCGTCGTCTATCTCGGTCTCTCTCGGTCTAGAATCTGCCTTCTCTCTCAGTCTCTCTCGAATAGTTAGGGTTTGCTGTCTCTCGGTCTCGAATCCACCTTCTCTCTCAGTCTCTCTCGAAGTGCTTAAGGTATTTTTTTTCATTTGCTCTGTTTTTCACATGTAAGTTTTAATCACTGTTTTATGTAATACTCGGTTTGTTTAGTTTATATTATTTTTCCTTTGCTCTGTTTTTCACATGGGATTTAGTTTTGTCAGACATCGTGGGTCAACGAGTTTTGGACGTGCTGTGAGCATATGATTATGGTATCCAATTATTATAAAAGCAAAACCCAAGTAAATACTTTGTAGCAGTAATGAATTTTCAAAACTTTCATCACAAATAAAATTCAATTTAATTCACCAACAGATTCCCGTGTTCATTATTTTGGGATAGCTGGTTTGAATTGGAAAACACTTCTCAAAGTTCATTATTTTTTTCTTTGAAGCTTATTAATTTCATTGGTGCTAAACCTACCCTTTTGATATTGGGTACATTGGTGTTAATCATGAGCACCTTGTGTTTCGTGAGTGTTATTATCATGAGCACCTTGTGAGTTGCTTAAGGCAATATTTGGTTGTGTACATTGGGTTATATCATGAGCACCTTGTGTTTCGTGAGTGTTATTATAGTATCCTGAGTTTTGTATTGAGTACCAGTACTGGGTTTTTGTATGGGTTGAGTGCTGAATTTGATTGTATGGTTGAGTGTAAAAATTGGCAGGTTTATATGTTTGTATGTGTGTGTATATAATAATATATATACATGTATATATTGAATAATATTGAATTCATTTATAGCACCCAATTACCTAATTAATTAGAGGCCAGCATTGTAATTGGGGACTCAAGTACTCCTCGGCATAGTTGACCAAATGTTTAACCAAATTAAAGAGACCAAATGTTAATGATCTAGATGTGCTCCAAATGGATCTCATTTCTTATGGAACTCTTAAAAGCCTTCAAAGCCTCAATCTGAACTTCTAGGCTTGATTCTTCCGATAGAACAGTCACTAGAACAGCACAAGTTATGACTATTGCCAAACTTATACTTTAGATGCCATTGATATAGATCAAATGCTAGATACTGATCATATATGGAAGAATGAAGATGAATTGAAAGAAGCATTTATAATAAAAATAACCAGCTAATAGTTGGGCCACAAACCTTGACTCTTTCCAAACAAATTTTGTCACTGCATGGAAGAAAAACTTGGTTCTCTGAATCATACCAAGAAACCTATTTTTGACTCTGAGCTCATCTAAACATGACAAATACATATCCAAAAGCTAATGGAGGTACAAACGAAAACATGGCCCACTTTTCCTTCCATAATGTGGAAATAAATCCCATATATCTTGGATTCATATCAAGTTTCCTTGACACATTTAGCTGGATGGTACCAATGAGTAAAGTAGCAAGAAAGGATGGTGGGAAAAGTTCATTAATCTAAGCTAAAGTCCAAGATTTCTAAACAAGGGTCAGTAGAGAAACTAATGCAAAAGCAGCACACTGATCTTTGAAATCTAGCATAGTAGTTTATGTAAGATTTAATAACAGAGTTGAGACTTGAGAGAAATGCAGCTTGAATACTGCTTGAGTATATTTTACTGATATATATATATATAGATGTATATACATTGTTTATATGTTTGTAAAAATTGGCAGGTTTATATGTTTGTATGTGTGTGTATATAATAATATATATAAATGTATATATTGAATAATACATGTATATATTGAATAAATTATATCAATTTATGGTTGGCCAAGAATAATAAAATTTTAAATGAAGAGTAAGGTTGTTTTTTTCTTTTATCTTTTAGCTATTACATTACTATTGGGGCCGCTGGACATTTAAGAGTCCATTTCAGATATAGTTATTAAGGGTATTACCTGTATGGTGCGGGAGGGGATGGACCTACCCCCGCACCCCGCCCCACATAATTTATAATTTTTTAGACTCAAATTGTAATATAACTTAAATTATAATTTATAATTCATACATTCATACATTCAAAAAGAATATAAGCTCATTAGAGTTCTATATTATTCAAACATGTTTATATGTTTGTATGTATGTATATATAATCATGTTTTTTTTTTTCTTATGTTTCAAACAGATCGAAGGTAGTTTTAGTGGTAGTGTTGGTGGATCAGCGCCTATTTCATTGGATATGGAGGAAAACACTAGTCCTTTAGTGCCTTCCTCTATGAATACCCAAAATCCCACACAATCTCTCCCCCCAAAGTCAAAAAGAGCCAAGAAGGCTACGAACCAATCTCTTGTATGGGATCATTTTATAAGGGTTGAACCTATTGATCCCATTGCACCCAAAGCTCAATGCAATCACTGTTTTAAGATTTATGGATGCCATTATAAAAATGGTACTTCATCAATGTCACACCACTTAAGATTTGCTTGTCCGAACTCTCCCATTAGAGAGAATAAAAATCTTGGGAAGGATAAATCACCATCACACACTGGAGTTAGGATGGATGGTAAAGGTTCTAGTCCTCAAGTGTTAGGACAATATGATCGTGAAAAATTAAAGGCGATGATTTCCAATTTGTTTATCCAGTGTGAATTTCCATTCAAGATTATAGAGCATCCGGCATTTGTTAAACTTTTGGGTTATTTAGAGCCTAGACACACTTTGCCATCCCGAACCACCTTCCAAAAAGAGTGTATTGGTTTATACAAAGAGGAGAAGCAAAAGTTGAAGGCATTGTTGAGTAGTCAAAGAGTGAGTTTGACCACCCATATATGGACATCGGTGCAAAACAAGAATTACATTTGTGTTACATGCCATTATATTGATCAAAATTGGGTATTACACAAGAAAATTATAATGTTTTTTAAGATTCCTAATCATAGGGGTGAGACCATTGCTTGGATGTTAGAGTCTTGTTTGGCGGATTGGGAGATTAATCGCCTTTGTACGATCACCATGGATAATGCCTCCTCCAATGATGTTGCTATTGATCATGTGAGGAGGAACATAAGAGATAATGAGTTCACAATTTTGGGAGGTGAGTTCATACATGTGCGATGTGCTGCACATATTTTAAACCTCATTGTATGTGATGGTTTAAAAATTATCCATGATGCTGTAAATAAGATCAGAGAAGCAATTAGATTTGTGAGGTCCTCACCGGCAAGGCTTGATATGTTTAAAACGTGTGCAAACGAGCTGGATATTATGTGTGGAAAAATGGTGTGTCTAGATGTTCCTACTAGATGGAACTCAACATACCTAATGCTTAATATTGCTGAAAAATACAAAAGAGCTTTCGTACTAATGGGAGTGAAGGAGTCACAACTTTTGGCACCTCCGTTTGAAGATTGGCAAATGGCTCGTATTTTCATTAAGTTTCTAAAAGTTTTTTATGATGCCACTTTGAAAATCTCTGGCTCATTGTATGTGACATCTAATATGTTATTTCAACAAATTTGTTCAATTGAGAACACTTTGAACAACATGGGTCAGAGTGAGGATGATATGTTGATGAAGATGACTTCTATTATGAAACTTAAGTTTGATAAATATTGGGGGAAAACAGATAGGATGAACATGATTGTTTATGTAGCTTTTGTCCTTGACCCTCGATATAAGATTACAGCCTTGTCATATTGGTTAAAAAGATGCAAAGGGGATGAATGCGGAGATAGAATTGAGGCCAAAGTAAAATTGCTCATGAATCGTTTGATTGAGCAATACCACAAGTTTTATGGGCTAGGTAGTGGAAGATTAAATATGGCCCATAGAAGTTCCTCAAGTATTATTGGTGATGATCTGGACTCTGAAGATTTTGATACAGCTCTAGAGCAATACCTTGAGAAGCAAAACAGTTCAGTACTTAGCTCGGACATGGATAGGTATTTGTCGGATGTGATTGAACCAAAAATACCCGAGTTTGATATTTTGGATTGGTGGAAGAAGAACTCATTTAGATATCACATCCTTGCGGAGATCGCACGTGATGTATTGAGCATTCCTATTTCCACCGTCGCATCCGAGTCCGCATTCAGCACCGGTGGACGTGTAATAGATCCATACCGAAGCTCATTAGCTCCGGAGACTGTCCAAGCACTAATTTGCACTCAAAATTGGTTGACTTGTGAACCACTTAGTTCTTGGGAGGTCGAGGAGCATGTAGAACGCGTTGACATCGAAGGTAAACACTTTTATTTGTTAAATTTGATTTTTTATTATTAATTTATCCATTTAACTTAGCCTTTATATTTTTTTTGCTGAAGGTAACCCTCTTCCTTCAACTTCAGCAACTTAAGCATATGGACTCCCACCAGGTGGGACCCACCCTATGCATTGAAAACTCTCTTTATGCAGTAAGTTATCGGATCCATGCCATATTTAATTTAACCAGATCATGAGTTTCTTAGTTTTTTGTATTAATATTTGTAGTAAGAATGATTGCCAACTAATAACTGCCTTATGCAGTAATGTTTGATTTGAACTCAAATTAGTAAGTTAACTAATAACTTCTCCAACACCACTGTGCTGGACCATGTATTTGTATGTGTGTATACATTGTATTCGTTTTGGTACCATGTCTTTGATCTTTATAAGTTAATATCTGGTTGTGAATTTTTTCAGATGGGCTGGAGAGACGGACCCTTGTATTCGTTTTGGTAACATGGACCCTTAGACATTGTTCAGGTGGTTGCTAAATCGTGATTGACCCTTGTGTTCTATCCTTCTTTGTTTTTTTATTTTTGCTTCCTGCTAACTGTAGCATGTAAGTTTTAGAAGAGGCTTTAAACCATTAAGTTGCATGCTTGATGAGTTAGAATCAAGTGGAGTTCTTTTTCATTCTTGGGTTTTCATGCAATTTCTCAACTGCTAAGCACTTGAAAGACTAGCACTGCATGTACATCTGAAAGCCTTTTTCCTCCCATTTGCCTCACACAGCTAAGTTGTCCATGCAGTAAGAATGTGCTCATGATTGTGCATGGTACCCGTAACATCAAGTCATTTGCTGTCTTCCAGAACTCATCATTTAGATAGGTAAATCAATTGCAATTCTATTTCAATTGCAGTAATCTGTTTCAACAATTTCTCAAAGGTTTTTTTTTTTCTAACAGTATTATCTTAATTATCTTATTTTATTTTTTTAAGTAGTTTCAACCACGCATATTTTATCTTTATTAATGATGGTCTTTGCAGTTGTGGACAAGTGAATTTAGAAGCAGAAGTCAGGCATGTTTGCTGTTTGCCACAGCAAACATTAGTGTCATAATCATGCTGCATGGATATTGCATGTATCTGAGGTACTTGAATACAAATGATGGAACAACAAAGCCAACCTACTTTTCTGTTGAGGGTTAAATGTTTGATCAACAGGTTCAATAAACAAGAGATATTACCTGTTAAGCTACTAGTTGTTATTTGTGTGTGTCATCAGTGCATTGTGAACATTTGAACTAAAATTTGCAGTAACTTTGTATAGGTTATTCTACTTGAAAAGTACCAAGAGGGTGCTTGGATTATGACCAATTGCTAAATATTGCAGGGTTGTTCATGGCCCTGCAGGCCCAGATTATGACCACCTCGGTTGCTGTTGGATTAAGAGGTGTAAAGCTACATTTTGCCGTTGTACAGGTACTGAGAGCTGTACCAATGTAGAAGTTTTCCATGCATGTTTGTTTGCATGGATATATATCTTGCATGTACATGCATATTCATCATCAATGTTGGTGCATTTCTTTTTTATATACATATATGCTAGACTACCTAGAGAGAGAGATTGATGGATTTTAATTATGATTGTAAAACTTTCCATCTGTTGGATTTATAATCATGTTATTGCTGAATCACAGGCAGCTCTTCCACAAGGGATTGCACCATTTGTCTTTGCAAGGGAATATGAGTTGAATACAAGATGTGAAGACTAATAAATTTTTATCTTTGTAAATTTATTTCTTTTGTTTTTTGTAAATTTATGCTTTAGTTTAATTAGTTGTGATGTATTATTATTTCTTTTATTTTTTGTAAATTTACGTCTTACATTGTGATGTAATAACAATATTATTTATTTTACATTTTTATTTATTTTGTTTGTTAATTTATTATCAGAATTAAAAAAAAAAACTAAGTGCTAAAAAAAACATTTTTTAAAGTTTTAAAGTCCTTTTTAAAAAAAAAAAAATTTAAAACCGGATTAAAATCCGGTTATAACCCGGATTAAAATCCGGTTATAATCCGGATCCGGATTAAATCCGGATATCCGGTTATAATCCGGATATCCGGATTGAATCCGGTTATCCGCCCGGATTAAATCCGGATTAATCCGGGCAGATAACCGCCCGGATTTTAGCATCCGGATCCGAATCCGGTTATGGCTGGATATCCGGATCCGGATCCGGATGAACACCCCTAGTCTTAGGGTTGATAAATGGCCAAGAGTTTGGATGATCAATTCCTCCACACCCAGCACTCTATACCCTGAAGGTGAATTGAAAACTGTTAGAAGATTCTTAAAGATGGGTAGTGGAAGTATTTTCTTAAACAAATTTCCATATAATAGACCATAATCTTTTAATGAGAACTCCGGGAAAGAAAATTGCATACAGGTCTCGTCGTCTAGACCATCCAGCTTGTGCAGAAGATAGTAAAATATCTTTGTCCGGCCATCACAAGAGCTTATGTACAAAGAATGAAAAAAATTTACACATACACACACACACACACATATTCAGATATGCGGAAGCACACCACTCTAGGACTGTTAAATCATCCTAAAACAGACAACAACTAACACATGATAAAAGCTTCTATACATGACTGCCTGAAACGATCTTTGGTTTGGCATCTGTAGTAAACTTTTCCTTCAATAATATTAAGCAACAATGGATTTCAATTAACTCTAACCAAACCATTTATTATATGAAGATCAGATGTTTATGCTCCTTCAATGTCTTTCTTGGTCAAAAGTCGAAACCAACAACATTCACATATACATATTAAAAGAAATAAGAATGTAGATCGGCTTTAAAAGGAAAATGATACACATACAGCTCTTTTCACAACCCTGTTTTAAATGATGTGCGTTTTTGTAAAATTACTTATAAAAGTAATATCATTTTACAGAAATCCCCTCAATTTAAAAACATGGTTGTATAAAGTATTGTACATAAAAGGAAAATGATACATATACATACCAAATTAGTAGAGTTGCTAGTTACATGTCAGATTGTATAGTTGCAAGTTACTATTAATCTTTCTTTGTATGTACCTAGGGCACTATAAAATAGCGCACCTCTTACGTTTCAGTTCAGTAAGAAAATTCTGGTTCGGTTCCATCCCCCAATATGATTAGCTCAAATAATTCTCCATATTCTTCAATACCCTCTTTGGATGGTACTCACTTACCACCACTTCGAAGGTCTACAAGAGTACATAAGACCCATGTTAACCATGCTACTACATCTTCTCTTAATCTTCCATGTTCAACAGCTTCTACATCTTTATCTTCAGATAAACAATGCAAACATTCTGATGTTCTATTTTACTCTAAACTTCTACATCTCACCGTGCCTTTAGTGTTTCTATTTCTTCTCCTATTCAACCTAAATTTTATCATCAAGCAGTCAAGTATTTTTATTGGCGAGATGCTATGGTTGCTGAACTAGTTGCCTTAAAAGAAAATCATACCTGGTCCCTTAATTCTCTTCCACCCGAAAAAACCCCTATAACGGTGACGGTTCAATTGAGAGTTATAAGGCAAGGTTAGATGTGTTTTACCACTTGCTGCCATGCATGGTTGGCCTACATGACTCTACCTCTTGGTTAACTTAGTAAGGGGGACAATAAGATATGGAAACTGCAGAAATCCTTACATGGATTGAAGCAAGCTTCTTGACAATGGAACTCCAAATCTACTGCTATGCTTCTTGACGAGGGTTTTTAACTTTATAACAATACAGATCTAATTATTCCTTATTTATAGGCAAGGAAGGCTCATCATTTGTTGCTTTAGTTTTCTATGATGATGCTATTTTGATAGCCAATAATGATGCAACTTCTGTTTCTATACTAAATGATTTTTTGCATAGTCGCTTCAAGTTGAAGGGCTTAGGTCTTTTAAGTATTTCTAGGGCATGTAGGTGGCACATTCAAACAAAGGGATTTCTTTGTGTAAATGAAATTATGAAAGCATGCACTAGAACTTCTTTTAGAAGTTGGACTGCTTGGTGCCGAGTTGTAAATTTTCCTATGGATACTCACCTAAAACTGTCTAAAACTAATGGAGAGTTATTGTCACATCCCTCTATCATAGATTGTTTGCTTTCCTATTATATCTTAGTCATACAAGACCTAGCATTACATTTGTTGTAAACTATCTTAGCCAATTTTTAGATAGTCCTCGAGCACCTCATTTACAAGATGCACACAGAATCCTCAAATATATTAAGAAGGCTCATTCATTGAGGCATTTTCTTCTAGGCTACTTCATCTTACATGTAATGGCTTTTGCTTACATGTAATAGCTTTTGCTAACTCAGATTGAGTAAGTTTTCCATACTCTCATCTATCAATATCAAGGTATTTTTTCTTAGTTGGCGATTCATTTATCTTTTGGAAATGTTAATGTTAGAATTGTATTAATTAATTCTATATATATATATCTTGTGCTATACTGTAACGCCCTGACGGAAGGCCCAAACCACATGGCCTATAGTCCAAAATGACTAGTCAATGATATAATTAGAACCCCATTGGAACTTTATAAAGAGCAAGAATTACTCATTCCCAAGCAATGTGGGATCCCATATACTATTTACCCTTATTCATATCATATGGGATATCACATATACAGTGCGGCCTATATATAGGAGACCAAAGACTATACAAAGGTCTCATCTAGTCAATGTGGCATTAACATAACACATATACACTAACACTAATATATACACTAACAACCCCCCTCAAACTCAAGGAGGATGAGAAACCGAGCCATAGGATGAGACTTTATAGAGATGTCGGCAAGCTGATCTTGAAATGAGACAAAGAGCAACTAAAGAGAACCATGAAGCAAATGATGATGAACGAGATGATAATCAATTTCAATGTGCTTGGTTCTATCATGGAAAATATCATTATAAGTAATCTAGATGGCACTACGATTGTCACAGTAAAGAGGATTGTCACAATAAAGAGGAGTGGTAGAGGTGAGAGGTACACCTAAATCCTGTCGTAACCATCGAAGCCAAAGGAGTTCAACGGTGGTGTCTACCAGGGCACGATACTCGGCTTAAGTGAAGATTGAGAGACAACAGTTTTTTTCTTGCTACGCCAAGAGATCAACGAGTAACCGAGAAGGAAGTTGTAACCTGTGGTGAAACGATGATTAGTGGGGTCACCTGCCCAATCAACATCAGAGTATGCTCGAAGAACTAGTGGAGATTGAGTAGAGAAGTGTAGACCATGGAAGAGAGTGCCCTTAAGATACTGAAGAATGTGTAGGATGGTAGTATAATGGGTTGTTCGATAGGCAGACATGAACTGGGTGACCTCATGCATAGCATAAGAAATTTTTGGATGAGTGACTGTAAAGCAAACCGAGCTGCCAACCAATTGTGGATAAAGTGTGAAGTCAGACAATAAGTCCCCACACGAGGGGGTCAGATCTGCATGAAGCTTGATGGGTGTATCAGCAACCTTGGTGTTAGTAAGGCCAGCTCAAGACATGAAAAGACCATAGACATACTTGGCTTGGGTGAGGTAGAATCCATCTGCTGAGGAAGTGATCTCCAAGCCAAGAAAATAACTTAGGTAACCAAGATCTTTCATCTCAAATTGCTAATTGCTAATTGAGGAAGTCCTTAAGCTCCTAAATGCCATTAAGATCATCACCAGTAATAATCATGTCATCCACATATAGTAGTAGCAAAATGAGACTTTTGTCGGAACAACAAATGAAGAAGGCCGAGTCATAGGAACTAAAGGAGTAGCCTAAGTAAGAAACCATGAAGGTAAATTTTGTAAACTAGGCGCGAGGGGCTTGCTTAAGGGCATAGAGAGCATGATGGAGGGGCAAACCTTGGCTGGTGGATGAGAGAGACCAGGTGAAGGCTGTATATATACTATTCACACAAATTGCCATTCAAGAAGGAATTTTTTGATATCCATCTGAAAGAGCTTCCACTAACGAGAGGCCACAATAGCCATGAGAGTGCAAACAAAGGAGAGACTAGCAAGTGGGGAAAAAGTCTCCTCATAGTCAATGTCATATTTCTGTGTGAAACATTTGGCAACAAGTTGAGCTTTATACATTTCAATAGAACTATCTGATCGAGTCTTGATCTTGTAGATCCACTTACAACCAATCACAGACTTTCTAGGAGGCAAATCAACCATATCCAATGTATGGTTCTTAGATAATGCATCAAGTTCCCAAGTCATTTCATCTTGCCATAAAAGAGTGAGGGTCGTGCATAATAGGAAGGGCAATGTCACAATAGAAATCATGCAGATCAGTAGGAAGAGATCTTACCTAAGAAGAACGATGAAGGGAAACATCGGCTGGGTGATCCGCAGGCTGGGTAAGAAAAGAGACTGCAGCCAGAGAGGGAGGCAGTTTAAGAGACGAAGATCCTAGCCTAGAAGTGTCCAAAGAGTGAGTAGGTGGAATGCATGGAACACTAGATATGGACAGGCGGAGAATGATTGGAGGGCTCATCTAGTAAGGTAGAAGATTAAGAAATAGATGGACTAAAGATGGATACCTCAATAAACAGGCAATGTTCCCAGAACACAACATGATGGGAAATGCGAAGGCAATGAGCAATAGGATCATAACACAGATAGTCCTTATGAGTCTCGTCGTAGCCAAGAAAGCAACAAAGTCCAAAATTTGGCTCCAACTTTGTATGTTCATGAGACAAAAGAAGGACAAAGTGAGCATAACCAAAGGATCGAAGGTGTTGATAGTCAAGAGGAGATCCAAATAGACGCTCATATGGAGATTGATTTTAGATGATTGGACTTAGAAGGTGGTTAATGGTATGAACTACAATAAGGGTGACTTTTCCCCTAGAATGGGGCAGGGACTTTAGCATAGAGGACAAAAGTCCGAACTATGTTAAGGATATGACGAAATTTTCGTTGAGCTCATCCATTCAGCTGAGAGGTGCCTGGACAAGAGGTTTGATGGATAGTGCCATATGTTTGTAAGATACTTTGAAAAGCAGATTGTTTGTATTCAAGTGCATTGTCAGATCAAAAAATTTTAATACATTTAGAAAATTGAGTTTCAATCATTTTGCAAAGTTACAATAGATATGCAATAGTTCAGAACGAGAGTGCATAAGATAAATCCAACTGTAACGAGTGAAATCATCAATGAATATAACAAAGTAACGAGATCCACTGATACTAGTTACGAGACAGGTCCCCAAACATCAGTTTACCAAATAAAAAATACTAGTAGACAATGATTCGCTACTATGAAAAGGACAAGCAAATTGTTTTCATAACTGACATGAAATACAATACAAGAAGAGGATGCATGACCAAGTCGAGAGTGCCATAGAGCGAAGGAGAGAGAAACAAATGTGACATGAGAAACCACAGCAGGTGGACCATGAGGAATTGAGGGAAGATGCAAAGTGCTCATTGGAAACATACACTCTACTCTAGAGCCTGTTTCGTTTGTGGATCCTGCACAGTACAACCAGAGTAGTAAATAATAACACGATAGTCAAGTTGAGCCAATTGCCTCACGCACACCAAGTTATAAGACTGTTTAGGAACACGAAGCATCTCAGAAATGGAAATGTTAGATGTAGAGATAGAGCCTATACTAGAAGCAAGTATAGTGGATCCATTGGCAATGTGTATAGCAAGTGGTGGATGTGTAGAATGCATTTAGTGAACAAGGATGAGGAGGGCGTCATATGATTGTGACAAGGAGAATCCATAAGCCAAGAGAGAGACTTACTAGGCATAACATAAATAGCAGAGAAGGATGATGTATTATTAGACCAGATCAAGACCTAATTGAGGAGGTTCTCCAAGTCAGCTGTGGAGAGAGTGATAGTGGATCCAGAAAACTGAGATGCATCTCTAATAGTTTCATAGACCTAAGGAGTATCTGAACTAGCAAAAGCAGCAGTAGGAGGTCATTTCTTGTTACGACGGTAACAGTTCTCGATAACATGATTAGGACATTTACAACAATGACAAATAGCCTATTGGAGCAGCGGTTGCTAGAACCATGCCTTCCAGAACCAAACTGTTGACGTTGGTCAGAGGAGGAAACTGATGGAGTGGTAGCTAAGACATTGAGCTTGTTCTGAGTCTATACTGTGTACAGATGAGTATCCTCACGAATTAGCTCATTGGTAGAAATATCGAGGGATGGAGTCAGAGTGCGATTAAGCAGTTGACCACAGATCGGCTCAAATTCATCCTCTAGGGACATGAGAAACTAATAGAGATGATGCTGATCACGATGAATGGCATACATGTCAGCATCAGTGGGATCCTTCCTGAGTGGGTCAGAGAAATCAATTTGATTCCAAATGTGACGAAGACAATCAAAGAAGTCCTTGATGGATTGGCTAGACTCCTGTCTGAGTTGATACAACCCAAGCATAAGTTGTTACTCTCTGGACCCATGAGGGGTAGCATAACGCCTGGTTAACATGTTCCAAGCAGATAGAGCATCATCATAGCTACCAAGTAGGTTGGAGATAGTCAGAATGGAGGTGTTGCACATCTAAGTAAGGATTTGGTGATTATGGCTATCCCATTTGAGAAGGTGGTTTGGAAATTTTTCTGCTTGTTCATCTCCTTTTTGCATTGGCTTTGTCCAATCACCCATGCAATAGAACCAAAGTTCATGACCTTTAAGAAAGCTGCGAAAAGACTAAGACCACACCAAATAGTTTCTATCACCTAATATAACATGAATAGGACGAAGAATATCATTGTTTTGAGCCATTACGAGACCGGATATGTAGAAATAGACTGTAAAAATGAGATCAGCATGCGAAAATATGTAGAAAACACCTGGATGGAAAAAAGACAACGCTGTGGTCAAAGTCAACGATCGACAGTGCTGACGTGGAAAGCTGCTAATATGGCAAGATGACGTAGAAGTCTAATGGCATGTAGGTTGATGCGGCTGATGTCAGCGAGTAGATGCTCGCATGTGGCGCGTGGCTATGTAGCTGCGGGGCGCATGAAGTGTGTGGCAGAAACTTCGACAGAGCATGGAGGTGCGTTCCGCTCCGATCTGAGTTTGATGGTGCTGAGTCAATCTCAATGAGGTCTTCCCAATAGTATCAGAACTGAGCTTCAAGCATAATGATTATGAAATTTTGTAGTAGTCCTTACAACAGTTGCAACTGTCTAACGACAGTGAGCAACACTTGGATGGCTTAGTCATAGAATACAGAGGTAGCGAAAGAATGTTGAGAAAGATGAAAACTACTAGTACTTAAAGGATCATAATAATGACTTTGATACCATACTAGAATTGTATTAATCAATTCTATATATATCTTGTGCTATACAGTGTGGCCTATAAATAGGAGGCTAAAGGTTATACAAGGGCCTTACTCAAGCAATGTGGGACTAACATAACACATATACACTAACAATTAAAAACAACATACAGTTTCTTGTTCCTTAGCTAAAGCAAAGAATAGATCCATGGCCACTGCAATGTGTGAGATTACATGGATCATGTCTTTGCTTTGTGACCTGCAACATCATCCACAAGCTGCTTTTCATTTTTGTGATATCCACTCCGCAGAAAACCCAGTACTACTTTTGCATGAGCGTACAAAGCATATAAAGTTGGACTATCACATATAGAAATTGCAAGCTGGTGTCTTGCGTACTTTACATGTTTCTTCCAACAATCAGACGGCTGGTTTACTAACTAAACCATTAGTCTCTTCTTTGTTCAATTGGCCTGATCAGAGTCGATGTACTCCTTTACATATGGCAAAGAAAACCAAGACATGCATATTAATTTGGCTCATTTCCCACTCTATTTTCTTTTCTTTTTTATTGGTGTATCTCTCTTAATAGTATTGGAATTTTTTGGGCACCCCACCCCTTCTGTGGCCATTATAAATATATGTGAATTGCTTATCAAATAACTTATATCACACAATGAGTGAGAAAAAAGGACTTTCCTTCGAACAAAAAATGATGCACATTTTTTTGAAATTATCTTAAAACAAGAAGTGGTGTAAATGAGGCTTTTACATTGGTCTCCAACCTGCCACATCAGCTTTTTTTGTTACAAATAAAATGTAATCACCCACATGTAATCAAAACTCGTTCAAACTGAATTATTATTGCATAATCCTAACCAATTGATCTTTTGATGTTGGAATATAAAAATGAAAGACCAAATTACCGTGCTATATATATATATATATTATATATTGTCCAAAGGAGTGTCAAGCGCGAAGATTCATGTAGGGAGTGGTTTCTGAATATGAGCCATTGACCATGTTAGTTAAGGTTGCGTTTCGATGTTAAATTAAATTGAATTGAATTGAATTTTTTATAAATGATAATGAGTTAAAATAGCTAAATAAATTTTATAAGATTAATTTAAATATATTTATAAATAGTCGTAAAATAAATAATTATCACTATTAAATTTTACTGTTCATATGACATAATAAAAATAAACTGCCGGCGTCAAATCCTACAAAGGGCAAAAAATTTTCTCCAAGCTGCTCTTGCAGCCATCCACCTCAAGTCAATAAAGGGCAAAATAGATAAAACATGATTTTTCCAGGCTTCGGTTTGCAGGCATTATGATGCCACTGTAGAATCTCTGCCACAAGTCAGAACCGGTTACATCAATGTACAATACAGACCCACTGAACTTATTTACTATGCAGCTCAAGTGTATTTAAATGGTAGAAGATGAACTGCACCAAACTCAGTTGAGGAACCAAACGGGCCTAGACTCCTTATATGAAATATCTGGAAGGTATAGAGACGTGGAGGAACAAGAACCACTTGCCCATGTTGATTTATTCTGGAATGTCTGGCCCATGTTAATGGAGGCCGCCAGACATTCTGGAATAAATCAATTTGATTTTTTAATTCAATATTTGGTTGACATTAAAAAAATCCTCGAATATTTGTGTTCAATACATGACTTGTTGATGTAATGATATTTCTGATTTAATTTATCTCTTCCAGGGATTCTCTCACAACAAAACCTTCACCATTTTTTTCATAAAATCTGGCCATTTATATGCTCGTTTATAATTAGAGAGGATTACATTCATTTATTTTCTTTTTTAACTGGATTAAAGAGAAGGATAGATGGTCTAAATAGATGCATATTCAGCATTTGGGAGAATAGATATGAAAGATCGATGTAGAAATCATGAAATTATTAATGCATGATCAATTAAAGGGTAGTTCAGATTTCTAAACATGACTCCTGATGGAAGAACTGTATCCCGTCTGGTCATCATAGTATGTGGACCAAAGCATCACACCTCCATATTTGGCAGAAGTTTTAATGGCTGGAAGCACTTCAGAGGTTAGAACAGCAGCCGGAATAAAACCACTTGCTGCTGCCTCAGGCGCTGCTGGAAGACCTAAGAATATCTCAGTTTCTGGAATAGAAGTCCAATTCTTCCATGCATGCAGTAGTTTGCCAATATGATCTGGGGAATACTCACATTTTTTACTGTTATAGAACTGAACCCAGACATAGTCAAACAGACCAGTTTGAAGGGCACCTTTCATCCATATATCAGGAAAAGGACACAAGGGAGCTGCAGTTAGATACACTTTCTTTCCTGGTTTGCTATATCTAGAGAGAAAAATTGCAAGCTCATTCCAGTGTAGGGTTGTTCCATGCAAAATAGCAAAGTCAATTCCATCCAAAACAGCATCTCCAAGAGGACGAGACTTGGAGCATCCACCCAAGAAGTTATTCCAAAGATAGCCTGCAACTTTTCTAGCATCCTCAGTTGAACTAAGGTTGTAGGTCCCTATCTCTCCTCCGAGAGAGAGCATCACCTTAATTCCTTTTGCTTGACATGATTTTATGTCAGAACTGAATCTGGTGCAGCCATTGCTGTCTGGATCACAATGGCCAGCAAGGTTGATGGTTGGTTTTTGACCATTGCCAAAGGTTGGAAGGAAAGCTATGTTTACAAAGGCATACTTACCTGTAGCACAAGTCTGGGCTAAAGTTCCCTCATTTCCATTCTGACCCCAGTAGATTGCTATCCGACCAGCACCAGTACCAACGATTTGTACTAGGATTATTGACAAGATCAGGAAATCTAGTGAGATTGCTGAATTTGAGGCCATAATGCACTGGGATTTGGAACTGATCAGGAGTCAGACCTCTCTGCTAGACTTGCATGTATGTGTGGTGTTCAGAAGAAGCACAACACTCACTTATATAGAAGAAAGTTGATGCCTGCACATTATTTCTCATTTTAGTTTTGCCATTCGAAAACTAAATTTTTACTTTGCATTTTGTGGGATTGTACGCGCATGCTTGGGGTCACAGCTTGGTCCCACCATATTGGCTTAGATCGATCGATGTGAATGTTTAATGCATGGATTACGACAAAGTCAAGAAAAACAAGGCATGATCTGAATCATCTTAAAAGTAACTTAATGCTGGTAAATGACAAGTACGTACTAGCTAAGTGGCAACACCCCAAATATTCCTTTAGATGGCGCTTATGGCCATCTGCACCCAAGATACCTTAGCAACATGCGGATGCAATTGCCTTGTTAATTAATGATGAAGCTGCATGGGCCCCTGTTTCCCCATGTGGCCAGCATGTGAAAATATGGGAATTCCCACCTCTATAACACTATAACGCTATATAAAATGATCTTATTCCAAAACAAAGTACAAAAATAAAATAAAAAAACCAATACGTTTGGTTTTTCCTTTGCACTAAAAATATATATATATATATATATTTTTTGTTTTTTTTCTCTTGACCAGCTTATTGTTGGAGCAGCCCGTTTGGAGTGGAATAGGTACATTTTTAATTGGTCTTGTCACTTGAATTACACTTTCAATGTTTTGCTTTTATATATATATATATTTTTTTCCTTGTCTTAGATGATTATCCAAGCATTACAATACATATTAATTAAGATCCCTACAGATGTTTATTTTGTTTGTATTTTGTTCTTCGATTGAAGGTCTTCCTGCTCCATGCATGCTATAGGAATATACATAAATAACAAAGTGAATAGCACTTACATATTGATGTGGTATCCGGTTTTCGTCTTTATTTGGGTTCAAGTGATTAAAGGACTGAAATTTGGTAATAAAAGTTTTTTACTAATATCTCGAATGGATTAAGGTTGCGCGAAAAAAAAAATATATATATATATATCACGAGTAATATACCTATAACGTACTATTTTATAACTCATTTCAATTTTTCATAACTGATTTTCATTTCATTTAGAGTTGTAAAAGAATTGTAAGTTGATTTTTTTCTAACATTATATAGGGAGCATGATAGGTCCACCTTATTGCTAGGCGCTAGC
This sequence comes from Juglans regia, assembly GCF_001411555.2. Taxonomy (NCBI): domain Eukaryota; kingdom Viridiplantae; phylum Streptophyta; class Magnoliopsida; order Fagales; family Juglandaceae; genus Juglans; species Juglans regia. Next base: position 8,940,282 of record NC_049907.1, read on the forward strand.
AGATCTGAAGTTGTCTGATATACCTCTTCATGCATACTACAGGAAAAACGCTTATTCGTAACTAATTATTTGTTACGAAAATGATCATTTCTTATTAAAATGAGTTCATTTTACAAATAATTCGTTACAAATACTCATTTTTCTTATAGTAACAAGAATGTGATTCCTCTAGTATGACAATTGTGGCCTCCTTAGAATTGGCGAGAAACTGCACTTAGTAGATGGAGAATACTTTCAAGGCTCTAGTCTTTGTTGTTTGTCATCTTGATCAAATTATGCTTGGATTTGCTATTTATTGTATTTGGAGATAAAGGAATATTGCTAGAATGTACAATATTTTGTTTAATGCCATGATTTTTGTCCTTGTTTATTTTGATCTTCTCTATTATATCAATCAAAGGATGAATTCTCCAAACTGGGGGGTTGTATGGCTCTCTGCCAAGCAACAGGTTGGCATCTTGTTGGCATCTCTGTCATTTTGTTATTTTTACTGATTTTAACTAATATGTCATATTTTAAATAGTTTTTTTTTATATATTTAAATAATTTATATATAAAACAACTTAAAATGTGTAGCATGATCAGTTTAATTAGTGTGATTAAAAATGACAAATTTAGACTAGCATTACTCGTGTTTGAATAACCTTGGAGCTTGTTTAGAGTACACTTAGAATATTTCAAAATATCTATGAATAGTAATAAAATGATTTGCATTAAAATATTTTATTGGTTGGAAAATGAGAGAGAAAAAAATTGAATAAAAATATTATAAAGTTAAAAATTGTTTGAATATAATTTTTTAAATTATTTTTGTTTTGAAATTTGAAAAAAATTGTATTATTTTTTATGTTTTGTTTAGAAGTTTGGAAAAGTTATATTGGATTTTGTGTTTGGCTAATGATTAGGTAATAATTAGATAAAAAAGTTGAAGATTTGAAATTGAAAAATGTTTTGTGTTTGAATGATGTTTGGAAATGAAATATTTAAAAACAGAATTTGTTATACATCAGTCACTATTCATCCCCACACCCTACACCTGAAAACTTTTTCTTTTTTATCTTCATAGGGTGTGGGGTGTGAGGAATAGTGACCGATGAGAAGAATTATTCTCTAAAAATATATGAAAATACCTTGTTACACAAACAAGACATTAGCCTCACCTGTACCTTGTGCCTCCCATATCACTACAAGGTGCACATTCAAGGGAGTCAAATAAGTGCATGGTTTCAACTAGATTACAACATCATGTCCAAAAAATTTCTTTGTTTCTTTACCCCATGCAGACATCAATGTCATGCTATGTTATCTATGAAATAAATGTTATATCCCTTTTACATCAATTGATTGCATATTGATGTTCATCCATAATACTCCAATATTTTTTTCCTCATCCATGATACTCCAATTATGTACTCTTAACTACTGCTTATAGTATACAAGATCTCATCTTGAAAAGTGACTCCCTGCTTATGGTAAATGAAATTAAAGTTGTTGGGAATTTAATGCCCCTACAGGAAAATCTCATTACTGAGATAAAGGAGCTAATGAAACAATTTGAAAGCTGCGATATACAACATACTGGGCGAGATAGGAATGAGACCAATGTTTTGAATACCGTACCGGATGCTGTATCAGTCAAGGCACTGGAACGAAATATTTCGATACCGGTACCGTTTCAGAATAATTGATATATGAATAAATTATATATATAGATTATATTCCAAAATAATAGTCTATATATAAATAAATTATATATAAATACATATACATATAAATTATAAATAACCTAATCTAAATTGGGGGTCAAAAAATAAATTTGTAGTTTGAAAAAAATAAAAAATTAAAGGTCGAAATATCGACTGGTACAGGTCGAAATACAGGCCGAAATATAGGCCGGTATGACCGCTACCGGTCGGTACGAAACACATATGATACTTGTATTGGCTACTGGGCCGGTACAGAAAATTTCGACCGTACTGGTTAGTACGGTACAAAATTAAAAACACTGAATGAGACTGCTTATAAGCTTGCTAAATATGCTTGGCATGTAGATGATCTTTGTGTATGGTGAGATTCTTTTCCAGATTGTATCTCACAAGTCATTTGGTCTGAAAAACTTATTTAAGGTTTTGATGGAATGAATATTTTGCTATAAAAAAAAAACTATTACTCATATTCAACAAAGACCGCCAAATATTACTCTCATTACTACTTTGATAATAATTAATAAATATATGTAGAATTTGCTAACAGATTAACTTCTCTGATAATTTTCATTATAAATTTTAGGTAGGTTGGAATATAATTTAAAGGAGTTGATTTCGTGATTCCCAATCACACTTATTTTATGATAAATTCTAAATTACTAGAAACAATTATTTTAACATAGAGAAATGTGTTTGTCATAAAATAAATAAATTTATAAATATATATTTTTATTCATCATTTCATATTACACATTTTATATATTTAAAAAAATTTATTATTATTATTATTATTTTATTCTTATTAAATAATTAATTTGTTTAACTCATCATTCATATATTACATATCTATTATGAAAAAAAAAAAAGAAAAGAAATATAGTGTGATATATATATATATATATATATATATATATATATATATATATATATGATGATAAGTAAAATTATCTCTTTGACATACGTGGCATCAGACAAAATTAGGTTTGACCAAGTCAACTGTAACGGAGAAGGAAGTCTCGATAATCCTACTTGACAGGAGAACGAAGTCAACTGGAGAATCCCATTGACTTCGCCGCCGCATATTCTCACCCGAGAGTGGCCACAGTTCGTTATTGCGGCGAGCGACGGCCTTCGATTCCCCGTTGGTTTTAATAATGGATGGAACCAGTAAAAGCCCGTCAACTACCCTCATGACTCTCACATTTAATATCTATCAAAAACAGACTCTCTCTCTCTCTCTCTCTCTCTCTGTGAAAACCACTTGCTTGCTGGCTCTCCCACCCACCAGAACCTAACCCCCATATCTAACCCTTAATATATTTCTAATTTTTTTTTTAATTTCTATATGCTCTAACTTGAAATTTAGAGGTTTGGTAATTTGTACTATGATGATGGAAGTGGAGCAACCGAGGGCAGTCAATCCGGCCATGACCTTCGACGAGGTCTCCATGGAACGCAGCAAGAGTTTCGTCAAAGCTTTGCAGGTTCAATAACTCTCTTCGCCTAATTTTTTTTTTTTTTTTATAGCATTTATGCCTATGTTTCTGTAAGTTTAAATGAATTTCTTGACAGGTGTTTTGGAGCCACATCTGATTCTTGTTGTTACGTTGATTGATTTTGCTATGCTTGGAATTCTTAGCGTTCAAATTCTGTAAAGTACTTGCATAGATGGCTTTGTCTTTTATAATTTACGGTATGTTTGGTTGTTGAGAAATTTAAGGAAGAAAAGAGACCTTGAATTATGGGAAAGTATCAAATTAACTGGGTCAAATTATGGGATATATTTATCCTTATTATGTGCTTCTATTCTCTTATAAGAAAAATATTATTTTTCAACGTAGATTTTATCATCTCTAGTCACACCGTTCATAAGGTACATTTTAAGGGATTGTCTTTTAAGTAGTTTGACAAATAAAATCACTTAAATATACCATTTCAACATTGTGACTAAGGATGACAAGATTTAGAATGAAGCGCATGATTGCTCATATTTTTAAATACTTTCTTGGCAGTCAAGAGACTTGAGTTGATTATTTCACTTTACGCTCTGCATATTTTTTTTTTTTGCCCCTACGGGTTGGCTCAAGTGTTAAGAGCCTTGGTCTAGGTGGTATGCTCCCTCTAGATCTAAGATTCAAACCATTTGATACAAACAATTTCTAGATGCCATCAGATTAGAAGAATTTTCTCTTGAATTACTTGACGTGCACTTGCAAGAAACTCTTTGCCGAGGGCCTGTGCTCACTTGAGATTAGCCGGGACTTGCTCTGGACCCTTGGTGCTGATTAAAAAAAAATGTTGTGCGGTCAACATGAGTAGCTGCTGGGGAATTATTTTGATGGGATTTGTTATGGAGTAATGGGTGTGTTGTAATAATGTGAGTGGGTAATTAGAAGATGTTACAGTTATTTTTGCACATAGGATGATTGGTTCCCCGTGTTTTTCCTTGAATAATTGGGATTGATTATTTTCCCATTATTGCTAGCCTTTGGATAAATTTGACAAGGTTTATGAAGAGCATATATATGACCAGCTTATTAAAGAGGAAACGGTACTGAAAATATTATTGTTTTCTAGGTGTATTACACTTACCATCCAAACTATCACTTTATTCTCAAACACACCAGCAAACTTTAAACAATTGTCACCTTAAACAAAAATTACAGTTTCTACATATCAAAATAAAAATAAAAGATTACGTTTTCTTTTATCATTTTCCATCAAATTCATCTATTAAATCGAATGAAAATTGTGTGAAATAACCAAATTGCTCATGATATGAGATCACAATTTTCTATCAAATTAAGAAAGGAAAAAAATTCACTTTCCCCCTTTGGAAATCAAAAGGAAGGTGGACTCAAGGGGTGTTTTCTATATATATGTATGTATGTATGTATGTATATTTTTATTAAATTATCAGCTCTGGAACCAAATGGCATGTCATTCATATGAGGGACATATTCATCATTTCTCTCTTTTCCATCTAATTAAATTCCTGAATTTGATGTAAGGGGGTAAATTGAAATTGAGCATTTGATTTAGCAAGCAAGTTGTAGCAATTTAATGTTTATTAATGTGTTTGCAAATGGGATGGTAATTGGAATGCTAAAGTGCAATTTACCCTTGTTTTTCAACCACATTTTTCTTAGTAAACATGGGTGTTGCCAAGTTAAAAATGAGATTGACCTAAGTATAAGTTGTAGACCGGGAGTGGATTTCTACATAGTGTATGCAATTACGGTAAACTTGGAGACATTGGATATCAATGGCTAGAATTGCCCAAGAGTAACGATTTCAAGTAGCTAGTAACATAAGCAATGGCTGATGGGGAGGGGGAATTTTGAAAAGATGTTACTAGTGATGAACCATAGAGCAATTAGTGAAGCAAAAAGTGCTTTTAGAGTGTTCTGAACTTGATGTTATGTTCTGAAAAAATCTTGGTGATTGACATGTTTAATAGTACAAAATGCAAGACAATTGATATACTCTCTGAACAATAGAATGGTTCAAGAAAGATAAGTAGCATTGATGTATGAATCCATCCTTGGAAAGCTGGAGCTAGCATGCTAACACAGGGAGAGATGCAAGCAGGTGAACTGGAATTGCAAGATTAATAGAGATAAATCCACAACATGTCTCCATAGACTTTGATGGCTTTTTTGGTGTTATTATATCTGAATTGAATTTGAACCTTCAATTTCTTGATGTGCTTAGACAAAAAGAAATCATGATGTGACTATAACATATTACTGGAAAAGGTTTATTATCTCTTTTTTCTACAACATTAGAAAATAATTTGATAATGAAATTTTAAAAATATCTCTGTGGCTTGATTTCCCTAAATTGAGTTTACCCATGTTAGGCAATCACTACATGAATCATGACTTGTAGAAACTTATAGCTTTCTTTTATTAGATTCATGATGTATAGCTATTCTTTTTTGTATGATCTATGTCAAGTCATACTTTCTTATTTTACAAATGGAAGCACTTGGTAAAAGCGCACTTAAGCGTGAAGGCCAAAGCGCTTGGCATACCAAAAGTGAAGGGCATTATCGAAAGTGCACATTAAGCATGCTTTTGATGATTTTTTAAGTGAGCTTAAAAGCACAAAAAGCATGCTTTTGTAGTTTTTTTTTATGTTATTTGATGCACAATAATCTCTATATGTCAACTATGGATTGTATTGCTTATGTTAGCATAGATGTCAATACCTACAATTCTTCTGCTTGTTTGGTCATTGCCTTTTGGGTTGTTTTGATTCAACCACGTTTTTTGTTTTGACTGTCAAATAACATGGTTCTGTATATTTTGTAAAGAACAAGACAATGATATAAACGCTATTGTATTCTTATCATTCATTCCTAAAAAACAATTATATAAATGCTATGTTTAAAACTTATGTAATCAGTTATTCATTTGGCTGTCTTGTTGAATAATACTCTTAACAAATTGAGTTAATGGGCTAAATATATCACTATCTTGCTTTCTTTAAACCTGTTTTCTTTTTTTTAAAAAAAAAAAAATTCTCTGATTACTTTTTTTATTGGCGCTGGGTGTCCAAAAACAGCGTTCCGACTAATCCCGGGGGTGCACAAGCCCTCGGCAAAGAGTTTCCCACAAGTGCAACTCGGATAATTCAAGAAGAAAATCCCCAAGTCCGATGGCCCCTAGAGATTGTTTGCACCCAAGGGGATTTGAACCTTAGACCTGGGGGGAGCATACCCCCAAGCCCAAAGTCTTTACCACTTGAGCCAACCCCTAAGGGTTTTCTCTTAATACTTCGCTATTATACACTTTTCTCCTAGGCTTTAGGCAGTGCTTGTGCTTTCACCAACACTGGGCAATACCAAGTCCATGTAATATGGTCTGAAACATTGCATCTGATCAATTATTTTGTTGATAAGTGCATCTCATCAAATTATTTTCTAAGATTTCTGGGATTTCTTCAAGTTTTAGAAGGTTTTTTTGCTTATGCTTATTAAACTCTTTGAAATATTTTTTCCCGGACACCCTGTGCCAATAAAAAAAGACTCTTTTAATATACTATTCTTATTAGTGGTTTTCTTGTCTTCTATTGTGGTTCTTTTTCTTTTCTTTTCTTTTTTCTTTTTTTTTTTGTACCAAATTGTATGGTTCTAATTTGGTTCTTGCATTGTTATTTCAGGAACTTAAGAACTTGAGACCTCAACTATATACTGCTGCAGAATACTGTGAAAAATCATATCTTAATAGTGATCAGAAAGAGATGTAAGGCTATGCATTTGATTATACATTATTTGGAGAGTATATCACATATGTGAATTGATTCATGAGTGAGTTGCTGTGAGAGGTTATGTCTTGTACCACAGCTGTCCTGTTCTACGAGAGAAACTGATGACCACATCATCTTTGAGATTTGCATGCAACTGAACCAGTGTAATCCTGGCTGAGATTCCTAATTGGCACTCTCCAAGACTTCTATGATGTTATTGCATAAGTAGTTGGGAAGTCAGTTAAATACTGTGTAGAATCTAATGAAAAACTTAGATTATGCATAGTCAAAGCCTTTCAAAAGTTGCATTTGTCATAAGGTTCTCACATACATTGAAGAATAGGACCCAAAAACTTGTGAATTCCACATAAATAATTATGTAAGTAGAATAAAGGACATAATATTAAGCCTATGATTTAATTTGGTCTAACATAAATAAAGTTTTTAATCATTTTGAGAATTCTTACAAATCAAATAGGAAAAACTTTTAGGCATGTGGGTCAGCTTATGTTGTGTTGTCCTGGCCTTTCATTTATTACCGATGAAAATAGACACAGTGACATATCATCATCCTAGATAGAGTTGGAGGCTTGTGTAGATAGCCCCAAGAAGTCAGGACGTTGTATATAAGGCTTTGCTTTAAGTTTGCTGAGAGAGAACGATTACATCTTCATCTAGAGACGACACTAGAAATGAAAAGTTGGCATATATTTCCAAGTGAATGAACCATGACTAGTTATCATCATTCCTCCCTGATGGTATATGCTCTATGCCTGCTCTTTTCACGTGTTGATCTTTAGTTTTGAACCACTAACAATAGGCATGAGCAAGAACTTGCATTCTGTGTCTGGATCACATGCCATTCCTATTGCTGCTCATGGCAGAAAATAAATGTTAATATTTTTGCGTTAGGGTGCTGGAAAACCTGAAAGATTATGCCCTAAGAGCCCTGGTAAATGCTGTTGATCACCTTGGCACAGTTGCTTACAAGTTAACTGACCTTCTCGAGCAGCAAAAATTAGAAGTCTCAACCATGGAGCTCAACGTTTCTTGCCTAAATCAGGTAACTTGCTCATGTTAGTCTGACTCGATGTGCTATCATTGTGCTATTATCAAGAAAATATTGAATGGATAAAGCTGACCTAACATGATTTCTTAATATCAGCGACTTCTGACGTGTCAAATGTACATGAATAGTGAAGGTCTCAGGCAGCAGCAGTTGTTGGCATTCATTCCCAGACATCATAAGCAATACATTTTGCCAAGTAAGCCTAACTATTATTAGCTTCTTTTGGTATTTGTAATATGCTTGATGAATTTTCTAACTTTTTTTTACTCTTTTTTCGTTTTTTGAAACGGTTTTACCTCCAACCTAGATTCTGTCAATAAAAGGGTACACTTTAATCCACACATACAGACTGATATGGAAAACCATTTTCAAGCTAGAGCTCGTCTTCAGCCTTCAGGCATGTGCTTTGTAGTTTTTCAGTAGGGATATCTTTTCTTTGCAGTTCTCCACGTTTTTTAAGTTACTTCTCATTTGGCAGTAAGTGAATTCTGCATTGCTTATCTCATTATGTACTAAGTAGGTAATCTTGCACCAAAAAATCTTTCCTGGCATTTAGCCTCAGAAACAAAGACTACCTTAAAAGGGATCCCACATGCTTCAACCAGGTAAGTAAAAGAGTTTCTTACATAAAGTTAAATGGTGGACACATATCTCCTTTTCTGTTTTTTTTTTCTTTTGCACTTGATATTTCCAAGGTAGCATAAACTATTTCACTTCTATTTTTGGGTTTATGACGTTTTTCTTTTTGTACAGTTCTGAAGAACCAAAAATTTCTGGGAAGACTTCTGGGGTTTTCCATCTTTCAGGTATGTTGTAGAATCAAAATCAAGCCTTGTCATATTATCTATTCCAGTTGCTATTGCGCTTTAGATGAATATGCCAATGATAATGCTTATGTGTCAAGCTCGTATGCTTGTAGATAACGAGAAGACTACCAGGACTAACTCCCCAGCAGCTCATCTTCAGTTCCCAAGTGGTGGCTCTCCTTCTAGTGCAATTATGCAAACATTGAGTGGCACAAGAAGGGTAATGTCAAAGTAGAAAAGAACACATACATGTCTGATATTCTTCTAAGTGCATGCTTGATAATCAAAATTAAGAATAGTTGGATTTTTCCTGTTTGCAATGTTGTTTGCTTGAGTTTCTTTAAAATGTGTTGATCTTTTATAATTAATCCAGTCTGGTAAGGCTCATCTGTTGCAAACATGTATTTATAGGTACACATGGGTAAATTAGGAAGCTGACAGGGTCTATTTTTGTAGGATGGAATGGAGAGTTCCCAAGCATTGACAAGATACAGGTCATTTGAAAACCAAAATCGACGCGACATTGCACGTGTCCCTGTTCGCAGCAAAAGCATACTATCAGCTTTCTTTGTCAAACAGAAGACACCAAAGCTGAAGGCTGGTTCTGTTCTGTGAATCTTCAACAAATCAAAGAAGTTGCCCTTTAAAGCTTCTCCCTTTGTGGGGCAAGTTGCCAGTAAAAGCCTTCTAAGTTGATGAGCTGTTTGCTTGGATAGTTGGATGTTAGTTCAGCAATTGCTTGAAATCATTATTTACTCCACTTTCAAATCTTTCATTTTGCTGTTAATAATGAACAAATTTACCTCCTGTGATGAAGATGGTCAGGATCTGCTCACCCGGGTACGATCTCTGATCAACAATGTCATAGATGTTTCTTTGTCCATAATATGCAAATACTATGCCAATCTCTATGATTCCACTGTTCATATTGTACATATGAGAATAGAGCAAACTTGCTGTGAAAACCTTTTATTCCTATAATGCCCATTGATGATGGTGGATGGCATTGGTAGTGCTGATGCAAGTAGTTGGGACCATATACACATACATGTGTATATATGTATATTCACATATGTATGTGTATATGTATATTTGAATGCCAATGAGAGCAGATAAAAATACGTTTGGGATAGTCTATAGTCCTTTGGATCAACCATGCTCCTTAGTCGCGGGGGGGGGGGAAGATGATATGCCTGGTCTGAGAGGGTGAAAACATGTAGTAGTTTGATTGTAATGACTGTCTTTTCAGCCGCGTGGCCACAAGTCTTAAGAGTTCAGAACCCCATTTATGGGGTAGACTCTTAGACTATAGCTGAATATTGAAACCGTTGACGTATCAAATATTAGAGAGGGTGAGTATCGGCCATTGAGGCCGAAAGAAAAACATAAGTTGTGCTTGGTTAGATTAGGGAAGGGACGTCTCAAATGGATGATGCTGGACCCCTTGGCAAATACAAGTATTTCCGACAATATTCTCTAGTTCTTGGTGATATATTAATCTATTTCTAATTACTCAATATAAGTTTTTTTTTTTTAATCATTTCTATTTCAATGGCATTCTCAACAGTTACACTCCAAGCCGCCATTGTCAATGGGGTTCCAGAGAGGGAAGGACTTAGGGCTTGGAGAAAGCAAGAACTAAAGACACGGTCGGGAAGGGGTGTCGTTAGATTAAGCTGTTGTGGGCTTATGGGCTTCCATCTGTTTGGGCCCTTTTATCTAAATTTAGTAGAAATAACAGTCAGTTCCATTAGCTATTGGGTGCAAGGTAGGCTTGCACACCGTCCAACCTGCACTAGTTATGGCCTCGACCCGGTGTCCAGACCAACAAGAAAAGAACTGACCCGACTTGAGTCAGGTCAACTCGTCTACCAGTTGAGAACTTAAAAGTCGTTTCCAGGCCTTGAACATTTCTTCCTCCCATCTCATCTCCCTTTCTTCTGCACTGCAAAAAATCTCCTTTCCCTTTAGTTACTGTTGCTGCTGCTACACTTTGAGTGGTCGAATAACTTTATGGGGCTTACTATGGAGGACTTCTTGAACAAGTGCCAGTAGTCCGATGATGTGGTCCTACGTTGCCTTTCGATCCTTGCTTGATCGCCTCGAGAATACTACCACCAGCATTGACGCCCGCATCTTCCTCTCCCTTCTCTAGAATCACTTCTCCTCCTCCCCTTCCAAACTTGCCGTCGATTTGTTATTCCACTCTTTCCATTTTTGTATCGACAACATTCTCCTCGATGGGTATCAGTCGAGTCGCGTGATGTTTTTCTTCTGGTTGTGATGAATTTCTGGTTGCTTGGAGGACGAGGGCTACGTTATTGGGTCGTAGGGAAGTGAATGTGATTGTATTGTTTGAGTCATAATGGTCATGTGATTTTCCTTATTTTTCCTTTGTTTGAGGCTGTGCTTGTTGGTTGTTGGAGTCGACGAGGAAGACGAATGGAGTCAACAATGATGACGAATGGAGTTGACGGTGATGGCAGAGAGAAATGGGGAGGGATGGCAGCTAGGGTTTGAGATTTGGGGAGGGATGGCAGACGATTTGAGATTTGGGGAGTTTTAGTTGGATCGAAACCGACAGTTAGCGGGTTTGACTCACAAGTTAGTTCAACCTGTTAGGGGTGATACCCGCATGGTGAGGGGCGGGGGTACCCTCCCCCACACCCCGCCCCGCACCATGCGGGGGTTGGGGGGAAAAATCCCATCCGCCTCTCCCCCCACCTAGGCCACCACATTGTGTTTAAAAAAAAATTTTGGTCTAAAAATATTTTTTTAGACCTAAATTATAATATAATTTAAATAATAAATTAAAATTTATAAATATAAAAATAAAACTTAAACTCATTAGAGTTAGATTTTGGATTGATTTGGCCTCCTAGACCAACCTTTATATAGGAGGTCAAGACAATACAATAGTCATCCTTAAGCAATGTGGGACTTACTACTAAGTCTCACATTGCTTAAGGATGACTATTGTATTGCATTGACCTTCTATATAAAGGTTGACTTAGGAGATCAAGGCAATCCAATGACTTGGATATAATTTTAAGTCTTTAATAAATTGTATATATCTATATACAATATATTTATTTATATATGTATATATAAATAAATAAAAATTTATATGTGGAGCGGGGGTGGGGCCCCGCTGGGGTCATCCCGTCCTCCGGGGGGCTTGGCCCTCTCTATGTGGGGTGGGGGACCTCGCCCCAGCATGCGGGGGCGGGGCCCCGCTGCCCACCCCTACAACTTGCTTTTATCGGTCGGGTCGGGTAGACGATGCGGGCTAAGGACTTTGGGCTTAAGCCCATGTGAGTCAGGTTTCGTATTATTATAAGCCCATTATTGGGTGTCTATCGTTTTACTGGGTACCTTGCACAATAACTTTGTCTTTACTTTGAGTTTGTTACAATCTGAGCATATAGCTCGCAGTGTAGTGGGAATTCTTCCCTTATACAAAATAATACAGAACCAAGTTCTCTCTCTCTCTCTCTCTCTCTCTCTCTCTTCTGGACGCACCCATCCCTGAAGTGAGATCTAAATTTCCTTTCTTCCACAGCCATGTAAGAGATTGGCATTAGAGCCGGTCATCCTCGGCAGCATTCCACCACCACCATGGCTAAGGGTAACCTTATGAACCAGTTGCAAGAAGGGTTGAGTGGGCTTAAGAAATCCATCGAGTCTTAGCTGAAAACATTGGAGACAGAAGTATTAGCATTAAAGAGACAATTTGATGTTGTGGTTCAGCAACTTGTAGCACTGACTTTAGAATTACAAAAGAGGAATTCAAGCCCTCATTGAGAAGAATCCACTTTAGGGGTGAATCCTAGAGTAGAAGGCTATTGTGAAGTTAATGGAGAAGTAATCCCAAGTCAATGAGGATTGATTTTCCTTCTTTCCAAGGAGAAGACCCCTTGGGTTGGCTTCACAAGGCTAACTAGTTCTTTTTTACTTTATAACACAATGTCACAAAACAAATTGAGATTGACTTCTTTCCACATGGAAAGAAATGCCATGGTATGGTTTCAAGATCTGGAAAATACGAGAGTCATAACTGATTAGGAAACTTTTCTAAAAGCCTTCCTAATTAGGTTTGATCCAAGTTCTTATGACGAACCCATGGAGGCACTAACTAGATTAAGACAAAAAGGATATGTTGAGGAGTATAAGGTAGAGTTTGAAGCCTTATCTAACAGGTTGCGTAGACGATCTGACTCCCATAAGTTAAGCTACTTTTTGAGTGGTCTGAAGGATGAAATCAGATTGCAATTCTGAATGTTCAATTCCCCAGATCTCTTGACAGATTTCAATTTAGCTAAGTTGCAAGAAGAACATGTGAAAATCAGTAAGAAAGGGCTTAAAAACCAACCCTCAGGTTACTCAAATTCAGGAAGTAACAAAGGGTTTAACAACCACTCAAGGCAGGGAATGAGTAAAGACATGGTACCAATTCAAAAAATAAATCCCAACCAAATGAAAGAAAGAGGGGAGAGGAGACTGTGCTATTACTATGATTCTAAATAGAATCCAGGACACAAGTGCAAAAACCCCCAAGTTATTTTTAATTGAAGAAGTCGGAGCGCAGGAAGAAGGGGAGGCAAATACAAGCCAACATTTAGTAACTATTGATGAGATTAAAGAAGTAGTGGAAGGTACTGAAATGACTTCCAAGCCTGAAATATCCCTGCATGCCCTTATAGTTTCAATGGATCCTAGAACAATGAGGGTAAAAGGGAAGGTGGCTAGCCAGTGGGTTTTGATGCTGCTAGACTCTGGCAACACCCACAATTTTCTTGATAGCACTATGGCCAAAAGGGCCAAGCTACCCATATGTGCAGAAGAAAAATTGAGGCTCAGTGTACCAAATGGAGACCAACTGATCAGTGAAGGCATGAGAAATGAGGTCAAGGTTATGATACATGGAATTACTTCATCTTAGACTTGTTTGTGTTGGAGTTGGTGAGGTGTGATATGGTTTTGGGAGTGCAGTGGTTGCAGTCTCTAGTCATTGTGTCTTGGAATTTTAATAAACTTACAGCAGATTTTTGTGTGCAAGGGTAGCTTGTTACACTGCAGGGATTGGTATCTACTCAATTGCTGGAAGAAAGCTCATGCAAAAAGATAAATAAGTTAGAAATGAGGGGTGTGATTTTGCAAATGGTAAATGAAGGAGATTGTACCTATAAGTAGGTGTATGTAGAACCAATAAAGGCAGCGTTAGACCAGTATTGTGATATGTTCCAGGAGCCCAAGGTACTCCCTCTTGTTAAAGCTCAAGACCACTCTATTAACTTACTGCCAGTGTCTAAGCCAGTATCTGTGAGGCTTTACAAGTACCCATTTTTTCATAAAGACGAGATAAAAAAAAAAAAAAAAAAAAAGTGAAGGATCTACTGGGTTCTTGGGTAATATAGCCCAGTCAAAGTTCATATTCCTCTCCAATCTTCTTGGTTAGAAAAATAGATTAGTCTTGGAGAATGTGTGTTGACTATAGGGTTTTGAACCAAGTCACAATCAAAGATAAATTCCTAATACCCGTAGTAGAGGAGCTGCTAGATGAGCTAAGTGGGTCTAAACTGTTTTCCAAGTTGGATCTTAGGTCTGATTATCACCAGATCAGAGTGAAGCCTGAAGATGTACACAAAACGGCCTTATTCATCCATAAGGGCCATTATGAATTTTTAGCCAAAGCCTCATCCACATTCCAAGGCCTGCTGAATGAGGTTTTTAGGCCTTTTGTGAGGAAGTTTGTGCTAATGTTTTTTTATGACATCCTAATCTACAACAAGGATGAGGGGCAACACTAAGAACACATCAAAATGACTCTTGACATGTTGAAAAGGCATAAATTATTTGCAAAAGAGTCAAAGTGTAAATTTTGGTGCCAAGAGGTGGGTTATTTAGACTACATAATTTCTAGTCAATGGGTTAAAGCAGATCCTAATAAATTAAGAGCAATGGTGGATTGGCCCCAGCCAAGAACCCAAAAGGATCTAAGGGGTTTTCTAGGGCTTACGGGTTATTATAGGAGGTTTATAAAGAACCATGGGGTTATGGTTGCTGCTCTTACTGCATTACTGAGGAAAAATATATTTCAGTGGAATGAGGTTGCTAATTTGGCATTTATAGAATCGAAAAAAGCAATGACACAACCTCCAGTACTGGCTCTTCCAGATTTTCCAAGCCCTTTGTGTAGAATGTGATGCCTCAGGGAATGGGGTTGGGGCCGTTTTAGTCAGACCCTTAAAGGCATGGCTCTTCTGTTGTCTACCTATGAGAATGAGATGTATGCTCTAATTACAACTATTCAAAAGTGGAGACCATATTTGCTGGGAAGGTCATTTGTGGTTAAAACTAACCACCACAGCCTAAAGTACATCCTAGATCAGAAGATTGGGACACCAATCTAACAAAAATGGCTAAGCAAGTTGCTAGACTATGATTTTCTTGTGGAATATAAAAAAGGGCTAGAGAATAAGGTGGCAGATGGTTTGTCCAAGGTAATGGTAAAAGAAGAGGTTTCCTTAGCACTAATATCAGTTTCTTCCCTAGAATGGCTAGAGGAAATCAAGCAAGGGTATGGAGGGTATCATAACCTACAAAATTTAGTTGCTACAATGCCTTAAGAGACATCTGTCTTCTGAATCGGGTGTTGTTCTACAAGGGAAGGATCTACATTGTAAATTGCCCTGAGTGGGGGCATTCAGGGGGTGATAAGACTATTCAAGGGGCCCAAAAGGAGTTCTACTGGCCAGGAATGAAATATGAAGTAAGGGCCTTCATAAGAAGCTATGAGATATATCAGCAACAGAAATTAGACCACTCTTTTCCCAGTGGGTTATTACAGCCCCTCACAATCTCTTATCAGCCATGGACCCATATTACCATGGATTTCATAGTGGGATTACCTAACTCCAACGGGTTTAGCACCTTATGGGTGGTCATGGACAAGCTGACTAAGTACAGCCATTTCATAGCTTGGGGGCATCCTTACACTGCCAAGTCAGTGGCTTAACTATTCATTAAACACATGTTTAAGTTGTATTGATTGCCGCAATCCATTGTCTTGGACAAAGATAGCACATTCACAAGTGTTTTCTGGAAGAAATTGTTCAAGGCTCAAAGGGTACAATTGGAATTCAGTACTATATACCACTTAAAGATTGATGGGTAATCTAAGGTAGTGAACAAATGCTTGGAGACCTATCTACGGTGTTTCGTGGGAGATAGACCCAAGGTTGGGTGAAGTGGGTGCCTCTTGTCGAGTGATGGTACAATACCACCCAACATTCAATGACAAAGCTCACTCCTTTTAAGGGATTGTACGGGTATCCCCCACCTAAGTTGACATCCTACATACTCAGGACTACAAGGGCAAAGGAGGTGGAAACATAACTAAAATCTAAAGACTACATCACACAACTCCTTCGTCACAATCTTTACAAAGCACAAGGATGATCAGATATGCGAATTTAAAGAGGAAAGAATAGGAATTTAAGGTGGGGGTTGGGTTTACCTTAAGCTCCAGCCCTATCGATGGACCTCGGTTGCTCATCGACGAGATCTGAAGTTGGCTCCATGGTTCTATGGGTCGTTTCTGGTCGAGCAATGTATCGGTGAGGTAGCCTATAGACTGCAACTATCATAAACCTCACAGATCCATTGGGTATTCTATATTTCCCAACTCACAAGGGATCATATAGCCGGAACCAGAAGAAATTTTAAATAGAAGGATGCGAACCCTCAA
Organism: Juglans regia; assembly: GCF_001411555.2. Lineage (NCBI taxonomy): Eukaryota > Viridiplantae > Streptophyta > Magnoliopsida > Fagales > Juglandaceae > Juglans > Juglans regia. The sequence goes on from NC_049907.1 coordinate 8,956,866, forward strand.
TAATTGGCCAGTGACAGAGTTATTGGTGCGATGGCATGGACAAGGGAAGGAAGATGCGACATGGGAGGATTACTATAAACTGAAAAATGTCTTCCCACACCATGTGGGCAAGGTGTTTTAAGGGAGGGGCACTATTACACTCCATGCCACCACCATCAATGGGGTTACCAGGGCGCCGCAAAGAGGGAAGAACTTAGGGCTTGGGGAAGGCAAGAACTGAAGACATGGTTGGGAAGGGGTGTTGTTAGGTTAAGCTATCGTGGGCTTATGGGCTTCCATCTGTTTGGGCCCTTTTATTTGAATTTAGTAAAAATAAGAATCAGTTCCATTAGCTATTGGGTGTAAGGGCTTAGGCCCATGTGACTCAGGTTTTCGTATTATTGTAAGCCCATTATTCGGTTTTTGTCGTTTTACTGGGTACCTAGCATAGTAACTTTGTCTGTATTTACTTGATAGAGTTTGTTACAATCTGAGCATATAGCTCGCAGTATAGTGGGAATTCTTCCCTTACGCAAAATCAATGCAAACCAATTTTTCTCTATCTTTTTTTTTCTCTCTATCTTCTCTAGAGGCACTAACCCTCAAAGTGACATCTGAATTTGCTTTCTTCCACAACCGTGTAACATCAACTTTAGCTACTTAGTCTATCAACACACCCTAAAATATATGTTTTTCAATATGATTTTTATATTTTATATTATTCAAATAAAAAATGTTAAAAAAATAAATGAACATACCATGCTCCTTCATAGTATGGAACCACTTTGTAGAATGCATGTTATTATGTATCTTTGGAAAACCTAATAAAACCAAAATTATCTAAACTCACTTTTCATCCAATCTGAATAGAAACATCTTTAAAATGTTACCATATATCTTTGGAAAACCTAATCAAAACAAAACCAAAGTTCCCCTCTCGCTCAATATCAGTAAAAATATATTTGGAAACAACATAGAAAGTTTATATTTTTCATGGAAAAATCCTCTGGAATGCCATTCCCTTCGATCCAACATCACCAAATTCACAGAGCCTCATCCTACACTCAACAGTTACTATCTCCCATGTCAAAAACTCAAACCCTAGACTACATTTGTCTAGAATGCCCCTTCTCCCAAATAAGAGCATTGGCATTGGTTTAGGCATTAGATTAGACAATTTTTCGCTAAAGATGACGTCTTTCGCATGTTAGCTAATGTATTCAAAATCAAACTAACATTGGATTAGTTATTCTTCTCTCCATAATAATAAAATATTATTATTTTTATTTATTTTCTTAATCTATTTTTAATGCATATATTAAATCCATCAAAGTAGCTTCATTTTCATTTTCATTATCTTAGAAAACAACCTAGAAATCAAAATACATCCAAAAAAACAAAGCATCAACATAAATCACATTAAATAAAATTTACATCCTCCTCAAATTACATTAAGAAAATAATGTCAAAAAGAAGAAATATTTTAGCATATGCAACTGATGAGAGAGAAATAATATAAAACTCACTTGCTAAGTTACTGTAGTTATTTATTGAGCTACTGTAGCTCCTAATCAAATTTTTACACTCATGCCTAATCCAATGTAGGGATTTTAATGGGTAGATTAGCTAAATTTTAATTAAAGTTGGCATTTTCCTAATCCAATGTGAATGCTCTATATGATGTGCAAACCCCCTTCCTTACCCAATCTAACAATCACTAAACATGAGATCCATTATACACTAAAATTGCAAACCCAACACCTCCTTCCTCTAGAACAAACCCATAATTTTCTTCCATCCATAGCAAATGTCCTCGACTAGATCTAAATGGCTCATAACCAAATACTCTATAGCAAACTCATCTCACACCCCCCAACAAATTCCAAACCAAATAGCCAAAACATATTAAAAGCATCCACAAGCAAGGAAATTCAAGCCTAAAAATCCCTCAACACAAGCAGCTTGACCCCCTAATTAGGAAAGACTCAAGATTATCTATGATGTTACCATAAGAACATTTTTCTCTTTTGTTGTAGTCCTTCATTGTAACCAATTTAGCACCATACTCCACTCCAAACAAAACATTACTTGACAAAATACTTAACCATAATTAGGGCTGTAAGTCGGCCGGTCCGGACCGAGAAAACCGACCGGACCGACCGGACCGACCGGTTCAATCCGGACCGGACCGGACCGAGAATAGGCATTCTCGGTTTCGGTCCTCACAAAATGATATTTTCGGTCTTCGGTCCGGTCCCGGGTTTAGGAGTTTTCGGACCGGACCGGACCGAGAAGCATTGGACCAGACCGGACCGGACCGAGAAGCATTGGACCGGACCGGACCGACAAAAAAATTAAATTATATATTTATATTTTTTATATAATAAATTATGTAATTTTCATCTAACCTACCACATGGTCCAATTAACCTATCATCAATTCACCACTAACTAATTAGTAGACATCTACAAATACAAGACTACATCTATCTAGATTCTACATTATTAGATAACATTTTTTAATATATCTAAATTGTAAGTAAGTATAAAGCAATTAAAAATTTAAAAGTAACTAATGTAAATTATAATTAACTTCATGATTCATGTATGACATGAATATCAATTAACTCACCTATGAGTCTATGACTAATTCACCATTAACTAATTTATAAGTTAGAACTATAATAAATTGTAATACATTGACATATTCTAAATTAGTAATAAAGTAACAATTAACATCATCAATATAATTATAAGTTTATAACTAAACTAAATTTATAACTAAATCAATGTAAGTCTATAAGTTATTATAACTAGTAACTACAAGTCTACAAGTCTATATATAGTATCAATACAACTAATACTATGACTAATGACTAATGAGTATTACTAATGAGTATGAGTAATGAGTCTATATGATATATCACTGATTCACTATGACTCTAATTTACTATTAGTAATTTAGTATAGTATAGTCCATAATTTAGTATCCATGTGTTATTATATAATATATATTCCATAATATATAACATATATAATTATATTATTAGTATCACTATTACTATTAGAGTATAATATATAATATTATCATTAATTATTTTTTCAATGAGTTAAAAGAATAATCACCATTAAATAGTTTAATTAAATTTACTAATTTAAATAATTTTTTTAATTAATATATGTGCCAAAAAGATAAAAAAAATCACAAGTTTAAAATTAAAACACATCAAGTTTGGAAAACATCAAACGGCGCCGTTAAAAACAAAATTGGACTTAAACGGTGCCGTTTAAGTCCCAACCGGTCAGGATATGCATTCACTGGTTGCGCAACCTTTTTTTTTTAAATGAGTGCAAGCTTACTTAAACGGTGCCGTTTGGGTTCAAATTTAACACAAACGGCGCCGTTTCGTCACCCCCACTTCCCCAGTTAGCCCCCGGCCCCCAACCCCCCACTCCACGGGCCACGAAATTGGAATTCTCAGTTTCCCAATTTCGTAACCCTAGCAACCGCGCGACAACCCCCCTCTCCAGCAGCCCAGCCCCTCCGTTCGGTCCCCTGAAAATTCTAGCCGGCAGTGCATCGTCTGAGTCGTCTTCGTTGGGTCCTCAAAAAATTACAGCCGACAGCCCCACTCAACCGCTCCGGTGCTGTCTCAGACTTCAAAGCCTCACTCTCGATATGTTTATTTCATTTCATCTACTTGTAATTCTCGATATCTTGATCTTGAATATTGTAAATTTGTGGGGGTATAAAATTTCGGATGCTCAAATATGAAACCCTTTTTTCCTCTTGATTTTGTTTATTTATTGGCCCTCTTGTTTGGTTGGTTAGAAAATTTTTTAATGGTGAATCGGTGATTACAGAAAAATCTCTCTTTTTAAATAATAGACTATAGTTTATTATGTCTTAAATTTTAATAACCTGATTATAGTTTACCTCCAAAAGGCGCAACACTATGTCACTAACGAAGTTTCTGTATTTCTTATCCATTTAGTAGCTATAGTTATATTACCAAATTCCCTGGGACCATCTTCCGCTTGGAAATAATCTCCACATTTTACCATCTGCACATAAAGTTCACATCCAGAAGGCATCTAATGAATAAATTAATAATAGAGCTCCAAAGTTAAAATTGACTTCTTAAGTGTAAATGCAAATGTGGTTTCAATACCATTTATAACAACTAAAGAAAATTACTAGCCGAATCTGCATTTACACTCTAAAATGACTAATTTGGGTTATTAAAGCCCCTTCAAATCCATTATAAATGTAATACTCCAAATTTAGTATGAGAAAGTGGCAATATGAATGGTATCTGCCATTGCTTGAGAGGGGGACACTGTGAAAGTTCTATTTATCGGATTGAGGTTGGTATATAGAGAATATTTGGCATGATTCGGGTTGAGAAGGGGATGATTAATGTTGTTCATGTAATGCTGAAGTATCTTTACTTTTCGTTGTTAATGCATTTTTACTTTCTTTCGTGGTTATGTTAGTGATCATTTGAATATCTGAGAAAATTCTGTCTTCTTTTCAGTGATAAAAATTCTGTTTTAGTGTGGTTTTCTTTTTGTCACTCCTCTTGGTTTACCAATTAAATGGAATGAATTTTTGGTTGTGTTCTTAATGCTTCATTGACTTTCTTGTATCCCTTTCTAGCTCCTTTTTATGTAACTAAGTGTAATATGTCTACTATTTATTGATTATATGTTATATGTTATTTAATTCCATTTCTTTTTTTTTTAGATGGAAACGATTCCAGAATTATTTCCACATGATTCTACTACAGATGATGTAGAGTCAACACAGGCTACACATGGGCAAGGCATTTCTCCACTCCCACCCAATGTAAATGTTAATACTACACAGAGTGGTAGTGGTAGACATAGGTCAATGGTTTGTGATCACTTTACAAAAATACCAAAATGTGATCCAAGTAAACCTAGGGCTGCATGTAATTACTGTGGTGCTTCTTATGCATGTGATACGAAGACCAACGGTACAAAGTCCATGAAGTATCATATTGAAAAACAATGTAAGAAATTTCCATTGAGACAGACAGATAAGTCTCAAACTACTCTCGGTTGGAAGGCGGGTGTAGGAAGTGTTAGTGGGGAATTTGTGCCCATATCATTTAGTGTTGAGGCTTGCAGACAAGTCTTAGCAGAAATGATTATTCTTGATGAGTTGTCCTTTAGGTTCGTTGAAGGGGAGGGTTTCAAGAAATTTTGCTCATTGTTTGCCCTAAGTGGGTCGGGATTCCATCTCGTGTTACGGTTGCGAAGGATTGTTTTAGTGTGTATATAAGGGAAAAAAGTAAGTTGAGAAGTGCTCTACAAGGGCAACGAGTTTCCCTCACCACGGATACATGGACATCCGTGCAAAAGCTCAACTATATGTGTCTCACTGCACACTTTATTGATGATAATTGGAAACTACACAAAAGAATTCTTTCTTTTTGTTTGATTGAGAATCACAAGGGTGATACACTTGGTAGAGCCATAGAGATGTGCTTGCATGATTGGGGGAGACCGAAAGTACTTACAATCACACTTGATAATCAAGTTCTAATAATGGAGCAATTTCTTTTTTGAAGAAAAAAACCAAGTATAGGAAGGACACTGTTTTGGAACATGAATTCTTGCATGTTCGGTGTTGTGCCCACATCCTAAACTTAATTGTCCATGAGGGGTTGAGGGAATTTGATGAGTCTATTGTGAAGGTGAGATGTGTTGTGAAATATATTAAGTCCTCACCTCAAATGTGGACTACATTTAAGAAGTGTATTGGGTTGGAAGAAATTGCAAGCAAAAGTGGCATTTGTTTAGATGTACCAACTAGGTGGAACTCCACCTATCTTATGTTGGAGGGGGCTTTAAAATTTCGAAAAGCTTTTGAACGGTTGGAAGAAGAAGATTCGGGATTCCTTAGTAGTGTTGGAGACGATGATGTCGATGATGATGAAATTGGTGATATAGTGAATAGGAGAATATCAAAGAAGTTAGGGCCTCCCAATAATAATGATTGGGAGAAGGTAAAGTTGTTTGTAAGGTTTCTTGAACTATTTCATGATGCAACTTTATCTTTTTCGGGGAATCAATATGTAACTTGCAACTCTTTCTTTCTGGAGTTAGTTAAAATATCTGATGCAATTGAAGTGAAGTGTGAAATAGGAAGCCCTGTGGTGGGATTAATGGCCACAAATATGAAGAAAAAATTTGAAAAATATTGGGGCGACTTAGATAATTTGAATATGTTGTTGTTTGTTGGGATTATTCTCGATACTCGGTATAAGATGCGGTATTTTGACTTTACATTGAAATGCATGTATGCCAATGACCCCACAAAAGCGGTTGATTTGAGTTTGAAGGTGAAAAATGCTTTAACCCGCATGTATGAGGCATACAATGATAATGACAGAAGCAACAATTCTGATTTACAACAGCAGCGCACAAGTTCCCCACATGAAGAAGTAAATTCTACAGATGGTAGTGGTAGTGGTAGAGTTGATAGGACGGCAGAAAGAATGGCCATATTCAAGCAGCGATTACAGTCGGAAAACACTTTAGGGAGCAATAATGAGGTTGATAGATACCTAGCTGAAAGTTGTGAGGAGGCGTTCCCAAGTTTTGACATTCTTATTTAGTGGAGGGTTAATTCAGTTAGATATCATGTACTTTCAAAAGTTGCACGAGATGTATTCGCAATACCGGTATCTACAGTGGCCTCTGAATCTACATTTAGCACGGCGGGTCGTGTCCTTGATCATTTTCGAAGTAGTTTATCTCCGATAATGGTTAAGGCTCTCATTTGTACACAGAATTGGCTTCGTTCTTCTTCTATTCCAATCAACCTTAAGACTTTAATGAATGAGGTGGAGGATTTTAAAAGACAGTTGGGTATGTTTCTTACTTATTTCATTTTATAACTTTTTTTTTATAAGTACATCATTTTATAACTTTTAGGAGCTATAATACTATATGTTGTGTAAATTTATATAATTTGTTTTATTTCTTTATTGTATAGAACTTGTTCGGGACGGTGACAATTCTATGGAGGCTTCAAATACAATGTCTACAACCAATGCAAGTTAATGAGGTGAATCTATTTTAGCTTGTTAGTTTTCAATTTTCACTTTTGTTATTTCCTAATAATTTCTTTGTTTACACTTTACAGAATACTGTGAAAACTGAAAAGTATGCCAAGCCAAAAGATGTAGGAAGCTATGGCTTATGAGCTGTCAGGAGAAGAATTATCTTTATTGTAATTTGTAGTTAGAGCTTTTAATTTTTCAGTTATTTGGGAATTGTATAATTTTTAATTTTCATTATAATTTATCTATGCTTGGGAATGATTTTTTTTTTCTTTCTTACTTTTAGAAGCCAAATCTGCTTGGAATGTTATTTCAATTTTCTTTAATTATCTAGTATAATTTTTAGTTTAACCATGTTTAAATTGTTTGGAATCTTTGGATGGATTAGTAGTAAGAAAATCAAGTAGCTATTCCTTTTTTAAAGTTTTTTATGGATATAGACAAAATTTATTTTTTGTACTAAAACTTTTTATTCAAATTTATTCACTGTAATTTAGTTAGCATATTGCTTGGCAACACAAGTATTATTAATTTATTATATTGACAATTTTTTTATGATTATTTTTATTTTCCCTTTAAGTTCTTTTGTATTTTTTGGCTTCAAATTGGATAAATTGTTAGTGGGCTTTCACCATTGGGCCGAAAAAAAAGAGGAATAAGATTGGGCTTTTGGCACCATTGGGCCGAAAAAACAGAGGAAGAAGATTGGGCTTTTGGCCCATCCGGTTAGGATTGGACCGAATAGGACCGACCGGACCGGACCGGTCCTTCTGCCTATTCGGTCCGGTCCAGGGTGAAAAAACCCTGGACCGAATTAGTCCGGTCCGGTCCATAACACCTCCTTCGAACCAACCGGACCGGACCGAATTCACCCCTAACCATAATAGAACATAAAGTTGTATTTCTAGTTAGGATGCTACCTACACTATACGGGCGAGATCTCCCTAGCGCCCGTTTGGGCTAGGTGGCCATAATATATATATATATAATTATATATATATATATATAAAAAAAAAATAAAGTGCCACCCCGTGTTCTGTGAGGAGTCTTAGCTTTTTTGTCTTTTGAAAATAAAAATATTTTTTTATATTTTCGAAATAGTAAATTTTTCCAATCTCCTAAGTTTTTTTATATTTTATTTTGTAATTTATTCTACTTTACATTTTAGGTTTACCAATTTTAAAGTTTTTTTTTTTGGGGGGATTTCCTAATGATTTTTTATTTTTTTTTAATGTTTATGTGTGGTGCACTGATAACCTTTAAGTCACGTTTATCAAATGATTATGGGTGTAGATATTTCGAATGATTTATTGACAATGGATCATTTTGATAAGTTTAAATTATAGAAATAAATATTTTATTTAATGAAAGACAAGAAATAAATTGAGTTTAAGGCGAATTATGAGATCAATTTTGATGTTATTTATCATTTTGTAAATATTATCTTTCTATCATTTTTTTTTATCAAAATAATAAAAAATAATTAATTCATTTTTAAGATCAATGTTTAGTACTTCATTTTTCAAAATAAGTCCTAGAATTTGGATACCCCAAATTCAAATAGTTATTCAGGAAATATTAATGATATACTTGTTTATATTGTTAATACAAATATATCTTCTACATCACACACTCGTGACCAACTAAAAAAAATCATTTTCTCAACAGTCGCTCTCTGTTTTCTCTCGAAAGAGAATATACAATGGAATTTAGTCACCCTTCTTCAATAAACCAGGGTGTGGTGGATTAGGATTTTTTTAGATAGAAATGGAAGGATTTGAGGAGCATTGGCGAAAACTGCATAATCGAGCTTGATGGCTAGGCAATTGTTGAAGTACAATGGAAAGGGGAGAGATGCTTGGTGGGAAAGGTGTGCACTGAGAGAGTTATCAGTAAAGAGGTAATTGCAACAACCATGGCAAAGATTTGGCAGGTTAGTACACTAGCAGTTTTTAAGGAGATGAGGAATAATGTGTTTATCATCACCTTCGAAACACATGCATATAAACAAAAGGTTGAGGGAGGCCATCCTTGGTTATTTGTACTTGCTTATTTTGCATCAAACAATTCGATGGGGTTATGTAACCTAGTCGAATGTGTTTTGATCATGAGCAACTTTGGGTTCAAGTTCATAACTTGCCATTTGTTTGTATGTCCCGTGAGGTGGATATGAAAATTGGGAATTCTGTTGGGCTGGCTATAGAGGTGGATGTGCAAGAGGATGGGGTTGGATGGGGAGATTATATTTGGGTGCACGTTGTAATTGAATTAAATAAACTCATAGCTAGGGGAAGAAAAATTAATATTTTGGGTAATGAAGTTTGGGTTTCTCTAAAGTATGAGAAATTACTAAGTTTATGCTTTTCTTGTGGGTGTATAGTTAATTTATCAGGAGGACGTGCCGGAAAATAGGGGCTAGGGGAGAAAGAGAAGACAAATCAATTTGGAGCTTGGCTTAGGGCGAAGACTGTGGCAAGAAGAAATGGCAGGCAAAGTTTCATGGGCGGTGGAGTGGGAGAAGCCCTTCAACGAAGCTTGAAGAAGACAGTTATAGAGACTGCCATACAATTCGGGAGGGGACTAGAAGTAACCAAGAAACACAGAGGGGATGAGCTGTGGGTGAATAGAGATGATTTTTTGAATGGGATGATGGAAGGTAATCAAAGTCTTCCAACTAGTAAATCTGTCTTGATACGGCAGAGGAAGGAAGTGGAGAAATTTACGGAGGAATTTGAAAAAGTGAATGAAAGAGTAGAGTGTGTTTCAATTACTGAGATAACTGAGATAGGGCTGAAGAAATATAAGCCTAATAGTGAATTACATTCTACTAATGGGCTAAAGATCCAGGATGCAAAACATGAGAACAAACTCTGCCTCGAGTCTCAGGTTGGGCTAGACAACAAACAATTTTTTTTTTTTTTTGACAAGTAAGAGATAACTATTATTGATATGAATGCAATAGGCATGTACCAAGGACACATGAAGTATACAAAAAAACACTTAAATACATTCTAAGAGCGATGAACTAAAGACAAGAAATCATGAATATCATCCCCGTTTAATACAATAGCAGAAAACCAAAGCAATAAAATATGTAGAAAAAAATTCTGCAGCTCCACCATTGTGCGTTCCTTGTTTTCAAAACAACGTGCATTCCTTTCTGTCCAAATACACCACATGATACACAACGAAATCATCCTCCAAACTGTTACCACTTGATGACTGTCCTGTAATTTTCTCCAACAACCCATCAAATCCACTACCCTCATAGGCATTACCCAAGCAACACCAACCTTTCGAAAGATCTCATCCCACAACACTCTTATTACGTCACAATGCAGTAAGAGATGATCCACCGATTCTCCATTCTTTTTAAACATGTAACACCAATCCAACACTACACATCCTCTCTTCCTCAAGTTGTCTGTGGTCAAGATCTTCCCAAGAGCGGCATTCCAAACAAAAAAAGCAACTTTAGAGGGCACACGAGACCTCCAAATGTTCTTCCAAGGGAATGGAGTGTGATCATGTGTAGTCAAAAGGTTATAATACACCTTAACTGTACATTTCTTGTGATTCTGAAACCTCCACTTCAAGCTATCATGTTGTGCCATAGTAGTCCCTGAGGAATGTAATAGGCTGAAAAAGTCTGAAACCATAGATAATTCCCAGTCATGAATATCCCTATTAAACATAATATTCTACTGATGTGAACCCTGAGCAGATAACCGCACATCCGCCACTGAAGTCTCCCTATTAGCTGCAATACGATATAAAGCCTGAAAAACCGTTTCCAATGCATGATCTCCACACCACACGTCCCGCCAAAAGCTGATTCGGTTGCCCTCACCGGCGACAAAGCGAATATGATTTTCAAAGCATGTACACCCCTTCCTTATAAACTTCCATAACCCCACTCCATACCCCCTCTCACTTCTCTAGAACACCAACCATCCCAACCAACATCATATCTAGCGTCTATAGTTTCCTTCCACAATGATTCCCCTTCCAAATGATATCTCTAAAGCCATTTCACAACTGGGGCACATACAGTCTTCCAACTAACCAAATGAAATTTCTTTTCCTCCCCTATGCCTCCCCATAAAAATGTCCTAAAAAGTTTCTCAATCCTATTACCACCCCTACAGGCATAGGAAAGAGAGATAAAAAAAAAAATAAGTGGGGAGGTTAGTGGGGGTGCTCTTGATAAGAGTGAGATGACCCCCTTTTGATAAATAAACCATTCTCCATTCAGCCAACATTTTCTCTATCTTCTCTACCATCCTATCCCATATTGCTTTACTCTTGAAAGTTGTACCAAAAGGAAGGCCCAGATATTTAATTGGGAAAGAGGACACCCTGCAATCCAAAAGACTTACTAAACTGAGGATATTAGGGATCACACCCACCGGAACCATCTACGACTTGCCAAGGTTCATCTTGAGCTCTAAAACTACTTCAAAACAAAGTAACAATGCAAGTAAAATTTAGACCTGGCTACTATCCGCTTCAAAAAATACCAGAGTGTCATCTGAGAAATCAAGATATGAGATGATAAAAGGGCCACCAGAGCCATTTCCCACCTGAAAACCAGAAAAAAAAAACCCCCACCAACAGTAACCTGCACCATCCTACTCAACACCTCCATAACAATAACAAATAGAAGAGGAGATAACGAATCACCCAGTCGTAAACCCCTTGAGCTATCAAAAAACCAGCAGGAGTGCCGTTAACTAGAACTGAGAATCAGACAGTTGAAATACAATGACGCATCCAAGAAATCCACCTATCCCCAAAGCCACACCTATTAAGCAAGTACAAAAGAAATTCCCAATTCACATGATCATAAACTTTCTCCATGTCAAGCTTGCAAAGAATACTTGGACTTCCCTCCCGCAATCTAGCATCTAAGCTCTCATTTGCTATGAGCACCGAATCGAGTATATGTCTCCCACGAATAAAACATTATGAGGCTTGGAAATAATATTTTCCAACACTGGACTAAGCCGGTTAACAATAACATTCGAAATAATCTTATAGACACTACTGACCAAACTTATTGGACGAAACTCCTCAATACTTGAAGCCCCGTGTTTCTTGGGAATGAGAGCAATGAAAGTCATGTTAAGTGATTTTTCAAACTTCTGAAAAGCGTGAAATTCACTTAACACTAGCAAGACATCACCTTTCACAATATCCCAACAAGTTTGGAAGAAACCCATTGAGAAACCATCTGGACCCGGCGCTTTATCCTTAACCATACCAGAGATAACCTTGAAAATATCTTCTTCATCGAAAGGCCTCTCCAAGACACTCACATTTAGCGGATCAATTGTCTTAAAAGACAAGGCATCAAGCTTCTGCCTCCAAGTTACCGATTTGGTGAGAAGAGTCTCGTAATAATGTGCAATATGATTTTCTAGTTTAGGAGGAGGATATCACTTGAGTACCTGATTGAAGCGACTCGATAGCATTGTTATGCCGATGTGAATTAGCCATTTTGTGAAAGAACTTCGTACACCTATCATCCTCTTTCAACCAAAGGGCCCTGGATTTTTGGCGCCATGATGTCTCCTCTGACAACAAAACCTTTTCCAACTCTGCCACAACCATGGCCTTCCTTAATAACACCTCCTCCGAGGCATCTCCCAAAAGTTCCTTACCCTCTAACTCCTGCAATTCCTCCAACAATGTAGACTTTTGATTGTCAGTGTGACAAAAAACTTCCAAATTCCACTTCTTCAAATCTTGTTTTAGAGCCTTCAGCTTACTTGCAAGAATGAAATTTGGAGTACCATTAAACTGGTACGATGCCCACTAAGTACGCACCAACTCTACAAACCCATTCGCTTTTAGCCACATGTTCTCAAATTTGAAATACCAGCGATCCCCGTGAATGCCCCCACAATCTAGAAGAATGCGAAAATGATCTAAATTGACTCGAGCTAACCTTTTCTGACTTACTTCTGGATAATGGGCTTCCCATGACTGCGAGACAAGAAATCTATCCAATTTCGACCAACCCTGGCCGTTAGACCAAATGTACTCGCCACCCACCAAAGGAAGGTCCAGATCAAAGATGAACTCAAAGAATTCCGCCATGGCCATAGTATGTCGATGATGCCCCGATCGTTCACTAAAAAAACGAGTAGTGTTAAAATCCCCCCCATACACCATGGCACATTCCATAAAGAGTATATCCCCACCAACTCTTCCCATAACCTTCGCCTATCTCTGCTCATGTTAGGACCATAGGACCCTGCAAATGCCCATTCCCATCCATCGCTCACATTTTTGAATAAAGTTGAAACCGAAAACTCACCAACACACTCCTCAATCGCCTCAACCACTCTTTTATCCCACATTAATAACACTCCACCTGAGAGGCCAAATAAGACCAACTCACATACGAACATCCCATATACTACGCACAATTCTTCTATCAATGAAACTCAACTTTGTTTCTTGAAAACATACCACATCACCCTTCCACAACCTCAATAAAGATTTGATAGGAAGACGTTTATTGATATCATTAAGCTCCCGTACGTTCCATGATAGAATCATAGGCTTCATTAAAACATAACTTGCCCCTCCCTTTCGATCTAACCCTTCTGATACTCCCTTCCTTAACATCATAATTGATGGAGCAAGTTAAACGTTTAAGTTCCCTGTCTTGTTTTGTGGCTAATTTCGAACGGCTAGCTTCAATAGCCATGATAAGGGCCATAAATTGTTCCTCGTAACCTCCAAAAGAGACCCCAAAGATATTTTGTAGCTCTTCAACCTTCTTAAAAATCCAATTCGACGAGCAACTCCCATAATTAGAACTGGGAGGGAGTGTACACAAAGGAGTAAGAGCCCCCTCCTCACCAACATTGTTATTGGGAATAAAAAACAGTTCCGAGCCACCCACAAAATTTTGTTCACCACTTGAAACCATATTTTCAAAGGAAATACCATCCCCAGAATTAAACCCTCAAAAAACACCTATTTCCAGTGGTGGGGAACCAAACGGAGGCCCCATAAATGATAGCCCACTTTCCAGAAAGTCAGGTAGCACCGGCACAGCCTCAGGGCCTTGGACTACCACGCACATCTCAGAGTGCCCATTCTCCACCAACATCCTAAGTGACGACGACAAACAAGATCTCTAGTGCTAACGGCTCCACCACCATCTCTCCATCCTCCAGTTCCTCCAGTCAGAGTAACTTTACCTACTCACCAGGATGGTCGACGGAGGTCGATGACTTTTTCTGTGCCGGTGGAAATGCCGGTGAGGTACTTATCGGTGCTGCGGGGACTCGACTCGGTTCCTGGCCCAATATATCGGTTGATACCGAATGAATTGCCCTCCAGGCCTTCTTTGTGCCTGTAGCCTGACCCGTCCAATGGCCCATCACTAAATTACCCGAAGGACAAGGCCTACTCTTATGGCCCATTACTTGGCCCAAATCAGATTTCATCTCTACCTTGCCCTTAACATAGTGTTTCAAATAACTAATTTCCTCTAACACGATACCAACTTTATCCTCCAAGCCAACTAGCATCCACAAGAAAATTTCCTCATTTGACCCCAACAGTCTACTGTCTTCTCCACCATACCTCTGCACAACCTCTAAATAGGACACGCCTGTTACCATGTCTCTCACAGCTCGAGGCAATACCTTCTTCATTTGGAGCACCTCACTGTACAACCTTGCACCTCCTGCCATCGACGATGGAGCACCACCATCTCCTCTGTTCTTCTTCGTGAAACCTGCCTTAGAAGTTCTCATGCTTGAAACAGAGGAAGAATGAAGCTCCATTAAAGTATCTCCAAAGTTCCTCCACCCCTCCCCCTTCTTCCCTTCCGGAATCACTATAAACCTCTCCTCTTATCATGACCAAATTCCGATAGGGAGATAAAACTGCTATTGTGGTTACGTCCCTTCCTCACTATTAACACAATGTCTCTTTTTCTACGAGTTCTCAAAAACTCATAGGAGCCCAGTGTCACTGCACGTTCCTTCACCATGAAGCCCAGCCAACCCAAGGTTTCATGATCTACGGAGATGTATTTCACTACACGGCGACTACTTTCTATGATTCTTCACCACCTTGCGTTCTTCTTTCTGAACTCGAATAACTTCTGATCAATAAAAATCTCATTGCACAACTCCATCTAAACTAACCCAGAATGATAAACCCAAAAGTGATACGCTAATCTCCACACAAAGGAAAAGCCATTAACGAATCACCACCAACAGTAAGAAAAAACCAAAACGAAACTAAACTTGTACGAAGAGAAAATTTTAGGAGAGAGAAAGTTCTTTCTAACTTTCTCCGTTGAAAAATTATTGTTTTATCAAAAGCTGGGAAAAAAGTTTTAATCAAGGCTGTATTGCAAACTATTCCAACTTATACAATGAGTGTATTCAAGATGCCTAGGAGGTTATGTAATGAGATTTCAAATATGTTAGCCAAGTTTTGGTGGGGTAAACATATGAATGGAGGGTCTAGTATTAGCTAGCAAAGTTGGAGCAAGATGGGGGAAGCAAAACAGAGGGGAGAGTTGGGTTTCCGTGATGTTGAAGATTTTAATCTAGCTTTATTGGCCAAACAAAAAAAAGCAAGAGGTTTTTAAAGGAACCTAATTCATTAGTTGCCAGAGTTTTCAAATAGGAGTATTTCAACAACTCCCAACTTTTGCAGGCCAAATTAGGCTGCTCGCCATCAACTATATGAAGGAGCATTTGGTCAGCATTAGATGTGCCGAAAGAAGGTCTTATATGGAGAGTTGGATCAGGGGAGGAGATAAAAATTTGGGAAAGTAAATAGCTGCCAACAACATACATAATTTAGTCTCCTTATAGGAAGAAATTAAATGCTAATGCCGCTGTTAGTGAATTAATTAAAGAAGAGAATAAAGAATGGAAGACAAAACTGGTGAAGCAAATCTTTAATAAGGAAGAAGTTGCACACATATGTAGCATACCAATAAGTAAGATGGGAATAAAGAACAAACTCCTATGGGGCTTTACTAAGGAAGGTATATTTTCGATTAAGAGTGTTTATCATGTAGCACAATGCATGAAGAAAAATAAAAGAATGGCTAGTCTTCTGGAAATAGAGAGAGAGATGATGTGTGGAACAAACTGTGGAGTCTTTGTATTCCAGGTATAGTTAAACACTTTATATGAAGGGTTATGAATAATTTACTTCCAACTAGAGAAAATCTCTTTAGAAGGAAGATAATAGACTTAGCTATATGTTAGACTTGCCCGCAAGAAGAAGAGTTAGTAATTCATGTCTTGTGGAATTGTCATACTGCTATAGATGTGTGGGCAGAAGAAGAAAGCCTAGTGCTGAAATGGGTGAGTAATGAAGTTGATCTTATAAGAATGTGAGAAAAGATGAGTCAGGTTCTCAAGAAGAATCAAATGGAAAAAAAATATATATATATATCAGTAATCATGCACAACATATGGTACAGAAGGAATAGACTGGTTTTTGAATATAAGTTCATGGGGCCTAAAATGGTGATGAATAAAGCCATTACAAATCTGGATGAGTTCAAAAACGTTCAACAGGTTTCAGAAGACATCTCCAACAGAAGAATTACTGGAAGAGGTAGAGATAAATTTTGATGCTGCTATAGATTCAGATAACAAAATCATGAGTATTACAGTATTATTGGGATTATAGCTCGAGATTGGCAAGGAGAGATTCAAGTTGCTTATCATGAATAGATCGATGCAAGGGAGTTATATCCAAGCCTGGCAGAGAGTTTGACCTTTAGAAGAGTTGTGATGTTGTGTCAAGTCATTGGGGATATTAAGCAACTGTTAAAGCAAGTTGAGGAATGTGAAGTGGCATTTATTCACAGAGAGGGGAATCACACTTGCAAAGTTGGCTTTAAAATCAGAAGGAACATCATGCTGGGTTGAGGAAAGTCCAGAAGACATTGCCAATTTGTTAGAAGTTGATAACTATGTAATTTTGATTCTGTTGTATAACTCTATTTATCTAGAAATGAAAATTCCTTTGGTTTGTTAAATAAAAAAATAAAAAAACCATTTTCTTCAATATATTCACAGATAATTGCGGATGATGACTAAATTTATATTATTATCAAATGAAACTCTCAAATTGACAAAAACTTTCTCAGACAAGATTTAGTAAGAAGAAAATATACAAAAAAAGATTGAAAATCTTTTCAACTTTTTTTAAAATTAAAAGCAAATTTTATTAAAAAAAAAAGTATTATTTGGTAATACAGAGGTGATAAAAGGATAATAATTTTGTTTTTTGTTTTTGTAGATTGAATTCGTTTGTTTTTACAGATGAGATAAGTTGAGATTAAAGTTAAAAGTTGAATAAATTATTGTTAGAATATATTTTTTTAATATTATTTTTGTTTTAGGATTTGAAAATGTTGAATTGTTTATTTTATTTTGTGTGAAAATTTAGAAAAATTATAATAATTAGATGAAATGATATGAGTTGAGTTGTGATACAAACGAGTCCTAGTTCACTTTGAAATCCAGACATTGAATGATGGAACACGTAAAATATGTGGGCATCGCTTAGAGCATTTTCATCCGGTGCCTTATAATCTCTTTTTCTCTATAATTTGAGGAAAAGTTTAGGAAATGTTCTCAAAACCTCATTCCATTCGGATCTTTATTTTATGAAAAAGTTTAGGGGATGAACAATAGTTTCTCAAATATAGGAAACTGCTATTCATCTCCTAAATCACTTTTATCAATATTTTATTTGTTTCAATTAAATTAATTTTTCTTCTAATCATCTATACTTTTTCTCATACTTATAATTGTTATAGTTTTAAATAATAATTTTAAAAATAATTTAAATAATTACGAAAATATAAAAAAATAATAATTTTAAAAATATTAAAAATAATTTAAATTTTTATTTAAAATATTCACTAAAATAATAATTTAAAATATTGAGTAGTTAAATTTGTAAATAGAAGTGAAAGAAAAAGTAATAAAGAAAGAATAAAAAAATATTATTTTAATAGAATAGAAAAATAATAGAGAATAAGAAAATTTTTTGAAGATGAGCAAAATTTAAGATAAAATTACAGTAAATGTCATTTTTAACTAAAATTTAGGTACCCGGATGTAAATTGCTCTTAGAAAAAAAGGGAAAAATAGGTGGGCTTCCATGGCTACTCTCTATTAACTGAGAAGCGCTTTAGTTCAGCACTCTCATCAGTGTTGCGAGATCTGATCCTCAACTATTCTTAAACCCATCACCGACAACTTTACAGTCGATTGGATTCGATTCAAAGCGTTTCACTTATTTCTTCTTCAAAATTCTGTCGTCCTTTCCAACTGAGAGATAGTTCCCAATTTCCCTTGCAATCCCCCCCTCCTTTCCCATATGATAGCCTGAGCATCTCTCCGGCCTGGTTCCGAAAAATTGAGACAATAATAATGTCGGCGTTTTTGCACCAAAGACCCATCCATAATCCGTTTACGGATCAAGACCCGGTATCCCCTCGCTCTTCCTCAAATTCCCAGAGACCCATTTCGATTTTCAGCCCGACCGCGCTTCTAATTCTCTTATCTCTCCTTGTAGTACTCGGGGTCTTCTTGCCCTGGGCGGGCATGCCCGATTTCATATTCTCGAGCGCCAGTCCTTCACTTTCCAAGTGGCGACACTACACGCTGGCACAAGCCGCGTCGTTTGTGGCCAAGAATGGGACCGTGATTGTTTGTGCTGTGAGCCAGCCTTACTTGCCGTTTCTGAACAACTGGTTGATTAGCATTTCCAGGCAAAAGCATCAGGATAAGGTGCTCGTGATCGCCGAGGACTACGCCACGCTCTATAAGGTGAACGAGCGATGGCCTGGCCACGCCGTGCTCGTTCCACCTGCTCCCGATGCTCAAACTGCACACAAGTTTGGTTCTCAGGTAAAATTGTGGATATTAATTGCTGGGTGTTATTTGTTTTGTTGTCATCAAGTGTTAACATTGTGTTTTGTGTTACAATTTTAATAGTCTTTTAACATTCAAGTATTAAAGTAGAGCTAAGCTAAGCTAAGCTAATCGTGCTTCCCATTTTTTGTTTGTTTTAAGCACTTATACATTGATGCTACATCGGTAAATACTTGTTATTGATTGGTTACGTAACAATGCGTTTCATATTAACCTCCTACACCACTTTTTATGACTGACTGTAATCTGCATTTTGTAAATATCTAGATAATTGCAATGGCTGTGCCGGAATTACAGTATGCACACTCCACTGACAAATCCTTCTAGTTGACTCGTGGAGGACTTGGGATTGATGTTAAAAAAAGATCGTTGTAATGTTTATTTTTAACTTCTTTCTTTCTTTGCTAGTGCCTCTATTTTCTGTCGCGTGTTTTCAGCTTGATTCTGATAATATGAAAATAAGATGACTTGCCACGGTTCTAAGCAGATGTTTGCTTTAGTGATTTGTTTTTTCCCTAGGTGTACCCTTGTAGTATAAAGTTCGTCATGATTGAATGTTTCCTGTTTATCCTATTAGCTAGTAGAGATTGATTGGTAATGCTCATCTCCATGGTTTAATGACTTCATTGCATTTTGTAAGTCGTCCTCACTGGTTTCGCTGTACAGGGATTCTTCAATTTTACATCCAGAAGGCCACGCCACCTACTGCACATTTTGGAGCTTGGATATAATGTTATGTACAATGATGTTGATATGGTCTGGTTGGCTGATCCATTTCCATATTTGCAAGGGAATCATGATGTGTACTTCACAGATGATATGACAGCAGTACGTTCATCAATTTTTCTTCTTGCCTTTGCTGTGTGCCATTTATGGAAAATAGAGTGCACTATGTTAGAGGTTTGCAGTTAAGTAAATTTACAATATGCTGGAAATTTTCTTTGAACTTTTTTGTCTCCTCCTTGTTAGAGGGACCAAATTTGTCAATCCTTTGGTGGCTCTAGTTTTTGGAGATTGAGTAGGAAAATTTAGTACTCTGGATTTAGTATGAGAGGGTGGTGAACTGGATCCTACATTACTTGAGAGGGTAAAGTTCTTTTGGTTTATAATGATTTCATGGGCTTCACGTGTAAGATTGACTACTCATTTCTAGAGTATAAATCTAGATTTGGTTTGAAGCTTCCTTGAGTCATTACACAAATCATGGTCTTCTTGGATAACGTTTGAAATTTCTTTTTTAAATATATAGTTTTCTTTTGTTTTGCAACATCAAACCATCACATTTTTTAGCAGATTCAAATTCCTTTGTACTGGAGCCTACCTTTAATTGTTGATTTATTGTTTCTGAGATCTTTCAGATGCACTGCAGATACCAACTGAATGGTTGCTTTTGTATGCTCTTTCCCTAGCGTTTGGTAAAATCTAAAGATGACTGCAAAGAAATTTAAAAAGACCAGTCAACCTTGAAATATAAAGTCCATCTACACCTCATCCCCAGCCCCCGCCCCCGCCCCCTGTCCCTATGAGCTGGATAAGTCACTGAAAGTTATTTGGTAGGATTTGAGCTGTTTCAATATGACCAGAGAGGAACTCAGAATTCGGTCATTCAATTTCGTTAGCATCCCAACGTGTGCCTTGGATCTAAACAAGTAAACCTTAACAGATCCAATCAGCCTTGCTCTAAAACTTCTTGGATGTAGTATTTTCTTGAACTTGCATCATGGTCCATGACTCCAGAAACCACTTCTTAACCACATCAATAATTTCTTCTTTCTGGATGACCAGGTGAAACCATTGAAACACTCCAATGCTCTGCCACCCCCAGGGAAAAAAGGGCGCACTTACATCTGTAGCTGCATGATTTTCCTTCGCCCAACAACCGGAGCAAAACTGGTTATGAAGAAGTGGATAGAGGAACTTCAAGTGCAGCCATGGTCCAAAGCGAAGAAATCAAATGATCAGCCTGCTTTTAATTGGGCATTGAACAAAACTGCTGGAGGGGTTTGTTATCTTAGCCTTATCGTAATTTCCTTTCCAGTTTGTTTTGTAGCCAAGATTTACCTTGAAAAAAAAATATATATATATATATATATATATATATATATATATATGTGAAGCTCTCTAGTTTTAATAATTCCACTGTAAAAGAATCTGAAAAGACCTCTGATGGTTTTCTGCTTCTATTGAAAGTATTCCGATGTGGTGTTATAACTAATAATGATGAAATCTGCATATGGGGGGTTGTCCGCACAATCTGGTTAATTTAATTGGACACAATATATTCTACTTGGGACCCATCTTTGGTGTTTAAAACCTGTACTTTTCTAAGGTCTTGTTTCAAAGGCTCCCGTAAGAGACACGAGTCTCTGTTACGAGACTGAATCTATATCTTCTTAGCTTTATTGATAAGTAGTATTGTTTTGGTTCTTTATTCACCTTGATATTTGAAGTTTTTGTGCAGGTGGATCTCTATTTGCTTCCCCAGGCAGCATTTCCAACAGGAGGATTGTATTTCAAGAACCTGACATGGGTGCAGGAAACCAAGGGAATGCATGTCATAATTCACAATAATTATATCACAGGTTTTGAGAAGAAGATAAAGCGCTTCCGTGACTTTGGCCTCTGGTTGGTGGATGATCATGCCCTTGAATCCCCACTAGGCAGACTATGATGATTGAAAACCTTGCATCTCCCTGTGGAGTTAAGCATGCCCTTGGTGATTGTGAAATGCTTCTAGCCAGTGAGCTCGACCCTTCTTGAACAATGACTACTCCCATGAACTCTGTGGAAGGAAACTTTGCATTAGCAGCTAAATCTCTGTATGTGCCGATGGATTTTTCAGCCATCCTTTGGGAGAGATTTCCTATGGTGTCTTAGCAGGATGGACATGTCAACCAGTTGTACCAATTAGATTGTTATCAACCAATTTTCTATTATTTTCAATTCCAAAAATGTTTCTTTTTTTTATGTTGAAATTCAATTTTGTTAAAAATTTATTATATGTTATATTTTGGTGTAATCTTCACCAAGTCAGTCATTTTTTGGATAGACGATAAACTTGGCCACTTGGGACAGGGCTGTTATGTGAGTGGTCACCGGCTCTTTAAAAAAAAAAAAAAAAGTCAGTCATTTTTTGGGTTCATTCTTTTCTTCTTCCTTGTGTGAAATAAAAAAGCTCTGGTCAAATTTGAATTACATGCTTGTACTGATGTAGATGTGCATCGCCAGGTTTAAAAAACAATATAAACAAAAAAGAAAGAAATATCAATCCTTGGGGATGCCAGTTTGTCTATTATCTTCGTTGTAACTTGAAAAAAGCAGTGGGAGCGAGCGGTAAGAGAAAAAAATCCAAAGACTGCGTTTGCCGGGAGTCGAACCCGGGTCTATTGCTTGGAAGGCAATTATCCTAACCGTTGGACTACAAACGCGGCTATGAGGGGGAAGTGAGAAACATTTTTAAAGTAGACAAAAACAGATAAAACAAATGGATGATGGAGCATTGAATAAGCACTTTCAAATCGAAGATTCGAAAGGATTAAAAATAATTGATAAGAAACCAAAAAAACTCAAAATTGGGTTCTGAATTAGGATAATTCTGACCAATAAATCACGAAATTGTATTATAATGTTATATAGAAAATCTGGCTGAAATTTAGATAAAAAAAAAAAAAAAAAGAGTTATTTGTTATATCTGTTCAAATCGATGTGTAGAGTATATATAGTAAAGTGTTTAAAGTGTAAGAGTACATATATGTGTACTTATAATTTAACGCACAACATTATTATTGTGTAAAAGACCTATTTTATCATTTTTTTTAATTTAAATTTAAAATTTAAAATTTCATAATTTTCAACATATCAATAGCTGACACGTCAGCACGTATTGTTATGTGAGTAAAAATTATAAATAAAAATAAAGCCCTCTCAATAGATCTCATATTTTACATGTATATCTAAAATAACCAATTATTTGTCTAAAATGAGCTTCAATGGATCATGTATTTTATCATTTCTCTTTTCACATTGTCTTCCTCTTAACACTTGCTAGATGAAATAGGCTTTAATATTTCAACAATTCTATTTAATATATTGCTAGATGCATAACTAGGAATAGGAATGAAATGATTTGATGCATTTAATATTTCTAAATTCTTTCTCATAATATAGTCACATTTATTTTTAATTTTCTTGCTTATATTTTTAATTTTATTTTGTGTATAGGACAAAATTATATTATATTGTACATAAGTAGATACTACAAATGTTAAAAAATACGTAGATATGAAAAAGAAAAAATATTTGAGATTAAGAAAATATTGAAAAAAGAATATTTAAATGATATGGAGAAAAAATAGGAAAAATGATATTTGCAATCGTGGGGTAAATAAGCACCGCACAATCATTTAAAAAAAGTGAGTAAATACGAGAAACATAAAAAAAAAAAAAAAAATTTAATAGTAAATCTTACTCTTTTTCAAAACGATTGCGCTATGCTTGCACACTCTACAACTATATGTATCATTACTAAAAAAATAGATAAGATAATGTACATAGTATTATGAAGAAAATATACACAAATCATTGGGCGGGCTCTTCTAAATTAAGTCTTACCATTTAAGTAATATGAATGATATATTTTATACACTGACTTAAGAATAGAATATTTCATAAAGGAAAAATATAATTGTAAGATTTTACACACTAATACTCGTACATATTCAATATGACTGGTCAAAAAATAGTTTTTATTAAAAACAATGTTAATTTAAATTTAGAATATGAAGGCAATAATATTATTACGTAGATTGATACACAAACTTATTTGTACATAACAAAACTCAAACAAGA